>NC_141672.1:14206733-14925483 GCF_028749965.1 Puma concolor | reverse complement strand
CCATCAAGATATAATTGCTGCATGAGATCTGTCTTTTTCAGCAAATACGGTGCAGTCATAGATTCCTTCTGTGTGTCTGCAGGGCCTGGACAGCTTCAGAGTAAAACAGAAATTCTTCTCAGGGAGTAAGGAGCCAACATCCTCCTTTCCTGTGCCATATGATCTTCCTCCAGAACTGTATGGAAGTAAAGGTAGGACACAGGTTGGGGCGCCTGGGTGGCGCAGTCGGTTGGGCGTCCGACTTCAGCCAGGCCACGATCTCGCGGTCCGTGAGTTCGAGCCCCGCGTCGGGCTCTGGGCTGATGGCTCAGAGCCTGGAGCCTGTTTCCGATTCTGTGTCTCCCTCTCTCTCTGCCCCTCCCCCGTTCATGCTCTGTCTCTCTCTGTCCCAAAAATAAATAAATGTTGAAAAAAAAAAAATTTAAAAAAAAAAAAAAAAAGGTAGGACACAGGTGAAGGGAAAGTGTCCGTGTTTTACACCAAAAGAGAAACAGTGCCGAGGAGAAAACTGTTGGTCTCCCAGTGGGAGGTTGGCTCATGGAAAACTTTGGAAACGCAGGTTTGAGGAGGCCCCTTTGCTGCCCTGTCTGGGGCCGCAAGAGCTGTAGTTCTTGAAATGGTTGGTCCCCAGGATCCCTCTGCACTCTTATTATTAAGGACCACAAAGAGCTTTTATTTACGTGGGTTTTTAGATCTCTTGATGTTTACTATATTAGAAATTAAAACCAAGAATTTTGGTTAGTTTTAAAGTAATAGTAATAGACCTAATTATATATATATACACACACACATATATATAATTTCCCCTCCCCCCCCCAAAAAAAAGAAAGTGAGGAAAATGGCATTATCTACAATTTTTGCAAACCTCTTTACTAGCTGGGTTAATGAAAGATAGTTAAATTCTCATAACTGCTCTGTTGTGATATGATGTAACAAAGCATCTGTACACTCGTGAAAAAGTGAAAATAAATAATGGCTTAATATTTTGATGAAAATAATTTTGACTTCACAGATACCTCCCATCCTCTTAAAAGGGAGATGCCCTGGCTGCCCAAGGCTGTGACTTTCTTAAAGGCAGTGACCAAGTATTTTCCGTCATAGAAGGTCATTGGAATGTTGGTTCAGGTTCGTGGTGTTTTTGGAGGCATGCTGGCTGGCATGAATGGCATCCGGTTCTGACCCAGCCCCACAGGCTGCAGGGCCACTTTCCTCGGGCTCAGAATGTCTGTCTTTGAAGCGAGTTCACACTTACTAGACTCACATAGAGCGGATGTATAATCAGGATGTGCTTGTTAATTTAAAATGGCGAAAGGTCCTATTGCAACCAGCGTATTTCTCCTGGAACGGAGGTGCCTACGCAGAGAGCCAGACCACAGTCGACCGTTTTTGAGTGAATGCTGAATCTGAACGGGAAAATCTTTGTTCTTGATTGGAAAGTTTTAATGACCTCACGCCATTAAGATTCAAAATCTCTAATTCCCTGACAGAGTCAGCCTAGCACAGTGGGTCCCTTTCTTCCCTGGACGGTGCTCGCTGGGTTCTAGATACTGCCCCACCCTCACTCACCCTTTCTGGCTTTTTCATGGTGACCACACCAAACCTGCCCCTGCCGATGGACCTGTTTCTTAGATTGTACTGACGCATCTGACCCAGTTTGTACTGTCTCCTGCTGTTAGTGTGCCGGCTGCCTCTGGCGGGTGACTTACAGCTATAAACAGTTGTGTTGATAGTAAATTTCAGAAGGCTTTTCTTTTTCCTTTTTTCTAAGCTGTGTATGTTTGAATTCTCTAAATCTGTTAAATCCTCTAAATTTGTTGTATATTCATGCATTTTCATTTTTCACTAGCAAGATTATATCGGTTTTGTCACAATTCCAGAAAATCTGTACCCCCACCCCCACCCCCTGCACACGCAAATGAAAACTACTGCTAGAGAACCAGGCTGTGTTTCTGTGTTGCCAGCTGTGCAACTTATTAAGTGACCTTGGGCAGTTGTTTGCTTCCTCTAGGCCTTAGTGTCTCTATCTATAAAATGGGAAAATAAGAGTGTCTACTTCAGAGAGTTGTTGAAAAGAGTAACCAAGATGCTATCTTATCTGTCAAGCACCTAACACCGTATCTAGTGCAGAGTTAGCAGTTCATAAACGTTAGCTATTGTTGCTGTTATTTAAAATATCCAGGTCAGTTCCTGGCCCATAATGGTGGATCAGTGTTCATTTTCTCTCCTTCCCCTTGGTGAGCTGATGATGAAAAGAGCCTAAGGCCTGTGCACGGCAGTCCCTGAATTGCCCAGTGTCTCAGGACATGAGCGTGAAGACCTCTCTTTCCACCTGCTGGCTTTACGCTGTGGCTTCGTCTTTTCTCCCCTGTCTGTTCTTCATGTTCCTTTTTTTTTTTTTTTTTTTTTTTTTGCCTTAAACCTGAATTCTGAATAAGCTTAGCAGAGGTGGGGACTGACTGACTTAAGCTTGACTTCCCTTAGTCTGGCCTTGGGCTATGTACTTTCCACCCCCAGCCCAGAACCTTGGGTAGAATTCCACCTCCTCCACTTAATCCTAATCTCCAAAGGACTTCGAAAGCAAGAACGAAAGAGATCAAGGAGCCTTAAAAATATCCCAGAGCTTCTTCAGTTCCAGTAGAAAAAGCATTCCCCAGGGGTGCCTGGGTAGCTCAGGCAGTTGGGCATCTGACTCTCGATTTCCACTCAGGTCATGATCTCATGGTTGGTGGAATCGAGCCTTGAGCTGAGCTCTGGGCTGACAGCTCAGAGCCTGCTTGGGATTCTCTCTGTCCTCCCTCTCTCTGCCCCTCCCCTGCTTGCATGCATGTACACACATGTGCACGCACTCTCAAAATAAACTTAAAAATTAAAAAATAATAATGGAACATACAGAACTTCAGAGGCTTTGGTTATATTCTATTAAGTGATCTATCCCCCCCTTTTTTTAAATACATACAGTATATGCAGTTGGCCCTTGCACAGTGCAGGGGTTATAGGCACCGACTCCCAGTGCAGTTGAAAATCTACATATAACTTTTGACTCCCCCAAAACTTAACTACTAATAGCCTACTGTTGGCCAGAAGCTTTACTGATAGCATGAAAAGTCGATTAACACATATTTTGTATATGTATTGTATACTGCATTCTTAGAATAGAGTAAGCTAGAGAAAAGAAAATGTGAAGGAAATCATAAAGAAGAGAAAATACACTTAGAGTACTGTATATATTTATCGAAAAAAGTCCACGTGTAAGTGGACCCATGCAGTTCAAACCCGTGTTCAAGAGTCAACTACAATATTCTTTTCTTTGAATTTCTGACATAATTTTAGATTCAGAAAAAAGTTACAAGTACAAAGAATTCCCATGTTCTCTTCACCCAGGGTCCCCAAATGTCAGTGTTTTAGAATATTGGCATATCTCCTTTCCTATGTTAACTTTTTTCTGATCCATTTAAGAGAAAATTGCAAGCAAATACTTCAATATATATTTCTTAAAAATACTTACATAACTACAGTACAGTTATCAGAAGGAATTAATATTGATTCAGTACTATCATCTACAGAATTTATTTGTATTTCATCAGTTGCCCCAATAATGTCCTTTATAGCAAAAGGGAAGTTCCAGGTTACGTGTCACATTTGGCCATCATGTCTCTTTAGTCTCCATTAATTTGGAACAGTTCCAGAAGCTTTTTGTTTTATGATAGTGTCACTTTGCTGAGCACAGGACAGTTATTTTATTTTTTAACATTTATTTAAAAAAATTTTTTTAATGTTTATTCATTTCTGAGAGACAAAAACAGAGCCTGAGCAGGAGAGGGTCAGAGAAAGAGAGGGAGACACAGAATCCAAAGCAGGCTCCAGGCTCTGAGCTGTCAGCACAGAGCCCGACGCGGGGCGCGAACCCACAAACCACAAGAGTATGACCTGAGCCGAAGTCAGACATTTAACAGACTGAGTCATCCAGGCACCCTTCACAGGCCAGTTATTTTATAGTCGGTGAGGGACGTTATACATTTGGTTTGTCCACTATTTCTTCACAAGTGGATCCAGGTTGTGTACTCTTGCCAAGAATACCACACAAGAAATGTGTTTTTCTTGGTGCATCATATAAGGAGCCACATGATAATTACCTGATTACTGATGAAGTCAATATTGATCATTTGGTTAAGGTGGTATTTGCCAAGTTGTATATATCTTTTGCAGGTTTAGTATATTTCAGATTTAAGTGTATGGAACTAAGCTGATTCGCTGTGTATGTAATTGCTCATTTGAAGAGGTCATTAAAACCTTGGCACATGTGATGCACATGGTCTAGATTAAGCACATATGTAGTGTATGATTATTTCTCTCAAGTGCTTTAAACCATTGGTTCCCATATAGTTTAGCCACTCCCCCTACTGCTTGATTCACTTGCAATTTTCTTGAATTCAGAAACTTCAGTCTAGACCTATCAGAATTATTGCTAAATAGTAGAGGCAGATTCATAAACTTTTTGAAAGGGAAACAGCTGATTGAACTTTCTAATCCAAAGAAAATGCAAAAGAAGTCATATAAAATCGTTGATACACTTTTAAAGACCTGTTTTTGAAAGCTCTTTGGAAATGAGGACTTTTTTTTTTTAAATAGGAGAACCAGGAAAGGTTTTTAGACATGATTTTGATCATCTCTGTTAATAAAATCTATTTTTGTTTCATAGTACAAACAGAAGGCTGACACCAAACTTCTAGCTTAGCTTTTTTTTTTTTTTTAAATACTTATTTATTTATTTAGAGATGGGGAGGGAGAGAATCCTAAGCAGGCTCCACGCTATAAGCGCAGAACCTGACGCAGGGTTTAATTCACAAACCATGAGATCATGACCTGTTCATCTCCCTGGTTTGGGCTCCTTCCCACTGGACATTGTCTTCTACACGGCTGCCATGCATATCTTCTATCACACTCCTGTTTTAAATTGTTTCATTGTATCCCAGGAAAAAGACAGCTTCTCATCCCAGACTGTCAGATCCCAGACTGATTGTGTTAAGATCACCTTTAGAACTTGGTAAAAGCGTGTATTGCCAGGGCCCCGCCCAGACCGACTGAAACAAGGTCCCTCTAGGTGGGTTGTGGAGAGGTGCACCAGCAGTTGTCACGTCAGCCAGCTTTGGGAACCACAGCGCAGACGTGAGGTTCAGAATTCCAGGACCGTGGCCTGCCTGCTTGTGTGTCTGCCCCACGGGACTGCACCCCCGGGGACCACAGCCTTGTGTCTGGCTCCCAGCCAACACTCAACAGATCCCTCAGATCTGCGCATGCCTATATCATGAGGCACGTTTTTCTCCCATGGGACAGTTTTGGAGGGCTGCTTAAAACAGGCTTTCCTCTAAGCCCCGCAAGTATTAACGCTGATTTCCAGGAATAATGGGCAAAAAGACCCAGCAGAGAGACAGCCAGCATGGCAGGTGATCAGCTCACAGATACAGACTTTTGCTCATTTACAAAGCAGAGTGTCCAGAGATTTGCCAATAGCACGGTCACCTTACTCGATCATTGTTGGCCACCAGGGAGAGGAGGAAATGCAATGGTGGTCTCGAAGTTACTGGCTGACTGGCAGATGTGTGCATCACAAACCCTGCATTGGTGGTGAATCTTTAATAGCCGCTCTTACAGCAAGGATCCTGGGGTGCTGTGCGTTGGGGATGAAGTAGAGCCGATGTTACCAATAGAGCAGTTTGCAGAAAAGACGGGCGAAGTGTAGCCGCAGAAGAGGTGCTCCCAGTGGGAGAGAGTTGGTGCCCTGTTGAGACCAGTGTAGCTGCGGGGAGTCTCCAGCAGCATCTTCCCGGGACTCCAGCCCTGCCAAACCCTCACCTCTTAGGAAGCGAGCTTGCAACACAGTTCCACACAGGCCGGGCTTCTGGCTTTCTAACAAGCTGGTTTCACTGTGTGTGGTTTCGGGCTTTCACACCCTCTCAAGGTCAAAGAGGAGAACAGAGTCCTGATAGCTTGTTGCCATCTTTGGCATTCTTTCCCTGCACGTCCTGCTGGATGCTGCTCTGCGCATGCTGGCTCTGCAGTTATTCCACAGGTGATTCAACACTGATCTGTGAGGAGAGCCTCGCATTGTTTGCCAGGCCATCCTCTCAGCTACCGTGTTACCTCTCTGTTCAGGAGGAAGGGAGAGCTTCCCCTAAGAGCGGGCTGGCAGGGCTGAGCAGCTGCTCGTGTGGATGGTAGTTTCAGCTCACCTGCCGAGTGGTTGGTTCCCTGTAAGCACTCAGCCTTCTGGAGTTGTGTATTTGAGACTCAGTGGGGAGATTCCATGGGGATTTATTTTTCACCCTCGCAGCGTATTTACACCCTAGGCATATATGGTTCTTTTGAATTGGTTTGATTCTAGCAGCAGTGAAGCATGGTAGAAGTGATTTGTTCAGATTTTTTCAGTTTCTGAAACCTCAGAGGGGGGAAAGTTTGCATTTTGGAGCACCTGCAACATGTCAGGAACTTCTACAGGTGTTCTCTCATTTATGTTTCACAGTAATCCTGGGAGGTTGCTTTTGCAGCTAATTGCCATTTCACAGACGAGGAACCTGAGGCCAAATTTGAACATAGGTCTTCAGGGTTCTTTCCATCGTGTCGTATCAAGGTGTGTTGTTTTCTTCAACATTGCCCTGCAGTCATTATAGAGACCCTCCTGCCTCATCAGTTCCTAACCTAAGGAGCAGAACGAAACCATTTCACGGTTGTGAAAATGAGCCCCTTGGTTATATGTGACCATGACCATGCCATCTGTTACTGTTGGTTTCTCCAGCTTCATAAAAGGAGAAAATAATAACTGCCCTTGTTAAGGTTCTTTCTCTGCTGGACACTACATGGCTTTATCTCCTTTAACTCTCGTGACAGTCCCACGGTGTAGGCACAGATAAGGACTCTGGGGCTGAGGGAGGTGAGGTCACTTGTCAGTGTAAGTGACAAGCCGGAATGTACCTCCTGGCTTCTGCTTGCCTGTTTCCACATTCACTTGCCTGGGTCTTAGCACAAACCTTTACCGACAGCCTTTGTCTGAAATGGACTGTTGTGTGGGGTTGGTTCAGAAAAGCTTTTTAACAGTTCGTAGACTCTAGCACGTGGGTGGTTTTATCCTACCAGGTAAGTGAATTTTTTTAATCCTGTTCAAATAAGTGTTATACATATGTAATATGTTTTTTCTGCCCTGCCCCCCAGATCGGCCATGGATTTGGAATATTCCTTATACCAAAGCACCAGATACACATGGGAATATGTGGGTTCCCTCCTGAGAATCTTAAAGTACTGTGGAATTTAGGTTTAAGGCACCAAGCCCCAAATATTAGATGTTGTTTGTACTGGACGTTCACCCTTAAGTTTTATCTACATCCCTACAAAACTGCAAAAATCACTCCTGTGAACATGGATGCTGGTTATACTTTTAATGGTCATTAACAGTGTCACTAAAAAAAAACTCACTTTTCTAAACTTTGGAATGAAAACTGGACAGCGTTAAGAGAATATACGTAAAACCATCCTCCGAGCGATGTGGGATCTCACGGTGGTGCCAGCTCTTCTGAAGATGGACTCTGTGTGTCGCGCTCCATCGGGAAAGGCGCTCTGGATTCAAACGCAACTTGTCAGGGGAGGAATGTGATTGTCCGCTTATTACGCAGCCCGCAGCTGTGTGTCTCATGGTTGGCGGAGGTTGGGGCGGCAGCTGTTGAGACGCCTGGGTCCTGCTGCCTCTCGTCTCCCCGCAGCCTCACGGGGTTTGTCCTGCTCCCGGTGCTGTGCCAGCCCCCTCTCTGCGCACGGGCGGGTCGCGCTGCCCCTTACCACCTGCCCTTTCCTCGCCCGTTCCTCCGAGTGGAGCGGTGTCTCTTTCATCCCCACAAAATTCCGGAAAAGACACACACGACCATACAAAAGTACAAGTATTGTACTTGGAAGAAACCCTGAAAGATGACCTAATTTGGTGCCTTTGATTCACAAGTGAGGAAACTGAGGCCCAGAAAGGTTCAGGATGACCACCCCCTCCCCACCGCGCCCCCCATCACATAGCTGGTTTGGGTCAAAGCTCTGAGGGTCTCTCTCTGCTTTATGTTCCTATGTCCTTCATACTTAGAAATCAAGTTCTCCTAAGATGTAGACCCTCTTTTATTTTTTTTCTACATGAGGCTGATTTCATTTTGTCACCACCTTCATCTTTGAAGCGTGTTGAATGTTAATTTTGAAAGATTTTTGAAGATAGCTTTTCAGACCGTTCCTCAGAGGCCTACGATTTTCACCTTTAGGAGCCAGCAGGGTGGGCGGGGGTGCGTTGACAGAGAAGACAGCTGCGGGCCTCCACCCTCGTCCTGTCAGAGCAGCTCTGCTTCACCTATTTTAGATTGTGGGATTCTGTCAAGGATATTATCGACGGGTGTGTGTGTGCACGTGTTCTGCTTTTTAAACAGTTGAAAAGCCATTAGTTTAACCAGTTCATTACCCAGGTAAGAAGACGAAGGCTTAACCCTTTTCTGACCATGCCTTCTACTTCCCAGAACATGCAAACCCTACATCATGTGAGCCGGAAGGCATTGGGAAGGCACCCGGGGCTGGCCCAGAGTGGGTGGCCGGTGGTCTGTGTGTCCAGAGGACTGGCTGGGGCGCCCGGCTGGCTCAGAGGAGCGTGGGGCTCTTGGTCTTGGAGTCATGAGTTCAAGTTCCATGTTGGCTGTACAGATTACCTAAATAAAACTTAAAAGCAAAAAAAAAAAAAAAAAAAAAGGATGGGCAAAGTACCCCAGGATTCTCACCAGCATGGTGGTCCCATCCTGGGTGGGGGTGGGGGCAGCACCGAGCAGGCCTCTGTCAACAGGAGCGGTGTCCCCAGGACTGAAGAATCAGCCTGTTCTACAGCGGGATTCAGCCTGGGCTGTGCGGGGTGGGTTCAGCCCATCAAGAGGGCAGCAGATGGACAGCGGTCACAGCCCCCTGCTAGGAGGCACTGTGTGGAGTCAGACACGCAGGCACGTCGCTCGTCTGCTCCATGTAACTGCAAGGTGTGTGGGAGCTCAGAGCTGGGCTGGGACTGCCGAAGTTTGAATCCCAGCCCTGCCACTTGCTGTGCGACCTACACCAGGCTGTTTAACTTCTCTGTGCCTTGGGCCCCTCAGCTATAAAATGGGAGTGGTGTCAGTCCTCCTTGCAGATGGTTGAGAGTGGGGAGTTACTATGTGAAGATGCTTGGTGCCCGCACAGAGCGAGAACTGTCCAGGGATTGCTACTGCGGCTGCCATAGTTGATTCGTTAGCATTATCCTCATTTTCCTGATAAGGGACTCATTCAAAACGGTGAAGTGTTTGTGCAAGGTCACACTTCCAGAAAGTGCTCTTACCAGTATTTGAACCCGGGGCTGGCAGGATCCAAGTCCTCTTTTCTGCCAGGTGGTTCAGGCTTCCAGGTAACATGGCGTCTGAGGAGATGGGCAACCTTTACCCCACAGATCCTCTTACAGAGCACAACCAGCTGGTACGGCATGTCAGATTCTGATGAAAGTTTCTAAATGCTCATTTTCTGTGTGTGTGTATACGTGTGTATATATACACGTATATATATATACGTATATATGTATATATATATACGCATGCATATATATATGTTTAGGTGTATACGTATATGTGTATATGTATACATACATGTATGTATGTATATCTTTCTGTATATGTGTTTCTGGTTCATGGGCCATACTTAAGGTAACATTCCTCCACACCCCATGGGGACCCAGAAGAGCCCAATGGAAATAAGTTCTATAGAACAGGTGGGTAGGTACATCAAGGTAACATTAGGGGAAGTCCATAGTCCAGGGTTATGCACTCCGGGTGTCCCGGCCTGACTGCTAACAGCAGCCTCCTGTGCCCCTTGTCCTGGTCAGCATGGGCTCAGGGAAGGCAGGCCAGCATAGGGTCAGTAACATGAGCTTTCTGGGCACAGTTGATGGCACACATGGAAAATAATGCCCCAAGAGTAATCAACATGGGAACACAAAAAACAAGTTCTATCCCATCTGTTCCTTTTTTTAAATGGGACTGACCGAATTGCCCACAGTGCTACAAAAAAGCATCAAACATGCCTGTTAATGTTTGAGGAAACCCACGTTGGGGTTTAACAGTCCTTTCTCCCTGCCTCGAGGAACCCTCACCCCTAGTGCCTGCCTGTAGCTGCCTGCTGCCTTTATCCTTTTCCCCCACCTCCTCCAACCTCCTTCAGATTGCATGGCAACACTCTCCGGTGACTATATATCTGCTGAGGGCAAACATCCATATCAAAATGCAACTTCCTGTCTTTTCATAAACTTCTATAGATTTATTGACTTATCAAAGAGTTCCTCAGGGCACCAGGGTGGCTCAGTTGAGCATCCAACTCTTGATTTTGGCTTCTCCTTTTACAAAGGTGGAGATGTAGCCTAAAGGTCTAAACGAGAGTTTGATTCCCGATGATGAATGTCAACAGAATATTCTGAATGCTTGAGCGTTTAAAGAGACCTAAAAAAATTTTGAGGCAGAAAATAGCCCCTACACATAGCAGCTTAGGGAGAAGTCACTTGCCATTTTGGCAGGAGGGTTCCGTGTCCCCTTCACCTCCGACGTATTCCTTTAGGAAGAAAAGAATGGTCTTCCACCAGCTGTTTTCATGGGGTGACGGAGGGAGAAGGTTTTTAAGTCCTCACACTTCTGAAAAAGGCTGCCTGCGTTTAACTATAGTTGATACAAATCAGGCTTACAGTTCACTGATGGGCGGGGGGGGGGGGTGCACCTGGGTGACTCAGTCGGTTAAGCATCCGACTTTGGCTCAGGTCCCGATCTCACCGTTTGTGAGTTTGAGCCCCGCATTGGGCTCTGTGCTGACAGCCTGGAGCCTGCTTCAGATTCTGTGTCTCCTCTCTGCCCCTCCCCCGTTCACATACACTCTCTCAAAAATATTACAAAAATTTTTTTAAAGTTCATGTATTTGCAAGGCTGTCATTTTTCCACATAATGTAATAGCCGATGTTTCCTGAGCTCTATCTGCCTCCACTCCTATGCTTGCTTTATATTTAATCCTCACGTCCTTACATTTAATCCTTCTGTTAAATGACATCCATAAGGTCCCGCAGTGCAGTGGAGCCCAGCTTTGTTATCCTGGGTTCTTGTGTAGAAGTTCTGTGGTTATCCTTAACAGAACTTCTGTGACTTCCAACGAATATGGTTTCTGCATCAGATTCAGTATGTGAAAACAAGGATCTTCTATGTGATTTTGTCACAACTTTTTTCCACATAAGATAAAAAGTTTACTCTCTAGGGAAATGACAGTAGTCCGTGTGAAACCGTTTTTGGATGATCTGGGTGTTTGATTCAAATCTTAGGACATTTTAGTTTCTCATAACTGAAAAATCAGCTGCAACTCCTTGACAATTCAAGGAAGGGAATTCCTTGAAAATGCTTGCTTTTAACTGATGGATACCTCAAAAAATTAGGCATTCTTTATTTACATTCACAAAATGTAACAATTGATGAATGATATGACAAAGTATGGTGGCAAAAGTCTTCAGGATAAAAAAAAAGTCTGCAGGAACTCAAACTGGCAAAACTAAAATAGCCTGTTGTATAGGATTAAATCTAAAACTCTGTTGACAGTGTGCTATAACTACACATGCCTAGATACCATTATAAACTTTTTGACAAGTTTTCCAAATTTAGTACCCTGCTTTTTTTCAAGCAATATCCAGGACAAAATACTATAAACAAAACTACAATTTCTTCGTGTTTTTTTTTTTTTAATGTACTTGTTTTTGAGAGAGAGGGAGATACAGAATCCAAAGAAGATGAGAGAGAGCAGGGAAGGGGTGATGTGCAGCTATGTGTTCCTGGGAGAAGAGCGGCAGTGCCCACAACCAGGATCCAACATGGAGGCAGGCTGGTCCCCGAGTGGTAACCTAGACCAGCACTTACGTGTGCCAAATACTGTGCTATATTTGTATTGGTGAATCTTCATAGTAACCCAGTACTATTACCACCCCCACTTTACAGATGGGGAAACCGATTATTGGTCCAAAGTCACACAGCTGGCAAGGGGCAAAGCTGGGATTTGAACCCAGGCAGTAAGCGTGGCAGATGTTCCCAAGCTCCAGGCAAGGAGCAGGCCTCATCTATGGGACACGTAATTGTAGCTACAAAACCAAGTACGCTTTCATGCACTGTAGTAACCAATCATAGTTGGCGTGACAGAACCAGCCATCGGTGTGTAAAACCAGCCAGGAAACGCTGCATTAGTATTCAGGCCTGAGCCACTGAATTAGAGCAAGAGCCTGACTGTGGAACTGGTTCCTTTCAAGTGAGAGCATTGAGAGCTGAAAACTTTGCCATGTTAAGTACGTTCTGTTAACTTCTCTGACTGAAACCTGGTGTTTCCACACATTAGATCTAAAGCACAGAGCAGAAAGGACTATGCCAAGTGTCAAAAGAGAAGGCAGCAAAGAACACGCCGGGGGGGAGGAGGAGGGCAAGAGTCAGCCCAGGATATGAAAGGAGGGTGCCTCATGCAGTAACGAGGGTGGCACAAACAGGTACGGGGCCAAAGCAATGCAAGTCACAGTAAAGCCTATGTTCTGTACAGAGTTCCAATCAAGTGCATCTCAAAGCAGAATCCAACTGCTGCATCTCAAGTACACGCTGTTCTCTTAGGCCTACCAGAAGCCCCGCCAAAACTAGTCTAACCAACATTAATCATTCTAAGACACTGGACCCTGTTCCCTTTGTAGCTAGTCTTTCAGAGCGTTCCACTTGGATTTATTAACAACCGGAAGGCATCCAGACTAGTCTTTTTAATACACATAAAGAGAAACTCAGAAGGGAAAGGCAAGGGAGAAATTGGCATCCATAGGGAATTTATTACAGGTATAACCAATCAAAGGGAACTATATACATCGCACTGTGGGGCAGGTGATACTAACCTCATTTGATAGGGTGAAAGAGTCAAGGTCACAGCTAGTATGTGTTCCTTTGTGGCCCTGAGGACACAGATGATGCCACTGTGCATGCTCTGGTAGCTCTTTGTTCATAGGTGCTTTGGAAATTAACATGGTAGCTGAATGCTGATTGTGTTTTCTTAAGGTAATTGACATGAAAATTTAAGAGTCTATTCAATAATTTATCGGTATATTTATGAAAGAATACGATGCTTTTATAGTTACAGAAATCAGATTCATTAAGCTTAAATGATGAAAGAGACTTTAACAGTGTCTAACAAATGCTGGAGCCAGATGATCATAATGTTAACAGTCTATCTCCAAGTCCAGAATATCTGCTTTCAGGAATATGAACGTCATTCTCAAGTAAGCCTTATCCACCTGGAGGCTGAAATACCCTCTGCCCCCACCCCACTCCAGGATCCCACATTACTTCCAGGTAGTTATTTTAAAAAAGAAAACACTGCTTTCCCAATAGCTCTGGCAAAAGTCACCTGACACACCTCACTCAAGCACTCCAGATTAGGGGACAGCCCCTGGTGAGAAGGGTGCAGGTGTGGAGTTCTCCAAAGACCAGTGGAAGATGCCTGAAGTCCACTCCAGAGCAACAAGTATCTCCAGGTGAAGTGTCAATATTGTGCCTGGAGAACCTTTCTATGTCCCATCCTTAAGTAGTGTGTGCAAGTGTGCAGATTTTGCTTAAAAGCGAGGTAAACCACGAAGGAAATTTTCAAGTCTACGTTTTTCTTGAAGGCTGCACAAATAAGTAAATCTTTATAATCAGAGTTTTCTGAAACGGTGGCTTTTCATACCGTCAGTCTCAACCTTTTTGTGAATCATGAAATCAATTCAGGGAGTCATGACTAGCAGTTTTAAATATAGTAGAAGATCTCTGTTCTTCAGGGCTCAGGGTTATAATATAAAATGTATTCCTTCCCAGGTTGCTAGTTCTACCACCCTGAGCGAAGACGGTTTCGTGGGTAATGGCTTGAGATTGACAAGCCTGAGAGGGGACTCAGCTCCAAGGCACTCGGGACTCAGAACTGTCTGATCCCAGCTCCGCTCCCTCCACGCCATGAAACCGTAGGCAAGTCACGTGATGCCTTTAAGTCTTCATTTTCCCATCTGTTAAGTGGGGGCTAATACCTACCCTTCCTGCCTCGTGGGATTGTTTTAAGAATCAAATGAGACGGTGCTCTTAAACACCGGCAAGAACCCCACATATCTAAGTTGTAATGATTCTTATTCTCAAAAGTGCTGAGAACTGGCGATCTCTCTCCGGAGCATTTAGAGGATGGTAATTCAAGTGTAGAAAACAAAAACCACGCCCTTGGGAAAATTAGCATTTTCCCACAAATACGGAGTTTTTTCATGTTTATTTTGAGAGGGAGTGTGCATGCGAGCGGGGTTGGGGCAGAGAGAGATGGAAAGTGGGAGTCCTAAGTAGGCTCTGTGCTCAGCGCGGGGGGGGGGGGGGGGGGAGGGGGGGCACAATCTCAAGAGTCTGATGCATAACCCACTGGGCCACCTAGGTGCCCAAACAAATACTGCTTCTCAACTACTAAATGCAAGTTATTTCTGGAAGACAAGTAGATTTGGGTCTTGGCTGCAGCAGGGTAACCATCAGGCCTCTGGATTCCACAGGAAGGGGACTCTGTTCACAAGGAAATCTGCATCCCTGGACCTAGTCTCTCAAACACCCTAAACAACTCCACAGAACTGATCTGTGTACTTCTGCCCTAAAAGTACTGTATCCATGTGGCCTGCTGCCTGTTGTGTGGACTGAGGGTGTCACTGAGGAGTCCATGTTAATGTGAACCCCAAGGGTGAGTTGACACTTCGCCCATGGAGGAAGTACATTTTACAAATGAAGAAACAGGTTCTGATAGGTATGGGCTCCTGCCCCCTGAACTCCTCTGATGCCGTAACAGGCTCAAGAGATGGGCATCATCAATTGTGCTTGGACTGGTAGAATCCACCTTTAGGTAGGAGAATGGATTGTGTGGTCTCATTGAGCCACTCAGCACCTTTCTAGAGATAGCCTGGGGACACTTCTGAAGAGCCCCAGCCTGAGCCCCGGCTCCACTTTTCCATTATTTTCTTCTCTGGTCCTCCCGGACATGTATGGCCACGGATGGCCTCTCTTCCTGCTAATTCCTATTCTTGGAGTGGAACCCTGGTTCCCACTCAGAGCAGAAGTGGGTGGCCTTAAAAATGAGAGTAGGAAGGGCGCCTCGGTGTCTCAGTCTGTTAAGTGCCCTACTGCATCTCAGGTCATGATTTCACAGTTCATGAGTTGGAGCCCTGCATTGGGCTCTCCCCTGTCTGCACTGTGCCCGCTTTGGATCCTCAGTCCCCTTCTCTTTCTGCCCCCCCCCCGCCCCTCCCCCCTTTGCACGCATGTGCTCTCTCTCAAAAATAAGTAAATCTTAAAAAAAGAGTGCAGGAATGAGGAGAGAGGATTGGCTGCATGACAGAACTTTTGGAGCAACAGAAATACTTCTATCATGATTGTGGCATTGGTTACATTTTACAAAACCCCTTGAATTTATACACCAAATTGGTAACTTTTCTTGTAAGTTACAGCTCAATAAAATGGATTTTTAAAACTCAGAGAATGCACAGTCCAGATATCCATTCATTGTATATAAATTTTACATTAAAAAAAACTAAACTGAATTCTAGTTAATAATACCTATGGCTGAAGGATTTAGGGACAAGTACTAATGGCTGAAGTTTACTTTGAAATGTATAGAAATAAGGTGTATTTATGGATACAGTTATGATAAAGTCTAGGAAATTTTTTTTTCAACGTTTATTTATTTTTGGGACAGAGAGAGACAGAGCATGAACAGGGGAGGGGCAGAGAGAGAGGGAGACACAGAATCCGAAACAGGCTCCAGGCTCTGAGCCATCAGCCCAGAGCCCGATGCGGGGCTCGAACTCACGGACCGCGAGATCGTGACCTGGCTGAAGTCGGACGCTTAACCGACTGCGCCACCCAGGCGCCCCAAAGTCTAGGAAATTTTAATTGTACAATTTAGGTTACCACTATAA
Source organism: Puma concolor (assembly GCF_028749965.1). Lineage (NCBI taxonomy): Eukaryota > Metazoa > Chordata > Mammalia > Carnivora > Felidae > Puma > Puma concolor. The sequence continues at coordinate 14,909,447 of NC_141672.1, read as the reverse complement.
ATTTCTTGTACTTTTGGCGTGTGCTTCAAAATTTCATTAAAAAAATGTTTTGGGCTGGGTGGTTGTACCTGGGTGGCTCAGTCAGTTAAGTGTCCGATTCTTGATATCGGCTCAGGTCATGACCACAGGGTCCTGTGATTGAGCCCTGAGTCAGGCTCCGTGCTGAGCGTGGAATCTGCTTAAGAAGCCCTCGCTCTCTCCTTCTGCTCCTCTCCCCCACTTGTGCTCTCTCTAAAAAAAACAAAAATAAAAATGTTGTGGGAGAAAACAGATAACTTCAGGTTGTTGGCAGGGCCGAATATCTCCAGTTGAACCACCTCTTTCAGAAGTAAACAACATAAGCTCTGGGGGGGAAAAAGTCTTTAAAAACCAGCGGCTCAAGGGACTGAAAGCAGGCAGAAACTGATGGCGAGTCAACAACTGGAAGAAAGGCACCATGCGAGGTGAGTTTCCTGTTTTTGTTTGTTTTTATTTATTTTTTAACCACTTTGGGCCTGAGGTCAGCTCTCAGTCTGCACCATGCAAGGCATGTAAACATCCAGTGGAAATCTATAGTCTTGCTGCCTGGAAGACCCAGAGTACAGGGCTTGGAGCAACCATAGTCTCTGAGCAGGAAGAGGGAAACAACAGAAAAGAGCCAGAGAGAGGATTCCCAAATTCTGTGTATCTGGCTGACCAGTGAACTGTTCATGCACAGCCAAGGCTAAAATAACTGAACCAAAACTTGAGCTATTTCCCATCGCAAGGGGAGACATTTTGCAATTGAGTTCAGCCAAGTTAACTGAATAATTATTATTTTCAGAGGAACATAACAGAATTCAGAGTTTCTTCAGCTTATCGTAAATTATACATCAGTTAACAATTCTTAGCATATGATCCAAATCAATACATAATAAAAACACATGGCTCATTCTCAGAAGACAGGCAAAGGAGACCTACCCAGAAATTGTAGTCAAAGATTTTTAAATTTTTTTTTTCCAACGTTTTTTATTTATTTTTGGGACAGAGAGAGACAGAGCATGAACGGGGGAGGGGCAGAGAGAGAGGGAGACACAGAATCGGAAACAGGCTCCAGGCTCCGAGCCATCAGCCCAGAGCCCGACGCGGGGCTCGAACTCACGGACCGCGAGATCGTGACCTGGCTGAAGTCGGACGCTCAACCGACTGCGCCACCCAGGCGCCCCAAGATTTTTAAAACAGCTAATAAAATTGTGTTCAGGAGTGTAAAAAAAAAAAAAACCACGTTGAATGAAAAGATAGCAAATCTCAGCAGAGTGATCATTTTTAGAGAATTGGATGGAAACTTTAGAACTGGAAACTATCATATCTGTGTAGTGGGGGGAGGGGAGCGGATCCCCCCTGTGCGCTCACATGACTACCACACTCAAAACACTTGTGCTCAGCAGATGTGTGCAGGTGTTTCCCATGTCAAGCAATTCTGAGATGCCAGCCAGGTGTCCTCCGGCTGAAATTCTGATGCTGTCTACTGGATGTGCCGTCAGATCTCACAGGGACAGGGCTCAGTCCCACAAGACTGCCCACCCCCCTCCAATGCCAGGTGCAAGTCTAGGTTGTCAACTGTACTTCTGGCTCCTCTGTCCTCTGTTATAAATCTGAGGTTCCCATTACCCTTCCTCAGGTTTAATTAATTTTCTAGAGCAGCTCACAGGGCTCAAGGGAACACTTCCTGCAAGTTTGTTCAAGGAATGATAAAGGACACAGGTGCACAGCCAGGTGAAGCCGTATCTAGGGTGAGATCTGGAAGGGTCCTGAGCGCAGGAGTACCTGTCCCTGTGCAGTTTGGGTGCATCACCCTCCCTGTGTGATGTGTTCACCAACCTGGAAGCTCCCCAAACCCTGGAGTATTGGGGTTTTATGGAGGCTGCCTCACAGAGGCACGATCAATCATAAATTCCATTTCCAGCCCCACATCCCCACCCTGTAGAATGGCGGGGGTGGGGGGGGGGTGCGGTGCTGAAAGTTCCAAGTTTCTAATCACAATTTGGTCTTTCTGGTGACCAGCCCCAGTCCACAAACCCACCCAGAACCACCCCATTAGAACATAAGATGTTCCTAGTGCCCTGACCACTTAGGAATTTACAAGGGTTTCAGGAACTGGGGGCATGAACCAATCTGTGCATTTTCTGTTTTCTCACAATCTGAAATTAAAAGTTTCAGTAGATGGGCTTAAAAGCAGAATGGAGATGACAGAGGGGTCAGGGAACTTGAAGACAGAAATTACCCAATCTGAAGAACCAAAAAAAATAAATAAAAGCTGAAAATCGGGGGCGGGTGGGAATTAGACACTTGTGGGATAACATCTAACTGTTTAACTTCGATGGGGCTGGAATCCTAGGAGATGAACTATGGGGCAGAGAAGCTATTTAAAGCAATAATGGCTAAAATTTGGTGAGACACAAATGCACAGATTCAAGAAGTTCAGTGCATAAGCAACAAGGTAACACACAGAAAACCCCACTGGGTGCCTCCTACTGAAACTAGTGAAGACAAAGACAAAATCTTGAAAGCAGCCAGCAGGAACAGGAACAGTGACCTGACAGCCGAGCTCTCCTCAGGCACAGGAGGCCAGAAGACAACATGAAATGTTTCCAACGCGCAGAAGGAAAGGTAACCTCGGCAATTTATATCCTATCCAGAGGAAATATCCTTCAGGAATGAAGACAAACAACCACATTATCAGATGAAAGAAAATTAAGAGAATTAGCAGACCTGCACTGCAAGAAATGCTATGGTTCATTCTCCAGGCTGAAGGAAGAACATACCATAGAGAAGCTCAAGTATTCAGGAGTGACGGAAAATCATCAGAAAGAACAAATATCAGGGCGCCTGGGTGGCTCAGTCGGTTAAGCGGCCGGCTTGGGCTCAGGTCATGATCTCACTATTGGAGAGTTCGAGCCCCGCCTTGGGCTCTGTGCTGACAGCTCAGAGCCTGGAACCTGCTTCGGATTCTGTGTCTCCCTGTCTCCCTGCCCCTCCCTTCCTCCCAATCTCTCTTAAAAATAAAAACATTAAAAAAAGAAAAGAGCAAATATCTGCACAAATATAAAAGACTTTTTTTTCCTCTTAAGAAATCTATATTGAGGAGGCAGGCTGGGCCTCACACTAGGTGGGTCTGCACCCGGTGAGTGCGCTCCACATCCCCGTTCTCTCCCCTGTGCAGCTGCAGCACTGGCCTCGTGGGACCACAGTTTCAGCTTCCAAAGAGACTCCGACCACTCTCCCCCCTCCCCCACCCCGCCCCACTATACCAGCCAGAGGACAGGAAGCTTCTTTAAATCAATGCTGATTGCAGAAACCGAGGGTCACTCCATTGCAGATGGAAGTTGGAAGCTTCAGAAAGATCTAGAAGAGGTGAAGGTACTGCTGAAAAAGGCCACTAGAAAAAGAGTACGTGCTACCCTTACAACTGAAAAATCCAAGATTGAGAAAGAAACCAAGAACATGATGCAGTAGGAATCAGAGAAAAGCAGAACTTCTTGACAATGGAAAGCCAGCTGCCGTGGTTGCTCCCATTACACGGGGATATACGGTGAAAATCGGCAATGACTGATGAGGTTGGGCAGATAAGGTAATGTAGATTTTCACAGACGTCACCAGAGTTCACCAGCTCATCACTGAGAATGTGCGGGTGCATTTCACAGAGAGGCCATTTGATCTTTTGGTAAAGAATCTAAATGAGAAGAGTTACTCCATGACTGTGAATAATCTCTTGAAACCCATCTCTGTGGAAGGTGCTTCAAAAAAAAGTCAAGACTGTACAGTCCTCACCTTCTGTATAAAGGAAGCACAAAGCATGCAGTGGGCCTACTTGACTCGGGCTGAGAAAGGACACAAAGAAAAAGAAAAGCCCTCCTGTGACACTGAAACAGATCCTGGTGAGGGACTGATGAACATTCTCCAGAAAATGTATGAAGATGGAGATGGGTACAATCAAGAGAGAAGCACGCCAAAGGAGACACTGAATTTTGAGCCTTTAAAGTCCTCTTGGGAACTGTGATATGGAAATACTGATGTTTCCAATAAGGCACTGCTGGTGAGCTGCACAGAGGATTTATTTAAATAAAATATGCTTATTAAACACTTCCTCCAAAGATGGTTTCCTTGGTAATCTGGGTATTTTGTTCAAGGACAATATTGCACTCTTGGTGAGAAATGTAAAAACTGCAAGTCTTGTCTAACGATAAAGCCACATTGTGTGTATTTTTTGTTCAGCTAGGAGGTAGAAAATAAGTTATTGTTTGCCTATAAATTCCTGACGTCAATTTAGACCAATGTAAGAATGAATAAATATAAAATCTGAATTTTTGCATAAAAATGTATATTGTTATTTAAGCAAAAAATTGTATTGTGAGGTTTTAGCATATGGAGATGTGATTTGAATAACAACCACAGTAAACATTGGGAAGAGGGTGGGATATGAACCTGTACAGTTGCAAGGTTTCTATATCTTACACTAAGTTGTACAATAGTAACTCTTAGAGGACCAAGAAAAGCTACTTCCTAGAGTAAACACTTAAAAATAATGCCAAGGCATAGAGCTAAAAAGTCAAGAGATAAAATGGAATTCTAAAAAATATTCAGTTAATCCAAAAGAAGATGGGAAAGGAGGATCAAAAACCAATGGGGACAAACAAAACTAATAGTAAATGGTAGACTTGAATCCAGTCCCATAAATCACGACATTAATATAAATGGGCTCAACCTATGTTGTCTAAGATGATAGCAACTACCCACATGTAATATTTCAACTTAAATTATTAACATTAAAAATGTAGTTCCTCAGTGGCACTCAAATTCTCAATAGTCACCACCATATCAGACTACTATATTGAACAGCACAAATATTTACAAAATATTTCCATCATTACAGAAATTCTTTTGAACATCATTGATCTAATCAATCCAGTTCAAAAGTGTAGATTGTCAGACCTAACCAAAAATAAAACCAGACCAATCAAACAAACCTCAACGATATGCTGTTCACAACTAATCCACTTTAAATACATAAAGAAACAGGATAAAAGTAAATGGAAAAGATACCACACAAATGCTAAGTACAAAAAGCCTGTGGTGACAGATTAATATCAGATCAAGTAAACTTGAATGTAAAGGGTATTACCAGAGATAGAGACATTTCATAAAAATAAAAGGGTTACTATATCGGTAAGATGTGATAATTATAAATGCTTATACTTAATAACAGAGCTTCAAAGTATATAAAATAAAAAACTGGCATAATTAGAGGGAGAAATAGACAATTCCACAATCACGGGTTGGTGATTTTAATACTCATCTCTCACCAATCAATAGAATAACTAGAACAAACATCAGTAAAGACTGAAGATCTGAAAAACACTGTCAACTACCTAGACCTAATTGACATTTATAGAATCTACACTATACCCAACAACTGTAGAATACATATTCTTTTCAAGTGCATATGGCATGTTCACTAAGATAGATCATATGTTGGACCATAAAGCAATAAGTTTAAAAAGATTGAAACATGTTGAATATGATTCTCTGACCACAGTGAAAATATTAGAAATAAACGATTTGTCTTAAAAAAAAAACACACCCAGATATTTGGAAATTAAGCAACACACTTCTAAATAACTCATGGGTCAAAGAAGAAATACTAGAAAATATTTTGAACAAATTTATATGAAAATACAACCTACCAAAAATTTTAGGGTACAGCTAGCACAGGGCTAACAGGAAAATATAACTTTAAAATGCTAATATTACAAAAGAGGAAAGATCTAAAATCAGTGACTCAAGCATCTACCGTAAGAAGCCAGGAAAAAGTAGCAAAGTGAACCCAGAACAAGTACAAGAGTGAAAATAAGAGTAGGAACCCCAAGTGGAAGTTATCCCAGAAATGCAAGCTTGGCTTAACATCAGAAAATTAATGAAATTACACATTAACAGAATAAAGAAGACTATGATCATTGCAAAAGATGCAGAGAAAACATTGGGCAAAATTCAGCCCTCACTTATGATAAAAAAAAAAAAAAAAAAACCTCCCAGAAAACTAGAAATAAAAGGAAACTTAACCTGTTAAAGAATATCTATGAAAAACCCACAGTTAACATTCTATTTAACAGTGAAAAACTGAAAGCGTTCCCTTAAGATCATGAACAAGATAAGGATATCTCCTTCCACCTCTCCTCTTCACCATTATACTTAGGTCCTAACCATTGCAGTAAGACAAGAAAAATAAATCTCAGAAAAGAAGAAGCAAAACTCTATTTCTTTTTTTTTTTTTTTTTTTTTTTTAATTTTTTTTTTTTTTTTCAACGTTTATTTATTTTTGGGACAGAGAGAGACAGAGCATGAACGGGGGAGGGGCAGAGAGAGAGGGAGACACAGAATCGGAAACAGGCTCCAGGCTCCGAGCCATCAGCCCAGAGCCCGACGCGGGGCTCGAACTCACGGACCGCGAGATCGTGACCTGGCTGAAGTCGGACGCTTAACCGACTGCGCCACCCAGGCGCCCCCTTTTTTTTTTTTTCAACGTTTATTTATTTTTGGGACAGAGAGAGACAGAGCATGAACGGGGGAGGGGCAGAGAGAGAGGGAGACACAGAATCGGAAACAGGCTCCAGGCTCTGAGCCATCAGCCCAGAGCCCGACGCGGGGCTCGAACTCACGGACCGCGAGATCGTGACCTGGCTGAAGTCGGACGCTTAACTGACTGCACCACCCAGGTGCCCCGCAAAACTCTATTTCAAATGGCATGATTATATGGAAAATCCTAAAGGAATTAACTATAAGTGAATTCACTAAGGTTGCAGGAACCAAGTTAATTTGCATTAAATGTTTATATACTACAGCAGACAGCTGGAAAATGAAATCTTGGTATTTATGATAGCATGAAAACACCTAAAATACTTTACAGTGAATTTACAAAAAGTGTGCAAGACTTCTACATGAAAACTACCCAAAAGACTGAAGTAAATAGAGGAATAAACCTCATTCATTAAGTAAAAGGTCAGTACTCCCCAGGATAGTTTCAACACAATTCTGATGAAGATCCCATAAGGCTTTTTCTGATGAAATTAAGAAGCTGGTTCTATAATTTTTACAAAAATGTAGAGGTCTTGTAATATCCGAAGAAAATCTTAATAAAGAACACAGTTGGAGGGTTCACACTTCCTGACTTTATGACCTACTGTAAAGCTACAAGCAATCTAAATACTGTAGCATTAGCATAAAGAGGGATGAAAAATGAACAAGATGCAGATTTCTGAAATAAATTCACACTTGTTTTTTTCAGCAAATGGCACTGGAATAACTGGATATCCATATAGATAGAATGAACCTTAATTCTTGCCTCACACAATATAGAAACAAAATGGATCATAATCTGATTATAAAAGCTAAAACTATAATATTTCTGGGAGGAAAAATCCATGAAACCTATACACCCTTGAGGGAAGTGATGATTTCTTAATATAAAAAGAGCACCAAACATAAAAGAAATGATTGATAAATTGGATTCCACCAAAATTAAAAACATACCATCAGAAAACATCATTAAGGAAATAAACAGGCAAGCCATGGACTGACAAAATATTTGCAAGATGGGTATCTGAGGAGCCCCTGGGTGGCTAAGTGGGTTGACCAGGTCTTAATCTTAGGGTCTTGAGTTCAAGACCCATGTTGGGCTCCTCACTGGATGTGAAGCTACTAAAAAAAAAAAAAAAAAAAAGGTGTCTGAGAAAAGACTGATCTCCTACATATATATAAGGAATCCCTACACCTCAACAATAAAAAAGAGAAATCCATTTTTAAACAGATATTCAACAGATAACTTACAATATTTCAAGAAATATTTTCAGCATTAATATTCAACAGATAATTTACAAAGGCAGATATGCAAATGGCCATAAACACATTAAGAGAGCAGGCAAATGCAAATTACACCACAATGAGAGAGCACCGCACACCCACCAGTATGTTTAAAATCACAATGACTGATCCTGCCAAATGTTTACAAGGATATGGAACATATGGAACTATTGTGCATTGTTGGTTAGTACAGCTACTTTGGAAAAATGTTAAGCAGTTTCATATAAAACGACACACCTCCCCTATGACCCAGCAGTTCCACTCCTAGGTATTTACCTAAGAGATACAAAAACGGATCCACAAAAATTTGTACCAGAATGTTCCTAACAGTTTTAGGATAGCCAAGAAATTCTAATAGCCCCGGTTTCTATCAATAGGGGTATGAATATTCAAACAATAAAAATATTAGCAAGAAAAAGGAATAAATGACTGAGACATATATCATGGGAAGATCTCAAAAATAATAATAATAATGCTTTACGTAAAAGTATGGAAAGGTAGGATTCCATTTATAAATTTTCTTTTAATGTTTATTCATTTTCGAGAGACCGAGAGAGACAGAGGATGAGCGGGGAAGGGGCAGAGAGAAAGGGAGACACAGAATCCAAGGCAGGCTCCAAGCTCTGAGCTGTCAGCACAGAGCCCGACGCGGGGCTCGAGCTCACCAACTGTCCAAAGTCGGAGGCTCAACAGACTGAGCCACCCAGGCACCCCGGTAGGATTTCATTTATATGAAGATCTAGAACAAGCAAAACTGAGTTCCATGAAGGCAAAACCAGTCCATGGTAGGGGGGGGGGGGGGGAAAGAACAGTGATTTCTTCTGGAGGAATGTGGGTGGGGATTTGCTGAGAAAGAGCATATGGGGAACACTGACCTGTTGGTGACACTTGGTTGATAGGTTGGACAGACAGCTGTTTAATTTGAGCAGGTGTATGCATTTGTCAGAACTCATCTAACAGTACACTTAAGATCTGTGCATTTCACTGTATGTAAGTTTTACCCCACGAGAAAAAAAAAATCTGTAAATATTGAACTCTCCTTAATGATATGTAGGGAAAGGTACTGGCCAGCGTGGGGAGGTGGTTGCACGGACGTCTACAACTTACTGTGAAATGCATCCGAACGAGGTGGGTTGAAGGATAGAAAGAGGAATGGGTAAATGATAAATCAAGTATAGTAAAACGTTCATTGTAAGAATCTAGGTGGTGGGTATATAAAAATCCTTTCAACCTTATGTTTGAAATTTTTCATAGTAAAATAGGGACGGGAGTAATTGCCGGACTTTACTCCTGGTTGTATACATGTCTCCATACTCACTACCACCTAAAGCTCTTGCCCCCAATAAGTTAAATAAAACAAGGGCATTCAGGAGTCGGTAACGGAACTGAGGGGATGGCAGATGTATTGGAATCCGGAGCTCTGTGTTTATTCTCTGCTCCTGGAGAGTTTAAGTGGGTGATGGGCGGGATCTGAGCTTGGGACTACTTTCTCGGGAGGCAGGGAACTTCTACTTAGTTCGAAGATGCCCACGCGTCCATTCCTCTCTGTATCCGTATTCACTCCCACATGCCAAGGGCTGGTGTTTCCGGAGGGGCAGTGTGTGGCTGAGTACACAGGTGTGGGCGAGACGTGTCTGGAGGAGACGGAGCGCCCCCTTCTGGCCCAAAAGGGGCCCACTCAAGCCCGCAAAGCACCCAACGTACCTCTTCAGCACCCACTCCCCGGATCTGCGCGCCCGGGGTGGGAGCGCTGCAGCCCCCGGGTGGGTGGGCCCGCCCAGAGCCCGCACCTGCGGTCGGAGACCAGGGAAGGGAGAGGCCCGGCGCGGCCGGGAGGCGGAGGCCGGGGTGGAGACGCTGCCGCCCGCAGCCGCGTGGCTCCACCTGTTGCAGCGTCGGAGCGAGCCAGCCAGGCAGGGCAGTGCCCGGCGTGGACCTCTGCTCCCAGCGCCGTTCTGCAGAGCAGAGCCGCGCCGAAGAGGGGACCTGAGGACAGTCCCGACAGAGCGGCGCGGATGGGGGCTCTCCCCGGGAGGTGAGAGTCCAGCTCAGAGGCTGTGCCGGCGTCCCCTGAAAGGCGAGGTCTCGGGGAGGGAGCCCCTGGCCCGTTTGCTGGGGAGCCTCGCCGCTGCTCTGCATGGGGTGGGGGGAGAACGCTCTGCGCTGCGCCCCGGCAGCACAAAATCTCTGGCGCTCACTGAGGCGGCCAAGGCCGGATGGAGAGGGTGGAACTCTCCAGCCTCCGGTCCTCGGCCCCCTCTCCGGGAGCTGGGGCTGGCTAGGGACGCGCGCTTCACACCGGCGGAGCGGACACGTGGGATCGGAAGACGCCCCCGCGCCGGACCCAAGGGCGCATGGCTCGGGCAAGGAGAGGGAGGCTGCCCGGGGGAGATGCCCCTAACTTCCCTGGTCCGCTCATTCCAACCTCCCTTTCTGGTCTCCTCCTCCAGCCCGTCCGCCCGCCGGATGCCGCGCAGCGTGGGGGCCCGGCGCGGCGTAGGAACCCGTGGACCCCGCTCCGCGCAGTCCCTGGGGGTGCGCCCGCCGGGAACCTGCTCCGGTCTCTAAGCCCCGGCGGCCGGTGGGTAACTACCCAGAGGCCTGAGTCCCCGCGCCACGCAGCGACTGGCACGCAGCACCACGGATCCATCTGGGGAGGCACCACCGGCGCCGGCACACTGCCACCCCGCGCCCTGGCCGTCGGCGGCTTGAGAAGCGATGGTTGAAGCGACGGAGACCGCCGGCCCCGAGACCTTCGCCTCGGGAGAAATTCAAGTCCGCCCCAACTTGCGCTGAGGACGCGCCACGCCCCCTCCCCAATCCAAGCCGAGCTGGGCGCGCGTCGGGTGGAAACAGCGCCCGCGTCCTCGTGCCAAGAAGAAGCGGACTGTGCCCCGGGTCACTCGGACCTTGAGCGTTTAGAACTCCAAGGCGTGTGGGGACGGAGGCGACAAAGCGGATTTGAAACCAGGAGTCGAGGCGGACGTGGGGAGCTGGTGCAGCAGCAGCGGCCGACGAGGCGGCGGCCTGGGGGAGCGCCCAGCGGTCATGGGCGAGCCGGCCGTCGGGCGTCCGGGGGCGGGCTGAGCCGCGAGCTCCCGGGCGGCCCGGGCGAGAGTCGGCCCGCGGCCACGGCCGCCCAGCGCGGGACTGCCCCCGGGGCCCCGGCCATGGCTGGCCGGGGTTGCGGCTGCAGCTGCGGCCCGGGCCACCTGAACGAGGACAACGCGCGCTTCCTGCTGCTCGCCGCGCTCATCGTGCTCTACCTGCTGGGCGGCGCCGCCGTCTTCTCGGCGCTGGAGCTGGCGCACGAGCGCCAGGCCAAGCAGCGCTGGGAGGAGCGCCTGGCCAACTTCAGCCGCCGCCACAACCTGAGCCGCGAGGAGCTGCGCGGCTTCCTCCGCCACTACGAGGAGGCCACCGAGGCCGGCATCCGCGTGGACAGCGCCCGGCCGCGCTGGGACTTCACCGGCGCCTTCTACTTCGTGGGCACCGTCGTGTCCACCATAGGTAAGTGGGCGTCGCTGGGGGGCGGAGGGGCGGCCGGCCCCGCTGGCATTTTCCCCGCCTGGCCGCTTCGCGGTCTTGGCGTCTTCCGCCTCCGCGCTCAGCCCGGCTGCACAGATGTGAGCTGTTGCCTGATCAACAGGTGGTGTTGCCTCCCGGCTTCTCCGAATGTGCTCCCCAGAGCACCTGCAGCCGCATCACCTGGGAGATGGTTAGAAATGCGGTCTCAGCCCCTCCCCAGACCTCCTGAGTCGGGGCCTGCTTATTAGCACAGTTCGCGGGGTGGGGGAGGTTGAATGATTCTTGAATTGCTCTGAAGAAGGGTTTTCAGCCTAGGTGAGGAAACCGAGCTTGAATCCCTGTGATTTTAGGGGGAAAGCTTACAAATCGGAACAGGAACCTAGCAACATGTATTGCCTTAGGACTCTGCGTGAGGCAAGGGTTAGTTGGGGGGGGGGGGCACGAAATTAAAAAGATTGTCCGTGGCTTCACACTCACAGAGAGAAGAATGGGACTGACTACCAAATGGGAACCAGGGAGGCAAAAGTGCTAATGACGATGGGAAGGAAGGGGGCGGGGTGACCTTCGGGTTGAACCAGTTAGTGTTAGGTATGGTTTGGAGACTGAAGCGTTTTTGCACAATAGAGGAGAAGAGAATTGCATTCGGGGGTTGCCCCATGAGCTACCTGATCTATATGGAGCAGTGGAAGGAAGGTCTCCTGGCTACAGGCATGAAGGGGGACCTTGACTGCCAAACTGAGGAGCTAGAACTTATCTAGAGGCAATTGGGAGCCATTGAGAGTTTTTGAGCAAGAGTGTGACAGGGCTATGGTCGGTTATGCCTTTATTCTCAGCAGAAGGAAAACGTTGGGCGTCTTTGTACCGCATCTCTGAAGACTGTTCACCTTTGAAGCATAATCGAGCGCGAAGGGGGTTGGGGAAGATGGTATCGAAATTCTGAGGAAAGGAGGGAGCTGAAGCGGATGAGGGGCTTTGAAAGATGACCCGCAAAGGCGGTAGCTGCCAGCCGCCAGAGCCTGGGGAACAGCAGCAGGGTGCGTCGAGTGCTCTGTGGCTCTGGACCCTGTGCCGGGGAGGAGAGCTTGTCAGTGAGGCGGGGTGATAAGTAAGGCAAACTTGCTGGGAGCTCCCACGCATGGTTGTCTTAGGTCGATGTTCTGCCAGGAGCGGGAGCACAAGGTATAACAGATCAGCCTCAGCCCTGATTAGTCCAGAAAGATTTCCCAGGGTTAGTCTAGAAAAGCCCAGGGTTTCAGCTGGGGAGTAGGAGGCAGGCCGGGGAGGATTGGCAGGGTGAGGGACACACGGGCTCTCTCTGAAGCACTTTGTGCTACACTGTCCCGCTCATAATCCCAGGCCCCTTCCACACCGGGCCCCTGCCCATCAGCAAGGACGTATGACACCACAGCTACAGGGTAGCAAGACATAACTCTGGTAGCATTCTCTGTGATGATTAAAACACGTGCCCCCGGGGCGGGGGGCGGATAGAGAGTACAAGTCATCACGGCTCTCTGTCCCAGCCCACAATCTCTGCCGGGCTCTCGTCACAGAATTCCCTAAATCCCCCAGTGTGTCAACTCCTTTGTCTCTGAAGGTGGTTCCAGAATTTCTGCGTAGAGAGGACTTGGGGTGAACAACCCGGCCGAGAAGTATTACTGTGGAGCTGACCTTGACTCTGTGTCCGCATAGCTAGTGCGGTGTTTTTATTCAGACTGACTATTCATTTGGGATGGCTTGGGGAGAGATTGGGGAGCTAAATCCACCCCACGCACCACAAGCCACCCCTTGGCGCTCCCCAGGGACATAGAGATAGGAAGGAGCAGCTTGTATGTATAGACTGGTGAACGTTGGTGCCTTCGAAACTGAGAATGTCACGGACAGGTGGGCAGGTACGGACACAGGCTCTTGAGGGGCAATGACACAATGGAGCCTGTTGGAGCAGAAGGAAAACTGGACCAGGAGTCTGGAGTTGGAGCCATGGGTCCCGCCTCTTGGGCAAGTTTCTTACCCATTCTGAGCCCCATGCTTCTCACCTGAGACATCTACAAAGTGGCCACCTTGGCATTGGCACATGTTAGCCATTGAGTAAATATTAGTTTCCGTCTCCTGCCCACTCCCTCTCCCTAACCCTGATCCTCCTGCAAGGGTTCTTAAGGGAGAATGAGCTCATGTAAGCGAATGTTCTTTACAAAGCCTGAAGTATGGGTTTTTTTTGTTTTTTTTTTTTACTTTCTCAATTCTAACATTTCCTCTTAGATTGTTTCATTAATTGCTTTCGTAATTACGGCACCTGCTACCCTTTATTAGGGTACATATTAGGCACATACTGTGATTATTACGTAAATATGTGATGCAGCTAATTACTGCATTACACTTACGCTTAATTTCGATCAACACAATTCCATGAGGCAGGTATGACTATGTCCTCGTTTTACAGACAAGGAGTCTTCACGTTCCTTGTAACATAAAGAAGAAAAAAAGTGAAACCATCGGCAGTGACATCACCCCAAGTTAATCATTGTTAACTGGCGCATTTCTTGCTTTTCGTTTGTCCCGTGCATACACATATGTACATAGGTATTTTTTAAAATTGGGATCCTATTCAGTAAATCTTTTATCTTGTATTTAAGTGTAACATTACATGATGGGGTTTTTTTGGGGGGGTTTGTTTGTTTTCTTGGTCTAAAATAGTTCCACCATGCTTTATTCTGCAAAGACTTTGAAGTATGCAAGAAAGCATACAGTGGAAGAATTTTTAAAAAATGTAAATAAAACTTCAGAACCAGGGTAAAGAAGAACAGAAATATGGAAAGCAAATGGATCTAGGAAAGTTGCTACAGGGGAGCTTTGTCTTCATGTAGGTTCCTTTCAGAAGCAGACACTGAGTCAAGAATTTGAGAGGATCGGCAGGTGCAGGGGACACAGGCAGGTGAAGGAGGAAGTGACCCAGAAAGGGAAGTAAGTCACCGTGGGGTCTGCTGTTAGGGCAGGAACTGTAGTTGGCTACCGACACTCAATCCCAGGTGGAAGCTTGAAACAATGCAAAGCTCGTGGCCCAGAATGACCCTAGGTAAGGGTACCAGGGTATCTCTGTACCCACACCTGTCGGGAATTGGTTAAAGTGGCTTGGAGAGCAGGGAGAGCACAAGAATAATTCCCAGGTAGGGATTTCCCCCACCATCCCAAAGTGGAGCGGTTTTTGCTTTTTTTTTTTTTTTTTTGATGTTTTTTTTTTTTACTGAACTGGCGTAAAAAGATGAAACAATTAGCATTTCCTAAAGTAAAAACCCTCTGGTTTCTTTCAGTTAGCAATGACAAGTACTAACGTAGGGCTTTCATAAAAGCAAAGCGGCATAAGGCAGACTTACAGATAATGGGGAAAACCTGTACTCTTGGCCTTTTTTTTTTTTTTTTTTCTTCGTGGGCAGCCCAAGGGCAGTCCTCTGACAAAGATACAGGCGCTGCCCATTTGAAGTCAGGCCTGAGTGCCCAGAAGCGGTAAAGGGGGTCCCAAGAGGTGTGGTCGGGGCATCAACAGTGACTGTTCAAGTTTGAAATCTGGCTGTAAGCTCCCCGGCGGCATCATGATCCATTCTGGAATTCTTATTATCAGAAAACAGGAAGCATCAACCTTGTCCCAACACCTAATCCTCAAAAATGTTTCCCCTGGAGATTTTATATAGGCAACATTGCATGGATAGTGGGTGATGTTCACAAGCAAGCAACGTTTTCCTGAAAATGCAACAGAGGATTTCATGCACCGATTGTCTGAGACCTTTGATTTAAAAGTCAGAGCAGGGGGGCCTGGGTGGCGCAGTCGGTTGAGCGTCCGACTTCAGCCAGGTCACGATCTCGCGGTATGTGAGTTCGAGCCCCGCGTCGGGCTCTGTGCTGACGGCTCAGAGCCTGGAGCCTGTTTCAGATTCTGTGTCTCCCTCTCTCTGACCCTCCCCCGTTCATTCTCTGTCTCTGTCTCAAAAATAAATAAACGTTAAAAAAAATTTTTTTAAAAGAATTATTTATTATAGCCAAAAGGTGGAAACAACCCAAGTGTTTGTCAACAGATGAATGGATAAACACAGTGTGGTAGGAACACACGATGGAATACTATTCAGCCAGGAAAAGAAATGGAATTTTGATGTATGCTACAACACAGGTGGACCTTGAAAACATTATACTTAGTGAAATAAGCCAGACACAGACGGACACATATTATATAATTCCACTCATATGAGGTACCTGGAGTAGGGAAATTCCATAGGAATGGAAGGTAGGACAGAAGTTACCAGAGGCTGGGGGAAGAAGGGAAGGGTTTTTTATGGAGAGGGCCTTTCTGTTGGGGACCATGATGGCTAAAAAACAGAGTGAATATATTTAATGCCATTGGATTATACACTTAAATGAATAGGTAAATATTATGTATGTATGTTTAAAAAGAGCAGACTGGGGCGCCTGGGTGGCTCAGTCGGTTAAGCGTCCGACTTCAGCTCAGGTCACGATCTCGCACTCCGTGAGTTCGAGCCCCGCGTCGGGCTCTGGGCTGATGGCTCAGAGCCTGGAGCCTGTTTCCGATTCTGTGTCTCCCTCTCTCTCTGCCCCTCCCCCGTTCATGCTCTGTCTCTCTCTGTCCCAAAAATAAATAAACGTTGAAAAAAAAAATTAAAAAGAGCAGACTATGAAAACACAACTCGGGGATGTTGATTCTGAAAGAGGCTGGTGATCAGATTGAAACAAGAACGAATCCGAAGTACTCAGAGAAGTAGGGTGACCGTGTATCCTCAACATAATCTTCTATAAATATCTTTTCTCTCGAACAGGCTTTTGTTAGGAGTTTGTGTCTATATTTGCTGTGTATTTATAACTCAGCTTCTCTCCAGAAAGGACTTGAGGTCATTTGCCTATGATATGGTCGGGGTAGGCTTAGGTTTTAGGTTATCCCCAAATCTCAGCAACTTAGCACAACGGGAGTTTACTTCTTATTCTCACCAGGCTCCCTGGGGTGTGGTGACTGCCCAGAGCGGTCCTCTGTGGGCCCCGTGGTCCAGGTTTCTTTTATGTCGTGACTCTTCTTCATTAGCTCACGCTTGCAGGACTGCCCAGGAAGGGGAAGGAAAGGCTGAAGTGTGGAGTACCAGCAACTCGGTGGCCACCACCTGGAAGTGACCCGTTTGATGGGAGTGGGCATACGGTTGAAGACTGACACTTCCCTCCAGGAATCCTTGCTGTTCTGAGAGTGGTTGATGGAACCCGTGGTATCGGCATCATCCCGGACCTTGTTAGAAGTGCACACGAAAGTTTGAGAGCTCTGAGGTCCAGAAGGCTGTGGCTTGGGGATGTTGCTGACTAGGGCAAGGCCCCCTGTGCTTCAGAGCATAGGCAAACTGGTGGCCGGGCTGGAGTGGAGAGGAGGTGAGATGTGCTCGGTTCTTGTCTTGGTGGACCTCCTCACCAGCTGGTAGTTAAGTACGCGAGGAGCAAGCTGATTTAGCCCAGAGCAGCCTGTCCAGATGCAGGGATGCTCTGGCTTGGGCTAAGAAGGGGAACATGGCTTGTGCCCATCTGGGAGGCTCTGGCAGAGACCGGCCAAGCCCTGCTTCCGGGGTGTAACACTCAAGGTAGATTTCCAGATTTGCAACAACAGTCGTATTCATTTTAGTCTAACAGAAATAATTACGCCGGCACCCCTTTCTGGCCCTGGCATCAGCATCTATTAGATTTAGAAACGCTTTTAATTTCTGTGCGGTTTTATACTTCCTTGCGGTGTCTTCCATTGTGGTTGTGCTTAGAAAATACCTTTCCATCCACGAAAGGCTTGTGACAGGCACTCCTATAGCAGCATCCTACAAGGCTCGTGGGGCTCAGGAGCTGGGCTGACAAGTTTGTGATGTGGCCTGGTCAGTATGCAAAGCTACGTGATGCTGAACTGAATTTTGTTTCTGGGATCTGTTTTTTTTTTTTCCCTACATGGGAACAAAGTTGAAGAAAGAGCTTTTGCAATCAAATTATATCCCGTTCAAACAAAATATTGAGAAACACCATTCTGCAGTATAAAGCTATAAACTGACATCATGAACAGGCATTCAGCAAGAATAAAAACATCTCGGGGCGCCTGGGTGGCTCAGTCAGTTAAGCATCTGACTTCGGCTCAGGTCGTGATCTCGGGATTGAGCCCAGCGTCAGGCTCTCTGCTGTCGGCACAGAACCTGCTTTGGATCCTCTGTCCCCCTCTCTCTGTCCCTCCCCACCCCCACCCCCCAGCCTCAAAAATAAATCAACATTAAAACGTTGGGGAGGGGCACCTGGGTGGCTCCGTTGGTTAGGTGTCTGACTCTTGATTTCAGCTCAGGTCGTGATCCCAGGGTTGTAGGATTGAGCCCCATGTCAGGCTCTGTGCGGAGCATGGAGCCTGTTTAGGATTCTCTCTCTCCCTATCTCTGCCCCTCCCCCACTCGCTCTTTGTCTCTCTCTTTCAAAATAAATAAACTTCAAAAAAACAAAACAAAAACAGTAAAAAATTAAAATGTTGGGGAAAGGTACGTCTTAAGGTCACGGAAATAGATCATATTTTATATCTGATTATTTTCCATATAGCCATTTTTTCCCATATGACTTGAGCATATTATTGTAATTTGGTAAAAATGAATCTCATAGAGTTTCTTTGTACACTAAAGATGATTAGTTTTAAGTGCTTATTAAAAACACTTATAGTTCATCTTCCCTGAATGAGCCAGCGAATTCTTCCCCTGTGTTGCCATCGGGAACAAGGGAGGTGGTGTCATGTTAATCATCGTATATGTGTGCTTTAGATTTTTAGGATTTTGGCCCTTTGTGGTGTTTGTGCCATACTTTCCACCCACTTCTGTTTTCTGTTCAGCATCTATTAGATTTAGAAACTTTTAATTTCTGTGCAGTTTTATACTTCCTTGCGGTGTGTTCCATTGTGGTTGTGCTTAGAAAATACCTTTCCATCCAGATCGTATAAGAGGGCTAGTTTCTGTTCAGTACTTTCCCAAGTGCTCCCCACCCCACGCCATAGCAGTAGCTTTCGAAGCGTTTTACTGTATTGTCCCATTGAACAGTGACGGTGCATGGTGACACCTTGTTTAAGGAGTGGTGGTGCCTGGTGACGGGGAAAGAGGGAGCCGGGGGCGTGGCTTAGGCGATTGCATTCACCCAGGATTGATGAGAGGATCATCTCTCTCTCGGGAGCTAGCTTCTAAAACTTCATGAAGAAGCTCACCTGTGAACGCTGTCCGTCCTGTGAACGCTGGGCTGTTTCAGTTATTTGTTTCCTTCTTGGAAAACTTCAGGATCTTGGAATGGGAGCTCTGTTGCAGGACATCCCTCTCGTCTCCCCTGTGCACACGCTGGCTCGTCCACAGACGTGCTAATCTCAGCTGGTTTCACCGAATTCTTCTCCTATGGAGCATGGTGCCTCCTCCATCTTTTGTCCTGGATGCCATCCTGTTCTCTCCCCGCCACCCCCCCCCCCACATAGTTTTCTCCACAAGAGACAGACAGATCTGGCGTGAATGTAACCCAAATAATTCTTGCGCCCCTTGGGGCCCCAAGGGTGGTGTGCCATTCAAAGAAGCATGGTCAATTAGCCCAAAGTAATGAGAAAGTAAATTCAGTTTTTGCTTGCATATCTCCAAAGAATCTTTTTTTTAAAAAAGTGTTTACTTGGGGCGCCTGGGTGGCGCAGTCAGTTAAGCGTCCGACTTCAGCCAGGTCACGATCTCGCGCTCTGTGAGTTCGAGCCCCGCGTCAGGCTCTGGGCTGATGGCTCGGAGCCTGGAGCCTGTTTCCGATTCTGTGTCTCCCTCTCTCTCTGCCCCTCCCCCGTTCATGCTCTGTCTCTCTCTGTCCCAAAAATAATAAACGTTAAAAAAAAAAAATTGTAAAAAAAAAAAAAAAAAGTGTTTACTTTTGAGAGAGAGAGCGAGTGAGCACGGATGCATGCATGCGTGCGCACGCACACCCTGGCACACACCCACCCACAAGTGGGGGAGGGGTAGGAGAGAAGGGGACGGAGCGTCTGAAGCTGGCTCTGAAGAAGGATCTGAAGCGAGCTCTGCACTGAGAGCCCAACGCGGGGCTCGAGCTCACAAACCCTGAGATCATGACCTGAGCCAAAGTCGGACATTTAACCGACTGAGCCACCCAGGCGCCCCTCTCCAAAGAATCTTAGAGTCTCCCATTTATAACAGAGGGATGTTTGGGGCGCCTGGGTGGCTTAGTCCATTAAGTGTCCGACTTCGGCTCAGATCATGATCTCACGTTCTGTGGGTTCAAGCCCCGCGTCGGGCTCTGGGCTGACAGCTCGGAGCCCGGAGCCTGCTTCGGATTCTGTGTCTCCTTCTCTCTCTGCCCCTCCCCTTCTTGTGCTCTGTCTCTCTCTGTCTCTCAAAAAGAAATAAACGTAAATTTAAAAAAAACAGTACTTATAACAGAGGAATGTTCTTTCTCTTCTTAGTCTCCCATATGTCACAGGAGTTCTGCGGCGTCTTATCTCGGATTCTCTCAGCCGGCCTGCCCCTCCCCCCTCCCCCCCCCCCCCCCCCCGCACACCCCTCCTCCATCTCTCTCTGTTCTCTGTCATCACAAGTGACTTCACCTCTCCAACGTGTTGTAGCTTTTTCTCATTCAGCCTGTTACCGGGTCTCGCCACAGGGAGAAATGGCCCCGGGGGCCGGCCCAGCGAGCGGCATCCCATCCCTTAGGCGGCTGGCGAGAAGAGCAGGGCAAGACTGTGGTCACCGTGCATTAGTGACTTTACACACGGGGACACTCTCAGCTTGCACAGGAGGACATTACCGTAGCCAGAAGCACACAGTTCACTGAGGACAGCGGGGGACGTGCCTCGTCAAGCGGTGTCTCCATCACGAAGTGGCTCTCTTTTACCCTCCAGTCTTCTGCCTCCTTCAGTTCAGCGTATCTGGATTCCTAGATCGAATCCCTTTTCTGAAGTGTCACACCGTTAGCATACCCACTGCATCTGTAGAAGCTTAAGTGCTCAAATTCTGCTGTCCCCACTCTCTGATCACCACTCCTGCCCTCCATCTCTCTTGTTTTTCTTTTTTTTTTTTTTTTTTAAGAATTTTTAAAACTTGAATACGGTTCACATCAGTGTGCCAGGTTCATTTCAGCTCCTTTACTGCCATACCTGGGGGCAGGGACTGCTTCAGTTTCTCTGCCTTCTCTTTGTCTGTGATGACCAAAGTGTAAAGGTATCTGCTGCATCGGGCTTTAAACTTCACATTATCCTTATTTTTCTTGATCTTGACGGACTTGGTGTCCTTTCGCCCGGCCGTGAGCAGAAAGTCCTTGATTTCTTCAGCTTTGCGAGCGTGTGGCAGGCAGTGCCCAAGAGACACTCGCGGCAAGTGGCAAGAAGGGAAGACGGAAAAGAGCGAGACTTTCCTTCCGTATCTCTTCTATTGATCACCTCTCCTTAAAGGGAAACCCTGTGGTCAGTGAACCCAGGGGCCAGGCCACGAATGAAAACGAGTGTCACTTGGGGTGTGGGCCATCAGGGGACAGTGGGGCCTGTGTTCTCAAAGGCATTTGGATTCTCACTGTGAAACAGCCTTGGCCTGGCCAGGCAGGTCTGATGATGGCTTAACTCAAGAGTTTGAGCCTCCCAGGTGGAATTTTGGCCATCTGTGAGTTCTGGCTTCTTTCTCTTTGGAAGCAAGACAGACAAGAAGCTCTGAACCCTTTTTAGTCAGTAGTGACGTCTGGATTTCACAGTTCACTTGAGTACCTGTTTGTGTAGGACTCTTGATCAGCAGTGACGGTGAGCCTAGCATATTAGCTGTTTCATCATGTGCCCTCTAATTTCTAAAAGGACTTGGGGCAGTTATATTCTCCTGTGATCCTCATGTCTACACTGAAGTGTTGTAATCTAGAAGTACATACTATTCTGTTTTCTTTCTTTTACATTATTTACTATACACTTTCTCAAGAATTTCCTGTGTTCTGATTGATGTAGAATGGTTTATTTAACAATCCTCAAATTGGCGGACTTGGGGTGATACAGGGTTTTTAATCTTGTGTGTCATAAGATTTATGAAATATATTGAGTGCTTACCATCGGTTAAACACAGCACACATCTTTATATATGTTTTACTTCTTTTAAAAAAAATTTTTAATGTTTATTTTTGAGAGAGAGAGAGAGAGAGAGAGACAGAGCATGAGTGGGGGAGGGACACAGAGAGAGGGAGACACAGAATCCGAAGCAGGTTCCAGGCTCTGAGCCGTCAGCACAGAGCCTGACGCGGGGCTCGAACCCACAAACTGTGAGATCGTGACCTGAGCCAAAGTCGGACGCTCAACTGGCTGAGCCACCCAGGTGCCCCTATATATGTTTATTTCTTATAACAGCCCCAGGAGGGTGAGTGCTATTAATATTCTCATGTGATTGACCATGATGCTGAGGCCCCCCAGAGAGCTTCTGTGTAGCGTCTGAAGTTGCCCAGCTGGAAGAGGTCTGGAGGCTCCCTTCAAAGGTTCCACTTTGAAGCACTACTGCTTTGCCATTTCTTTCTTTCGGCCCCTTGTTGTGGGAAGAATTGCCGGCCAAAGATCCTGTGACCTCTTTCTTCAGTTGTGATGGTCCTTGGGTTGACTTAGGATAATATAGGAAGACAGAAATGGTCTGGCTAGCAGAATCTTGGGAGAATATCTGTGGGTCCATGGGTAAAAGGTTTGGGTAATGCCCATCGTGCCTCCCAGGAGTCCACGTAAGTGGAGATTTCTACCTCCTGCTGCAGTTCATGCTTGTCTGGAACTTGTGACCTTGTTCAGTCCATCACCTTGACAACCGATGTGCCTTGAATGTTCCTGCCCCCAGGACTCTCATCTCCAATTCTTCTGTATTTGATCCAGGAGTCACTTCCTGACTCTGCCTATGAGCTCTTGGCCAATTCACAGCAAGCTTTTCTGTGTCTTGGGTCTCCCTCGTGTTAAACATCTGATGAAGATCACAAGGCATTGATCTTACATTACAAGGCGGTGGTTTTCACGCTGTGTTCCAAGAGGCCCATGGGGTTCTCCGCGGTATCTTAAGAGCTATCCTGAGATCGGAGGGGACCCCTCAAGTTTTTAATCTCTGTTGTATATATTTATATATGCCCCAAATATTTATCTTGATCTGCTATCTTTTTTTTTTTTTTAATTTTTTTTTTCAACGTTTATTTATTTTTGGGACAGAGAGAGACAGAGCATGAACGGGGGAGGAGCAGAGAGAGAGGGAGACACAGAATCGGAAACAGGCTCCAGGCTCTGAGCCATCAGCCCAGAGCCTGATGCGGGGCTCGAACTCCCGGACCGCGAGATCGTGACCTGGCTGAAGTCAGACGCTTAACCGACTGCGCCACCCAGGCGCCCCTCTTTTTATTGGCTATTACATTTCGGGCATGCAGAAAAGATTTTTATATAGCCAAATATGTATGCTCAGTTTGACTGGCAACTTTTTCTATGGTTTTTCATCAAGTCAGATCCTCTCTGTGGTTGAGATAAATATTCTTCTCCATTCTTTGTTTAGCTCTAACTCATTTCAAATGTTATTCAAAAAGATTGCTTTTTAAATGGTTTTGTGTGGTTGACTATATAATTATGATTTGATTTATTTCTAAAATTATCACACAATGATTTGAGAATGTGCATTTTCCAGAATTCTCTTTTCTGTTTTGAGTGTTTCTTTGTATCCTGGTATCTGTATGTGTTTCAGCTGGCTTTGCTCTTAGGTTACAGAATTTCAGAGCAGGAGGGAACATCATCCCTGAACACCCTCCAGACCTAGTAAACACACCCAAAATAACATTTCAGTGTGTGTTTCGGGCATATAAATTCAGAATTATTGATGTCATCACTCACATAACTTTTGTTATTACTCATATCTTTGTTTAGCTCTTCATGCTTTCTATGCTAATACCTATTTTTAAACATAGATATGGTTAAGTTCCTGTATTATGTTAGCAGATATTTGCTGACTTTTAGACCATCTCTTTAGTTGTGATTTTTAATATATTTTTAAGTAAAGTACTTAATACGTTTTTTTTTTTTTAACCAGTTTTAGATTTTTCTTTTTGCAGGGGAATTTGGCACATTTAGTATTTGGTCTCATATGTAATTATCCTTTTTTGTTGTTGTTGTTCTTTTTTTCTCTTATTTTTCTGTTCTCTCTTTTTTTAAAGCTTATTTACTTAGAGAAAAAGAGAGACACCGCATGCAGAAGGGACAGAGAGAGAGGGAGAGAGAGAATCCCAAGTAGGCTCCCCCCCTGTCAGCATGGAACCTGATGCAGGGCTCAAACTCACAAGCTCTGAGATCATAACCTGAGCTGAAGTTGGTCACTTAACTGACTAAGCTACCCAGGCACCCCTGTTCTCTTTTATTTATTGTTTTAATTTTTTTTAATGTTTATTTTTGAGAGAGAGTGAGCGAGAGAGAGAAAGTGAGCAGGGGAGGGGCAGATAGAGAGGGAGACAGAATCTGAAGCAGGCTCCAGGCTCCGCACTGTCAGCACAGATCCCTACGTGGGGTTTGAACCCACAAACCATGAGATCATGACCTGAGCCGAAGTCGGACGCTTAACTGACTGAGCCATGCAGGTGCCCCTGTTCTCTTTTCAATGCTACACCTTTCTATTACAGTGGATGGGGTATTCTTTTTTTTTTTTTAATGTTTATATATTTTTTTTTGAAAGAGAGAGAGAGAATCCCAAGCAGACTCCACACTGTCAGTGCAGAGCCTGGTTCGAGGCTCAACTCACAAACGATGAGATCATGACTTAAGCCAAAATCAAGAGTCAGAAGCTTAACTGACTAAGCCACCCAGACATCCCGCATATTCTTTTCGTCATTTTTAAGTGTGATCAGAATGAAATCTTATCTAAACTTCCTAGGGGTAAAAACAATTTCTGCCATTATTTTTCATGTTTCTAAATAAAATTAAGACCCTTTTCTCTGAATGATATTGAATGTTGAGTCTTGTGCGCTCGAGTTCAGCTCTAGTCCCTCAACCGCCTTGTCTCCTAGGTTCCCTGTTTTAGTATCTTGTTCTCTGGAAACACTTTTTAAGATTACTTTTTTTTTTTTTTAAAACCTGGGAACCTGCCTTGTGTCATGGCATCTGATAGCTGAGAGCACACCACCGCCATAATCTTTTTCTCCTTAGTGATCCTTAGCGCATCTCTTTCTGACTTTCCCATCTCTTCCTCTTGGTCCAGTCAATTCTTTCTTCTCCTGCCTCTGGACCTTTTAGGCTTTGGATGATCATGTACGTGACACCATGGCGCATTCTTAAGCCTTGCTTCTGCTTCCAAACGGAGAGCGAAGGCAAGATGTCTAATTGTTTGAGGACCTCTGTTGTTCCGTTTTCCATTCTGCCTGTACGGATTCACATTCCCACCGGCAGTGCACAGAGGTTCCCCTTTCTCCACGTCCTTGCCACTAGTCATTCTTTCTTGTTTTGAGAATAGCCCTTCTGAAAGGGTATGAGGTGATGTCTTGTGGTTTCGGTTTGTATTTTCCCCGTGGCCAGTGATGTGGAGCCCCTGTTCATGCACCTGTTGGCCATCCGTATGTTTGTCTTTGGAAAAATGTCTGTTCAGCTCCTCTGCCCATTTTTAAATCAGATTGTTTGTTTGCTATTGAGTCGTATGCATTCCTTATATATTGTGGATATTAATCCCTTGTCATTGTTTGTTTGCTATTGAGTCATATGCATTCCCTATATATTGTGGATATTAATCCCTTGTCAGCTCTGTGACTCGCAAATCCCTTCTCCCACCCAGGAGGCTGCCTTTTCCTGGTCGCTTTCACTGTGCCCAGGCTGTTTACTGTTTCATCCAGTCCCACTTTTTTAGTTTTGTTTTTCTGGCTTTTGCTTTGGATGGTTGCTAACTCTATTCTCTCTTTTCTCCCAAAGTAGGTTTTTCTCATCCAGTGTTACTCATTTGTGGGGTTCTTGTTTTCTTAATTTCCCTGGGTATTTCCTATAAGCCACTTTCAGTCCCAACAGAATCTTGAAACCTTTCTTTGGGACCTAACACTTAAAAACCGAGTTTTGTGCTACTCCTAGCATTGTCCTCACTAAGGCCTGTTTTATTAATTTTGGGCTGTGGATATTTTCTGCTCCAGATGTTCTGTCTCTGGTGTTTGGTAGGGAAGCATGCTATCCCATTTCTTGGCCTGCTGTATTTTTAGACTTAGTTTCTTTCATTGAACAGCCCGTGACCTATTACCCAACACCTGTGAGAAGAAAGGTGTTCAAGGCCTGCTTTGACCACGCAGGGATATGCTGTGTTGCATGTCGTGAGATGACAGATGGAAACGGAACTCAGGGAATTGATCCCTGAAAGGAACCACCATCACTGTTTCTTCAATTAAGACAAATTTCCTGGAGAGGGTGGGGTCTTGGGGCTGTTTGGAAAGAGCTGATGGCCTGCTCATTCTCCCAACTCTCTTTGGAATTGGGAAATCTAAGTCTCAGAGAGGGAGAGAGAGAAAAAGAGACATTTTCTGAAGTACACACACAACGGGGAAGGGAATTTATCAGTTAGGAGTTTTGTTTAGCCTCACGTTGCAAGACACAAAAAACAGTGGTAAAGCACAGGAAGTTTCCCTTGATGCGGGAAAGACGTCTGCGCGGCACGGAGGCAGTTCAGGGCTGGCACCGTGGCTGTATGGTGTTATCAGGGGGTCAGGCCTCTTCAGCTCAGCTAACCCTAGGGTGTTACCTTCGTCCTCGGGGCTCAGTGTGGCTGCTGGAACTCTGGCCATCACATCTACACCCCAGGTAGTAGGATGAAGGAAAGGAGAGGCAGAGACAAAGACATGTCTTCGGTCACTTTTCCTGATAAGCAGACTTTGGGTTAAGGATTTAGGTGGAAGTGATTTGTCAAGGTAGTGCTCTCAGAAGAGACTAGTGGGTGGGTAAGGGAAGTAAGGATGTGGAAGGAGAAGCCAAGTAGGAGGCTATTTTATGGAGCTCTGGAACACAAATCATGCCCTGGAATCTGTCCCACCTTGAGGCAAAGGAACTGGGCTTTTATATGCCCACAGCAGGCACTGGTTATAGCTGGGGGTGGGAGGGACCCAGTCACAGGCACGTGGCCGTCTGCAGTCACTGGTAGAAGCTGTTAGCAGTAAGTCCCGCAGCAGCCTGGGGATGGGCACACGGAGCTGGTCAAGGGGTTCGGGGTATCTGGGTGGGGCACAAACAACAGTGTCCACTACAGGGGGTTCCAAGAAATCTCAGATAATCCTTCCCTTACATTTCATTGTCCAGAACTTTGTCACGTGATCATGCCCAGCTGCATTCGTGGCCGGGAAACAAAATCATTATTCCAGTTAGTAATCTGGCAGAGAGTAATTGCTAAAGAACGATGAAGGAAGGAATGTCGGAGGCACCTAACATGCTTGCCACAGGAGTGTAATCAATGAGTGAGTCACAGAGAGCCTTGACTGTCAGGCCAAAGGGTAGGAACTCTGCACAGTGGGGCCCGCCTGCTGTTAGAGACGGGGGAAGGACCGCGTAGTAAAAAGAGAGATTAATCTGGCAGAAGTCTCATCGCGGATCTCTTGGAAGAAGAGAGAAGAGGCAGGGAGAGCAGTGAGGGAGCCCCCAGGCCTGTGCCCACAGGGTCCAAAGGCCAGACTGGGACAGTGAGGAAGCAGCGAAGGGGGCTGACCAAGGGCAGGTGGGAGGTCCACTGGGGACAGCCTGGATGCGGACCTCAGAACCAGGTGCCTCTTTGCCTCGCACAGGGAATGGGGTAGAGTTTGGTGAGGGCAGGATGCAGGGGAGCTGCCCAGGCAGGCGGGGAGCAGAACTGGCTGCAGAGTTGGCCTGGGGCCTTCAGGGCCGGCAGATGCCGTGGCTCCAACCTGGGCTGCTGGCAGGCCTTCCTTCTCCACCCCTCTTTCCATCCCCCTTCCTTCTCTTCTTAACCAAGCTCGTTAGTCATGTTAGTCCCCAGGGGCGCCTGGGCGGCTCAGTCAGTTGAACATCCGACTTCAGCTCAGGTCATGATCTCACGGTCCGAGTTCGAGCCCCGCGGCAGGCTCCGTGCTGACAGCTCGGAGCCTGGAGCCTGCTTCCGATCCTGTGTCTCCCCCTCTCTCTGCCCCCTCCCCTGCTCACTCTCTGTCTCTCAAAAATTAAAAAAAAAATAATGTTAGTCTCCAAAGGAAAAAAAATAATGCAGGTGAAAAGGAATATTTAATTTTTCATTTCTTGTTGAACTAAGGCTGTTGATATTCTGATAAAAAGAACATAGTTAATGAAAATGAAAAGATAATTGATTAACCAAAATATCCACAGGCTAGGTCTGTGGGTTTAAATAATGTCACCAGGTGTCTTTTTGTCTGTCTGTCTGTCTCTCTGTCTTAGCTTCTCATTTTTCTTACGAGGGTAGGTCTCAGGGCCTTCAGAGCAGCGAAATTGGCACCAAGAGCAGCATGGTCTTTAGCTTCCAAGAACTCAGAAGGAAAAAGACCCCATCTTTCCAGAGTTCCTGAACAGAGCTCTGCAGGGGGCCCTGCCTGGGTCCTGTTTGCATGACACACTCTTGGCAAGGACTGAGGTCTGGGTCACATAGCCACCTCTGGTGTGGGCAAGAATGGGGGGGGGGGCGGGTCTGGGTGGCATGCAATTGAAAGTAAAAAAGGGAACAATTCCCAGATTCCCAAGATTCTTGGTAGACAGGGAAGGCAGGATGGCACCCGGACACGAACCAGTGTGAGGCAGAAATGGAATTCCAAAGTGGGGACAGTGGAAGGGACCCTGGGTTGAGCTTTGCAAGTCCCTGACCTCAGGGAGCCTTTGGGATCCTGGAAGGGAAACGTTCAGTAACCAGTTGGGGTAAGGGGAGGGGAAGAGCCTGGAGTCAGGAAAGAGGTTAGGACTAGAGATTCTGATGTCAAAAATAAAATTCTTTGTGTCAAGAGTTGGGGGGGTGGCGGTGGGGCAGCAGGGCGGTCAGGAGTCCTGTTGTCAGACTCCCCTTTGATGTTTCAGCCTTCATCCTTTTAACAACAGCCAAGTTCAAGAACGCTCTCCTATGTCTCTGTCTTCTTTGCATCCCCAGCCCCTGGGCTCCCTGGCCTGAGCCCTTCCCCCCATCCCTACCCCTAAGATGTCCAGTTCTGCATTCACCTGGGGCTAAGAGGAAACTCTTTGTTCTGTCCCCACCCAGAAAACCTAAGCTGCCTGTGCCTAGTTCCTTAAAAATCTCAGTGACCCCAGAATAGCATTTCTCCACCTTGTCACTATGACATTTTGGGCCAGATGACCTTTTGCTGTGGAGCTGTCCTGTTAGAAGATAGTTAGCAGCCTCCCTGGCCTCTGCCTGGAGGGCCCCCAAACTGTCTCCAGCCCCTGCCAAATGCCTTGACCCCTTTGACTTGGGGTCAAAATCCAACAACTGCCCTAAGAGGAACAAGAAGACAGGGAGTCTTTAAGGAGGGAGAGCCTCTGTGGTTTTCCTCCTCCTGCTTTGCAGGGCGTGGGCTGGGTGAGGGGTGCTGAGACCACAGAGAGGAGCAAGCCAGACCTGAGTTCTAGAAAGTGAAAGTACATGAGGATTTCCATTAATAGAGGAGTTTCAGGCCAAAGACAAAATTTTGAAAGTTTTTTTTTCTTTTTTTTTTTTTTGGTGTGTGTTTGCCCCTTTTCCATGACTCACCCACACACCCACACCCCACCCTTAATGGCATTAATGGCAAAGTGGCCTTTTTTTCTTTTTTACAATTATTTTTTCTGTTCTTAAAAATTCCTAAAGTAATACATGCGTATTTAAATAAATTTTCACATTATTCCAAAGTATTTTTTTTAACGTTTATTTATTATTGAGACAGAGAGAGACAGAGCATGAACAGGGGAGGGGCAGAGAGAGAGGGAGACACAGAATCAGAAGCTGGCTCCAGGCTCCGAGCCATCAGCCCAGAGCCCGACACGGGGCTCGAACTCACGGACTGCGAGATCGTGACCTGAGCTGAATTCGGATGCCCAACCGACTGAGCCACCCAGGCGCCCCAATTCCAAAGTATTTAAAGTGAAAAATCAAAGCTCCCTTTACTCCCCTGTCTTACTCTCCAGAGGGAACCACTGCTTTTTTAATACTTGTTGGTGGGTGTTTTTGTTTTTGTTTTTTGGTAACAAGTTTATTGAGCTGAAATTCACATACCATAAAATCCACCTATTTATTTTTTTTAAGTTTATTTATTTTGAGAGAGAGAGAGAGTGTGTGCGAGAGCCTGAGGGGTGGGGGGAGGGGCAGAGAGAGAAAGAATCCCAAGCTGGCTCCATGCTGTCAACACAGAGCCTGATGCAGGGGTCCATCCCACAAATCATGAGATCATGACCTGAGCCCAAATCAAGAGTCAGATTGTTAGCCGATTGAGCCACCCAGATGCCCCAAAATGCACCTATTTAAAGCATACAATTCAGTGATTTTTAGTATTTCACAGAGTTTTAAACTATCATCACAATTCATTTTAGGACATTCCATCATCCCCAAAAGAAACCCCGTACCCTTTAGCAATCACCCCCACCCTCCCCTCAAGCTCCTGGAAACCACTTGTCTACCCCCATCTCTGTAGATTTGAACATTTCTGATAAATGGAGGAATAAAATGTGGTCTTTGATGCCTGGCTTCTTCCACTTACTATAATATTTTCAAATCATTCACGTAATGTGGATCAACACTTCACTCCTTCTTAATTGCCAAATAATATGCTGTTATATAGATGTATATACCACATTTTACTTGTTGGTTAAGCAGGCATTTGGGTTGTTTTCATTTTTTAGCTTTTGTTAATAATGGTTTACAATGGTGAATAAGAGTGCAGGTTTTTGTGTGGACACATGTTTTCATTTATCTTGGGTATATACCTATGTTTGGAATTGCTGGATCATATCTCTATATGATTCCATTCTTTTGTTTTTGAGAGAGAGAGTACGAGTGGGGGAGAGGGGCAGAAGGAGAGAGAGCATCTTTTTTTTTTTAATGTTTATTTATTTTCTAGAGATGGAGAGACAGAGTGTGAGTGGGGGAGAGGCAGAGAGAGAGGGAGACACAGAATCCGAAGCAGGCTCCAGGCTTTGAACTGTCAGCACAGATCCCGATGTGGGGCTTGAACCCACAAGCTGTGAGATCATGACCTGAGCCAATGTCGGACACTTAACCGACTGAGCCACCCAGGTGCCCAGAGAGAGAGAGAGAGAGAGAGAGAGAATGAGAATCTTAAGCAGGCTCCATACTCAGCTCGGAGCCCAACCCAGGGCTTAATCCCACAACCCTGGGATCATGACCTGAGCCGAAATCAAGAGTCAGACGCTCAACCGGCTAAGACACCCAGGTGCCCCTAGAGACTCTGTTCTTAATGTATGGATGAACTGCCAAACTGTTTTCCACAGTGGCCGTACCATTTTATATTCCCACCTAAAATGTCTGAGAGTTTTATTTTCTCTGCATCCCCACCAACACTTTTTTATTATTGTTTCTTTGATTATAGCCATTCTAGTGGATATGAAGTGGTATCTTCTATGGTTTTGATTTGCATTTCTCTATTGACAAATGATGTTGAACACTCTTCATGTGTTTGTTGGCCATTTGTCTACTTTCTTGAAAGAACTGTCATTCAGATCCTTTGTCCATTTTTAATTGGGTTGTCTTTTTTATTATTGAATTATAAGTGTTCTTTATATAGTCTAGATTCAAGTCCTTTATCAGATGATTTGCAAATACTTTCCCCCTCTCTGTGAGTTATCTTCTCATTTTCTTCATGGTGTCTTTCAAAGCACAGAAGTTTGTAAATTTTCATGAAATCCAGTTTTTCTGTTTCTTTTTGTTGCTGATGTTTTCCATGTCCTAGCTAAGACCACTGCCTAATCCAGCACCACAAAGATTCATACCTATGTTTTCTTCTCAGAGTTTTGTAGTTTTGCTCTTAAAATTAGGTTGTCAGTCCACTCTGAGTTAATTTTTGTGTGAGCTACCAGTCCAATGTAATTCTTTTGCACATGGATATCCATTTACAGCACCACTGGTTGAAAAAAACAATTCTTTCCCCCCATTGAATTGTTTTGGCACCCTTGTCAAAAAGCAGTTGACCATAAACCAGAGGGTTGATTTCTGAATTCTCAGTTCTGGTTCATTGATCTCCATGTCTGTCCTTATGCCAGGACCACGGTGTCTGGATTACTGTAGCTTTGTAGTAAATTTTGAAATCAGAAAGTGTGAGTCCTTCAGCGTGGTTCTTCTTTTTCAAGATTGTTTTGGCTGTTATGGGTCCCTTGAATGTCCATGTGAATTTTAAGATCAGTTTGTCAGTTTCTGCAATGAAGCCTTGCATTGAATCTGTAGGTCAATTGGGGAGATATTGCCATCTTAAAAATATCAGGGGTTCTAATCCAGGAACATGGGATCATTTAATTTTCTTCCCCAGTGGTTTATAATTTTCAAGATGTATGGTTTTCACTTCTTATGTTAAACAGATTCCTAAGTATTTAGCACTATTGTAAATGAGATTTTATTTGGGGTTGTTCATTGCAAGTATGTAGGATACAGTTGATTTTTGTAGATTGTCTTGTATCCTGTGACCTTGCTACACTCATATATTAGTTCTAATAGTTTTTTAGAGGGTCCCTTAGGATTTTCTGTACACAAGATCCTGTCATTTATGAATAGAGATAGTTTTCATTCTCCCTTTCCAATCTGGACACCTTTTCTTTCTCTTAATTCATACCTGGCTGGAATCTCCAGGACAGTATTGCGTAGAAGTAATGAGGAGGGTGGACATCCTTGCCTTGGACCTGATCTTAGGGGGAATGCTTCAGTCTTTCAACATTACGTATGATGTTAGTTCTGGTTTGTTGGTAGATGGCCTTTATTGGGTTGAGGAAGTTCCCTTCTCTTCCTAGTTTGTTGAATGTTTTTTATCACAAAGGTGTGTTGGATTTTTGTCACATTCTTTTTCTACACCTGAAGTGATCATGTGGCTTTATCTCTTCTGTTATTGATATTTCATATTGAATTAGTACATTTTTAGGTACCAAACCAGCCTTGGATTCTGGGGATAAATCACACTTGGTCCTTTTCATATGTTGCTGCATTTGGTTTGCTAGTATTTTGTTGAAGGTTTTTGCATCTTTATGCAAAAAAGATAGTCACCTATTTTTTTTCCTTCCTTGTGAGATCTCTGTCTTATTTTGGCATCAGGATAATGTTGGCCTATAGAATGTGTGGTTCTTATATTCTGCAGTTTCCCTGGATATGCTCTGTCCCTCCTGTTGTAAGACATGTCATTGATTTCTAATTATTTGCTAGTATAACAGCTTTATAAAGCATGTTTTTATTTTAAATATGTATAGAGACTGCCAAATTTTGGACAATCTTTAAATTGAAATATTCTCTTAACCAGTTTGCAAGAATCTTGTTAGTCCCAGAACTACCATGTAGTTTTCCCCTTCCTTGGTACTGTACTAAATACTATAGATACATAATATTTAGGTAGCGCTATCATTTTCCTCGTTCTTTGGATGAGAAAACTGAAGCACAAAGGGTTCAAGAGCTTGCGTAAAGCCACACAGTTAGAAAGTGGTGGAACTTTGATTCAGACTTTGTTCAGCCATGATTTAAATTTTGGAGAAGTTCATCTGAGATTGAATTCTACTGGAAACTGAAATAAAACCCATGGCCCTGGTTCTGTATTTATTTTTGTCAGTAATGGATTTGAATTTGATGCTACTGATGAATATTTTCTGCACACTCTTGTTTTGAAGAAGCTGCAGTTGTCAGGCTGTATATAGTCAGGAAGCTATCTGGATGTCCCACACTAGGTTTGAACAGTGTCTTCTCTCCCTTCTTAACCCCTTAGGATGACACCCAGCACCCCTCCCATATCTAACATAAAATTCAGTTTAGTCCAGTCAAAATTTATGGAGCTTCTGCTGTGTGCCCAATTTGACTGCAGGGGTTCTTAACCTGGGACCATGGATACAAGTCAGAGGGTCTGTAAATTTGGGTGGGAAAAGAATTCTGTCTTTATGTTTACTAACCTCTAACCAAGCAACCTCTAGCATTTCCTTCAAGAAGGAATACAGACAACAATGCAGGACTCACATGAACAGCCCCCGTAGCCTTGTCTCCAGTAGAAACCAGATGTATTCCTGTTACTTCATAATGCAGCATATGCCCCCATGGCCCCTTCACCACTACCTCAAAATCATGGTCATTGTTGTTTAATGATTTAATAAAGAAGTACATGCACTCTATCACATGCACATTTCATAGTTTAACCACTGTGTTTTAATATGGTTGCTTTTGTAATCCTATGCACTGTATTTCATTCATTTAAAAAAATCATTCTGAGGGGTCCCTGGGTGGCTCAGTCAGTTAAACATCCCCTCTTGATTTTGGCTCAGGTCACGATCTCACGGTTCGAGAGTTCAAGCCCTGAGTTGGGCTCTGCGCTGCTAATGCAGAGAATGCTTAGGATTTTTTCTCTCTCTCCCCATCTCTCTTTCTGCCCTTCCCCCACACATGCTCCCTCCCTTCCTCCCTCCCTCTCTCTCTCTCAAGGATAAATAAATAAATTTTTTAAAAAATATAAAAAATTTAAAAATCATTCTGAGAAGGGATTCATAGGCTTCCATAGACCGCTGGAGGCTCCATGTAACAGAAAACAGGAATTGAGAACCAGATCGAAGTTAGGCCTATTTTGAATGCAGGGAAAAGGGGAACTTGCAACTCCTCCCATCCCTGCTCCATACATGGTGAGTGAAGGGCGTTAATCCATTTGTAGTTGTTTGAACATGGACTTGGATGCTTGCATTGCTCAGTCATTATGCATAGTCTCAGCTTTTCCCGATGATTCAGAAAACCTTTCAGGATGTTGCAGTGTCTTGTGGGCCATCGTTGGGAAGACAGATTACCACTCACCCTCAGAGAAGTGGGGAAGAAGCAAGCATTTGGAAGTGTCCTATTTATAGAGTTCTCTTTGTATAGGGTGGTGGACTTGATTCAGATGCCTCCCTGTGTCTTTATCTCTGTGTCTTCAACTGGTTGGGATGTGCCTCCGACTCTTCGTCCACACCTCCCCTATGGCTGCAGTGGCACACGTACTCTTTGTTGTAAATACTGGCCTTAGAATATGTAACACTTCCTCATGGTTATTTAATACTACTTCTTAATATTTAAATTAGGAGTTGCAACTTTGGCCGAACACAACATGGTCTATTTGACCTGTAGATGGTAATGTGCTGGCAATGTGTAAGAATCAGCTTAAAACAAACAAAGCCCTGATTTGCAGCATTCGTCTTATTTGTGTGGTGTAAATATTCCCCAAGTGGCTGGCTTCAAGCTATGAATGTGAAGTCCGTGAAGGCTAGAGTGGGGAAAAGATCTGCATAATTGGCTCTTTATGAGTCTATAACAGCCAGTTCCAGGATATGGTGTTTGAGAAAATGTGAATTTGTTGTCAACTTTTAAAATTAGATTTCTTTCTTTGTAATGTTTATGTATTTTTTAGAGAAAGAGAGAGAGAGAGAATGCACATGAGCAGGGGAGAGGCAGAGAGAGAGGGAGGCAAAGGATCTGAAGTGGGCTGTGTGCTGACAGCAGACAGCACAATGCAGGGCTCAACTCACGAACTGCAAGATCATGACCTGAGCTGAAGTCGGACATTTAACCGACTGAGCCACCCAGGCACCCCTAAAATTAGATTTCTAGTAAAAATCTTGACTTCTGATTTCTCTTGGAAAATTGGGAAATCTGACTATGCCAGACAACCCTCCCTATATGCCAACCACTCACTGAAGATGAGCTCTGGATGCTCCTGTTGGGGGGCCCACTGGTACCCTGGTCCCACCGCACCTAGGCTGACTGTCACCTGCCGTTCATCTCTATATTTGACTTCTTTCCTTTCCCTTCGTGTAAGTGCTGAAGTTCCTCTTGGCTTTTTGAGATTTAAGAACCAAGTGATCTTGTCTCTGGGCTTTTTATCAAAAAAGAGTTGTGAAATTGAGTCCTCTATGATATATATTTTTTAATTGCTTCCAGTTTGATCACAGAGCCATCAAGTTTCTCCTGATGGGGTGCGTGAAGTTTTTATTCCATTCTTGTTGATCTCCCTCTGGTCATCTCAAATCAGCAGACAAAAGGGCTTTTCTCCTTAGCATAGTTAATAAATGAGAATTGAACCAGAAAAGCATGAACTTTGTGACAGGCTAAAGGTCTTCCTATGGGAAATTAAGATCTATTAACTGGAAATGGTGAAAAGTGACAAGCTCAGAGGAAACTCAGTTGAGTAATTAAGAATGTATCAAGCCCTGTACAGTAGGCAGTTGACACAGCATAGTAAAAGAAAAATAACATCTCTGAGGTCTTGTTGGATACCGTCCATGTTGATTTTGGATAGTGTCCCAGTGTCTGGGGGAAAAACTGCTCTTAAACCAGAAACGTAGAACATCTAGAGATGTCAGCCCTGCCAGAGTGATTATACCATAAATACCTCATTATTTGTGAGTATTAAGGGATCCCTAAAGGGTATTGAACATTTTAATACCCTGTTCTTGGGTGGGATGGGGTGCTTCTACAGGTGATTTAGGAATATGAGGTTTAGAACAAGGGGCTCAGGGAAAGTCTTGGAGTTTCCAGTGTCAGGGGATGTGGGAAGTCAATCAGAAAGGAGTGGGGTTAACATGAAAGAAATTGAAGAGAACACAAACAAATGGAAAGACATTCCATGCTAATGGATCGGAAGAACAAACATTGTTAAAATGTCGATACTACCCAAAGCAATCTACACATTTAAATGCAATCCCTATCAAAATAGCACCAGTGTTTTCCACAAAACCAGAATAAACAATCATAAAATTTGTATGGAACCACAAAAGATCCTGACTAGCCAAAGCAGTCCTAAAAGGGAAAACAAAACCGGAGGTATCACCACTCTGGATTTCATGTAGACAGTATGGTACTGGCCACAAAAACAGACACATAGATCAATGGAACAGAATAGAAAATCCAGAAGTGAACTTACAACTGTATGGCCAAGTAATCTTCAACAAAGCAAGAAAGAATATCCAATGGAAAAAAGGTAGTCTCTTCAACAAGGTGTTGGGAAAACTGGATGGCAACATGCAGAAGAATGAAACTGGACCATTTTCTTATGCCATACACAAAAATAAAATAAATTCAAAATGGATGAGAGACCTAATGTGAGACAGGAAACCATCAAAATCCTACAGGAGAACACAGGCACCAACCTCTTTGACCTCGGCCAGAGCAACTTCTTAACTAGACATGTTGCCAAAGGGAAGGGAAACAAAAGCAAATATAAACTATTGGGACTTGATCTAGATAAAAAGCTGCTGCACAGCAAGGGAAATAACCAACAAAGCTAAAAGGCAGCTTGGGCAATGGAAGAAGATATTTGTAAGCAACATATCTGATAAAGGGGTTAGTATCTAAAAATCTATAAAGAACTTATCAAACTCAACACCCAAAAACCAAATAACCCAGTTAAGAAATGAGCAGAAGACATGAATAGACACTTTTCCAAAGAAGACATCCAGATGGCCAACAGACACATGAAAAAATGTTCAATATCACTCATCATCAGGGAAACACAAATCAAAACCTCAGTGAGATACCACCTTACACCTGTCAGAATGGCTAAAATTAACAACACAAGAAACAGGTGTTGGCGAGGATGCAGAGAAAGGGGAACCCTCTTGCACTGTCAGTGGGAACGCAAACTGGTGCAGCCACTCTGGAGAACAGTATGGAGATTCCCCAAAAAAACTAAAAATAGAACTACCCTATGACCCAGTAATTGCACTATTAGGTATTTACCCAAAGGATACAAAAATACAGATTTGAAGGGGTATATGCATCCCAGTGTTTATAGCAGCAGTATCAACAACAGCCAAATTATGGAGAGAGCCCAAATATCCACTGACTGATGAATGGATAAAAAAGATATGATATGTACACACACACACACACAGGAATATTACTCAGCCATCAAAAAGGATGAAATCTTGCCATTTGCAATGATGTGGATGGAACTGGAATGTATTATGCTAAGTGAAAGAAGACAGAGAAAGACAAATATCATATGATCTCAATTAAACGTGGAATTTAAGAAACAAAACAGATGAACATATGGGAAGGGGGGAGAGAAGAAAGGGAAACAAACTACAAGAGACTTAATGATAGAGAACAAACTGTGGGTTGATGGAGGGAGGTGGGAGGGAGATGGGCTAGATGGTAATGGGTATTAAGGAGGGCACTTGCTGTGATGAGCACTGAGTGTTGTATGTAAGTGATGAACCATTGAATTCTATTCCTGAAATCAATATTGCACTGTATGTTAACTAAAATTGAAATTAAAAAAAAGAAGAAAGGCAGTGGGGTTAAGAATTGCATTTATGGGGGCACCTGGGTGGCTCAGTCAGTTAAACATCTGACTTCAGCTCAGATCAGGATCTTGTGGTTCGTGAGTTTGAGGCCTGCATCAGGCTCTCTACTGTCAGTGCAGAGCCCGCTTTGGATCCTCTGTCTCCCTCTCTCTATGCCCCTCTCCCACTATCTCTCTCTGTCTCTCAAAAATAAACATTTTAAAAAAGAATCACATTACTTATGTACTTACTTAAACATTGACAAGAGTGGTATTTACAAATAAAACCAATTTCATTTTGGAAAGGGAGCTCCAGTTTTAAAGATACATTTTGCAAATATTAACCTAGTGAAACGTTTTTAATGTCTCCTTTGTAAAAACCCTCTCTGTTTTTATAAGCTGATATGTGTTTGGGAGGGAGAGAGGGACCCAGTGCTAAAAGACATTCATCCATTCACATTCTTTCCAACAATTAGTATTAAGTGAAGAGGGGAGAGGGTCTTTAACTGATGAATGGAGCCTATTAAACACTTGAAGCCAGTTAAGAGGAAAGAAAAATACTGTGGTTTGCAGGCAGAAGATAAGGAAACATGGTGGACAGATGTCAAAAGGAGCATTTTGAAGTAGCAGGAAAACCTGCAAGGGAATAAAGATGGGTATATAGGGTGCCTGGGTGGCTCAGTCGGTTAAATGTTCTCTTCGGCTCAGGTCATGATCTCACAGTTCATGAGTTTGGGGCCCTGAATCAGAACCTGATTCAGATCCTCTGTCTCCCTCTCTCTCTCTCTCTCTCTGCCCCTCCCCTGCTCACACTCTCAAAAATAAATAAACATTAAAAAGAAAAAAAGACGGGTAGGATGCAAGATATAGAAAACAGACATTTCATTTCTTTGTCTTTAAAGAAGCATCGTAATGTCCTGAAAGAGAAGGAGACCACACAGCCACCATTTATTAGGGACCTACTTTGTACCAGCTGCTGAGTCTCTTCCGGGCCCTGGGCACACACTCCCAGTAGGCACCCCAATTATAATAATTAAATCTGTTGAGATCTTCAGTGCGCCAGGCGCTGTCCTAAGTGCTGATTTACGTTTGGCCCTCAGAGCAACTGTCTGAGAGATGAGGGAGGGCATCACCATTTCACAGACGAAGAAATAATGGAAACTTCAGGAACTTGGTCTTTGCCCCACAGCTCCAGATGGAGCAGGTCCATCTGGCTCTTTTCTAGAAAAGCCTGTGCTTCTTCTAGACTGCTGTGTCACCTTCACAAGCATCTGACTGTACTGTGAACTAATTACTTGAGCACACTACTCCCCAAAACATGCTGTAGTATTACTGTTGTTCACCAAGCACTAATGAAGAAAGATTCATTCAAAACATCCGTGAAGGTGGATTCAGGCCCATTTCCACTTGATTTTATTCTTCCTCAATAGTTTGGTTTGTTTTTGTTTTTTTTTAAATAGAACCTGTTTTCTCTTTGCCACTCTTCATTTTCAACAAATCAAAGTTGAGTCAAGGAGAATGGTGGATGCTTTTAGTGCTACCTTCCAGGAAACCCCTGTTCCACTCCAGTGTGCCCAGCCTAAACCAGATGTGGTGTGAATGTCACTAAAGGGCTGAAGGGCCCCGTGGAGAGAGGACAGGACTGGGGTTGTTTGAGCTTTCCATTTTCTGCCTCCCATTCACCCGTGGAAAACATTATGAGCCGTCTAGTTCTGTAGGGTTGGATTCCTCCCATCCCTCCTCCCAGAAGACTGGGATGGTCCCCTTGCCCATGGGTGGAGATTTATGGCAAATCTTCAGTAATGAAACTTGGAGATACAGTCCTAAATCTTCCTTGATATTCTGAAAGTGCTTATTCTATAACTGAACTTTTAGGAATACTGATTTATTATAAGATTAGCTTGGCTGTCCTGGGACTTGTTTTAATCGGATTCGGTGGGTGCCACTTTTCCCTCTGGCTTCTTTCTCTTGCTACATCACATCTCCTAACTTCTGCATCAGTCTTCCCTCTGTGGAAAAGGGTGGGTGATCTCTCAGGTACTTCAGTCTCACTGCCTGCATGGAACCATGAGCCCCAGGTCTTCCTCACTCACTTCTGTATGTCTTCGCTGTGCCTGGCCCTCAGTAGATGTTTGTCAAGTAACTAATAACTGGAAACAACCTTCCATGTGCTTTGACTGTGATATCCTCATACCCTTCCTTCATTGCCACCAGATGGGAACTAGGCATTCATAGGACCTCTCAAAATGACTGTTTCTTCTGGCAGCACTGTATAGTTGTCACTCAATTATCAGCGGTGAGGCAAGTACAAAGTGCCTTATCTTCATAATAAAATGGACTCTCTTTCTTGTAATCTGTGAGAGGAAACACCAGAGTTCTTGCTTAACTTCCTTTTCCTGTGTCTTAACATGATGGAGTCCTCTTCCCAAGTCAGCTGGAAGGAGGCAGGACTCCATCCACATAGCTCATGTGCTACAGCATGTGGAGTTTATCGTCCCTGTCGGGGATGATGTGCTTCATTAGTGAGAATTTTTCTAGAAATTAAGGTTTTGTCTAGAAACGTGTTTGTCCCAAACTTGGGTTTAATTAAACCATTTTGGTGAAAGCATTTAAATTATTAATTATTTTTTACACTGATGTTTATCATGTATCGAGATTTATTATGGTATCATAGTGAGAATTTAGCTTTGTAAGCCTAGAATTCACAAAGGATAAGATTGACAGATGTGACCAGTGAAAACGTAAAACTTCTATATACTTAACACTTAAATAAAAAGAAAAAACAATCAGATGAGAAAAATGTTTCCAGATAATGAAAAGAATCATTTAAGTATCTATTATGTATGTAATAAAGTAAAAATTAATACCCCCACCCCGGGAACAACTTAATAATTCCATCAATAGGGGCACTATCAGCACATTATAGGAACAGTACTAAGTGCTACCATTTTATGGAGTACCTATCACCTCCCTCATATCTGTTGTCTCATGTCATCCTCACAAATCCATCCATAAATGGAATACTATGAAACTATAAGAAGTATATACATGTTTTTGTTATTTTTAAAATATTTATTTTAAATATTTATTTTGAAGAGAGGCAGAGAGAGAGGGAGAGAGAGAATCCTGAGCATGGAGCCTGACTGGGGGCTTGATCTCACCACCAGGAGATCACAACCTGAGCCGGTATCAAGAGTCAGACATTTAATTGACTGACCATCCAGGCAACCCATATATATTTTTTATTGAAGTATATATGAAGGATTTTTGACATAAATATATATTCATAATATACACAATGGAAAATGTTATAGAACAATGTGGTCCCATTTCCAAAAGGAAAAAATACATACATAGTCTGACAAGGTAAATAAAGATACGAATCTAAACAGTGTGATAGAAATTACAAAACAGTGGGTGATGTGATTTTAAGATGTACCTTTTTTCTTTATGCTTATCTTTATCTTTCGATTTTCTGCAATGTAGAAGTTACTTTAAAATTTTACGCACATTGCCAACTTAAGTCCTATTGTTTAAAAAATGGATTACGTGTTACCCCGCCTCTCCAAGAAGCGTGTACTGAGCATAAATGAAGCCATTTTGGATGTTTAAATGTCCTTATTGTAGGCAAGAAAGTCACCGTTTCCCAGCTAGAGAGGAATTTTATCACTGTACAGAAAGGCTGTCAAGGAACCACTGTGGTTAATGTTATTTGTCCCTATATTAACCTGTGAGCTCTGGAGCCCTTTCTTTTTTCAGATGTCCCTCTGTCCTGGCATCAAGTGACCCTTCCCAATAGGGGTGCACGTTAAAATCCCCTAGGAAACTTTAAAAAAAATGTATAACAGGCTTGACCCCTGGACGGGAATTTTTGATTCAGTAGGTCTGAGATGGAGCTTTGGTGGCTCTATTTAAAATAAACACCATGGCTTCCTTAGGTGACTGTGACCCTTGCCCTTTCTTGAGGGCCAGTGTTACCATCCCCCTATCTTCTGCTGCTGTTAATCAGCCTGGTTTTTCTCAGATGTGTTGGGGTGAGGACCCGAGAAGGGCTTCTTGCTTCTCCAACAAGTCCGAACAGTTATTCTGAAACTTGTTCAGATGATGCGACACCTGAAGTCTTAGTCCTCCTGGCAGGATGCAGTGAAACGCTTGGACACATAATTCTCTTTAAACATTAGGCACCAGTTTATTAGCAGTAGGCAGGAGCACGTGTTGTGTGTGGCCTCCCTCAAGCCTCTTTTGCTTGCAAGTACTTAGGAACTCACTTGGATTCGCTCAAGACAAAACGCAGAATGTGCTGTAAGGATCTGGGGGTGGTTCATGGAACCGTGGGGCAGGGAGCACAGGAGCCCTGAAACCAGAGGGAGAAAGCCAGATGGAATGGGCAGCCATTTTCTCGCTCCCTTGCCTTTGCTTCTCTCTTCATGTCTGCTTCATTCTTTCCTCTCGCTTTTCACTTCTGCTTTCCCCTTCTCCCCACTGTTGGCTGCATTATGGCCACCCCTCAGCCTGTGCAGTTTACAAACCTCCTCAGTTGAAACAAGGCGCAATGGCTGCCTCCTGTTTCTTCGTCCTGCGTCTACTTCCTTTACAGAATCTGATTGGCCAAGCTTGGGTCACATGTGTATCCTTCATCCAATCAGCTGACTCTTGGTGGGTGGGGTTGGCTCAGGCGGAATAAATGTGGATGCCACAGGAAGAAAAGGGGGTGGGGTGGGATGAAACCCTAAATCTTCTATATTTTATCTCCTAGCATAAATCCCGTGTCTTATATACCCAGACACACCTCTGCCTCCTATAACCAGCCATCTGATTGGCAGCTACAAATCCCCCACCCCTCCCCCGGCCATGGGAGACTATTCAAAGTCCTGTTGAGCTGCAGCAGGCAGAGGCTTCCGGTCCCCAGGCTGCCATATGTGTAAGCAATCAGGTTAAACCACCGCAACAGACCCAGTATGTAGCACTGGCAGGAAAACAGACAAAATTGCCGCACAGACTCCCCTTTGGAAAAAGGAATGGGGGGTGGGAAACCCTACCGTGTCACCTTCAGTTATCACCCATCGGTGCAGAGCCTGTACAGCGTCCTGAACGCCAGGGAGAAGGTGAAAAAACATGCCTATCAAAACCCATTCAGACTGACTTAAGCAGACAGGGAGAATTCATCACAAAGATCCAAGCCCTCTCTCGATGTCCCAGGGTGAAAAATTTGGAGGATCCTCAGCAGAGGATCACTCGGTGTCTCTCTTGGCCTCTTGTGTCTGCTTCACTTTCCCTCTTTACTTCTGCATGTGTCAGGCTCTAACCTAGAGGTGCCTCATTAGGTTTAAAACACAAATTCAGAGGACACAGCGTTACTTTTGCAGAGCTATCCAAGTACCACTGGGGCCACACACAATTTTAGATAATAACATATGGAAAACGTATTTTTTAATGGGTATTCAATTGGCATTTATTTAATTTTTATTTATTGAAATGGCATACATACAAAAAAAACCTCTGGTTCTCGCTCTCATTGCTTAGGATGAAATTTAGTTACAGTTTTAAAATGCAGCAGTTTAGGAGCG
Source organism: Puma concolor (assembly GCF_028749965.1). Lineage (NCBI taxonomy): Eukaryota > Metazoa > Chordata > Mammalia > Carnivora > Felidae > Puma > Puma concolor. Next base: position 14,866,059 of record NC_141672.1, on the reverse strand, counting down.
CCTGGGTGGTTCCGTTGGTTAAGCGCCAGACTTCAGCTCAGGTCATGATCTCATGGTTTGTGGGTTCGAGCCCCGCATTGGGCTCTGTGCTGACAGCTCAGAGTCTGGAGTCTGCTTCAGATTCTGTGTCTCCCTCTCTCTCTCATCCTTCCCTACTCACACACTGTCTCAAGTACAAAATAAATAAACATTAAAAAAATGTTTAACATTAAAAATAAACATTAAAAATAAACATAAAATAAACATTAAAAAAAATTTTTTTAAATACAGCAAAAAATAAACATTAAAAAAATTTTTTTAAATACAGCAGTTTATATAACAATATTAGGTCCATGACCACACATACTGAAGGTCAAATGGCTACATCACAGAGAGAGCCCTCTGGAGACCATAAAAGTCTCATCCGAATTGCTTTGGGAACATAGTTGGTTTCATTGATCAGGTTCTCTTGCCATCGAAAAGTACTAGAATCCCGCTCCAGATCTTTAGAAGACAAGTTTGTATTCACCTTTGAGATTAAAGAATAAAAATCACCCATTATCTCATTAAGCAGACTGATGGCTTCCATCTTTGTGTGTTTCCTTCCAAACACTCTGTACAGTTTTCGCGTAGTTGAGACGAAATATTTCTAAACTATGTTAGTCCAGTCTCCTGTCTCAGTAACTAGAGTTTTGTTTGGGATTCTGTGTTGCCTCCAGCGCTGTAATGAACGACAGCAAGCGTACATAGGATCAGAAATGGAACTCTCTCCAATGCATTTTCAAGCCACGCCCTTGGTGACTTCAGTCAATGTCCTAAATAAATCTGAGACACCCTCTTTCTTGTTTTAATGGCCTCCTTCTTCCTAAAAGTGGAGGGTATGAGAAGTCCCAGGAAAAATAGAATGCCCGTTCTTTGGGTTCCAGGAGAGTGAGGATTGGTTTATTTCGATGAATTTTTAGAAGGGTTGTTTCTGGCTGAACGATTGGTTTTGTATCATTGTGTTTTCTGTCTGGCACAACTGGGAGAAAGGTGCTGATTGTTCAGGCAAGTTTCGAAGACTCTGGATGAAAGACATTGCTATCACAGGGCAAAGTGAACTCTGTGTGACCAAAGAAGCAAGCCAGCATTTGTGAAAAAACCTGGCCGCGGAGCAGAAAAGTAAAATACGGGTGGTCGTGATGTTCACAGAATTATTCAGAAGGGTTTGGAACATGTGCTTAAGGGAGAAAGTCCCAGGAGCACGTTCTTTCTCCTACCAAACGAACGTGCTTCTTCCTTCCAGGAGGAGACAAGCAGTGTAAACAGTCCCAAAACTTGTGTGTATTTGGCTTTGACATACAGAATGGTTCCCCGCCCGCCCCCAGCATACACCCTGCCCTGATCGGTGTGGACAACTTGACTAATGGCACAGCTTGGGATTTCCTTGAGCTGTTGTTTTATTAGCATTTTACCTAAGGCTCCGGTTTCTCCTGCCTTTCTCTTCACAACTCAATATTAAAATTAATTTGCTTTTTCTATGTTAGGAAGTACCTAAGGGCTTGGATGAAGTTTCTTTGGAGTTAACCCCATTTTGGCGTAAATAGTGTAGATAATCTCACGTGGATAGTTAGATATTAACCATAGTAAAAAACAAAAACAAAAACAAAAACTAAATGCAACTGAAAGGAGATTTTGCATAGGAACCCTGACGCAAAGAAGTGAGTTTGCTTTAAAACTCTGTGATAGGCGCCACGGCTGTGTTTTTGTGACTTAATTTTTTTGTCATTGGCCAGTTCTCAAGCCTCAGTGATATTTGATCCCTAATGAAATCTGAACTGGAAAGAGATTCTGCATAATGAAATTACACTTAATAAACCACTTTCTAGCTGGTGCTGGTGACCTCCAGGACATAGGCTTTTCCATTTCCTGGAGAGAAAATTGCCTGCCTCCTGAATGACAAAGGCCTAATCAGCCCCAAGGTTATTAGGCAGGCCACTACGTATGAAGCAGCAGATTGAACAAAGGAAAACAGTAATTTTGCCAAATTAGTAGTGGCTTTTTTCATAGCTTTCATTTGTATACATGAAACGGTGCAATGATTTTGAAAAATATTCTGAACAGCTGCCACTTTTAAAATCGCATTTACACCCGAGGGTCGACTATATGACTCAAGCAGACCGTACATTTGACTCTACATTCTTGACAATGATGTGGGCTTCAGCTTACTGAGAGGATTACTCCTGCAAGGTGCTTTGATCCTCTGTGCCTTGGTTTCCCCATCTGAAACAAGGTGGGCGATAATGACAGCTCAGAGTTGTACCAAGGCGGAAGGGAATGACATAGGTAAGGCATTTAGAGCCGCGTCCGCTATGCAGCGGGCACTCAGCCGGTATTAGCTCTGATCGCTCTTTCTTGCTAAAATCGCAACCAGTACAGAACGGGCAGGAGGCTGTTTTTCTGGAATCCTGATCAGAAGCCCCAGCATGTCTCCGCTCTGATATCTTGTTCTGGATCAGTGATTCCAGTGAGTGTGTCCTAGCCTCGTTTGTCAAAACCAGTACTGAGACAAGGGGTCAGGGTCTCCTATTCAGGAATGGCCCATCGAAGTGGACTCCGGATATGTGGGTGCCCCATTAATTCAGGTTAAAGGCAGAGATGCACGTCTTGGTGTGGTACTGCTAACAATGACCACCAACGTAAAGAAAGCTCACGGATGCTAGACTCAGCACGCATCTCTTCCGTTTACTAGAGTTTCTCAAAGGAGTGAAGCAAAACTCTTAATGTGCTCAAATGCCTGGTAGCAAAGGCAGGACTCAGTCCTGGATGGTCGTACCCCAGAACCCGTAAACTCAACTCCTACACTGACAGACACGATCGGAATGTCGTCTTTGTTCTTGCCCTCTTCCTGGTTATTGGCGGTCAGTGACACGGCCGGTATATTCTTTCCCGTGTCCTCCTATAAAATTCTTCCCCTTATCTACACATAGTCCTTGGAAACTGGAGCCTTTCCATGGAGCTTCTAAATCAGTACGTGTTCCCTTGGATGTTCACACTAAGCTTCTATCTCTTTCTTTGGTTGCTCTTTTCCAGTTGAATTGGAAAGCTTTAGTCTAAGATGTTAGACATATGAGTTTGAGGAATTTTCTTTTTGTCAACATTTAGGGAATTCCAAAGGCAACATGAATTATTTTATCCAGGGTTTTTTTCCCGTGAAAAATAATGCAGGTGGTTTTGGAGACTGAAAAGTACATGGAGACTAGCCCATCCTCTTCCCCCCAAGGAGAGAATGGAGTCCCTTTCCCTCTCTTGGGCCAGAGAGATCTAGAAGTATGTCTCCTATCTCTGAAGACTCTCCTTTTCTTCTGCTATAGCTTAAATGAAGTATGGATTTTATCCAAATGGTTGAACCTCAACCTCCCAGCTTCCTAAAGCCCCTGTCTTTGCACATTGATTGGCAGGACTCAGCTTCTTTTGTCCAATGTCATCCTAAACACTTTCTCTCCTGATCTTTCTCTTTGCTGACAGCTCGCATTCCTCTCTCCTCTGTCCAGTTTCCCTTCAACATCTTTTCTCCTGCTTAGTTGAACCTTGCAATCGTGTTCCTATTCAAGGGCGCCATGGAATAAAAGCCTTTAAGTGCCTCACTCAACCCCTCATGCCTTCTTTTTGTGCCATCTGTCCCCTCCCTATGTTCTTCTTAGGTGTCAGGAACTGAGTCATTTGAGGCTTTCTCTCTGGACACTTTCCTCCTTTAGAGCAATAACATTATCTGTTTTAAAAATATATGCTTATTTGCTTACTTTTGAGAGAGAGCATGAGAAGGAAAAGGGCAGAGAGAGGGAGAGAGAGGGAATCCCAAGCAGACTCCACGCTGTCAGCACAGAGCCCAACATGGGGCTCAAATTCACTAATCGTAAGATCATGACCTGAGCTGAAATCAAGAGTCAAGACACTCAACTGGCTGAGCCACCCAAGTGCCCCAATAACATTATCTTTAATAGATGCTAGTTCAAATCCATTATTCTATGGGTCAGCCTTTGATGAGTTTCAGCCTCACTAAGAACACAAGTTCTCTGAAGCCAGTTTCTTCCCTTCCCGTGACAAGCACCCAGCTGGCAACAAGACACATTGTCCTTGTCACGACATGTCTGGGGACTTTTATAATTTGCTTGGTAATTTTCTCTTTTGAAAATTTCTTTGAAGCCTCTGTGTGATACTCTGAAGAGTTCTTGCAGAATTGTCTCACGAGGTTCATATCCATTCTCGGTTTCTCTCCCTAGCCGTGTGTCCTCATAGGATGACCAGAAAATCCCAAGGGAAGCTTTGCTCCACTGAGGTTTGGCAAGGAATGTGGGAGAGCCCCAGGGAATCCTTTGCCTGGTGAGATGTTGTCATCTTAAGTTTGAGCACTGACTACTTTGCAGCTCCATTTTGCCATTTACAGTCTTGGGGGTGGGAGGGGATCCATCTGTACCTCCAAGACCTTCAACAATGGTGTCTCCCACCCACAGTGTCTTCTTTCTGTTCCAAATCCCCTAAGCTCCTTCCAACTTCAGCACCTTTGGATTTCCCTTTTCTTCTCTTGGCTCTTTATGCAACTGGTTCACCATCCTTCAGCCTCACCTGAAGACACGAGATCTTCTCTTACCACCTGTGGGGAAGTGGCCCCCTGCTGAATTTATCTCCTGTGTAGCCCATGCCTGAAATGATGAATGTTAGAGGCAAAAGATGTCACTTGATGTTCATATTCAGAATAAAGCAAGTGGCAGAGCAACCAATGTTTGAGCATACAATTTCTTTTTTTTTTTTTTTTTCATTTTAGAGAGAGAGGGAGAGAGCACAAGCAGGACAGAGGGGAAAAGGGGGAGGGAGAGAGAGAGAATCTTGCAGGGCGTGATCCCATGGCCCTGAGATCACGACCTAAGCCAAAATCAAGGGGCAGATGCTCAACCGACCAAGCCACCCAGGCCCCCCAAGCAACATAAGCCCTTGTACATTTCTGGGGACACTCTGTATATGCAGATTAGGTGCCACCCATCCTGTGGTCCTGGGTTGTTGTTGAGAGCAGTGATATATTAATAAGCTTAAAGTCCTAGGCTTTGTGTCTTTGGCTACAAAATCCATTGCCTTCCAAGTTCAAGGAAGGAGTTGTTTTTCTTCTTGCCATCTTTCTTGAAGACCCGTGAGTCCAACTCCAAACAGACAAGGACAGGCAGCATTTTGTGTCCAGAGAGAGCCAGGGCTCCATTTATTTTGTAATTTATAATTCGTTTCTAAGGAAAAGATCCTGGGTAAAAAAATTATAATAATTGAGAGTCCAGAAAAGGTTTTGTGCTTCCTTGTGAGGCTGCATGATGTTATAAATCATCCCAGGGCCTTGGCAAGAGCAGGGGAAAAAAAGTTTGCAGTGGAGACAGGGAGCTCCCCAGATAGCTGGGCAGATGGGGAGGGCAGTTACAGGGGCAGGAGGCCAGTCCTGGTTTCTTTTTTTTTTTTTCTAATGTTTATTTATTTTTGAAACAGAGAGAGAAAGAGCATGAATGGGGGAGGGTCAGAGAGAGAGGGAGACACAGGATCTGAAGCAGGCTCCAGGCTCTGAGCTGTCAGCACAGAGCCCCACGCAGGGCTCTAACCCATGGATGGTGAGATCATGACCTGAGCCGAAGTTGGACGCTTAGCCTAAGACTGAGCCACCCAGGCACCCCAACAACTTCCTTTTTATATCAAATTTTTTTTTATGATACTGCAATGAAACTTTATAAGTAAAATACTTCTTCACTATTTTGAGATGAAATGTGATAGGTAAAATAAGCTATTGATATGCATAATTTTAAACAGAGTGTACACAGACCTAATGATAATAGAAGAAACAAAGGAAATATTTTATAGTAAAATAATATATGTGTTAGTGAATAAATGCTAGGGTCTGAATCTGAGGAGGCAGCGAGGTGCTGCACCTACAGGTAGGAATTGGCGCAGGTGGTTATGAAGGTCAGGAAGGCCCACAGTCTGCTGTCTGCAAACTGGAGAACCAAGGAAGCCAGTAATGTGATTCAACTGGAGTCCAGAGGCCTGAATATTGGGAGTCTGATGATAGAAGTCCCAATCTGAGTCTCAAAGGCTAAGAACCAGGAGCATTGATGTCTAAAGAAAGGAGAAGACAGCTCTTTCAGTTCAGAGAGCGCAAACTCGCCCTTTCTCACCTTTCGTCCCCCCCATTCAGGCCTTCAACTGATTAGACAATACCCACCTGCATTGGGAAGGGCTATCTTTCATCAGTCTGCTGATTCAAATGCTAATCTCTTCCAGAGTCATGCTCATAGATACACCTAAAAATAAGGGTTTACCAGCTCTCTGTGCATTTCTTAGCACAGTAGAGTTGGCAAATAAAATTAACCATCACAGATGGTGAATAGCTCTTGGTAACAATTAAAACTCAACATTTGTTGAATCTTCCCTCAATTTCCATGCCAGTTGCATTCCTGGAAATTTCTATGTCTTTAAAATTATGCAAAAAAAAAAAAAAATCCAAGGTATGTTTATTTGTAAAACGAGAATTAAGTTCTAAGCTCAGATAAATACAGGTGTTTTATATACATGAATGTCCAGCGGGATGTTTGAAAGTCGTGCAGGATGTGGGACAGTTCTTTAATGTGCTAACCACATGCTACAGGACATCTAGCATCCCTGGCCCCTGCCCACTGAATGCCAGATCCTTCTGACAAACACATGTTTCCAAAATGGCCTGCAGGGGCAGCACCTCTCCTACTGACAACTTGGTCTTCAATAAACCCAGAGATGTACTGCTAAAACTTTAATGTGCACACGAATTACCCGGAAGATTGCATTTAAACGCATTTGATTCAGGTGCTCTGGATTGGGCTCACGATTCTACGCTCCCGTCAAGAGTCCACGACCACATTTTGAGTAGCAAGGACCTGAAGCATTTCTGTGGCACCTCCTTTGGCTAAACTTCTGTAGATGCCACGTGTCTTCCTCCAAAGTAGGGCATCTTTGAGAACCACCTGCTATCCAATCTTCTGGGGTGCTTATCAAAAACGTGTACCCCCAAACCCTACCCCAGATGCCTTGGATCAAGAACTTCCAGCATCTACATTGTAATAATTAATTCCTCAGTATTGCCTTAAAACCACCAAAACTTGCTTTGGATTCTGTGTCTTCCTCTCTCTCTTCCCTTCCCCTGTTCTCTCTCTCTCTCTCTCTCTCTCTCTCTCTCTCAAAAATAAATAAACATTTAAAAAAAATTAAACTACCAAGGCTTAAAACTCCTGAGCACATATCTAGATGTCTCTAGATCTTAAGGATCTTTATGGAACAAAGCCATGTTTCTCCATCCAAATATCAGATGCTATGCAAGTCACGAAACTGTCCTGGGACATCAGCTAGAGGTTGGAAAGTCAACCATTCATCTGGCGCTCTGGAGATTTTCACTTTCTTGACTGGGTGGTTGCTGAGTAGATGTCCAAGCCACTTGTGCATTTATTTGCTTTTGTCTCAATGTTCCATCTGTCATTCAGGTAAGAAGACCTTGCCTTCATTGGCTTTAGTGGATGTGCTCGATTAGCCCAGGGAGAGCATTAGGGGAATTGTTATTTACTACTCAAGCCCAACTATTCTTTATTTCCCAGCTGTGCCCTTTTTCTGACGGTTTCGTTTATTCTAATCTGCCAGTGGGAGAGGACAGCGTGAAAGAATGGTGAAATGTTTCCTTTTGTTGTCCTGAGGCCAAGCAGAGAGACGTTGACCTGCACTGCTTTTGGAAAAGGGGCATGTAGAGAAGGGTCGAGTCTTTGTTTCTCTGGATGCAGAATGTTCCCCTTCTTCCCCAGTGTAGCAGCATGGCCCTGGGTGACTCAGCCCCAGCAGTGAAGCCACCTCCCCTCTGTCCAGGCAGTTGGCCACCACGAGGGCGTTGTAGTTAAACCTTCTGACAACATTTTTACCGAAATCAATAAGGCTCCTGATTTCCCCAGATGAATCACTTTCTCTAGTAATTTCCCAGCTGCACCCTTGTCTATGCAGCCTTCACACATGGGCTACTAGGCCAGGCTTCAGACTCTGAAATAGACTCCATCTTGAGGGAGTTTAAGGAACCCCACATCAGTAGTTCAGTAAATCATCCTTGGACCTTGGACCCTGATTTCCAGAACTAGCCTCTGCCTTGGCCCCATTTCTGGTCCTTTGTCTCTGCTCAGTATTCAGCCCAACATCCTACTCTCCTCGTTCTGATATCTTTAGCTCGTCTTCCATGGCTGGGTATACAACAGTCTGCCATCCGGCACAACTCCAAGGGTGCCATGGACACTGTTCCACAGGGAAGGAGGTGCTACTGATGCACAGGCATCAAAAGGAAAAGAAAACATTTTTTATGAAGTGGGCCATTTGACCTTTTTCACCCACCATTTGTCCGTGTTCTGCCGGTCCGTGGCATGTCAAGTGAGCTCCAGCATTCAGAACTGGATGAGTGAGCACTTCAGTAGATTCATCCTGGACAGTAGGGAGTTCCTGGAATATTTGAGAAGTGCCACTCGATTCCACGGCTTACCTAAAAAACATATGAATTATCTGTCTTGAATCCAAGTTATCAGTAAATATTATTGGTAGAAATAACCAGTGCAAAATGAAACTGGCAGCAGTTAGCGCATCATGAAATTCATCACAAATGAGAAACTAAAGAATATAAATTTGTTGGGGCGCTCGGATGGCTCAGTCGGTTAGGCATCCAACATCTGCTCAGGTTATGATCTCGCAGTTCGTGAGTTCAAGCCTCGCGTCGGGCTCTGCGCTGACAGCTCGGAGCCTGGCGCCTGCTTCGGATTCTGTGTCTCCCTTTCTCTGTGCCTCTCCCCTGCTCGCACTCTGTCTCTTTCTCTCTCAAAAATAAATACACATTAAAAAATTTTTTTAAATATAAATTTATTGGCAAGGCTTAAAAGTGCAACAATTGAACTGGGAAAAATGGAGACATGAAAGAAAAAACCTGTGAAAAATAAAACCTACAGAAGAAAACTTGCACGTGTAAAATTGATTTTTAAAAAAAATTTTTTTTTTCAACATTTATTTATTTTTGCGACAGAGAGAGACAGAGCATGAACAGGGGAGGGGCAGAGAGAGAGGGAGACACAGAATCGGAAACCTGCTCCAGGCTCTGAGCCATCAGCCCAGAGCCTGACGTGGGGCTCGAACTCCCGGACCGCGAGATCGTGACCTGGCTGAAGTCGGACGCTTAACCGACTGCGCCACCCAGGCGCCCCAAAATTGATTTTTTGAGGAATCTATAATGTTGGCAAAATCTAGATATGCACAATTTGATCCAGGAAAGTTGATCTTGGTAGAAATATGGTCATCAGGAAAAACTCAGATTGAGAGAAGCAGTGATAGACAGCTCTCAACAGAGAAAAAGGGACTGATGAACCATATATTTTTGGCAATTTTTTTAGATGAGAAAAAAAAATCCTGTTGATAAAAAAATTTACGGGCGAAACATGGTAATAGTTTAACAGCACAGAATAGAAAAATTGTTGAAGAATGAAAGTGGTTTATAATGGAATTCATTGAGGAAAATATTTTCCCAAGGTGATTTCTGCAGTCTTGGTAAAATTTAGATCAAAGTCTATATATTCATAAAGAGAGAATGATAAATGAGTTTAAAGGCAAAGCCCTGGAAGTCTTCCTTCCAAAGCGCTAGGGTCCAAATGAGACATGACCTGATGCCCTTTTAGATTGGATCCTGGAACAGACAAAGGACATTGGTGGAAAAATTGGTGAAGTCTGGGTTTCAATGAATGTACCAATGTTAGTAGTTTTCATTTTGACAAATATATTATGGTAATGTAAAATGTTCACATTAGGGGAAACTGGGTGAGGGTTATTCGGGAACTTTCTGTATTATCTTCACAACTTTTCTGTAGGTCTAAAATTATTCCCCAAGATATCATGGGGTCAAAATACCCCAGACCAAAGGAAAACGCAAACCAGAATTCCCACTGCAGCTCTCGTGTGACCACCGTGGCTCACTTCCCAGTGGACCCCCTGGGTTGTGCCATATCAGTGTATTTCTAGGGAATCCCATCTGATGCCATGCCTGCCCTCCAGCACCCCTTTAGAGACTGTGCACTGCCAGCCGCTGGCCTCTCCCCACGATTCTTTCTCCAAGTTTCAGAGAGTATTCTCTATCCATCACACCTCAAACTGGCTCCCTTGGACCTCCCGAAGTGTGGACCAAGGCACCCAAACTTGGCCACAGCCTCTCCAGGTGAGTTTAAGTACAGCCAAGTTCGAGAACCACTGATGTTGCCTGAATGTGAATCCTGTGGGCCCTTAAAAAGCCCAGCTAAGGGGCGCCTGGGTGGCGCAGTCGGTTAAGCGTCCGACTTCAGCCAGGTCACGATCTCACGGTCCGTGAGTTCGAGCCCCGCGTCAGGCTCTGGGCTGATGGCTCGGAGCCTGGAGCCTGTTTCTGATTCTGTGTCTCCCTCTCTCTCTGCCCCTCCCCCATTCATGCTCTGTCTCTCTCTGTCCCAAAAATAAATAAAAACGTTGAAAAAAAAAAAAAAAAAGCCCAGCTAAGCCCTGCCTTAGTTACAGCAGCCCTTCCCGTCCTCAGGACGGTGGAGATAACACGTGTTCTAACACAGATGCCTGCATTTGTATATCGTACCCACTCTCCTTTCATGTACGTTAATCGCCCTGCGGGCGGGGTGTTATGGCATATTTCCTTGTGTCCCCGCTGCCAGGAGGTGCCTGCTCCTGATGGGAGTCATCCTCCTGAGTGAGTTTGCTAGTTTCTTTTCTGGAAGCAGACGGCCACGACCATCCTGAGGGAGTTCATTGCTAGGTGATCACCGGCCTCGCCGTTAGCGACCCCAAACTGCCGGTTTCCTTTTCTGCGAGGTGGCCCTTACCTCTCCATGCCGTTGGTGGTCCTGCTTCGATCGTTTCCCGTGCAGAGCGGGGACTCGGGTGCCCTCCAAGCATGGCCTGGGCAGAAGCTACTGTCTTGATTGCAGTTGATGGACCCTCCCCCAGACTCACTGACTCAGAATCTCTAAAGGGTGATGGCTGGGAATTTGAGTTTCATGAAGTTCCTCACATGCTTCTGGGGGAGCCATCCCACTGTTGCTGGTTCTTAAGCTTCGCTAGGAAATGCATTACCCCCAAAGCATCAAGGGCGATGGTTCAGATCTCAGGGTTCCCCCTGAAAATCTCCAGGAGTTTGCAAAGAAATCTTGCCCAAGCCCCATCCCCAGAGGGTAGGCATCAGAGGTTCCAGGTGGCACTGAACATTTGGGTGATTTATAAACGCCCCAGGTGATTCAGGTGTGTGGGCCTGGTCTGATTTGGGGATCAGCAGACTTTTTTTTTTAATGTTTATTCATTTTTGAGAAAGAGAGAGAAGGGGAGACACAGAATCTAAAGTAGGCTCCAGGCTCCGAGCTTTCAGCACAGAGCCTGATGTGGGGCTTGAACCCACGGACTATGAGATCATGACCTGAACTGAAGTCGGACGCTTAACCGACTTAGCCACCCAGGTGCCCCACGGCAGACTAGTAAATATTGTAAAGGGTCAGCTAGTAAATAAATACTTTAAGCTGAAATTCCTAATGGTCTCTGGTACAACTGCTCAGTTTTGCCACCATAGTGTGAAAGCAGCCGTGGATGTTACATAAATGAATGTGCCGTGTTTGTTTCTAGTAACACTTTATTTACAAAAAGAGGCAACAGGCTGGTTTAGCCCGCAGATCGTAGTTTGTCCACCCCGATAGAACCACCTGGGAACTACAAAATGATCGTCTCGTCCGCGGCCAATTGGATTCTCCATGGGTGGTGCCCAGGCACTGGTTTCTTTAGAAAACTGCAGGTGAATTTTCAATCAGCAGGATTAGGAAACTGAGCTGTAACACACACTATCATTGCACAGATTCTAAAGAGCAGTGTCTTGCTCTGATACAATGTTTAGTCTGCTCTGCAAGAATTTTTATTTGTGTAAATGGAAGGATTCCAAGTATATTCTTTTTAAAAATGTTTTTAAAGTTTATTTCTTTTGAGAGAGAGAGAGGGAGAGAATCCCAAGCAGGCTCTGTGCTGACAGGGCAAAGCCCGATGTAGGGCTGGAACCTGCAAACTGTGAGATCATGACCTGAGCCAAAATCAAGAGTTGGACACTTAACCGACTGAGCCACCCAGGCACCCCCAAGTATGTTGGGCTATCCCTGCACTCCCCCCATTTTTTTTAAATTTATTTTTTATTTTTTTTATTTTTTTAAATTTTTTTTTTCAACGTTTATTTATTTTTGGGACAGAGAGAGACAGAGCATGAACGGGGGAGGGGCAGAGAGAGAGGGAGACACAGAATCAGAAACAGGCTCCAGGCTCTGAGCCATCAGCCCGGAGCCCGACGCGGGGCTCGAACTCCCGGACCGCGAGATCGTGACCTGGTTGAAGTCGGACGCTTAACCGACTGCGCCACCCAGGCGCCCCACTCCCCCCATTTTTTAATGAGATAAGACATATATGCAGCCAAGTGTACAAATCTTAGGTATATGGCTTGATGAGTTTTTACATTTATTGTTTGCACACTTCCCACATATCCGTGTAACCACAGTTCAGATGAAAAATATAAGACACTTAAAGAAGCCCCTGTTCCCCTTCCAGGTAAGAGCCTCCTGATGTCTTTTGGAAATTTGCTTTTAAATCTGTATTCTTGGAATCGGTGTCACCAAGTCACTAAGTATTTGGCACTTTCTTTGCCCACGGATTTTCTTGGCATTATGTGGGTGAAAGCAAGCACAGGGTGTGACTGGAATTTTCTATCGCACGTTTCATTGCTTTGGCACCCTGCGCCCTTGGGAAGGATGTTTCGTGGGCCCCGTTGGTCCGAGTTCATCAGGGGACAGTGACGCCTTTCAGGCAGCAAGGAGGTTGTCAGGAGCAGGGCTCTGCTAGGTCAGCTTACTACACTTCTGTAGATCCTGCCAGAAAGGAAGCAACAAACCCAGGTGGATTCAGATGGCTTATTTCAGCCTACAGGAAGCATAAGCTTTGGGTTCACACAGGTTCCCTTGCCCCTCCCCCCACACACACACATCCTGCAGAAGCAGTGCATGGCAGGCCCAGGTCAATGCTGCACACCTCGTGGGTCTGTGTCACAACTGGGGAGCCCTGAGCGCAGGAACCCCCCCATCTTATAAGGGGCTACAAGCCAACAAGCTCAACTTTTCTCCCAGAGGGAGACATTAACTTTATTTTCTTTAAACTGAAGGGGCGCCTGGGTGGCTCAGTCACTTAGGCATCCAACTTCGGCTCAGGTCATGATCTCACAGTCCGTGAGTTCAAGCCCCATGTCGGGCTCTGTGCTGACAGCTCAGAGCCTGGAGCCTGTTTCGGATTCTGTGTCTCCCTCTCTCTCTGACCCTCCCCCATTCATGCTCTGTCTCTCTCTGTCTCAAAAATAAATAAACGTTAAAAAAATAAATAAATAAATTGAGAAGAAATTTACATAACAACATTAAGCATCGCGAAGTGTATAATTCAGTGGCATTTAGTACATTCACAATGTTGTGCAACCACCTCTATATAGTTCTGAAACATTTTCATCACCCTGAAGGAAAACTGTACCCGCTAAGAGTCACTCCCCCATCTTTCCATCCTCTTAGCCCCTGGCAGCCACCAATCTGCCTTCTGACTCTGTGGGTTTATCTGTCCAGGATGTTGCATAGAAATGAACTCATACAAAATGTGGCATTTTGGGTTTGGCTGCTTTCAGCTAATGTTTTCAAGGTTCACCCACATGGGAGCACATATCAGTGCTTCATATTTGATGGACGTTTGGGTTGTTTCTACTTCGGGGCTATTATTTAAAAAAAATTTTTTTTAAATGTTTATTTATTTCTGAGACAGAGAGACAGAGCGTGAGCAGGGGAGGGGCAGAGAGAGGGAGACACAGAATCCGAAGCAGGCTCCAGGCTCCAAGCTGCCAGCACAGAGCCCGACGCGGGGCTCGAACTCACAAACCGCGAGTTCATGACCGGAGCCAAAGCCGGACGCTTAGCCAACTGAGCCACCCAGGCGCCCCAACTTCGGGGCTATTATAAATATTGCTACAGTGAACATCCACATATAAATATTTGAGTACTTGTTTTCAGTTCTGGGGGTATATATCTAGAAGAGGAATTGCTGGGTCATGGGGTAATTCTGTGTTTAACTTTTTGAAAACCACTGAACTGTTTTCTACAGCAGCTGCAACATTTTATGACCCACCTTAATGTACAAGTGTTCCAGTTTCCTTACACCCCCCCCAATACTTACTTCCCCCCACCCCTGTTTTTTATTATAGCCATCCCCAGCCCCAGTTCTCCATTATAGTGGGTGTGAACGGGTATCTCATGGTGGATTTAATTGGAATTTTCCTGTTAACTAATGATGTAGAATATCTTCTCATGTATTTTCTGGTCCCTTGTATATCTTCTTTGTAGAATGTCTGTTCAATTCCATAGCCCATTTTTTGAATTGGGTTGTTTGTCTTTTTATTGGTGAGTTGTAAGAATTCCTTATGTGTTATGGATACACAACCCTAATCACTAGACCCTTATCGGATATATGACTTGTAAATATTTTCTCCCACTTTGCAGGCTGTCCTCTCCCTTTCTCGATAATGTCTTTTGATGCACCAAAGTCTTAAATTGTGACGGAGTTCAATGTATCTGTTCTTTCTTTTTTGCTTGTGGTTTTGGTATCATACCTAAGGCGGCATTGCCGAAACCCAGAATGTAAGCACATCTGCCCCCTGCCTCGGAGCAGTTTCAGAAACGTCCTTGAACAAAGCTCAGGAGATATGCAGAAACACTAGAATTATCTCCCAACAAGCTACCATGCAAAGAAAACAGAAATGAGAAAGATGAAAATAGTCTTTATACCGGTTCAGGGGCTGGGGCCAGCTATCCCAAAGAAGGACTATTTTCTCGTGGTTTGGTCATATAAGCCATTCCCCCCCCTTTTCAGCTTAAATGGGCTTAAATCAGGAGGCCCTTTCTTGCAAGTGATTGAGTCCTGGGCCATGTGGTCTGTGCACCACAGTGGTCTTCTATTCCCCAAGTTTTCGTAAATCCGGTAACCACAACAAGCTCGTAACTGGTGTCAGAGAACCACCAAAATAATCCCCCGACAGTCTCACTTAGCCAGCTCACTGCTAGACTTAAATTTCCATCTTTGATTTAAGATTTCTTACAGGGCATCTGAATTGCCTGCCCCGGGTGCACGCCTTACCTGGCCAGGTGGGTTTGGTCACCCTAAGTCACCCCTGGATCCTGCCCCTTAATGAGTGTTCTCTATGTCCCTGGCTGTGCTTCCATGCTGAGGAATCTGAGGCTTCCCCACAAAAGCCCTTTATTTTTTTTTTTAAGGTTTGTTTATTTATTTGAGAGAGACAGAGACAAGTGAGAGTGGGGGAGGGGCAGGGAGAGAGAATCCCAAGCAGGCTCTGTGCTCCCAGCGCAGAGCCCAACACAGGGCTCGAACTCATGAAACCGTGAGATCGTGACCTGAGCTGTAACCAAGAGTCAGCCGCTTAACGGACTGAGCCGCCCAGGCGCCCTTTGTTCTAAAGGAAATCCCTTTAGAACAAACCCATCTGGGCTGGATGGTCAACCTGAAGTACGAAGTGGCAACTACATCCCAAGACCGACTCACTGATGGGAATACAGTGTTCGAGAAACGTTCACTTTTAAGAATAATAGCTAATAATCGTTCGCGTTGTCTGAAGGGCCCCTTCATTCAATCCTCACAGCCTCGGGAGATAGCGTAACTCTTTTACATTGGAAGAAACTGAGGCAGAGGGAAATTTGGTTTCTGGTCCAGGGTCACAGAAGTTGCAAATGATAACTCTTTTACATTGGAAGAAACTGAGGCAGAGGGAAATTTGGTTTCTGGCCCAAGGTCACAGAAGTTGCAAATGACAGAGCGGAGATACAGGCCTAAACAGGATGGCTTAGAGCCCCACAGCGCAAATGAAACGACGATGAAATCTACTTTGATTCAGGAAGTTCACCTTTGCTTAGAAATTTCATAGCCTTTTTCTTTTTTCCTTTTTTCCTTTTTATTCTTACTGAAGTAACTAGCCATCCATTTTTCTTTTATTAGTTTTTGGTACATGATATTCGAATCAACCAAGTATGCACCATGTTCCCAGTGTGTGCCCAGTGCTCTCAAGCTGGGTACACTTCGATTCTTGGTTTCTAGTCTATTCATTCTTCAGATGGGTGTGTGTGTGTGCGTGTGCGTGCTTGTGCCATTCCAGCAAAGATAGCCAAGTAATCTCCTCAAAGAGTTCACTTCGAGTTTTATCTGTTTACCCAAAAGAATCGCCTTGTATATATTTTACTCATAAAAGTAGTCTCGTGGGGCGCCTGGGTGGCGCAGTCGGTTAAGCGTCCTACTTCAGCCAGGTCACGATCTCGCGGTCCGTGAGTTCGAGCCCCACGTCGGGCTCTGGGCTGATGGCTCGGAGCCTGGAGCCTGTTTCCGATTCTGTGTCTCCCTCTCTCTCTGCCCCTCCCCCGTTCATGCTCTGTCTCTCTCTGTCCCAAAAATAAATAAACATTGAAAAAAATAAAAAAATTAAAAAAGTAGTCTCGTAACAAGCCGTGAATATGGGTCACTGGAATCTTGCTTTGTTTTTCTGATGGTGGAGTTCGCAATTCTGTATTCAGCTGTGTGGCAACTTATGGTCAGAACTTAATATTTGGAACCATTAAGAGGTCTCTTCTTACCACCAGGCACAGCGTTGGTGACCAGGGTGTTAAGTTCTTGAGTCTGATGAACCGCAGACAAATGTCTCTGGCTGAGCAGGGTAAGGGAAGAGCACAGGAGCCGAGGAACAGAAGAGTCTGGGTGTTTTCCCTCGTCATGTTGATCAAGCTGCCGTAGCCATGGAGATGCTCTCCTGTCTAAGGGCCCAAGGAGACTTCTCAGCTCTGGGGTTCAAGTAAAACACAAACCACAGCTGGAGTGGGTGTTGCTCTCTTAACGAGCTGACCCCATAAGCACTTCTCTTCAAACTTTTTGTTCACATACTTTCTATAAGAATTTTAGAAAACTAACACTTTTTTTTACACGTTTATTTATTTTGAGAGAGAACACACACACAAGTGGGAAGACGGACAGAGAGAGGGGGAGAGAGAAAATCCCAAGCATTAAGGATGCTTCCCATGCTGTCAGCACAGAGCCTGGCGTGAGGCTCGAACCCACGAACCGTGAGATCATGACCTGAACTGAAATCAAGAGTCGGACGCTTAACTGACCGAGCTACCCAGGCACCCACAGCTAACACCTTTTTAAGGTGTCATCTACAATTTCTTCATAAATATGGGGGCTCCTGGATGGCTCAGTTGGTTGAGCGTCCGACTTCAGCTCAGGTCATGATCTCACAGTTCATGTGTTGGAGCCCTGGATCGGGCTCTGTGCTGAGAGCTCGGAGCCTGGAGTCTGCTTCAGATTCTGTGTCTCCCTCTCTCTCTGCCCCTCCCCTGCTTGTGCTCTCTCTCAAAAAGAAACATTTTAGAATTTCCTCTGAAATATAAATAGTAGAGATGGCATTTTGATTCATTATATGGATACTTAAAACTCTCAT
This sequence comes from Puma concolor, assembly GCF_028749965.1. Classification (NCBI taxonomy): domain Eukaryota; kingdom Metazoa; phylum Chordata; class Mammalia; order Carnivora; family Felidae; genus Puma; species Puma concolor. The sequence goes on along the minus strand of NC_141672.1, from coordinate 14,848,451 downwards.
GTTTGTCTTGTAAATGTACCTGATGGAACCTAACCACCATAGCAATTTGATATCCACCAACGAGCACTTACTTAAAAAACATATGAACAAGATGTTCCTTAGCTGTCCGAGATTTTCTAGTGTTTCATTTTCTCGTGGAACCTGCATATCCATTCCACTTCCCCAAAGAAATTTATACTGATAAACACATTTTATATGTAAGTCTGTCTTAATCACCCTTCTACAACACAAGCACATACGTGAGCTGAAATGTGATGTTTCTCATTACCAGTGACCATCAGGCTTAAATTTTTTTTTAACTTCTTTCTGATTGAATTATTCAATTATTAGCCTACACAATTGATCAAGACCGCATGAAGGTATAGCATACTTGGACACATAACCATTAAACATAAAAAGTGAGATTTTATTGGAAACACATTTCTAAATGAGATGAACGGGGCTTTATAATTCTCTTGCAATTGATGTATCAGTGAATGAATGTTGCTTCATGCTAGAAAGAGATGGGTTTAGTATAAATTCTATTCCTATTTTTTCATTTGTATGTGAATATCCAGGACGCCTTGTTTATATGAATAGTCAAATGAGGATGGAAGGAATTTTGTGAAGCATTGCCACTCAATTCTTTGAATGCCTTCTGGGTCATACGCCAAAATCGCATGTGCATTTTCATCAGAAATTAATGACTGTGGTAGGCTGCATAATGCCTCCCCCCAGCCCCACATAGCTCCATATCCTAACCGCTGGAACCTGTGAAGAGTGCCTTATATTGGAAAAGGGACTGGACAGATGTGATGGCATTAAGGATCTTCAAGTGGGGAGAGAATCCTGGATTGTCTGAGTGGGCCTGTTGTAATCACAAGAATCCATGCATGAAGGACACAGGAGAAGTCTCGTGAGCAGGGGAAGGTAATGTGACAGTGGAAGGTTTCGAAGATGGCGCTCCACTGGCTCTGAAATGGAGGCAGGGGTCGTGAGCCAAGGCATACAGGGAACACGGCTCTAGACGCCGAAAAAGACGAGGGAAAGCTTTCTCCCCTCAGATCATCCAGAAGGGACGAGCTCTGCCCTTACTTTGACGTTAGCTCAGTGTCTGTTTTCAGGCTTCTGACCTCCAGAAGTATATAAGGCAATAAATTTGTCTTGTTTTAAGTCACTAAGTTTGTGGTGTTTTGTTACTGCAGCCAAAGGAATCTCATACACCAGCCTATCAGCTGGTGGCTCAGTGGTGTCCTCCTAATTTGCAAGGAACCGGACAGCACGACCGCCCTGTCCTTATTCCCCCTCGTGGGAAAGGGACAGGGGAAGATGAGGACGCACGTAATCCAGAAGTTGCCACATCACTTCTTGTCGCCGCAGAGCCTCAGCGAATTGCAAGGAAACAGGGATGTGTCGTTTTCCCCTTAATGCTACGTACCAGCTCGTTAGGAGGCTCTGTTGCTGTACAAGGAGGAGAGGAGGTATTTGGAAGGAAAACCAGTCTCTGGCTTGGAAGATGATTGCACTTGTCGAGGGAGAGATGGCCACAGAGAGAAGCGGGCCGAGGGAGAGAGATTCAGAGTCCTTCAGCCGCAGGACTTGAGGGACTGAGGTGGCACTGAAGACAGAGGCAGCGAGTCAACGCTTAGACTTCTGGCTCATGGACCAGAACGGGTGGCCGTGTCGCTCACTACAGGGGTGGGGACCACTCTGCAGAGAGTGCTGCAAAGTGTACGAATAATATACGTGCCTTATCAGAGCCACAGGTTTATGTAAATATTGACTTTCGTCGACAGGTTTCTGTTAAATTAATTAAGGAGAACGTTTTGTTACGGGGATAGGGGAGAAGTTGCCGAAGCAGCGCTTGGCAGTGTCTGCCCTTTGCCTCCCTTTAAGCGCTGGGACTTCCTTAGGATGTGTTTTACACCCACTCCAGGAAAACGTCCAGGGAGGGACGTCATCGTGCCAGAGCCCCGTGGTTAGCTAACTAGCGTCCCATTGCTGTGTGCAGCCTCACGGGCTAGCTGATTCCCCAAGCAAATGGGGTCTCCTGGGCCCTGTTTCTTTTTGTTGTTGGTTGTTTTAGATTAACTCCGTTTTTATTTTTTCCCATAATGAATGTAGTATGTACGCATCGTAGGAAAAAAAAAAAATCAGAAACTCCAGAGAACTAGAAGGAAAGAGGGAAATCACATAAATCCCACCGGCTCAGGCACCCACTTTATTAGCACCTCGTTGGATTTTCTTTCAGCCTTATCTGTATGCATTTTTCTAACATACGTATTCTGCATCTTTTTCTTAAGTAAGCTCTAAAATATAAGCATTTTTCACACTTCGATAGTTTCATAACAGTCTGTGTTGAGCACGTACTGTATTTTATTTATCCTCTCCTACTGGGCACTTAGATCGTTGCTGATTTTTCACTAGTATATATGACGCTGTGAGTACTGGACTTACGAATAGACTTATTTCTCTGTTTAGTATTTTTCCTCAGAATTGAGTAACAGAAGTGAAATTGCTGGGTGATGGGATATGAATATTTTCATTGCTTTTTACCCGTCATTTGACGTGGTTTTCCAAAAGGGCTGTAAGCCATTTATATTTTAAGGATCGTGTGTGAAATCGTGGGGTCTTACTTGGAATGTGATATTCCCAGCCCGGCCCGAGACGTTCAGTAAACATGAAAAAAAAGGAGAAAGCTGTAACTTGGAGGAGATCAGTGTGAGAACTGATTTTTAAAATGGCAGCCGGGATGATAGCAGAAAAAAGTTGGCACGGACTTTGCCCCGTGACACTCGGTGCACTCTCTCAACACGTACCCAACAAGCCCTCCGTCAAGATCAAAACCACACGCACCGTGGAAAGAGCTGGGTAGGTTTTCCATCCCACATTATCTCTGCAATCACAGGAGGTCATGGCATTTTACAGGTGAAGACTGTGAAGCTTGGGGACGTAGCCAACAATCACACACACAGCTGACGAGTGGGAGAGCTGGGGCAGACCCAGGGTGTGGCTGCTTCGATTGTATTTACCAAAGTACTGCTGTATTCAAAACTACATGATGAACATTAGGAGAAACAAAGATGGAAAGGCAACCCCCCCACCCCCCAACCCCTCACCCCTGCAGGCCGCAGGCACCTACACTTAGTAAGAAAGCGGAGGCGCCAGATGCTTACAAGTTGTATTAGTTTGCTAGGGTTGCTACAAAACAGCACCACAGACTGGGTGACTGGAGCAACAGAAATTTCTTTATTTTTTTTTAACGTTTATTCATTTTTGAGAGAGACAGAGACGGAGCGTGAGTGGGGGAGGGGCACAGAGAGAGGGAGACACAGAATCCGAAGCAGGCTCCAGGCTCTGAGCTGTCAGCACGGAGCCCGACGCGGGGCTCGAACTCACGAACGGTGAGATCAGACCTGAGCCGAAGTCGGACGCTTAACCGGCTGAACCACCCAGGTGCCCCTAAAATTTTTTTAAAATATTTGTTTAGTTTTGAGAGAGAGAGAGAAAGATAGACTGTGAGCAGGGTAGGGTCGGAGAGAGAGGGAGACACAGGATCTGAAGCAGGCTCCAGGCTCCAAGCTGTCAGCACAGAGCCCGATGCGGGGCTCAAACCCATGAACCATGAGATCATGGCCTGAGCCAAAGTCGGACGCTCAACCGACTGAGCCCCAATCACTTCTTCTTATGAGGATACTCATGTTGGATGAGGGCCCACCCACATGATCTCATTTTAATGTAATTACCTTATTGAAGAGTCTATCTCCGGGGTGCCTGGGTGACTCAGTCAGTTAAGCGCTGGACTCTTGATTTCAGCTCAGGTCGTGAGATCGAGCCCCGTGTCATGCTCTTTGCTGGGTGTGGAGCCTGCTTGGGATTCTCCCTCTCGCTCTCCCTCTTCCTCCCTCCCCCGCTCACACGCTCTCTCATTATCTCATCCTCAAAAAAAGAAAAAGCGAAAAAGACCCTATCTCAAAATACAGTCACATTCTGAGATGCTGGGGCTTAGGACCTCAACATAGGGATTTGTGGGACACAGTTCAGCCGATGACAAAAGGTAATAGAATCTGAAAGGTTGCAAGTCCTCCGTTATGAAACATGGCTAATTCTGAGCCAGGGGCCTTCAGCCCCGGCTGCACTTAGACTCACTTGGGAGGGGTTTCGTTTGGTTTGAACAACGCATTGCCCCCAGAATCTCGGTTGACCGGCCCGGGGAGTGCCCTGGCAGAGGTGGTTTTTAAAGGCCCCTCGGACATTCCAGCGTATACCCAGGACCGAGAACCCTGTTTAACTGAAATACTCAAGTGAGACCTGAGTTGCTGTCATTATTCCCACCCATCAGGCTGTCTGCCCAGCAGACGCTTTGCGCTATACCCAGAATACCTTCCAGTCAGCAGCGTAGCGCAGCACCCGGGTCCCCGGCCTCGACTGCACGCACTCAGCTGGCAGCGTTGTCTCGCTCATTCCTTCATCAACGTGCGTCGTCATTGGGCGAAGGCCTCTGAGAGACTAGACGCCGTGGCGATGTGATAAACCAAATAGCGCCCCCCCCAAAGATGTCCCTACGCCAATCCCCGGAACCTTGAATGGGGAGATTATTCTGGATTACCCACGTGGGCTCAATTCAATCATACGAGCTCTTAAAAGCAGAGAAGCTTTCCTGGAAGAAGTCAGAGAAAGAGGACGTAAGAGCAGGAGAGATTGAAAACACAAGAGGGACTCCATCCACCATGGCTGCCTTTGAAGACAGAAAAGTGGGTCACCAACCAGGGAGTGCAGGCGGCCTCAATGAACTGGGACACTGGGCAGCCGGGAAGAGCCTTCAGCTTTCGGCCAGCAAGGAAATGGCCCCCCCCCCCCACTTCTACAGCCACAGGGAATTGAATTCTGTCCACAAGCTGACTGAGCAAGGAAACCTGTCTCCCCCCGCAGCTGCAGAAAGGAATGTGGCCCTGCGGACCCCTTGGTTTTGCTCCGTGAGACCCAGGTCGGACTTCGGACCTCTACAACTCTGAGGTGATAAATTTATGTTGCTTTAAGCCAGTAGATTTGTGGCAACATGTTTACAGAAGCAGTCGAGAATGAACACAGCTGAACTCCGAAAAATAAACTAACAGTACATTCTCCCCGTTGCCATGGAGCTCGGCAACTCAAGTTTGCAGAATTGATAAGGGGAGAAACAAATCAAGTTGTGAGGAACTCAAGTCTTGGGCTCAAGAAGTTTTTTTTTTTTTTTTTTTTTTTTTTATTCCAGGGTTATTCCAGGTGGTAGGCGATGTGTGATGCCCAAATTCTGCATTTATTAGCAGAAATTTTCTGCTAAAAAGAAGTAAGAACCGGTCGCTGTCTATTGAAGGAAACGGGGAGTTTTTGTAGATAAAATATAGAAAGGACGGATCACTTAGAAAGGGTTGGCTTTTTATAAAGAAAATGTCGTAACAGTAGCTCCTCAGATTTCAAACGAATTCCTATTCTCTCCCGCTGTCAGCCCCCAAACCTGCTTAATTTTAGGATGAAAGTTTACGGTGATATCCTCGGCACCAAGTAAGGCAAGGCTCGGAAAGGAAGAAAACCCCCTCACAAGGATGGGGGGGTATGTCCGAGAAACACAGGAAGCAACTGAAAGAGCTTTTAATGCCCAGAGCTGGAACAATTTGAAAATGAGATCAAGTAGTTGAGCAATAAAATGAAGTAAAAATGAGTATTTGGATAGTAACCCAGATATAAAGTAAATATCCAGAAGTCCATATTAATTTAAGTAAAGGATTCGGCAAATAAATGGGGAAGACTAGAAGAATTCCAAATAACGTGTGTAGATGCCCTCCCTGACAACGATGAATGAACACAGCTACCCCCATTTATGTCGGGGTGCCCAGTGACTTCCCCCCAAGAGCACCGGATGAAAGAGGGCTGACTGGGGGTGCGGGAACTTTATAGTGAAGGAAGCTGGCACGCTCTCCCTCAGCCGGGTGACCAAGGTTCTAGCATCATCTGGGGGAAGTCGTGTGGATAGTGAGTTCCTTTGACGTCATATGGTAAGAATAGCCCTTCCCCTCTGTGGTCTTCCTCCCCCCAAAGATGGGATCTTAGCCCTGTCGCTCCAGCCTCGTCTTGAGACAGCATCAGACCGATCTCACTGCAGGAACATTCTACACGATACCTAGCCAGCGCTCCTACAACATCTCAAGGTCACCAAAAACAAGGAGAGTCTGAGGAGGTGTTACAGACCCAGCGGTGCCAATGGATGGAGAACGTGGCGCCTGAGTAGAAGGTGGTGTCCTGGATGGAATCCTTCAGTAGGAAAAGGACATTAGATAAAAACAAAGGAACTCTGAATACGCTGTGGATTTTAATGACTTAAGAACGTGCCGGTAGGGGTTCATAAATGCTCACAAATATGCCATGCTCCCAGAAGCTGTTACTCATAGGGGAAGTCAGGTGCAGGGTGTAGGGGAACTCTGAAACCTCACAATGTTTCTGGGAGTCTAAAACTGTTCTAAAATTCTCATTTTTTTTAAATTTTTTTTTTCAACGTTTTTATTTATTTTTGGGACAGAAAGAGACAGAGCATGAACGGGGGAGGGGCAGAGAGAGAGGGAGACACAGAATCGGAAACAGGCTCCAGGCTCCGAGCCATCAGCCCAGAGCCTGACGCGGGGCTCGAGCTCACGGACCGCGAGATCGTGACCTGGCTGAAGTCGGACGCTTAACCGACTGCGCCACCCAGGCGCCCCTAAAATTCTCATTTTTTAAGTGCAAAGAAAATCATATGTACCTCACACGTGTTTCTTCTCCGGTACCATATATGTTCTGTAGAGTAGGACGCACCTTTCTGCATTTTCTGAAGGGGAGGGGGAAAAAAAGGAGCCCTACGTGCGTGGATCTGGGCACAGCCCCCGGAGCGATTCTGTCTGGGGGAGGAGACATTTGTTCCTCGGCGAGTCTAAAAGCAAAAGCACTTATCATGCTTTATTTTTTGTACACTGCTTTCTCTGCTTCGCATACGATTCACTCATCATAGTATATTAAAGCTACTTGGTGTTCCAAGAGCCTGTTTCGTTTAACAAAGTACAGCCTGTGACCATCTGAGGAGAAAATATGGAAATAAGGAGAATACACGGCCCAGAACACAGATGGGGCTCTGGGGCTTGCCCTAGGTGAAGGCGAACCCGGCCCAACCCTGGGCCTGTGGGAACCCAGCTGGAGCCCTTATCATTTAGAGTCACTTTCCACAGTTTTAAATCAGTCTGCCCAGGGACGTAAAAACAGGTGCTTTCTCCTATTTATCCCCTAGGAACCGGAATGGTGCATCTTCTCTTTAACCGTGGACTCAATGGCACGAACACTTAAGTACTTTGTGAGCCGGTTAGGTCCTGTCTTCAAAGGGAACGTACTCTTTCATTCGAGGAAAGATTGACAGTTTTCCAAGCAGCAGTTTATTTGCAGTCCCAGGGAGGATTCAATTGGCGGTTAAAACAATGTTCTTAAGTCAGAAAAGCCCCTCTGTGTCTAGTTCCTGCTGTTTCGGGGACCTGGGTCTCTTCTTGATTCCTCTCCGCACTGCCTGTCTGCTCACTCCTTGTCGCTGACCCCCGCTGCCCGGCACATCGTGGGCTCTCACGGGTCCCGTGGATGCGGTATCCAGACAAGGCAGGGTGGCAGAAAAGGAGCCAACGCCAGCACGTGACCTACCCTTCTGGACCCAGAGGTTGAAGGGGAGGAGAAAGGAGGGGATTCTCTGCGTGTGTCAGCCTCCAACTCTCCACTGGTTCCCGGGAGGGCAGTCATCCTTCCAGCCTGGCTCCCCTCTGGAGATTTTTCTCATTCTTTCTCTTGCAGAATACCTTTCCTGAGCATCATTCTCCTAATCAGGCAAGAGATGGTGTGGTACTTGGCAGAATTCATCCGCTTCCCGCGCCCCCTTTTAACTTAATAGTTGACACAGAGGGAACGCCATGTGTAACATCCACGTAACTAACCAGTAAGAGAGGCTGCAGCCGTGTGAATGGACGTCTTGGCTCTTGGAGTCCCCCAAAAGATTTATGTGAGGATCCACACTCAAATAGACAGAAGGGAGGAAGGCAGCAAGCACAAAGCAGTTTATTTTTTTAATGTTTAATTTATTTTGAGAGAGAGAGAGAAAGAGTAGGAGAGGGGCAGAGAGAGCGAGCGAGAATCCCAAGCAGGCTCTGCACTGTGTCTGACGTGGGGCTCGATCCCACGAACCGTGAGATCCATGACCTGAGCTGAAATCAAGAGCCGGTCGCTCAAACCAAGTGAGCCACCCAGGAGCCCCAAGAACAGAGCCGTGTGTTAAGGACTGTACGCTCTCCAGAACAGGGAGCAGGCCGGCCCAGGGGCAGCACCTGCCCTGGGGTTAGGGTGTCTTTTGTTTTCATATTGGCACAGATTACAGGTCATGGCCAGGGCGGTCTCTTACCGAGGTTGCTTCCTGTCACCTAAGGGACTCCTACTGGGCGGGAGGGGGAGCTTCTGGTCCTATAAGGTTCTTTTGGGGGGGGGGGTTCTTGAAAGAAATAGTGATTTGGGTTAGGTAGAATCTTGGAGAGCTTTCTAGAAGAAACTGGATACTTTTTTTTTTTTTTTTCAGAACTGTCACGAGCATCTTGCGGTGCGAAACTGCAGTGTAAATTCTAAGGAAGCTGTAGGTTACCCTGGGGCAGAGGTTGAAGAGGCGAGCGAGTGTGCCGTGCCTGTGGCCCTTGGTCTGTCAGCCCCCAGCTGATGGAAGGCCTTCAGGCCAGGATGTTAAAAATCACAAAGTCAGGATGCTGAGCCCTCAGGCTTCTAACGTGTCCCCCGTGTATCATCGCCTTTGCCTCCTAACTGCCTGTTCTATCCTAGCTTCCAAATCCTTCTGATAGGATGGATCCCGGTGAACCCCACCCCTGTGACACCTACACTATATCATCTCCCTACCCGTCCCCACCTCCCTTCCCCCACCCCTTCCCGCAGATGACCACTAGCCAGGCTCCCATGATCATTCCTCTGGCTTTTCAAAATGTGTACTTTCCTCACCTACGTAGATGACCCTAAGTAATATATTGTTTCATTTTTTTTGGCTTTGAGAGTTACAAAAGAAGCATCACACCGAATACAGTTGACTGCAACGTTCTCCGCCCCCTCAATATTATGTTTCCAAGACTTGTCTGTAGTGCACTGAGCCTTTAACTGTAGTGAATTTATTTTTGGTTCTGTCTAATATGCTATCATATACCTATCTCACAGGCTACTTCTTCATTCTCCTGACTCGGGGCATTTGAGGGTTTATTTTCCAGACTTTTGCCATTATGAGCAGTGGCACCGGGAACATTCTTGGTGAATGTTCTCAGGTGTATCCATGTGAGCATTCACTGGAGTGGTAGTTTTCCCCCCTGAGTGTGCATGAGAATCCCCCGGAAACTTGTTAAAACACAGATTGCCAGGCCCCATTCCTGGACCTCCTGGTTCAGTCGGTCTGGGGAAGGGCCAGAGATTGTGTATTTCTGATAAGGTCCCAGGGAATGCTGATGCTGCTGGTCTGTGGCCACACTTTGGGAACCACTATCCTAGGGTGAATACCTGGGGGTGGGGGGTGGGGGCGGGGGTGGGCCACAGGGTGTGCACCTATTATGAGAATGCCCAGCTGTTTTCTTACATGGCTGTGGCATTTCATTTTTTCATGACACTTTAGAAAAGTTCCATTGGGGGGAAAAAGAAAGAAAAGTTCCATTGAGCCGTGCTTTCATTGCCCTTGGTTTTATTCACGTTCTTTCTCTGTATTCAGCATGACTGAAACTGTAGGAAAGGATTTGTACCCTGAGATAAGTGTGTTGAAGACAGAGCTCTTTCCACTGTTTGGGTATATTTTCCTGAGCTTAACAAGAAAAGGAATGGATTCTAGCAGATTTATCAAGGAAAGTACACGGTGAATGAGTCCTAGAACTTGCAGGGAATGTCTGTTACCAGAGTCAGAGAACTGGATGGTTTGCTCGTTGAGACTCACTCCAAGGAGCCGGGACAAAGCTGGAGAAGGTCCTCACCTGAGAGCTGAATCCATCAGTAGTCCTTGTTGACTGTTCTCTCATGAAAATACGGCTGTTGTTTGGGGCATCTGGGTGGCTCGGTCGGTTAGGCGTCCAAGTCTTGGTCTGATTCGTGAGATCGGGTCATGATCTCATGAGTTTGAGAGTTCGAGCCCCGCGTCGGGCCCTGCGCTGACAACGTGGAGCCTGTGTGGGATTCTCTCTCCCCTTCTTTCTGTCCCTCCCCCATTCGTGCTTATGCTCGTGCTCTCTCTCTCAAAATAAATAAGTAAACATTAAAAAAAAAATAAAGTGTACACTTTAAATGGGTGAGCTTCATGGGTTGTGAATTATATCTCGTATCTCAGTAAAACTGATTTTAAAAAAATCTTATTTTAGAATCAACACAAAACAAGCACAGAGCGGTCAAGGGGCTTGCCCACGATGACAGAGCTAGCCAGTAGCTGAGCTGGAGCTTGACCCAGGCAGGTTGCCTTCCAAGCCCACACGTGATGCTTCTGGGTTCCTCTCTCCCCATCTGTCTGCCCAGCAAACTCCATCTGCTGCTTCAAGACTCAGCTCAAGTCTGTGTCTTCCACCAGGCTTCCTGCACTTCCTTACTTCGCCGTCCTAAAAGCACCTTCCCTAGAGTACTTTTCACCGTGTCCCGTAAGGCAGGCCACCTCTTTGCTGCTTCAGTGTAACTCCATATGCTTCTCGAAAAGAGATATTGGGTCCTTGCCACCGTGCGATCCCCAGCGTCCAGCTCATGTCTGGCATGATTAGATATGCCAACTCCTGACTCTGGCTGGAATCATGGCTCCCGGGCCAGTCCCTCCCACAACGCATCCTTTGGTGCCAGCGTCACAGAAGACTCACGAATGAAATGACCCCACGTGGGACACTTTTATGTACACGGTTGGGTTTGGTGAACCTCACACCTGACGAGGCCAAGGAGGCCAATCTGATCTCCATTGCAGGTCACAGAGCTTTGCTTTCTTTCCTGTGGCTGCAACTTGAAACCTCACCTCAGACAGCTTTCTTGTAAAGCCTGTGCAGTTGATAAGATAGGACACTAGGCCAGAATGTGTACAATTTGGGAAAAACACGTTATTGCCTCTGGAAAAATCATCGGTAAGCTTGTGTCCAGGTGGTAGGAATAAACATTATTCCCTTATAATTTAAAAAAAAAAATTTTTTTTTAATGTTTATTTTTGAGACAGAGAGAGACAGAACATGAACAGGGGAGGGTCAGAGAGAGAGGAAGACACAGAATCTGAAACAGGCTCCGGGCTCTGAGCTGTCAGCACAGAGCCCGACGCGGGGCTCTAACTCACGGAGCACGAGATCGTGACCTGAGCTGAAGTCGGACACTCAACCGACTGAGCCACCCAGGCACCCCAACATTATTCCCTTATATACAGAGATAACACGGCTTGAATTTTGACTCCTGATCTTTTCTTCCCATTATAGTTTATGGGCCATCGCCCCAGAATATTAGAACCCAACTGAAATTGGACATACGTAGGAAGTTTAAGAACAATTAAATTTCTCCATAGGAAAGTTTCAAAGCTTATGAAATATGGATGTGTGTAAACACTCACGTGTGTACAAAGACTGAGAGGAAATACATCAAGGTATCAGCCATAATAGCAACTCATGCTTTAGCCCTTATGTCGTGCTCAGTTCTCGATAAACTCATATAATCCTCATTCTGCTGTACGACTGTTTGTCCCTCGCTTTACTGATGGGACTCCAAACTGCAGACAGATGTGTCCCCTCTCTTCCGGGATGGTAGGATTGTGAGCGTTTTTTAACTGCTCTGCTTTTCTGCATGTTCTGAATCTTCTACAACAAATATGTCTTGTTAGGAATAACACCTGTCAGGGGCACCTGGGTGGCTCCATCGGGTAAGCCTCTGACTCTTGACTTCAGCTCAGGTCATGATCTCGTGGTTCATGGGATTGAGCCCCACGTTGGGCTCTACGCTGACAGTGCGCAGCCTGCTTGGGATTCTCTCTGCCTCTCTGTCTGCCCCTCCCCTGCTCATGTGCCCTCACCTGCTCGCTCTCTCTCTCTTTCTTGGAATAAATAAACATTTTTAAAAAAGGAATAACATAGTAAACGTTACCATAAACAGAAGGTTATTAAAGCAAATTAGAGAATGTAGCAATGGCCGAGGAAAGACATTTGCACATATGGGGGTGCTCCCTGCTCCGTGCAGTGTGAATTGTAGGACTCGAGACTGCCTATCAGTCGTGCCCAGGACTGATTTGAGAGTTTTACCCTGGCTGCAACGCTTACTAAAACCTCCCAGCTTACTTTGAAAGTCATCTGTGACTTACTTTAAAGTCTTCACGTTGTTAGATAGGAGAGGGATTGGGCCTCGTGGCTCATCTGGGGGACACTTGCCTCCATGCCGCTGACCCAGGGCTTCCAATAAAAACACACACATCTGTGCCTAATCCCACAACTGGGACGCATTCGAAGGGAAAACAAAGATAAGGATAAAGTGGGTTTCATGAAAGAAAACACTCCATGTGCTTGATGACTTCTTGGCAAAGGAAAGACGGGAAGTGTGTTGGCGGCCAGCCTCTCCTTGGGCCGCCTCAGGGCCTGTCTCACCAGCCATGGCGTGTGCTCGACATTTATCGTGCTGAGGACCGAGGGAAGGGAGGTACAGAGGTTCACCCATATCTCAGACTGTTTCGAGGCTGATAAAGGGTGCTACGTCAGTGATTGTGCAGATTATGAAAACGTAAAGATGTCAAGGGTCCATTGTTGTCTGTGTGCTGATGACTGCCAGGTATGAGAAGACCTTTCTCACCTTCGTCGACATAGGGCAGTGATTTTCACCAACTCACCGGCGTTCGACAGATGATGGCCTGGAATGTCATCGGTAGGATGTGGTTCCTGCGTCATGTGTGGGCGTGAGAAATGTCTGGCCTTGTGGGGAAGGTTGGGGAGCGCTTGGTTTGCTTTTCAGCTCTAGATTGTGCTGATGGCCTCTTCACGAAAAGGAAGCTTTTCTGGCCTATGTTTAAGTTTTTACTTCTGATTGAGTGCAGGGCCATGGCATTGCTCATGGAGTGTTAAAGAAGTTTCCCAGAGTGCTTGAAAGGACTCTTCGGAGGGGTCCACGTTCACAGCCAGGGATGCTGATAAGCCACTCTCCTTCCCCCAGGAGAGATGAGAACACGCATCCTGCTGTCGTGACTCGCCCGGCATGAATGGAACCACTCTACAGGTGCCAGAAACACAGAGGCAGGCCTCAGGCCACCTGCTGCCCACACAGGCCACCCACAGAGCACGCACACCTGGCCCGAGGCAGCAGTGGGGTGGGCGGACAGGCCAAGTGGGGCTGGGAGATAGAAATGTGTTACCCAAGAGGGAGGTTGGTCTGAGGGTCGCGAAAAGTAACCAGAACGTGGGCGAGAGCAAATGGGACAGGGACAAGCAGAAGGCTGACCCTCAAGGAAATGTGTGCGTGTGTGTTAGGTGTGCACACGCCGTATCTCTGGCCTGCTGTTTCCCTCATTTCCTGCAGAATGAACCGGATGGAGTAGGTGGTCCCTGATCTACTTTCCAGGTCCCGCATTTGCCCATCACAGAGCTTTGCTTCAGCTCCTTTGGCTCCCACACAGCAGGTCACTTCTACGTGGAAACAGGCGGCTGGGAGCAGGCGGCTGCTGATTGAGGTGGGGCGTCTGGCGACAGGGAATCTGGAGACTCACCAAGCAATTCCTGATCTCAGGACGGAGTAACCTTTAACAAGGACCCGGTAGAAAACATAAGCCTCTTAGCGCAGGGACACAAGCTTACTAATTGATTATAGGGTTATTGTTGTTGTTTAAGTTTATTTAATATTTTGAGAGAGAGGCAGCGTGAGTGGGGGAAGGGCAGAGAGAGAGAGAGAGAGAGAGAGAGAGAGAATCCCAAGCAGGCTCTGCACGGTCAGCACAGAGCCCGACCCGGAGCTCAAACTCACGAAACCTTGAGATCGTGACCTGAGCCAAAATCAAGAGTCGAACACTTACCCACCTGAGCCATCCAAGCGCCCGCTCCCCTCATCCATTTTTGTTTTGTTTTGTTTTTAGTAAAATCTGAATTGTCTAAAGTCTTACTGAAAACGAATAGTCTGTACCAATGGTGGTCACTCTAATAAACAGCACATGGCATCATGTAGTAAAACAAAACGATTTCTTCCTCCGGTCTCCCCAAAGAGGTGTTTTGAGCTATTTGGAAGTGGGCGCCTTTCATCCCCAATCTCCGTGCTTGCAGGCATAGAGGCTGAATGTAGGCTCCGGAGTGGACTGGGGTCATGGCGGGGAGACCGGAGAGAGAGGGAAGGCTCCCCTCCCTCCAGGCCGAACTGAGGGTGCATCAGACCAGTCTGGTCTTAGGCGGCACTTGGGGTGGCGAACAGCTATTACCGGGTGGGGTTTTCAAGTCACCAGGCTACTTACGTTAGCACCTGCATGTGTATTTTTCTGGCTCCGACAGGCAGTGAGAGGGAAACAAAAAGAACAAAGCAGGAGTCACAAAACAGCAAAACTGGCCGCGAACGTACAGTTTGTATCATGCGTTGCCCACGGGTCAGGAGCAGTGCGGGAGTCTTTCCTGACTCATATTGCTTCTTTTTATGTTTGTGCCCGTTTAAGAAGAGCCGAAGTAAACACACAAAGTCGTGGCGAACCTTCTTCTGCCTTCGTGGCCCTTGGCTTCCTTCCTCCTTGCTGCCCTGGGGACACTCGGGGGCTCCAGTCCACTTGCCTTTTCCGGCCAGTAACAAAGGACACCCTCACCTTAGCTGTCGAAATTCTTTCCCCTGCTTTTCTGCACTAAGGCCAGTGCTCGTATTCTTTTTTTTTTTTTTTTTTTTTTTTTTTTAGTGTTTGTTTATTTTTGAGAGAGAGAGAGAGAGACAGAGACAGAGACAGAGAACAGGTGGGGGAGGGGCAGAGAGAGAGAGGGAGACACAATCCAAAGTAGGCTCCAGGCTCTGAGCGGTCAGCACAGAGCCTGACTCAGGGCTCGAACTCACGAACCGCGAGATCACGACCCGGCCGAAGTCGGATCGTTAACCGACTGAGCCACCCAGGTGCCCCAGCTCGTCCCAATGCCACACTGGGAACCCATGCAAGAAAACTACTGTGAAGTTATTCCTAAAAATGGAGGAAATAAATGAGCTGTAAAAATGTGAACAGTGTGACTGACTGTCAGCCGGGGTCAGAATTCACTTTTCCATGCAGCAGCCTGACACGGTGGTGACGAGCTGCTTAGACACACGATGGTGCATCTGAAAGGCCTGTGGCTCCTTATAATGAGAGACTGGTTTCACTGGTACCTGGCAAGCGGTTTAGCTGTTAGTGTGAGACAGGACAGGGTCTGCCCGGAGTGGCCACTGACAGCGTTGAGGTGCGGAGATGTTCTGCACCTCGTTATTCAGCCCTTGGCTGTAACTCGTCCTCCGCCCTGAGTCACTCGGGGTCATTTCCCCGTTTGTCAGTACCCATCACAGGAAGTAAAAACAAAGGTTTTTACGTACAGTTACTTTTCCCTATAAAAGAGCCTGAAATTCAAAGCAATGGATCTGACTTTTTATTTACCGTTTTTTTAGTCCACGCTGATTTTTCCCCAATAGAAATGTCTTTATTATTATTTTCTGCTTATAAAAGTAATCGTAGGCTCATTGTAAACAAAACCGAGTTAGACAATTCAGAAATTTATCAACTGTAAGTACCATTGTTCCTCTTCCCCCAGAGTAAGCCTATTAAAAGTGTTCTGTTGGGACGCCTGGGTGGCTCAGTTGGTTAAGCATCTGACTCTTGGTTTCGACTCAGGTCATGATCTCACGTTTCATGGGTTCAAGCCCCGTGTCTGGCTCCATGCTACCAGTGTGGAGCCTGCTTGGGATTCTCTCTCTCTCTCCCTTTCTATCCCCCTCCCCTGCTCATGCATTCTCTCTCTCATTCTCTGTCAAAATAATAATAATAATAATAAACTTAAATTATTAAAATAAATAAAATGGTTTAAAAAAAGGAAGGAAGCTAAAAATCCATCCTATGGGGCTTGACATGGGATCTCTGAGATGACCACTCAAAGATGCTAAGTACAGCTGTGTGGTGTGCGCACTGAACAAAGACCCCCCCCCCCCCCCCAGCAGAGTTGAGTAGAGAGCTAAACCCAACCAACGTGCACTCCACATCCTGCACCCAGGGGGCTTTATCTGCCTGGAGGGGAGCCTCTTTCTCATCTGCACATAAATTCCCACACCAGCTAGTGGCATCCTCTTGATTACTACTAAGTGGTTGCTTCTTATGGGGCAAAGTTTCTGTTATGTGCTATGGCCCAGCACCATTACCACCCCGAAGAAGTTGGTTTGGAACTTTGAGCTCCCCTAAATGGGGTGCTGCTAACCCCAGCAGGTGCCCCAGGGTGCGGCTGGGCACCGTCTATGCCATGGCGAGGCCTAGGTGGCGAGGGCCTGGGGCTCCTGCATTCTGGATGTGCTGGGGAAGAAGAGGAAGAAGGATGTGTTGAAAGAAGCACAACCTAGGCAGGCGGTACTTAGCAATAGTGGGGCTCCAGGGAGGTCGGCGAGGCCCAGCAAGGCATAAAGTCTCGGGTCCATTAATCACACAGCGTGTAGCTCAGAGGACTCGAGAAGGACAAGACCACATGGGAGCCAGGATGGTCTAGGCGTCTGCCTAGCCCTGGAGAGAGCAGAGAGTAAGACCAGGAGCTCCGTGGGCTCCTGGAGCTTTCATTCCACTGCAACAAGTCCATAAAGAGGTCATTTGAGATAGAAGAAAGTGCTGTAAAAAACAAAAAACAAAAGCCACTGGCTGAGATGACAGTCTGCAAGTGGGGGGAGGGGCAGGCTATTATTTAGGTGGCCAAGGGCCTGGGGAGGGGATATTGAAACGGAGACCTGAAATTAGTAGTGTGCATGAAGACCTGAGGACGATCCTTCTGGGCAGAGGGAATAGCAGGTACCAAGGCCCTGTGGCAGATCAGTGTAGCCAAGAATAGGGAGCAAGGGAGATAGAAAAACCGAACAAGGGAGGAGAGAGACAGGGTAAGATTTAGAGCCTGCGGGGCCCTGGAAGCCATGGTGAGGAGCTTACGGCTACCTCCTTTGGTGCAGTGGGGTGCCACTGAAGGGTTTTAAGCAAGGGGGTGACAAGATCCAATTTCTATTTTTAATGTTTGTTTATTTTTGAGAGAGACAGCACGAGCGGGGGAGGGGCAGAGAGAGGAGACACAGAATCCAAAGCAGGCTCCAGGCTCCGAGCTGTCAGCCCGGAGCCCGACGTGGGGCTGGAACCCACAAGCTGTGAGAGCATGACCTGAGCCAAAGTCGGCTCTTAACCGGCCGAGCCACCCTGGCGCCCCTCCAATTTCTGTTTTTAAATGCTCTCTCATCATGAAAAATTAACCATGAACTCTGGGCGCTGGAAGGAAATGGTGCTGGAGGTGGGCAAGGGCAGAAGCAGAGGGTCCATTAAGACTGTCTGCGGTGGTCCGGGACAACAGTGAGGTCTTCCGTGTGGGGTGGCTACACAGATGGGGAGTTGTCAGATTTGAGATGTCAGGGACACGGGACCCACTGTCTCCGGGGAGCCTCAGAAGCCATCATGAGAGACACTAGGGCGGTGAAGGTCAAGACGGCTCCCTGATTTGGGGTGTGAGGTTAGAGGTTAGTTACCAGCACAGGCAGGAAGCCATACCCCAGAGCCTCTGAGCCATCATGCAGGGCTCCTTAAGTAAGAGTTAGATTCTCCCAGTACCTGGTCTCGTTTACATAGTGTAAGACTGAGGGGCTTGTTCATTTTTTCTGGTTTTTGAAGACCTACCCCCTATTAAGAACATTCTGGGTCTTGGGGCACCTGGGTGGCTTAGTTCAGCATTTGACTCTTGATTTTGGCTCAGGTCATGATCTCACAGTCGTGAGATCAAGGCCCAGGTTGGGCTCTATGCTGGGCATGGGTCCTGCTTGGGATTCTCTCTCTCCCTCCCTCTGCCCCTCCTCTGCTCGCTCATGCTCACTCGCTCTCTCTCTCTCTCTCTCTCTCTCAAAAACAAAAACAAAAACAAAAAAACATTCTGGGTCTTGAAAGCCCATTAAGAAGCAATGAATTTAAACGTTTCTAACAAATGAAGCCAGTCATCTAGATCCTGGGGAAATAGAGCCAGGGAATGGTATTATTAACTGTTACACGTTGGTGGAGACGCTGGGACCATGAGTCACTGTCCCCTCCATGCCCGTCTCCTCTCCCTGAAGAGGTAAATCCAGTACTAAAACGGGACAAGCACAGAGATACATGGAAACCCATTTCATTTCAATGCTGCTCCTCTAAAAATCCCACAGGACTCCCTATAAGATCCTGATGGAGCCTCTGAATTATCTGAGGAAGATTGATTATGTCCAGTAGGGTTTGAGGGTTAAGGATATTGGAACAGAACTGAAGATAAATTTGCCAGTGACTTTCATAGGTTTTAGGTTCTGTAATGAAAAGTGAATCAGCAAAGCGGGCAGTGAATCTTTGACGATCATTCCTCTGGCCACTTTTGGCAAAGTGTTGACATTTCCTGGGGAAGAAGTAAATAATGGCAACTTAAAAGCAGCATGTGGTGGTGGCGGGGGGGGGGGGGGGGGTGTTGTGGAGCCTCTCACAGCTGACAGCTACCACCTCTCACGTTAGAGGAAGGTCTGCTGTTTCTCAGTGAGCCGATTTAAGCTCCCACACCAAGAGTGAATGAGAGGGAGGACATAACTCCACCAGCCTGGTGCCCTTGCCCCCAGAGGTGGGGTGGACAGCTTAACAGTTTCTCTAGGTCAAAGCTAAGATAGCTGGCCCTTGCCAGCGGCCCACCTTCCCTCGCAGCCCCTGCCTCTTGTCCAGGAGGTGACTCTAACATGAACTACATTCCCAGAAGCGTTTGCCCCCGGGCAAACACATACAAGGATACAACACTACATTTCAAGGCTCCATCGCATAACCAGAGAACTATTTGCCATAGATTTTGTCTTTGACGGCTGCATTGACATGAAGTTGACACACAGTCATCTACACATATTGAAGATGTAGAGTTTGATGGGTTTTGACGTATGTTATACTTTTGTGAGATCATCTAAACAATTAAGATAATGAACATACCCATCATTTCCAGAAGTTTCCTTATGCCCCTTTGTCATTCATTTCTCTCTCCCTCTCCCTTCGCCAGGTAACCACCTTCTGCTCTCTGTCCCTGTGAATTAGTTTGCACTTTCTGGAATAGTATATGACTGGAATTATATAGTATGTGCTCTTTTTTTTTTTTTTTGAATGACTTTTTTTCTCTCAGGATAGCCATTTTGAGATTTAGCTGTATTGTTGCATGTATCAATAATTTATTCCTTTTTATTGGCTGTCCAATTTTCCTAGCATCATTTGTTGAAAACAATCTTAATTCTCAATTGAATTGCCTGGGTACCTTTGTAAAAAATCAATTGAGGGGCGCCTGGGTGGCTCAGTCAGTTGAGTGTCTGACTCTTGATTTCAGCTCAGGTCATGATCCCAGGGTTGTGGGATTGAGCCCCACATCAGGCTCTGTGCTGAGTGTGGAAGCCTATTTATGATTCTCTCTGTCTCTCTATCTCTCTCTCCCTCTTTCTCCCTCCCTCTGCCCCTCCCCCACTCATGCATGTGCTTTCTCTAAAAAAAAAAAAAGCACTTGAACATGTATGTGTGGGTCTATTTCTAGACACTATTGAGTTTCATCCATCCTTGCATGTATCTTTACACGAGTACCACATCATTTAGGTTATCATAACTATATCATACATCTCAAAATCAGGTAGTACAAGTCTCTAACATTGTTCTTTTTCAAAGTTTCTTTGGCTCTTCCAGGCCCTTTGCATGTCTATACAAATTTTTTAATTAATTTATCAGTTGCTACCAAAAAAAGTGCTGCTGAGCTTGTGATGAGGATTGTATCGAATCTATGAATCAGTTTGGGGAGAATTGGCATTTTAACAATACCAAGTCTTCTGATCCATAACCATGGAGCCTGTTTCTCCATTGACATAGATCTTCTTTAATACCTCAGTAATGTTTTGTAGTTTTCACTATATAGATCTTACACGTCTTTTGTCAAATTTTATATTTTTGATGCTATGCCAAATGATATTTTAGTTCAATTTGTTTATTCTTAGCTCGTATATAGAAATGATGATTGTATTTGTATCCTGCAACTTTGCTACACTCAAAGTGTAGTCCTTGATTTTAGTC
The DNA here is from genome assembly GCF_028749965.1 of Puma concolor. NCBI lineage: Eukaryota > Metazoa > Chordata > Mammalia > Carnivora > Felidae > Puma > Puma concolor. The sequence goes on along the minus strand of NC_141672.1, from coordinate 14,828,170 downwards.
CTTGATTTTTTTTTTTTTTTTAGATTCTGTTGAATTTTCTACAAAATCAGTCATGTTTTCTGTGAGTAAAGGCAGTTTTACTTCTTTCTTTGCAATCTGTCTTTTATCTCTTTTTCTTGCCTTATTGCACTAGAACTGACAGGACAGTGTCGAATAGAAATGGCGAGAGAGGTCATCCTAGCCCTGTTTATGATCATGCAGAGTAAACATTATCTTTCACTATTAAGTACAATGTTAGGTATAGGGTTTTTTTTGTTTTGTTTTGTTTTGTTGTATTAACCCATTATCACACTGAAAAAGTTCCCATCTATTCCTAGTTTGCTGAGAGTTACCATGAATTAGTGTTGGATTTTGTCAAATGAGGGTTCTGCATCTACCGACTAATCCTATGGTTTTGGTTTTTCAGTCCATCAATGTGGGAAATTACATTGATTTTCCAAACGTTGAATCTGCTGAGCATTCCTGGGATAAATCTCCCTCAATCATGATGTATTAGCCTTTTTTAACACATTGTTGGATTCGACTTGCTAAAATTATGTTAAGAATTATCTCTGTGTTCATGAGAGATACTGATGTCTTTCATCCCCCTTGGGTGTTAGAGCAACACTGAACTCATAGAATAGGTTGGAAAGTGCTCCTTCCTTTTTGATTTTCTGTAAGTTTGTGTAGAATTGGTATTCTTGGTTCCTTAAATGTTTCATAGTATTAAGCAGTGAGGCCATCTTGGCTTCGTGTTTGTGAGAAGTTTTTTACCTACAAATTGAATTTCCTTGGGACTTGGGCAATTGATGTTTATTCCTTCTTGAGTGAGATTTGGCAGTTGGTGTCTTTCAAGGAATTTGAATATTTTATTTAACTTGCGGGAGGTATTACCTATAATTGTTCATAATATTCCCATCTATTGTTTTAATGTACTTGGGATTAGTAGTGATGTCCCTCTCTTGTTCCTGATATGGGTAATTTGTGTCTATTTTCTTTTTTTCCTGTCAGCTTGTCTAGAAGTTTATCAACAAATCAAACTGGCTTCATTGATTTTTGTCTATTTTCCCTTTTTAATTATTTTAAATACCTTCTCTTTTTGTGTTCTTTCTTCTTCATACCTTGAGTTTAATTTGTACTTATTTTCCCCATTTTGTAAGGCGTAGCTAATGTTGATTTGAGACCCTTCCTCTTTTCTAATATAAGCATTGAGAGCCATAAATTTCCTTCTCAGAACTGTTTCACATGCATCCAACTTTTAATTTTCCGTATTTTGAATTTCATTCCATTTGAAATACTTTCTAATTTCTATTTCTTCTTTAATGTATAAGTTATTTTGAAGTATGTTGTTTAATTTTCAAATAATTGTAGATTTTGCACCTATATTTCTCTTTCTGTTGCCTTATTTAAGCCCATTGTGGTCTTCAACATGCTTTTTATTTTCCAATATGCTTGTTATGACTTGCTTATTTTATTTTAGTTCCAGTGTAGATAACATACAGTGTTATGTTAGTTTCAGGTATATAGTAGAGTGATTCAACAATTCCATACATCACGTGGTGCTCATCATGACTTTATGATTTACTTTTAAATTTATTGAGTTTGTTTTATGGCCAAGAATACTCTCTATCTTGGTAAAGGTTACCTTGTACTTGAAAAGACTGGCTATCCTCCTCTTGTTGGGAGGAGTTTTCTATAAACATCAGTTAGGTCTACTTGGTCAATAATATTGTTCAAGTCTTCTATATTCTAGATGTCCTGTCATTTATGGAGAGCTATATGTTCAGATCTTCAACCATAATCAAAGATTTGTTTATTTCTACTTACAGTTCTAGCAATTTTTGCTTCATGTATTTTGAATCTCTGTTATTAGTTCCATAAAGAGTTAGGGTTTTTATGTCATCTTGATGAATTGGTGCCTTTATGCATTACACTTCTTCCCCTTAGAAATGATCTTCATTCCCCTGGTAATATTCCTTTCTCTAACTTATACTTATCTTCATGAATATAACTACTCTACCTTTCTTTCAGTTAGTATAAATGTGAAATATCTTTTTCCGCCCTTTCACTTCTTTCTTTTTTTAATTTTTTTTTTAACGTTTATTTATTTTTGAGACAGAGAGAGACAGACCATGAACAGGGGAGGGGCAGAGAGAGAGGAAGACACACAATCTGAAACAGGCTCCAGGCTCTGAGCTGTCAGCACAGAGCCCGATGCGGGGCTCGAACTCACAGACCGTGAGATCATGACCTGAGCCGAAGTCGGATGCTTAACCGACCAAGCCACCCAGGTGCCCCTCTTTTTTCAAATTTTTAATGTTTATTTATTTTTGAGCGAGAGCGTGCGAGCAGGGGAAAGGCAGAGAGAGAGAGAGAGGGAGATACAGAATCTGAAGCAGGCTCCAGGCTCTGAGCTGTCAGCACAGAGCCCTACGTGGGGCTCAAACTCACAAATCCTGAAATCATGACCTGAGCTAAAGTCAGTCACTTCTAACCTCTTTGTGTCTTTATATTTAAAGTGGGTCTTTTATAGGCGTATGCCTATAGTTGGATCTTTCTTTTCTTTTTTCTACTGTGGCAATCAGTGCTGTCTAATTAGATGTTTAAACATGTAGTGTGATTGTTGGTATGACTAAATTTAATTCTACCATTTTGCTATTTGTTTTCTATCTATCCCATCTAGTTTTTGTTGTATTTTTCCTCTTTTTCTGCCTCTTTTTGGATTGAGTGTTGTTGTTTTTTTATGATTCCATTGTATCTTCTCTGTTGGCTTGCCAGCCAGAATTCTTTGATGTGTTATTTTCATGGTTACTTAAAGCTTATGATATACATGTTTAACCTATCACAGTCTGTAAGTATTATTCCACTTTGCATATGGTATAATTACCTTAAAATGTTTGCATTTGCATTTCTCCCCTCCCCAACTTTTTTTCTATTCTAAAGCTGTCATTTTACTTCCACATATGTGCTGCCTGCTGTCCAATGTCCCCAAACTGTTGTTTCATGTATTTTGTCCAACATTTTTAGTTGTTTAAGGCAGGAGGGTAGACATCAGCCCTGTTAGCCATCACACTCAGAAGCAGAAGTCCTACTAAGAGTTTTTCAGCCACATTTTATTATTAATATTTTACCATATTTCCCTTACATCATTTTTTTTTTTTACATTTTCACATAATTGAGCCTATGGATAGTCTCATAATGATGGGGAGGAGGGACATTTTCTTAAAACATTAAAAACTCTTCACCAAGACATCAAGCATTGGCTGCCTCCTAATCCATCATTTCTTGCCTGTTTACTTATATAGTATTGCCCCAGTCTGGTTACTTCTGTTGATATTATCATTTCCTATTATGAATAGTGTTGTATTGAACATTTTTGCAATCACTGTCTGATTTTCTCATTTCTCTAGAACAGATCCTGAAGGTCCCAAGGGAATGGCTGTTTTTGAGGCTCTTGATGTATACATGTTGCCTGATTGTTTTCTAGCAATGTGGTTCTCATTAACACTTAACAGTGTATACAGGTGACTAATTCTTGGCATTGAAAAAAATCACTAGTGTGACAGGCAAAAATGACACATTGGTTCAATTCCCATTTCTTCACTAAAGGAAAGTTAATTCTTTCCTACATTTTTAAGCATTTGTATTTCTTTTCTTTTTTCTTTTTTTTTTAACATTTATTTATTTTGAGAGAGAGCACGAGTAGGGGAGGGGCAGAGAGAGCAGGAGACAGAGAATCCCAAGCAGGCTCCGTGCTGTCAGTGCAGAACCCACTAACCGTGAGATCATGACCTGAGCTGAAATCAAGAGTGGATGCTCAGCTGACTGAGCCACCCAAGCACCCCTATATTTCTTTTTTTTTAAGTATTTTTAGGGGTACCTGGGTGGCTCAGTTGGTTAAGCATCTGACTTTAGCCTACGCCATGATCTCACGGTTCCTGAGTTCAAGCCCCGTGTTGGGCTCTCTGCTGTCAGCATAGAGACAGCTTGGAATTGTCTCTCTCTCTCTCTCTCTCTCTCAAAAATAAATAAAACATTAAAATTTTTTGTTTTTACACATCCTTTCCTATATCCTAGAGCAATCATGGTTTTTTTTCTTTTTACTTAACTGTGGAATTTTTATTTATTTTTATTTTGTTTTTATTTTTTTTTAATTTACATCCAAATTAGTTAGTATCTAGTGAAACAATGATTTCAGGAGTAGATTCCTTAATGCCCCTTACCCATTTAGCCCATCCCCCTCCCACAACCCCTCCAGTAACCCTCAGTTTGTTCTCCATATTTATGAGTTTCTTCTATTTTGTCCCCCTTCCTGTTTTTATATTATTTTTGTTTCCCTTCCCTTATGTTCATCTGTTTTGTCTCTGAAAGTCCTCATATGAATGAAGTCATATGATTTTTGTCTTTCTCTGACTAATTTCACTTAGCATAATACCCTCCAGTTCCATCCACATAGTCGCAAATGGCAAGATTTCATTATTTTTGATTGCCGAGTAATACTCCATTGTATATATATATGCCACATCTTTATTATTCATCCATCGATGGACATTTGGGCTCTTTCTATACTTTGGCTATTGTTGATAGTGCTGCTATAAACATGGAAGCAATCATGTTTTTATTATCCATTTACATACACTTAATGTTGGAAAGGTATTAGCACTTTATAACATTTATGATAAATAACTTTTCTTAGACTGTTGCTTGCCTTTTATTTTTTAACATATAAGGTGTTTTAAAACTGATATGTAGTCATGGCTACTACAATATTTCTTCTGAGATTTCTGGCTTAGAGAGATCTCTCCAAATGTATGTCACTGAGGTATTTGTGTTTACTTATCTTCAGTATTTTTAAAGCTTGATATTTTTATATTTAACAATTTGGTCTACTCATGATTTAATTACATGCTGGGTGGCTAAGCTGTAACTTGATTCTATAAAAAATATATATCTACTTTTCCCAGTCTCACTGGTTGAATAAGCCTTCCTTTCTCCTCTGGTTTGTAACACCACCTTTTCCACACATAAATCACAGCTTCTAGGGGTCTCCTTTGGAACTCTAATTTCTTTATGGATGTGCCTTCACATTTCCACCCCAGTACCACAGGATTAGTCCACAGAGCACAAATCATTCAGTCAGGAGCCCTTTCCAGGACACCCTCTCCCTTATAGGGGCTGCTGTAAGTCGTGAGGCTGTGAACGAGATCATCTCCCTGTGTTCAAGGGCCTTTAGGCCCATCAGGTCCAAGGAGAAGAGAGGGACCTGTAAACAGATCATTCCATGTGAATACCAAATGCTTCCAGGAACAGGAGAGGAGAAGTGGCTCTTTCAGGAGAAGCTGAGCCAGGCTTCACAGACAAGGTGGCCCTTGAACGAGGTCTTGAACACCAAGGAGAAGGGCACAACTGGCCGGGGGTGCAGAGCGACACCTGCCTTTGGGGAGGGCCCACACCCTGCTGCAGGGAGGGGAGCAGGAGGTGGCGGGAGAGCTCGGAGAGGCTGGATTCTGGCAGGCCCTCCTCTGTCAGGATTTATATTTTATCCTACAAGCAGCAGGAGTTCACGGAGGTTTTTACACAAGGGAGTAACCCATACATCATATTTGCCTTAGTAGTTATCACTCATCTTGTGAGACACGCAAATGAATGAGCAATAGCCATATAGGCCTTGCCCTCCCAGAGTTCCCAGTCGGACACAGAAGACAGGCATTTTTTTTTTCTAATTTAGATCCAAGTTAACATATAGTGTCGCATTGGTTTCAGGAGGAGAGTTTAGTGATTCATCACTTACATACAGCACCCCGTGCTCATCCCAACAAGTGCCCTCCTTAATGCCCCTCCCCCGTTTAGCCCATTCCCCCACCCAACACCCCATCAGCAACCCTCAGTTCTCTATATTTAAGAGTCTCTTCTGGTTTGCCTCCCTCTCTGTTTTTATCTTATTTTATTTTTCTTTCCCTTCCCCTATTTGATTTATCGGTTTTGTTTCTTTTTATTTATTTTTTTTATTAAAAAAATTTTTTTTACATTTATTTATTTTTGAGAAACAGAATGAGACAAAGCATGAGCGGGGGAGGGGCAGAGAGAGAAGGAGACACAGAATCTGAAACAGGCTGAAGGCTCTGAGCAAGCAGTCAGCACAGAGCCTGATGCGGGGCTCGAACCCACAAACTGTAAGATTATGACCTGAGCCGAAGTCGGACGCTCAACTGACCGAGCCACTCAGGTGCCCCATTTATCTATTTTGTTTCTTAAGTTTCACATATGAGTGAAATCATATGATATTTCTCTTTCTCTGATTGACTTACTGTGCTAAGCATAACACACTCTAGTTCTATCCACGATGTTGCAAATGGCAAGGTTTCATTCTTTTTGATCGCCGAGTAATACTCCATTGTATGTATTTCCCACATCCAGACGACAGGCATTTTGCATCTAATTGCAAATGCACACTGAAAGTGCAGTGATAGAGATGTGTTAGTAGTTGCATATCCCCTAGAGATGAGGTCCAGAAAGGCTTTGCCTCATTTGTCTGTTGCTCAGCAGGAAGAGAGGCAACAAGGTGACCCAAGGAGGCCTCGTAAGGCCCGAGGAAGGCCTGAACTGAGTGATGGTAATGGAAAGAAGAATTCAGGAGGCATTTGTGAGAATTTAGGTACACACGGATTCTGGAAATTGGGAGAGGACAGAGGATGATTGAGGTTTCTAACTTTATTCGCAACTGCATACAGAGCACCTGCCCTATGCCAGATTGGGGCTAGGCGCTGGTGACATAACAGTGGTCAAGCCCTCCCCAGCCCTCAAGCTGCTTGGAGTCCAGTGGGTGAAACACACGAGAAAACCGGCAGTTACAGCACAGAGGGAGGACTGCCACAGGGACGTGCACAAGTCGCTCCCGAGGCCGTACACAGCTCACGGGAGGGACACATAACCCGCTTATCAGAGATTTCATAGAATCGTGATGTCTAAGCTGAGATTTGAAATACCCTGTAGACATTACTCAGCCAGAGAGATAAGTGGGTAAGTAAAAGAGAGTCCTAGGCTAGAATGAGGAAGTCGGTGAGAACGTGACTTGCTTGGGGATCAGTGCGTCAGGATGTAGGGTATGAGACGGCTGAGCAAGAGGTCTGATCCAGGAGGCAGAGGCGGGCCAGACGAGGGGAGGAATTAGAACTCTCTCCCGAGGGCACTGGGAAACTACTGGAGAGTGTGAAGCAGCACTGGAAGACAGTAGAGTCACATTTTAGGAAGCTCGCTGGGTTCGTGGTTCACAGCACAGAGAATCTTGGGGTGGCGGGGGGCAAGAGTGGTGCCACCCTGCTGGCCCGGGGACATGGCAGTGAGGGACTGGAGAAATATTCCAGTGCTGGGATTGATAGGACTTGAAGTTTGACCAGATGAAGGACGTGGGGTTATGCTAACCTCAGGGGTTCTGGTTTGGATGAATAGTGATAACTCTTCACCCAAATGGGAGGGACAGGTGTGGGGTTGAAGGGGATGACTTCAGTTTGAGGTGTCTAGACATTTAAAAATGGAAATGTCCAGGGGCATCTGAGTGGCTCAGTCAGTTAAGTGTCCGACTTCAGCTCAGGTCATGATCTCAGGCTCGTGGGTTCGAGCCCTGCATCAGACTCTGTGCTGACAGCTCAGAGCCTGGAGCCTGCTTCAGATTCTGTGTCTCCCTCTCTCTCTGCACCTCTCCTGCTCACACTCTGTCTCTGTCCCTCTCTCAAAAATAAATAAATATTTAAAAATATGGAAATGTCTGGCAGGTTTGGAGCTTACTGGAAAAATCTGGGTTGAGATAGAACTTTAATGACACCAGGATAACCAAAGCTTAGAGAATGTATTAGCTCTGTCCGATGTATTGAAAACGGGAAAAGGACAGAACACAGAGAGTTCTGAGGAAAACTGACATTGAAGGGGTTAGAAGGAGAGGACAGCACTAAGGAGAACAAGAAGGCGAGTTCATATTAGAGCTGGTGAAGCTCTTCCATGGAGGAAGGTTCTGAACCTGGGTTGTCCAGCTGAGTGAGGAGTACAGCACAGTTCACTTGCTCCTTCCTTGGCTTTCGAAGTTCCCTGCCCTGGAACATTTCACCTGTCACTTTTTTTTTTTTTTAATTTTTTTTTTCAACATTTATTTATTTTTGGGACAGAGAGAGACAGAGCATGAATGGGGGAGGGGCAGAGAGAGAGGGAGACACAGAATCGGAAACAGGCTCCAGGCTCTGAGCCATCAGCCCAGAGCCTGACGCGGGGCTCGAACTCACGGACCGCGAGATCGTGACCTGGCTGAAGTCGGATGCTTAACCGACTGCGCCACCCAGGCGCCCCATCACCTGTCACTTTTTACCTGGACAGCCCAGCTCAGGCATCCATCGCCTCCCAGGGGAAGCCTTCTCTGATGCACCTGCCTGGCCTCCCCTGACCTTCCCCAGAGCCCAGGCAGAGCTAGGTGCCCCCCTACTGTACCCCAACACCTCAAGAGTCAGTGGGGCTTATTGGTCAGTTAGTGCATGGACTTTGGAGTCAGAAAGACTGTATTTCTCAGACTAACTCTGCCTCTTATGAACTGTGCGGCTCTGGGCAATTGACTTTACTTCCGTAAATCCCCTGTGTAAATGGGAATAATAATCCCAGTAGTACCTCCCTCATGGGCTCTTAAAATTACACAGTGCATGTAAAGCGCAGAGCAGAGTCGGCACCTCATGTTTTATTTGTATTTTTTTAATGTATGCTTGTTTTTGAGAGAGAGACAGAGCATGAGCCAGGGAGGGGCAGAGAGAGAGGGAGACACAGAATCCCAAGCAGTCTCCAGACTCTGAGCTGTCAGCAGAGTCCCACACGGGGCTCAAACCCACAAACTGTGTGATCATGACCTGAGCCGAAGTCTGATATTTGACCAACTGAGCCATCCAGGCGCCCCTAGTGTTTTATAAATATTAATGCCCCCCATCACCATCATCATCATCATCATCATCCACTCATAGCTGGTGAGTTTCCATCCCCCCCCCGACCCCCCCCCCCCACCTACACTTGCAGGCAGGATCCATGCCTACTTCCTTATGACCTCAGTGTGCAGCACATGGTTTCATTTGGATTCTGGCCTCTAGCTGGTCACTCGTCTCCGGTTTGACCCTGTGCCCTGACTTCTGTCAGTACTCTTGTACTTTGCTCCTACCTGTCTATAATTAGGTAGCACATGTTTGCTTTGCTTTGGTCTGAAACCATTGGTATCTCCTGACATTGCCAACTTAATGTGACCAGTACTGAATGATTTCTGTCAACGCTGCAGGTAGGATTTCCTACCACAGTAGCCGTGTTCGCTTACCCACAATGCTGTGCTCTCCTCCCCACAGTGCTTTCTCTTCTACCCATAATACCACTGTGCTTGCTCTCCTACCCACAATGCCACACTCTCCTACCCACAATGCCATGCTGTCCTCCCCATAATATTCTCTCTTCTACCCATAATACCGGCTCCCCTACCCACTGTGCTTCCTCTGCTACCCATAATGCCATGCTCTCTGCCCACTAGCCTAGCCAAGCCTACAGTCTGGTTGGTTCTCGGTCATCCCTGTTCAGCTGTTGTTGTGCTGATAGACATAATAACCATAAAAATGGTTAATAGGACCGTTCAAATGTTTAGACTGCCAGAGTCACCAATAAGGATGGTTTATAAGAAAAATGTTAACACTTTACATAAATGGTTATTTCTAGTTTGAGGATATTTGAAAATTACTTATTCTCTTAGGTAATTTCACTACTTTTGCTTGAACACCTTACCCTATTAAGTCACTTAGCAAACCCTTTTTCTGCAAGAGGCTGCATTGGAAAAGTTATCGTGGGAATGGTTGCGGAAGTTGTACTGGGGGGGTTGGAGGTAAACAGGCTACTTACAGTGTTGCAGATAAAGTGATAATGTTTATTGAACACCTACCATGTTTTAGGCATTGTCCCAGGCCCTGGGGATACAGCAATGAACAAGATAGGAAAAAAATCCCTGACCTCTAAGACTACCATATGATCCGGCAATCCCACTTCTGGGAATTTATGCCAAAAAAAATTGAAATCAGCATCTCAGAGAGATATTTGCACTCCCATGTTCAAAGAAACATTATTCACCATAGCAACCTAAATGTCCATTGGTAGATGAATGGGTACAGAAAATATGGCATATCCATACAGTGGAATAAGATTCAGCCTTAAAAAAGAAGGAAATCCTGTCATACGCTACATGGATGAACCTTGAGGACATTAGGCTAAGTGAAATAAGCCAGCCCCAAGAAGGCAAGTACGGTATGACTCCACTTATAGGAGGTATCTAAAGTGGCCAGACTCCTAGAAGCAGAAAGTAGAAGAGTTGTTGCCAGGGACTAGTGGGGGTAGGGGGGAAATGGGGAGTGACTACTCAGTGGGTATAGAGTTTCAGCCATGCAAGATGAACAAGCTCTAGGGATCTGCTGCACAACACTGTGCCCATGGCTAGCACTGTAATGTACACTGAAAGTTTATTGGGATGGTAGATTTCATGTTACGTGTTTTTTACCACAATAATTAAAATAAAACTCCTATCTTCGTGGAGCTAGCATTCACATGGGGAGAGACTGACAATAAACCAAGATGGAAAACACACAGTATATTACATGGTGATAAGTGCCATGGGAAAAATTAAGCAGGAAGGAGGGATGGGAGTTCTGGGAAGGGGTTATCACTAGAATAGAGTGGTTGGCATTTGAGCAAAGACTTGCAAGAGGTGAAGGGGTGAACCTTGCAGCTATCTACGGGGAAAACAGAGGGAGCAGGAGGTACAGGAGTGGATTTGGGATATAGAAGGAGCAACATAAGCCATTGTGGCTGGAGCAGAGGGAGGGACAGTGGGGACTGGAGAAGTCAGAGGTGTGATTAGGGAGGAGGAGGCAGGTTGAATCTGCTTTGTAGGTTCTTGTATGGATTTTGGTTTTCATACCAGTTGAATGGGGGCCACTGGAGGGCTTGGGGCCACAGAGCATTTGACATATTTCAGAAGGGTGACTCCGGTGCTGTAGGATGTGTAAGGACAAGCAGCAGGGAGACCAGTTGGAGGCTACTACAAGAATCTATGGAAGACATAAGAATATCTTGGACCAGGGAAGGTGATGAGAAATGGTTGGTTTGGGACTCGGTTTTGAAAGGCAGAGTCAACAAGATTTCTTGACAGATTGGACGGGACGTGTCAGAGGAAGAGAGGAGTCCAGGGTGACCATTTGGGGCCTGAGCAACTGGAAGGATAAGGTTGCTATTTATTGAATTAGGGAAGAGGGTGGGTGCGCCATGTTGGAGAGGAAGGTCGAGAGCTCCATTTGCACTTGTCAGTTTGGAAAACACTATTGCATACCCAAGTGGCAAAGTAAAAGAGGGAGCTGGATAGAGGAGTCCTAGAGTTCTGGAGACAAGTTCAAACTAGAGATGCCACCTGGAAGCATCAGCATTTAGACGGAACTTAAAATTGTGATATCGGATGAAATCATCAAGGGAATTAATACAGACTGGACAAGAGCCCCAAGGATTGAGGGCTCAGGCACTCTGACACTTAAAAGATAGAAAGATTCAGCAGAGCCAGAAAAGGAGACAGAAGAAGCCATGGAGTTAGGAAGAAAACTAGAAGACTTATGTCCTAGAAACCAAATACGCCCGGGGCGGGGAGGTGGGGGGGGAAGGCCTGGGACCAGAGAGGCCACTCCAGGGTGTCCGTAAGGAGCATCTATTCTGTATGAACACTGACATGCCCTAGAATTCTGACATAAGTTGGCGAGACTGGTGACTGTGAGCCAGGGATGAAAATGTTCAGGGAATGTCAGGGAGAAACCTGAGGGAAGGGCAGTGGGTGCGCGGTACACCCCATTTCAGTTGATATGACCGGTAGGTAGTATGATCGTCATCCCATTTCACAGACGAAGAGACTGAGGCACATGGAGGTTAAATACCATGTTCAAGGTCACCCACACATGAGTGGCAGGGGCGTTCCCCCTCCCCTCTATCCACATGTGGGATCCTTGCGTCTCTGGGGCACCTTCCCGGTCAGCTGTATGTGACTCCACTCCAGTGGCTGTGCCTTTTCGTGTTGCCTAATGAGTATGTTTGGATGGCGGATAAACCGGAGCTATTCTACGTACAAATAAATGTGCAGAAACGCATTTACTGGATATCAAGCAGTGAAAAATCTCATATAATTAGACACCCCCACCGGTGCTATTCCAAAAGAATTTGTGCTCATTTTAGTGATGCTGATGATGTACTGCAAGACTCTGAAACTCCATCTGTACCATCGAGGATAGTTTTAAATATAATCTGGCAGAATTTGTGTAATAAACACATTTTGATGGCCTCTGATATTTGCATGTGTGTTTCTACTATCTATTGTAATTCTCAGTTAACCAGAATATTAATTGAGCTAAGTCTCGTTCTCCATAAATAGGCTGCTACGCTTGTGCTGGAAGTTTTTATCCCATTAGACTTATTCTGTCTTAGGATTCAGGATCACTATAACCAACAAAAATGTCATCTCCCCCCACCCCCACCCCACGCATCAGATGGTCACAGTGGTAAACCAGCCCCCTTCACCCGGAAATCCCCTAGTGAGGTTTAGTCCCATGTCCTGGACTGAGGTGAACAAGCAGGGAACAGAAGGGAAGTGAACAGCCACAGTCAAAGCAGAGCTGTAAGTGGCCCAGGGAGAAGGTGGCCCAGAGCACCAGGGGCCCCTGGGAGAGAGGCTGTGCTAAGATACCAGGGCTGAAAGTGTTCCATCTGCCCCCACGAACATGCCTTCCCAGCTGGTGTTTATCAGGGAGAGAAGTGGGAGAGCAAAGATTATTTGTTTATTTTCTGTCCCTGATGGGGAGGCAGAAAGTGAGAAAAGTCCACGTTCCTAAAAGGAAGCATTCATGAATTGACTCGCGCCTTGGCCTGTGAATGTGGCCAGAGCTGGGCTGGCCACTGGGGGGCCGGAGGGGTAGAGATAGAACTCAAAAATGGGCACAGTTCCACTTTTGAATAGTTTACAGTCTTGTTTTCATGGCTCTCAGCAACTAGAGAAAAGAAAAACGAGACTGTGGGGAAGGAAAGGCTGGGTACCTCGAGAAATGCGGGCTGTTTGCTCTGTAGGAATGTAGGGTCAGACCAGAGCTCTGTGAAGTGGTAGGGAGGACTTTTCCAGCAGGTTGAAGAATCAGGAAAGGCTTCTTGGAGCGCAGTGTCTGAGGCAGGAGTGGCTGAATGGGTGGCTTCGAAGAGGAAGGGGATTTGCCTGCCCACCTGCCTTCTTCCTCTCCGAGTATTCAGCAAACATCTACCTCCTGCCTGTTCTAGGCTAGGTGCTGAGGACAGAGTGGTGAGCACAACAGACAAGTGCTTGCCCTCATGAAGCTTATGTTCTATCGGGGGAAGACCTGCAAACAGCCTAATAAGCAAGACAACCATAGACTGGGCCAGGCCATACAAGGAAGGCCTCTTTGAGCCCTTGACTTTGGAGCTGTTCCAACTGGGCCTGTGGGAGTCAGTGGGCCCCTCATCAGGGGAGTGTCTATAAAGGAGCCCCTGGAGCCCCCAACCAGCACAGCCATGGATGGGCTTTTTGCTCAGGTTAGAAATCAGAAATGGAGCCTGAGGACTCCGTGCCTGGCCCCCCTCTCCTTCCAGGCACCTGCTGCTCCCAGGGCCATGTGCCCAGACAGTCAGTGGATGCTTTGGGCCACTGCATGCTGTCTATTACTAGGGGCTGGCCTTGTCAAATACAAGTGGAAATGTTATTCCAGATCCCGTGGCCAAGGCAGGAGGGCAGAGTGTCATGGGTTCCATGTGATTAGGCTGTTGCGATGATGTAAGAAATTTTCCCAAGGTGCCCATTGAAAATGCAGGTCCGCAGAAAGCATTACTTAGCCAACACCGTGTGCAACTGGGTGGTACCACACACATCAGTAACAGCTGCCCCTTAGAAAGGGCGAGCTCCTCAAACTCCAGGGCACTATTCCAGGTCTTCCCTACATTAGGCCATTCAGTCCTCACAAAAGTCCTATGAGGAAGGTGTTGTTATGAATCTATTTTACAGATGAAGAAGCTTGAAGCATAGGTTAAGTAATTTGGTCAGTATGAAGGTAATGATCAAAAACTGCTTTTTTGATCACATCCTCCCTGCAGCCCTTTCTACCTGAGTGTCCTTGGGACGGTGATGGGGCTCAGATCTGACCCAGACAGTCTGGTTCCAGATTTGGTGTTCTTAGCTGTCAGGTGTCTTTGCGTAGGCGTGTGGGGGTGGGGACTGCAGGACAAGATTGCTTATAAGGGACTTAAAACCTACCAGGATAGGGGCGCCTGGGTGGCGCAGTCGGTTAAGCGTCCGACTTCAGCCAGGTCACGATCTCGCGGTCCGTGAGTTCGAGCCCCGCGTCGGGCTCTGGGCTGATGGCTCAGAGCCTGGAGCCTGTTTCCGATTCTGTGTCTCCCTCTCTCTCTGCCCCTCCCCCGTTCATGCTCTGTCTCTCTCTCTCCCAAAAATAAATAAACGTTGAAAAAAAAAAAATTTAAAACCTACCAGGATACAAGAATGGCTGATCAGGAACCCACCCCAGGCCTGCAGGCCATGACACAACAAGAACACCCATTTTAGAAAGAAAAATGAAGGGCGTCTTGGTGTCTCAGTCAGTGAAGCATCTGACTTCTGCTCGGGTCATGATCTCAGGGTTCGTGAGTTCAAGTCCTGTATTGGGCTCTGTTCTGACAGTGCGGAACCTACCTGGGATCCTCTCTCTCCCTCTCTCTCTGCCCTTCCCTGACTTGCACTTTCTCTCTCTCCAAATAATAAACTTAAAAGAAAGAAAGAAAATTGATTTGTAGGAAAGCAGAAGAGAAGTGCGGTATGCTCTAAGTGAGCCACCAGGTCTCCGACAAGTACCTAGACATTGATGGGGCCACCTGCCACTTCAGATAAATTCTTCTGCCTTTGGGCCTCACATCACTTGGGCGAGGTTGAAAAAATCTCTCTATCGTGCCTACTCTAACCAATAAATCCCTTTTACCTTTGCAAAGAAACTTATCCAGAAGATTCAAAAACACAGAGAACCAGCTTTTTTATGAACAATTACATGTTAAAGTTTTGATTATCTGGGGCATGCTGAGCTCATGGTCTAGGAATGAACAAGAGTTCATCAACCGTGGTCACAGTGAGGTCAGGGAGGTCAGGGCCTCACAGAAGCAGGAAAGGCCTTTTGCCAGGGCCTGGCAGGATGAGTGCATATATTTTGGTTTTGTTTGGGGTTTTTCCTGGGGAGGGAGATGGTAATATTTTTTCTAACCAAAAATGTAATACCTTCCTCCTGCTGTATGCTACTAATAATAAATTGTGAGATATGTTAAGTTTTCTAGTTTTGTTTTTGGGTATATACCTGAAAGAATTGAAAGCATGGACTCAAACAGATACTTGTACACCAGTATTCACAGCATTACTCTCGAGAGCCAAAAGATAGAAACAACCCAAATGTCCGCTGAAAATGAATGGGTGAACCACCTGTGGCACATCCATACAGTGGAGTATTATGCAGCCATAAAAAAGAATGAAGTTCTGGCACCTGCTGCAACACAGATGAACCTTGAGGACATGATGCTAAGTGAAAGGAACCAGACACAAAAGGACACATCCTGTCTGATGCCAGAATCATAGAGACAGAAAGCAGAATAGAGGTTGCCAGAGGCTTGGAAGAAAGGGAGAACAGGAAGTTATTGTTTTGTGGGTGCGGAGTTTCTCTTTGGGATGATAACACAGTCCTGGAAGTTGGTAGCAGTGATGGTTGTACAACATTGTGAATGGATTCAGTATCACTCATTTGTACACTTTAAAATGGTTAAGAGCAAGTTTTCTGTTATACATGTTTTATCATAATTAAAAAATCAATATAAACGACCAAAAAAATATGTACAGTAGAGGGAAAGGCTCATTCATATCATCTACAAAAAGCTGTGAAACGGGAATCAGTGTGACAAGATTTGGACAGGATTCATATGAAGCAATGACAAAATTCTACTAAGGCTCACTTTTAAAAGATTTCTATAAATGGAGAGAGATACACTGTGTTCCTGGTGGAAAAAACTCAATTTGGTAAGGATGTCATTTCTCCACAAATTAGTCTCTAAATATAAGGCGACTCCAATCAAAATCCAAAGATCTTTTCTGGAACTTAACCAAATTATTCTAAAGCTCGTCAGGAAAATTGGAACATAAATAAGCTGGGAAGTTTTGAAAAGAAAAAGAAAGGAGCAGGAAGAGAAGAAAGCAGAGTTTTCACGGATATTCAAAGGGAACTGTTTAGATTTTTGGTACCAGTCCCAGCAGGAACAGACAGATCAATGGGACAAAAATACAGAATCCAGAGCCAAATATAACAAATTTGCCTTTGATAAAAGTGGCATGTCAAAGGGCACCTGATTGGCTCAGTTGGTAGAGCGTGCGACTCTTGATCTCAGGGTCATGAGTTCAAGCCCCATGTTGGGTATGGAGCCTACTTAAAAAATAATAATAATTTTTTTGAATGGCATTTCAAGAGAGCAGAGAAAGAAAAGACCATTTAAAAATGGTTCTGAAGAATCTACACGTGTGACAAAGTTTTATAGAACTAAACACACACACACACACGTAAATGGGGGAGAATATAAGACCAGTGGATTGAATCAATGTCAGCATCCTGCTCATGATATTTACTGTAGTTATACAAAATATTAGCATTGGGGGAAACTGGGTAAAGTGTAACTAGACTCTCTGTGTTATTTCTTATAATTGCTTATAAATCTGCGATTATCTCAATACAAATTTCAACTATAAATGGTGCTGAGAAAAACTATTTTTAAAATTTTAGATCCCTGCAGTTGGAAAGGCGTTAATTATTAAATTGCTTTTAAAAATTAGAGCCATAAGTGAATACTAGTATATTTCTGGAGGACTTTTCCCTCCATGACTCCCAAAGACAAAAGCCACAAAAGAAAATTGGTGGAAACCAATGGCTTTGCCTACATAAATATTAAACTTTGGCAAAGCAACAAAATATTTATGTAAAACTAAAAGTCAGGCATAAATTGGGAAAAACATTTCAGCATATATACAAGATGACAAGTTAATTTTCTCAAAATACATAAAGAGCTCTTACAAATCAATAGGAAAAAGAACAAGTATTATCATCAGAAAACGGACTAGACATGAATAGGAATTTACCAGTGAAGAAAAATAAGAGGCCAATAAACATGTGAAAAAATGGCAAGAAAGCAGAAGCTGGTGAAGAAAGAAAGCGTTAACCTCTGGAAGAAATACAGTTGAAGGAAACTGGGAGCTGATGTCTCATTTATGGATAACAATTAGCTGAGTGCATAGCACATGCTGCTTAGTTGTGGTTTGTCCAACGAATAAGTCAGTAGAGACGAAGAACACAGATGACCTATCAAGGAGAAGGAACACTTCGGATGCACGTTGGAGAGAAGAGAAAGGTAGAGGGGGAAAAAAACATTTTAAGGGGGAAAGGGGCAGATTAGGCCAACATTCATTGTAGAGCCTATTCTGCCTAAAACTAGATACGACGTCATCAGAAGAAAATCCTTCCGCGTTACCTCGTGAAAGCCTCCAGTGAGAGTATACTCAGGAGAGTCACTGAGATAAAGTGTAGGCTTTAAACCGTGCCCTAAATGCTTTCTGTCTGAATGTGTTTCTGCTCATCCCTTACACCATTCCCCAGTGGATGACAACGACTTGGTCCTTCTCCAGCCACAGGTTTTTGCCACCAGATCCCACTTCAGCATTAACAGTGTGGTTGACAGGCAACACAGCAGATCCGGGGTGAACCTGGGTTCTGAGAGAGAGAAAATCCCAAGCATGCTCTGCACTGTCAGACAGAGCCCAGTGGGGGGCTAGAACTCACAAAAGGTGAGATTGCGACCTGAGCTGAAACCAAGAGTCAGATGCTTAACCGACCGAGCCATCCAGGCGCCCCCATCTTCATGCTTCCATTTTTTAACTTCCTAAAAAGACCCTCATGTTTGGGCTTTATAGCCGGGAGTTCACGGGAGGTGTCTGTCTTCGGTGTTGTCCCTTCAATGGAAAAATAAATCCTAATGAATCAGCCCTTTCTTTCCCGATGACTAGCTAAAATACCATTGTGTAACAGTATTTTCAAACATTTCTTCTGGCAGTTGAATTATTATGCCAATTCCATTTGTGCCGCAAATGCCACAATGCTTTCTGAAATGGGTTCTCTACTAGCTTTGGGCAAAAGAAAGTTATAACTGCTTTCTGGAATTAATAATATCAGAATGAGATGTTTTTAAGAAAAGGCCTCCATCGAGCCCCCTCAAAGAATAGTTTATTACAGAAATATGATTGTATCATGTAGATACAGCCAGGAAGGTGCCTCTAAAAAGAATGAGGTTTGAGTGTCTCCAAAGACTCTTTTAAAGAAATGGAAGAAAGGAGGGGAGGGAGGAAGGGACGAAGGAGGCCAGAAGAGAAAGAAAGAAGGGAGACAAGGAAAGAAGCACTTCCATTTTCTCTAGGGAGCTTTGGTTCCCTAGAGCGAAAGCTAATTCTCATAGCAAATATGAGGATGTTTGCCTAACGTTTCTAGGAGATTCTAGGTAATGCAAGGTGGCGTAAGAGTAACATGCTGTCGGGGCGCCTGGGTGGCTCAGTCGGTTAAGCGTCCGACTTCGGCTCAGGTCATGATCTCTCAGTTCGTGGGTTCGAGCCCCGCATCGGGCTCTGTGCTGACAGCTCAGAGCCTGGAGCCTGTTTCCGATTCTGTGTCTCCCTCTCTCTCTGCCCCTCCCCCACTCGCGCTCTGTCTCTCTCTGTCTCAAAAATAAATAAACATTAAAAAAAATTAAAAAAAAGTAACATGCTGTCGTAGGCTGCTGTAACAAATACCGTAGACTGGGTGACTAATAATCGTCAGAAATTTATTTCACACAGTTTTGGAGGCCAGAAGTTGAGATCAGGTTGGGTTTGGGGTGAGAGCCCTCTTTCGGTTTTCAGACTGCTGACTTCTGAATGTACCCTCACACGGCTGAGTGCAGAGAAAGCAGGCAGTCTCTCCTTGGTGACTCGTAGAAGAGCACTGATCCCATCATAAAGACTCCACTGTCGTGACCTTGTCTAATCCTGTTCACCTCCCCCAAGCCCCACCTCCTAGTACATGCCACTAGGAAGGAGGGTTTCAACATATGAATTGGCGGGTCCATGAACATCGGTCCATAACACACAGGAAGTTTCAAGAGTTTGTAGCGAGTTCCAGACTAGGGAGAGCATGTCCCGATATTACGAATAACACATATATTTCTTCAATCTCATATGATGTAGTATGCCCAGGCCGTGCTTCGTCCTTATTGTTTCATTCATCTTAGTAAAACCATAACAGATGAGAGAGCCACCAATATTCTGTAGGCCTTTGGCTTTCAGACTGGATTTCCGGAAGCACTGGGATCCCACGAAGTTGAAAGGGGGAGCTGGGAGCCTCTTGGGTTAGGCAGAAGACGTGAGCTTCGTCCGTGGTGTATCCCCACTGCCACCTCTCTGGAGAAGCCTGACCTCCCTCTCGTCTACAGCAAGCAATTCAAAAAGGCAGTCAGATTGACCTGTGCTTCCTCCAGATGCCCATTAAAATGCAGATATTTCGTAACCCCTCAAAATGTCCAGATCCTCTCGTTCATGCCGAAGAAGAGGGACCTATGATTAGTTCCGTGCCCTCATTGTAGTAACATTCTGCTTAATTGAACTATTTCTTCAGAGTCTGGGGGAGGACAGTTTTGTTCAAGAGAGAACGTGATTATAGGCACTGGCTTTTAAGGAGCAGTTTCATAATTTAAAAGTTAAGCACTGGAATTAGGACACCTACCTGAGATGAGTAAATCAAATGATCCCCCCCCCCTTTTAAATGAGGGCAGACTCAGAATTAGTGACAGCATTTATTCCAGCCTTCATACTAGCTCAGTGTTTGAGAGGAGGAAAAGGGCTCGAGAAAGCATAAAACACAGGGCTGATTGCCCCCATGACTCAATGTTCTCTCAGAGAAACGAAATTCGTCAGATTCCTCTTCAGGCGCTGACGTCTTCTGATTCCCGTGAGGCTAATTTCTGTTACCTTCTGAGCACAGAAATTACTGTGGTTGGTAATAATGCAAATGATTCAAAGAATCCATACGTGTCATATCCCAGTTTTCAGCTTTTATAGGCAGGAGGGTAGTCACTCATTTTTGACTTGTAAGCTACTTATGGTCCAGGAGGCTAGAAACATCCCCTAGTTCAGAAATTACCTGGAAAATAGTTTAATCTGTACTACAGATGATACTATCTTTTGTCAAAGATGCTTTACTGTTAACGAAGTGAGAGAGGAGTAGCCCTAAAAATAGCAAATTCCAAATATATCCTGAACCTGAGAACCCCTAACTTTTGCATCCATAGCAGTAACTGGCTGCCGAAATGTTGTTTCCCTTCAGTTCCCTGGCTGCTTTGCAAAATGCTTTAAATTTTTTTAATGTTTATTTTTGAGAGAGAGAGAAAAGAGAGAAAATGAGTGGGGGAGGGGCAGAGAGAGAGAGAGAGAGAGTGAGTGAGTCCCAAGCGGGCTCCACGCTGTCATCACAGAGCCTGACGCAGGGGCTCGATCTCACGAACCGTGAGACCATGACCTGAGCCAAAATCAAGAGTCACTTAACGGACTGAGCCACCCAGGATGCCCTTTGCAAAATGCTTTAAATTAGCCTGTGATGTCTTTGTAGTTGAGAAATGTTGCAGAGAGAGATGTATTTCACGCAGACGAGAGCTTCACCTGCCTGGCCTGTAGAAGGAGGGCCTGGGACATACGTGGTGGGCTCTCCCCAGATTCCTGGGATGATCAGATACACAGAATGAGCCCTGATTTATGCTCTGCGCACCCGAGTCACAGAATATTGGAATCTCAATGTCCCTAGAATCCATCTGGGCCACCCCATCCTCGTTTTACCAAAGGGACAACCAGAATAAGTTGTACCATCACACACTTATTAATAGTCTGGACTAGAACCCAGGGCCCTAACTAGCCAGCTCCATGACTGCAAATGAGTTTTGTCATCTCCATGTACTTCAGATTTTCTTTTTTTTTTTTTTTTTAATTTTTTTTTTCAACGTTTTTTTTATTTATTTTTGGGACAGAGAGAGACAGAGCATGAACGGGGGAGGGGCAGAGAGAGAGGGAGACACAGAATCGGAAACAGGCTCCAGGCTCTGAGCCATCAGCCCAGAGCCCGACGCGGGGCTCGAACTCACGGACCGCGAGATCGTGACCTGGCTGAAGTCGGACGCTTAACCGACTGCGCCACACAGGCGCCCCGTGTACTTCAGATTTTCATGTGCAAGAGGGGGGACATAAGGGCACCAGGGTGGCTCAGTCACTTAAGCATCTGACTCTGGATTTCGGCTCAGGTCATGACCTCATGGTTCATGAGATCGAGCCCCATGTCGGGCTCTGTGCTGACAGAGGGATTCTCTCTTCCTCTCTCTCTCTCTGCCCCTCCCCAGCTCGCTCGCTCGCTTGCTCTCTCAAAATAAATATATAAATAAATAAAATAAGAAATAAAAATAAATAAATTTAAAAGAGGGGTATGTAATATTCCTACTTCGCAAGGTTGGCATGAGGATGGAGGAAATGAGTTCATGTAAAGCACTAAGCATAGTGCCTGGCTCAGAATGGGTTGCTTCAGACATGTAAACCACCATCATCACCATCATCCTCATATGACATTAATCTGCCTACTTGAGGAGCTGGAATAAACAGTCAGATGGCCTTGTTCTTAAGGACCCAGAGGGGTTAACCCTCATGAACCACTAGGTCGTAGAACAAAGGAGGCAGTTCCTAAAATCAGTATTTCCATTGCTTTTCTCACCGCGGACGGTGGAGCTATGAACTGTGTAACTGGAAATGAGAAGTGCAGTTATCAACTTCCCAAAGCAGCACATTATTGCTAGGCCTCCTTTGGTCCTGTTACATCACTGAGCAATCCTGTCTTGAGTGGAAAACTGTAGAACAGTGATTCTCTAGCTCTAGGGTAATCATCACTATCCAGACAGGAAACTGGGATGCTGACCCAGTAGGTAAGGCTCAGGGGTTCCTTATCTCACAAGCTCCTTGGGTAGTTCTGGTACCAATGGTTCAATGCCACAGTCAAGATGCACTGCCTAGAACCCCCTTGTTCCTTTACCCAGGTGGACCCCATGCCAGCAGGTGCTCAGCAAATGGCCAGGCAGAAAGCTGATCTAGAACCAATGCCCACCTCGGCCCTCAGTCGTCCTCCAGCATCTCCTCCTCCCCCACTCTCCAACCCAAATAACCCAAAACCTCACTTCACAAAAATAAGCCAGTGCCCACCTAGTTCCGTTCCAGAAATGGATATGCTGGGAAGGAAGTACCTCTCTCTCTCCCTTCTCTTTGTTGCATTCGTCACCATAGGTAATGTAGGAAGTAGAAAGTCCTTGATTATTTTGGAAGCCCTTCTCATCCAAGAAGGAGAGAGCTGTCTTCATGTCTGCTGTGGTCCTGGCACCACAGTTATCCCACAGGAGCTGTGTCTTATGAAGACAGCTCATTCTGCTATAGTGTACCATCTGAAATGTTTTCTGCATCATATATTGATTGATACACCAAAGAAATTAAGAGTTGCCTTTGCCTCTAGGACCCTGGAAGTATCATATCAATACTTCACTGATTTGCGGCGGCCGGGGTGGGGGGGCCCTACCTTAGAATCTTCCCCAAGCAGACATGACCTTTGTTTCCAACCCTTATGGCCCTGTGCTCTGACCCCAGCTAGTGGTGTCTCCCTGAGAGGTGTCTGTGGTCCTTGTACCAAAATCACTCTGGGAACTAGCTTAAAATGCAGGTTTTCTCCCCCCATTCAACCTCCTGAATCAGAATCTCTGAGGGTGAGGCCTGAAAATCCCCAGTTTTTAACAAGCTCCTCAGGGAATTTTCACGTGTACTGAAAGTTCACGACTTTTGTCCAAAGTGACTGTGGTTTGCTTCTGCCTTATTCACCCCTCAGTTAATTTTCACACTGTAAATAAAGGTGTAATTAGACCCTCCAACCTCCCTGAAGCTTGATGGAAGTTTTCCATTTGACTTTTATGTTGTTTGCAGGTGGCTCAGAAAAGGAGTTTACTTGATTTGATAAACAACCTAGTGCAGGTTTCCGTCTTGTGTGTTCTTTTAGTACTTAATCTCCTGGACCAGGTTTGATGCTCCTGGAGGGCAGAAACTATCTTCTAAGCACCCACCCCCCTTCCCACGTTCTTGGCTCAGTGTGCACTGCCTGATAAAATATGGCAGTATTGCCTTATTTGACTGTCATGTCAGCCCTTGCCTCCAATGGTCCTTTCCTCAACATCTAGAAATAGTCCAAGAGGAAGTAATGATTGTGAACACTTGACCCTCATAAACCCCTGCTTTAAGCATTTTCTTTAGAAGACTCATAAAACTGGGAGCACCTGGGTCGAGCCTCCAGCTCTTGATTTTTGGCTCAGGTCATGATCCCAGGGTCGTGAGATAGAGCCCTGTGTCGGGCTCCTCACTGAGTGTGGAGCCTGCTTGAGATTCTCTCTCTCCGCATCTCCGCCCTTCCTCCCACAAATAAAAAAAAATAGAAAAGGGAAAAAAAGACTCATAAAACTTGATGCACACTTTTGATAACTTGTGACATATGGATGACCACCATCTCTTCACACAGTGTACATGCCTCTCCCTCCACGTGTGTACACGCATCCTACCATACTTGTTTGTCTCAGTTTCTCATTACCCCAAGTTTCTTTGAAGGGACATCCATCACCACTCTGGTACTCCCTGAAGGGTTTTTGGTTTTGTTTTGTTTTGTTTTGTTTTGTTTTGCTTTGTTTTGTTTTGTTTTGTTTTTAAGTAGGCTCCATGCCCATTGTGAGGCTTGAACTCACAACCCTGAGATCAAGAGTCACATGCTCTACCCACTGAGTGAGACAGGCGCCCTTCCCTGAAGTGTTCTTTAAAAAATTACTAGCATGCAGTACTTTCTTTCTCTAAAGGGATGGGGTCCAATCTTCTCAACATTCAGTATAAGTTACTAAGACAAGGTTTTACCCATCTGACCATCCAGTAAGTATCTGTTCACTTACCTGATCTTTTCACTTACTCCTCCAGTTCATTTCCAACTAGGTGAGAGAAGTCAGGGCTTGGGTACCTGCACCTGGATGGAATCGAAGGACCTGCCATGCCCCTCCTGGGGGAAGCTTTTCTCCTGCAGGCCTGAAGCTGTACTGAGCAGACCTGATTCATTATGCACATGGGATCCACAGGGCATATTACTGGACTATGGAAGAAAACTCAGAGAGGCCAGACAAAGCTAGTTTTACATCCCATTGTTTGTTCTGGGTAATTTTCCAGTGGTGGTTTGTGACGAAAGAACCAGGCCAAAGGAGAGACATTCTTAGCATGACTTTAATCATTAGTAGGGACTGCTTTTTTTGGTTTGTGTAAGAGAAGTTATGGTGAACCCAAATATGATCCAGTGTGAAATCCTATCAAGCCAAAATGAAATTCTGTCTCTTGGCAGAATTCAATCTTGAGGAACTCCACAATGGTATTTGGGATGGGAAAGGAGTGACTTTTAAAAGTTGTAGAAGGTCCGCAGGTGCCTGGGTAGCTCAGTTGGTTAAGCATCCAACTCTTGATCTCAGCCCTGGTCTTGATCTCAGGGTCATGAGTTCAAGCCCTGCACTGGGTTCTGTGTTGGGCACCACTTTGGGCCCTGCGTGGGCTCAGTGCTGGGTATGAAGCCTACTTAAAAAAAACAGAAAAGAAAAAAGTTGTAGAAGGTCTTGAAAAAGGATTCTGAGTTGATTAGCTAGTACCTTTGCCTTAGATTTACCAGTGTGCAAGGGGTTCTTCAAGTGTGAGGTGAATGGAAATTGTTTATTTCGCACAGAGTGTGTCAGCATCTGGTGCACAGCCAGAGTTTCCAATTTAGGGTCCCAACCCTGGTTTTGTCAGATGAAAATTTTCACAGGGTGTTAACATGAGTATTTTCTGCTGTTACATTGTCTGAGTGGTCACTTACCATAAAACACTTCATTATAAACAGGTAAGTGTGTGTTTGTGTAAGTTAACTTCAGCGTATACCCTGGCAGCAGTTAGCCATCAATGGGAGTATCTATTCCAGAAGTCATTATTAAGCACTGTAAATATTGTTATCAAAATCTGCGCCATAGGGAATATTGGCTAGCACAGGAAACGTTAGAAATAATTCTCCACTGGAGAAATGGATGCTGTGCAAGGTAAGGTTGGCCAGACAGGTTGTGTGAACCAACGCTCTTGCTTAGATGGGGCAGTAAATTCATCAACCAAATCTGGAACCCTTTAGGCAGTGCTCAAGGCCTAGACCTTCATTGTTTCTGTCACCTAAAATTCAACAAGAAAAAAGGAAATGGGAAAAATAATTGAACAGGCACTAAAAAGGATGCCCAAATGACCACAAAACATATGAAAAGAGTCTCGACTTAATAGATGTCAAGGAAATGCTAATTAAGACCACTATGTACCCACAAGAATATTGGCAAGAATATGAAGAAACTTGGACCCTCAAATCTTGATGAAGGCAGGGTAAATCGGGGCATCCACTTTGCTGAACATATGATATCCTGTGAGTCCTCACTCCCACACCTGAGTATAGGTATCCAAGACAAATGTGTACATATTTCACCAAAAGACATGCACCAGAGTGTTTGTAGAAATACTACTCATAATAGCCCCAAGCTGGAAACCATCCAAATATGTATCAACAGTACAGTGCCCTCTTTATCCCACCCCTCCAGTGCCCTCAGCTGGTGTCTGTTCCTTCATAACACACAGGCTCAACAGCTTACTCCATTTGCGAGTGGAATTTCCATTAAATTCCAAACCCCATGCAGACCTCCTCTTGACACTCCTTGCTACTGGAAGTCAAAAGAAGGATGGAGTAGTCCTACTTATATCAGACAAACTAGACTTTAAATTAAAGGCTGTAACAAGAGATGAAGAAGGGCGTTATATAATAATTACAGGGTCTATCCATCAGGAAGAGCTAACAATTATAAATGTCTATGCACCGAATAGGGGAGCCCCCAAATATATAAAACAATCACAAACATAAGCAACCTTATTGATAAGAATGTGGTAATTGCAGGGGACTTTAATACTCCACTTACAACAATGGATAGATCATCTAGACACAGGATCAATAAAGAAACAAGGGCCCTGAATGATACATTGGATCAGATGGACTTGACAGATATATTTAGAACTCTGTATCCCAAAGCAACAGAATATACTTTCTTCTTGAGTGCACATGGAACATTCTCCAAGATAGATCACATACTGGGTCACAAAACAGCCCTTCATAAGTATAAAAGAATTGAGATCATACCATGCACACTTTCAGACCACAAGGCTATGAAACTTGAAATCAACCGCAGGAAAAAGTCTGGAAAACCTCCAAAAGCATGGGGCTTAAAGAACACCCTACTAAAGAATGAATGGGTCAACCAGGCAATTAGAGAAGAAATTTAAAAATATATGGAAACAAATGAAGATGAAAATACAACAATCCAAACAGTGGGATCGGGATGCAGTGAAGGCAGTCCTGAGAGGAAAATACATTGCAATCCGGGCCTATCTCAAGAAACAAGAGAAATCCCAAATATAAAATCTAACAACACACCTAAAGGAAATAGAAGCAGAACAGCAAAGACACCCCAAACCCAGCAGAAGAAGAGAAATAATAACAAAATTGATAAACCTCTAGCCAGGCTTCTCAAAAAAAAAAGTGGGGGGGGGGGGCGCCTGGGTGGCGCAGTCGGTTAAGCGTCCGACTTCAGCCAGGTCACGATCTCGCGGTCCGTGAGTTCGAGCCCCGCGTCAGGCTCTGGGCTGATGGCTCAGAGCCTGGAGCCTGTTTCCGATTCTGTGTCTCCCTCTCTCTCTGCCCCTCCCCCGTTCATGCTCTGTCTCTCTCTGTCCCAAAAATAAAATAAAACATTGAAAAAAAAAATAAAAAAAAAAGGGGGGGGGAGAGGACCCAAATAGATAAAATCATGAATGAAAATGGAATTATTACAACCAGTCCCTCAGAAATACAAGCAGTTATCAGGGAATACTGTGAAAAATTATATGCCAACAAACTGGACAACCTGGAAGAAATGGACAAATTCCTAAGCACCCACACACTTCCAAAACTCAAACAGGAAGAAATAGAAAACTTGAACAGACCCATAACCAGCAAAGAAATTGAATCAGTTATCAAAAATCTCCCAACAAATAAGAGTCCAGGACCAGATGGCTTCCCAGGGGAATTCTACCAGACATTTAAAACAGATAATACCTATCCTCCTCAAGCTGTTCCAAAAAATAGAAAGGGAAGGAAAACTTCCAGACTCATTCTATGAAGCTAGCATTACTTTGATTCCCAAACCAGACAGAGACCCAGTAAAAAAAGAGAACTACAGGCCAATATCCATGATGGATATGGATGCAAAAATTCTCAATAAGATACTAGCAACTCGAATTCAACAGCATATAAAAAGAATTATTCACCATGATCAGGTAGGATTCATTCCTGGGCTGCAGGTCTGGGACACTCCTTGAAATCCCTTATGCCTAATTATCAATGAAACATGAAGGGAGAAGCTGGAGTGGCCTGGAAATAGTGGGGAGAAGATGCCTTATTGAAAAAAATCACAAGTCCCAGAGAGAGCACATTTCATTATCTGTTGCTATGTATAACTTCCCCAAATTAATGGCTTACACAGCACCCATGGACATTTTTTCACGGTTCTGTGGATCTCCTGGGCTCAACTGGTGGTTCTCTGGCTCCATGAGGTACCAGCTGATAATGATATATCTCATGCTTGCCTGGCGCTGGAATGCCCAAGATGGGTTTACCCAATATCTGAGGAGACTAGAGTGGCTGGGGAGGGCTGGGCCTTCTCTCCAGCTAAGTGGTCACATTTTTTTATACAGTGGCTCAGGGGCCCAGAGAGAGAAAGAGAAAACTGCTAGACTCCTTACCATCTAAGTCTGGAACTGGCGCAGCATGACTTCCACCCCATATGATTGGCCAGAACAAACCTCAAGGTCATCCAAAATTCAAGGGGAAGGGAAATAGGCTTCACGTCTTACAGAGATGGGAGCAGTTTGCTCAAAATCATCTTTGGAGAAAACAGTTTACCACAGGCAATAAGAGTAAGGGAGGGCAATCTGGATGGGGAACTTGGATTCAAGCCAAGCCTCCACCCCTCATGAAGATTACCTGGTTTATTGGTGCCTCAGTTTCCCCACCTATAACACAGAAAGCTTGGACTAGAAGGCTGTGAAGTTCCTCTCAGCTCTAACACTTGTGGTTCCCCAATCCGCATAAAGACTGTGCCTGGTAAGAACCCCAAGTCTTCCATCACTGGAACCCCGTTCCCATCCCCACACCCCCCCTAAGCATTATCCATGGGGTATGTTCTTGCCTCCTCTTTCCATCCCAATTGAAACCAGAAGGTGTTTTTTAAAAAACACCCACAAACCCCTATGTAGTTTCATCTCACACACACAAAAAGGCTTAAAATTTCCAAGTCAAAAAGATTATGAAAAGTTTATGCAAGTCAAACTTTGCTTTCTCAGTGTATGGGGAAAAATGAATCAAGAGAGATGATGGTTTGGGGCAGATGTTTGCCTCCCTTTCAAGGGAAACATCCAGAATATTGAATGTATTTCTCTGAGTTTAAAAGTAATGAAAGATGTAAAGAATTAGGAAAAATTGAATCACCCAAATTATCACCACCTCAAAATATCCTGATTAAAATTTTTGTCTCTTTCTCTTTATGTTGTTTTTTTCTGTGTATGTTTGTGGCAGGACCTTGTCGGTTCTGGGGTCCACCTCTTTCCCGAGAACTCTGGTAAAACCCTGACCAGTCTAAGAGGAAATCGTTCCTCTTGTGGATAATTGGTTTGAGAAGTGGGTTTGTACTGATTAATGATATATAATGGGAATTTCTCCAGGGGTTTCTGGAAAGGATTCACTGCTATTATAAAGACATACACAAGGCAGGAACACAACATTTTCTGGCTCTGGACATTAGTGTGTGAGGAGTTAATGCCTGAAGCTGTTGGCATGGGGTGGGGGTGGGGAGGAACTAGCTAACATGTTGATGGGGCCAGAACCAGAAAAGTGAAATGCTCTTGGTTCATAGATCATTTGGAAAGACACCCAGTTAATCCCTGGAGCTGCCCATCTCCAAATTTCATGTTCTATGAGATAATATGTCCCCTTCATGTTTAAGCCACTTCTATTTATGATTTGCTATTACTGACAACCAAAAGTCTCTTCACCGTTGTAATATATGTAGGTGGTTAAAAGTAGTTTAGAAAGTTTATTCCCTCATCCAACAAATATTTAATGAGGATGCCCCATGCACTAGGCTTGAGTCATTCGTCAGACACACTTTGGCTCTGCATTTTTCCACTTAACATTTTCTCCAGTCATTAAAAACTCTTTGTATATGTCATTTTCATGGCTTCATTTTAATAGCTACTTTATTTAGTCATTTCCCTATTATCTGACATTTAGATTGCTAAGAATATTCATTATTAAAAGCAAAGCCATGGTGAACATCAATGTACATGATGAGTCACATTTCTGATATTTTTTGGGACATACTCCTAAAAAAAAAAAAAAACAGAAAAAGATGCAAATATTTTTAAGATATCTGAGACATTCCCAGATTGCTTTCCAGACAGTTTATGCCAATTTATATATCCCCATGCAGTGTTTGATATTTTCTGCTGCATGTGAGGGCACTCTCATAATACACACTAAAAAAAATGTTTCTAGAAAGAATTGTGATTCAAATCTACAGGACACATGTACCCAAAAAATCTATGGCATAAAAAAAATGGGAAGGGATGCTGTCGATGAATAAAGGAGACTTAAAAGATACGATGCTTGGATCTTATTAGCATCCTGATTCATACAGATCTGTAAAAAGATATTTTTGAGAAATTTGAAAATAGCCTGGGTATTATTTGGTTTTAAGGAATTAGTGTTAGTTTTGTCAGGTGTGACAATGTCGTAGTGGTTATGTTGGGAAAATAAAGTTCTTGTCAGTTACAGATGCTTCATTATTAATGCATGAAATGGTGTGCTGAGATTTCCTTGAAAATACTCCCACAGAAAAAGGAGGTAGGGTGGGATAGGAGAACCATGCCTGGCAAAATGTTGACAATTGCTCAAAGTCGGAAATGAGGGTTTATTCTAGAATTCTCCCTACCTTTGTGTATGTTTGAAAAATATCATAATGCAAAGCTTTTCACTTTTTTACCTTGATTAACTTTTTTAAGGAATGGTGGTCAACAGAATATATGTAGAAGGCTGGGAGACTGCAGGCCTGCCCTCCTCTCTTCATGGTCTAAATGAAGGGCTCTGTTGGGGTTGACTGGGACCCGGGAAGTCTCTAGCTGCTTCATTCCTGGCCCCAAGGACACCAGAGAGCCTGATTTGGTCCCAGCAGCTGCCCTAGGGATTATAGTCACAGTAAAGCAGATCTGAAATGGTTCAGGGGAGCTAGACCAAAGTAGATTCCAGGCAAGCTTCCTCGGACTCCAAACCAAATTCATGAGCCCTTGGTCCTCCCGTCAGCTAGCTCATGTGCTCCCAGACTCAGGGGTTGGACCTGAATCAGAAGACCTCAGACGTGAAGCACAGAGAATAAATTATATATTGAAAAGCACCACCTGTGACAATCAGTTTCCTTTGTGTGCCTATGAAATACAAGGAGACCAAAATGCATGGGGTGTAGCACATTTTTAAAACCAACTTAATTACATCACTTGTTGGAAGAGGCACACATAACATTCAGAAACATGTGTTTTAGTAAATGAAAATTGTAGGGTTTCAGTTTCTGATGCAAGCCGATCCCCTGATTTGGGTACCAGATTTGGCAGCCACTGTGGTCTGGGTGTCTACGTAAAGCATGGAACTATAGACGCTTGGTTAATTTCCCTCCCTCAAGGCTACTCCTGATCCGCACATCTGACAGCGGCTTGCACTCACTTAGCACAGTCAGGTGGAAAGAACGCAGGCCTGGGAGACAAAACAGATCTAGGTTCTAATTCCAGCTCTGCGCCTTTCGGCAAGTTACTCAGCTTCTCCATTCTTCTTTTTCTCATCTGTCAAATGGGAAGAGTAGACTAATAATCAACACCCAGCAAGGGTGCAAGGGGCCGGTGATACCTGGCAGAGGGCAGGTCTTTGGTGATGCTCCTATCTTTTCCCTCCACCAGGGAGGACCGTGAGGCTTCTTATTCCCAATCCAAGGCATCCCTAATGGTCAGCCTTATGGGGCTCAAAAAAGGGGAAGGCTTCCTATGAAAAAGCCTGTGTTATTAGCTTCCACACTTCTAAGCTCTGACAGTAATAGAAGCTGTGGAAACACCTCTTAACTGCAAACCATAGGACGCTGCCTCCTGATGCTTCCCCCACACAACCTCTTATGCCATTTTCTGTTACTTTTGCTGATTGAAAAGATGGCAGTGATCAAGCCAATACAGCAGGTGATCAAAACTCATGGCTTATCAATTCTTTAATAAAATCGAATGATTAAAAAAAAAAAACAACAAGATAGACTCTAGAGATTTTAAAGCCCTGGAACATGTCTAGACATGTCATTTATTGGAAAAGTCAGTTTACCGAGCTTGCTAGCCTGGCTTCAGTCACGCCCCTGATTGTCGTCACTCAGCCCAAGTGAGGTGGCGTTCGAGACCCTAAAGCCGGGATAATAACTCCGTCGTGCCTTATTTTGGCCGTTGACTCGCTGTGCCTTGTTTTGTAGATAGCCGTGGATTTGTCCCAGCCTGGAGGCTAGGCTCCTTGAGGTCGAGGACCTTCTCCAGTTCACCACTGCAAGGCCCAGACAGTTAGTGCAGGCCCTTGCACTTAACAGGTGCTTAATAAATTACTGCTGTAAACTTCGAGAGCTACTCTTAACTTCTCTACTCTCAAAGACTAAAATAATTAAGCCACCTCTGGGCTCAGAAAGGAAGATTTTGGAGAAGCAAACATTTGCCCATTTAAATCTCACGTTCTTTGATTAATAATCAGAGGGAGGCAAGCACCTCCCTCTCCCTTGTTATTCCTGGGCTTTCCCCATTTTCAATACCTTTATCCAGTTCCTGGAATATTGTTGGGTCAATAAAAGGCCCCCAGATAAATGTTTCTCTTTTTTCTGCTTGTTGCCTCAGTTCTGTCTCCAATGAAGAAATCCCGAAGACTCCTCTGGCCTTACAGCTTTGGGGTAGGGGCTCCAGCTTTCATTTTTCATTTCATTTCATTTCATTTCATTTCATTTCATTTCATTTCATTTCATTTCATTTTTCTTTTCTTTTCTTTTCTTTTCTTTTCTTTTCTTTTCTTTCTCTCCTTCTCCTCCTCCTCCTCCTCCCCTCCTCCTCCTCCCCTCCTCCTTCTCCTCCTCTTCCTCCTCCTCCTCCTTCTCTTAAGTAGGCTTCACACCAGCACAAAGCCCAATGCAGACCTTGAACAGGACCCTGAGATTAAGACCTGTGCTGAGATCAAGTCAGACGCTTAACTGACTGAGCCACCCAGGTGCCCCTCAATTTTCACTTCTTAGCACAGAAAGATTTGTAAGCTTTACTGCTTCTGGGAATTCACTGGGCCAGAGGAGGTGCCCCAACACCCTCAGATCACCAGGAACTAATTACTTGACACCTCAGTGACTCCTCAGTGTTCTCTGCACTGGGCAGAGAAGGATATCGCTCTCTGCTCAGTCATTAAACTCAGTAAATTTTCTCTGTCTCTAAAATAAACATTAAAAAAAAATTAAACTCAGTAAGTTTTTTTTCTTAATTCTCCACTATTACAACCACCTCATTTGAGCTTAGGGATAAAAATTAAAGGTACTAAAGGGGCGCCTTTAGTGGCTCAGTTGGTTAAGTGTCTGACTTCGGCTCAGGTCATGATCTCGCGGTCTGTGAGTTCGAGCCCCGCGTCAGGCTCTGTGCTGACAGCTCAGAGCCTGGAGCCTGCTTCCAATTCTGTGTCTCGCTCTCTCTCTGCCCCTCCCCCACTCACACTCTGTCTCTCTCTCCCTCTCTCTCTCTCTCTCAAAAATAAATAAACATTAAAAACAAAAGAATTAAAGGTACTAACAAGAGAACACACAGCAAAGACAAAGTATTTCTTTTTACATAAGGAAGCTATCTAATAAATGAAATCAATACTACCAAGAGTTGCCGGCGGCCTTTCATTTTGAAAACGGGTTCCCAGAGAAGAGACGAGGATCTAACTTTCTCTCTACCATTAAGGTCCACAACTGTAACTCCCCACGAAAGTATCCCTGGCCCCTTGATCCTTCCTTACCAGATCATCATGTCCCATCCAGCTCAAAAGCTAGATTTACTATCTTCTGCTGGTCTCTTGGCTATAGGCTGTTAACACCCTACCCTCCTGTAGATGTTTGTATACTGTGGAAGGAAGATCAAATTTAATTGGAAAACTAGATGGTTACACAGTATGTGTGGCTAGGTGGGAGGGGTGCCCCCTTGGCTCTGCCTGAGGAGAGGAGGAGGTCATCACCCCAGAAGCCCACACATGGCAAGGTCTGATCTGACCCCTTCCCAGAGTGCCCTGGGAGGCAGCCACGGTGAGCTGTGGCAACAAAGAAAAGTGCTGGCTTCGGGACAAGCAGGGTGTCATTGTAAAGAGGATAAGGGATGAGTCCTCAAGATCCCAATGATGGGGCTCAGGTTAGGAACCTGAACCTGCTAATAAAGAAAAAATGGAAACAAGAAGGTTTGGTTCAAATACAAGGCTGCACCCAGGGAGGCATGTTCAGTACTTACTTTTTGAATGGCATTTGTGTTCCGAGACTTTGATGCCCTTCCCTTCAAACAGATCAGACTTCTCATGGTTACTGAATCATTTGCTTGGAAGGATTCCACGTCCCTCCAAGTGGGCTGACCCTTGGTACCCTCAGTGAGAAATACTGAATGTATCACTGCTCCTTTCTTGTTCTCCTTGTTCTTAGTGATGTCCGTTGTCCTACAGCTGGTATTCTTAGTAACATGTCTGTGTGCCTAGGTAGAAAGATCAAGAAGGTGGAAATTGTGAACAGTCAGAGGCAAAGGCAAGAAAGACATTTTCTATTTTATCAAACTATAAAAACCAACACCTCGGTTTCCACTCCCAAAGCATAAGGTGTGTGCTTGAAGGATTTTTTTTAAAAGACGGGAAAAACAGGGGCACCTGGGTGGCTCAGTTGGTTGAGCTTTTGACTTCGGCTTAGGCCATGATCTCATGATCTCATGGCCCCATGTTGGACTGTGTGCTGACAGCTCGGAGGCTGGAGCCTGCTTCGGATTCTGTGTCTCCCTCTCTCTCTCTCTCTCTCTCTCTCTCTCTCTCTCTCTCTCTCTCTCTGCCCCTCCCCTGCTCATGCTCGCTTGCTCACTCTCCCCTTTAAAAATAAATAAGCATAAAAAAATAATAAAAATAAAAGACGGGAAAATCTTGAGCAAATTTGTCATTTCTGTGTATGCTGGCATTTGCTGTTTCTCTGCCTGGAGCACCACCACACCATGCACACGCACACACACATGCACACACACACACTCCTCCCTGCCTGCCTCACTCCTCTTTAGCTTTCAAGTATCCCTGCTTAGTCTTCTCAGAATCCCAAGCCTGAGCTGGGTTCCCCCTCTTAGCCACTCCCATAGGACCCTGCACCTCCTTCAGCACAACACCTATATGATGTAGTAATCCCCTCACTAGGCTAGAGCTCCATGAGGGCAGGGACCAGATCTGGCTTTCTTAGAGTTCAATCCCCCATTCCTCGAATGGCACTGAATAAGTATTTGTAGAATAAATGAATTCTGAGGAGTCTGTATGAGCCTTTTCTTCGTATGAGCTGTTTGTTGTTTGTCTGAACAATGTCTGCTGAGTATGGTGGCTCAGGCTGTGCACTGTACAGGACGTCCAGCCCGGTCGGGAGGGGAGGCTGAAATCCAGCTCGCATTCTCATCGCCTGGCCATTTTTCGCTGACTGTATCCACCCGGAGGAAGAGATGCCTTTTTCTGATCTGTACGATGGCACCATACGCGCTTTCAGCCGGGCAGCTCCAGAGAAACACATAGCATCTTCAAAAGGAAGGGAGCGTCCTCTCCTTTGTTCCTAGAACGGCTAGGACCGAGTGCTTTTACGAAACTCTTTCTTCGGATCTTTGGCCAGTCATCTATGCCGAGACCCTGGCCGCATTCCCAGCAAAGGCCTCCCTCACTCTTCTCTCCTCTGATTTTTGTCTCCCGCAGGGTTTGGGATGACCACTCCGGCGACAGTGGGAGGAAAAATCTTTCTGATCTTCTACGGCCTCATTGGGTGCGCGAGCACCATCCTGTTCTTCAACCTCTTCCTGGAGCGCCTCATCACCGTCATTGCCTACATCATGAAGTCATGCCACCAGCGACGGCTGCGGAGACGAGGGGCCCTGTCCCGGGAGAGCCTGAAGCCCCCGGGCAGGTGCGAGGGGGATAGCTCGGCCGGCTGGAAGCCCTCCGTGTACTACGTGATGCTGATCCTGTGCCTGGCCTCCCTGCTCATCTCCTGCTGCGCATCGGCCATGTACACCTCCATCGAAGGCTGGAGCTACTTCGACTCACTCTACTTCTGCTTTGTGGCCTTCAGCACCATTGGCTTCGGGGACCTCGTCAGCAGCCAGAACGCCCAGTATGACAGCCAAGGCCTCTACCGCTTTGCCAACTTCATGTTCATCCTCATGGGCGTCTGCTGCATCTACTCCTTGTTCAACGTCATCTCCATCCTCATCAAACAGTCCGTGAATTGGATCCTGAGGAAAATGGATGGCGGGTGCTGCCGACGATGCCAAAGGAGGCTCCTGAGGTCCCGGAGGAACGTGGTCATGCCGGGCAACATCCAGGACCGGGGCAACATCTCCATAGACACGGATGGGGTGATGGACAGCGACACGGACGGGCGGCGTCTCTCGGGGGAGATGATCTCCATGAAGGACTTCTTGGCCGCCAACAAGGTCTCGCTGGCCATCCTCCAGAAGCAGCTGTCTGAGACGGCCAACGGCTGCCCGCCCCAGGCCAGCGCGCCGTCCCGGGACAACGAGTTCTCAGGGGGGGTGGGGGCCTTTGCCATAATGAACAACAGGTTGGCGGAGACCAGTGGGGACAGGTAGGAGCGAGGAGCGGCCGCTGGGCGTGGAGGCCAGGAGAGTGGGCGATGGGGGGATTGGCACCGGCTCAGCTCTGTGCCGGGGCGTGTCCCCTCTGGAGTCGTCCTGTCACCCTCTGCAGGCCCAGCCTTAGAAAGCTCTTCTCCTCGGGCAGCCAGCCACCTTCTAGGGCTGCAGACCGAGGCCGGAGGCCCTTCTCCTTGTCTTTATTCTGTGAGGTCTGAATTCAGTCTTGAGAATGAATCCCAGAGGCAGCCTAAGACATTGCACAGTTGTCTTACTCCCCTTCCTCCAGGGCTTTAACTGCCTAAGGGAAGGGGGTTTAAGTGAGTCTCTATTTCCCTGCTGCTCTGGTCTTCGTTTGGAAATAAAAATCCTGAACGGAAATCCTCATTTTCCCCCCCTGGAACCCTGAATGGCTGGACCCACTGCCCTTCCCAGCCCCTTCAGAAAAGAGGAGGGGGGGGATGCTTCAGAAGGTGCCTGGGCCCTGGGCTTCCTTCAGAGCAGATATGTCCACAGTGCGACGGATGGGGAAATCACCTGGTCTGCTCTTTGGGTCTGCTTCTCTGCGTTTTGTTTTTCCTTTCTTTTATTTTTAAGATCCTAATGCTGGGCTAAGGTGTCTGTGGGACCTCGGCGTGGTAAGAAGAAAGCTTCAGGCCTTTAAACTGCAGCCAAGTAGTGGACAGGCTCTTTTTTTTTTTTTTTTTTTTTTTTTTTGGCAAGGAAAGAATATAGCTTAACGTTCTTCCTTCCAGTGGTCACAGAGACCGTTTCATTTTTTTTTTTTTTTTTAACCGGGGCATGGAGCCCATTGGAAAGATAATGGCTGACTATTTATTAGAACTGAAAACTGAATAAATCCTCACTTTATTAACTAAGATTACATGAGTGCTCATTATGGACAGCGGGGCTGGGGGCAGTGCCTAGCTAAACAGGCATTTATTGTGCACAGTGAAAAAAGAAACAAGAAATTAACCCTTGGGGATATGAGCATCATCTTGGATTCTTGGCTAGAGAAACATTCTAGGCCAGATAAGGAATGGCTTCTCTTTGTGTAATTTGTTTCGGCTCTGCCTCCTGGGAGTGTAACAAGTCTAGTTACATAACCTCCTGAGCAGTTAAAACATCCGTGCTGGGAACAGGGACTCTGGATCTTCGTATATTCAGGAGAGAACATTTTGAGACCCGAGAGCAGCATTAATAAGAGATAGCTGTTATTTTTATAAGATGGGGATGGTGTACACGCGGCACTTTTAGAAACGATGAGGAAAGTCGGCATCGTAAAGACAATAAAGCCGAGAACGATACCCAGTGAAACTGAAATGTTGAGCGGAACTCATCAGAGCTGGGAGGACCTTAGGGACCATCCCATACACAAGAAAGAAACACAAGAAAGACACAGAGGCGTGAAGGGAATGCTCCCTATCCGAACTCTCAAGGCTGACAGCATACAGCTAGGAGAACCCAGGTGTCCTGATGGCGACGTCTGGGCTCATCACCCGTGCTCCCCACAGCTTTAGAACCTCCCTCAACTGCTCCCTCCTAAGCTGAGTTGCCTTTTCCTTCCAGCTGGCACCCTACCCCCCCCCTTTTTTTTTTTACAATGCTGAAAGTACTCAACGGCAGGAGTCCTATAAACAGCAGCCTGGGCTTCGAACTAAGGGCTGTGCGGCTCCAAAGTCAGAGATCTTCAAGTCTTACTTTGTGTTGCTCTCAAAGGAGGCATCCTGTAGCTACTGCAAAACCAAGCTCCCCGGGGGCTCTGCTCTGGGGGAAGGCACCATGGGCATGGGGAGAGGAGCTGGGTCCCTGCCCTAGGAGATTTCTTAATCACCACATGCCTGGAACGGGGACTGGCACAAAGCAGGTCCTTTCTTCTCCAGTCCAGTACAGTGACCTTCTGGGAAGATGACGCCTGCTGATACAAATGCTCCTTGGCCCCCTGGCACATGTCCCAGCCAGCGGGCCAAGGAGCATTTGTATCAGCAGGCGTCATCTTCCCAGAAGGCCACTGTACTTGGTGATCTTTGCAGAGAAATGTTATGTCAAAACGCATGGCTCTTTGTCAGTGGGATCCAAAACTGGAGTCAATTTTTGAGCTAAACACGAAAAAAACGTTTTTTGAACTTTTGAGGAGTTTCCGGAGGAGTCATCTCAGGGTCCTGGAGAATGCGTTTGTTTTGCTCTGGGTTGAGGTTCCTTGATGGAAACATCTGAGCACCGGCGGAAGGAGAGAAGTGTGGTACATTCACGATGGATGAGTGGGAATAACGTATGTCCCCAAAATGGCAAAACTAGGTGTCTCTGTAGTTAGGCACGAATTGGTTCAACGAGGGAATTTCTAGGTATGAATGTAAAGCTGGAGTTCAAAATCTGGAGCCCACAAATCCTCTAACATTGTGGTGTAGGTATGGGCACACCTCAGAGGTGCGATGGGTGAGGTCCCAGACCACTGCAGTATGGTGAATATCGCAGTAAAGCCAATCAGATCAACTTTTGGCCTCCCAGTGCAGATGGAAGTTATGGTTACCACGTACTATAGTATATTAAGTATGCGACTCATTGTGTCTTTTTGAAAGTACATCAATTTGTGGAGCCCGGGTGGCTCCGTCGGTTGGGTGTCCGACTTCGGCTCAGGTCACGATCTCACAGTCCGTGAGTTCGGGCCCCGCGTCGGGCTCTGTGCTGACAGCTCGGGGCCCGGAGCCTGCTTCGGAATCTGTGTCTCCTTCTCTCTCTGTCCCTTCCCCACTCACGCTCTGTCTTGCTCTGTCTCTCAAAAATAAACGTTAAAAAAAATTTTTTTGAAAGTACGTCAATTTAGAAATACTTGACTGCTAAAAACCGCTGACCATCATCTGAGCTTTCATGAGTTGTAATCTTTTTGCTGCTGCAAGGTCTTGCCTCCGTGTCGATGGCGGCTGAGAGGGGTGACGGTTGCTGAAGGTTGGGGGTGCTGTGACAATTTCCTAAAATAAGACAGCAATAAAGTTTGCTGCATGGGGTGACTCTTTCTTTCACAGATGTTTCTCTGTGGTGTGTGAGGCTGTTTGATAGCGTTTTACCCACAGTAGAACTTCTTTCCAAACTGGAGTCGAGCCTCTCGAACACTGCTGCTGCTTTATCAACTACATTTCTAAGTCCTTTGTTGTCATTTTAATAATCTTCATGGCATCTTCACCAGGAATAGAGTCCATCTGAAGAAACCACTTTCTTGGTTCATCCGGAATAAGCAACTCTTCATCCATTAATATTTCTTAAAGATTTTATTTTTTAAAGTGAAAAAGTTTTAATCTTTTTTTAATGTTTATTTATTTTTGAGAGAGGGACAGAGTGCGAGCAGGGGAAGGGCGGAGAGAGAGAGGGAGACACAGAATTCGAAGCAGCCTCCAGGCTCTGAGCTGTCAGCACAGAGCCCAAAGCGAGGCTAGAACTCATGAACCATGAGATCATGACCTGGGCTGAAGTCGGCCGCTTAACCAACCAGGTGCCCCAAGATTTTGTTTATTTTTAAGCAAACTCTATACCCGACGTGGGGCTTGAACTCGTGGCCCTGAGATCAAGAGTCACATGCTCCACTGACTGAGTCAGCCAGGTGCCCTTCATCCATTAGGTTTTTATCATGAGATTCCAGCAAATCAGTCCCATCTTCGGGCTCCTCTTCTAATTCTCGTTCTCTTGCTATTTCCACATCTGCAGTCAGAACACATACCACATCTATCCATAGAGTTCGCCATCTTACATGGGCGTGGTCTGTGGCACCCCGAGACAATTACAGTAGTAACTTCCAAGAGCGCTGATCACAGATCATCATTAAAAATCTACTAATGATGGAAAAGTTTGAAATATTGTGAAAATTGCCAAAATGTGACCCAGGGCCAGTGAGCAAACGCTGTTGGGACGATGGCGCTGACAGACGTGCTCAATGCAGGGTTGCCACAAACCTGTAATTTCTGAAAACCACAGTACCTGCGAAGAGCAGTGTGGCGCAATAAAATGAGGTGTGGCTGCACACGCAGGTGTGAGAGGCAGCACACACGTGTACATCCGTGGGTGTAATGAGCTTCATGGGTTTTTCTTCACATTTCCAAGGCGGTCCTTCCGTCCTCACTTAGAATGTTTATTGCTGTCTTCTCTTGTCACCTCTGTCTCCACTCTGCACGTCTCTAGCCTCCTCACTGATTCTCTCTGTCCCCTTCTCTCTGGACTGTGTCATGTGGCCTCGTCGTCAGAAGTCATGCTCGGCTGCCCTGGCAGTTTACTGGCCAGGAGGAGAGTGACCGTCAGCAGAAGGTTGGCCTGGACGCCTCTGTCCGGGAACCCAGAGACTCCCCAAGGTGATGAAGGGACCCACTGACTCGACGTCCATGAAGCTCTCGGACTTCATCCGTGGCTGGGCTCGCAGCTAGCCTGTCCTCAGTTGTCTGTGGTGCTGTGATCGTGAACTGGCCTTTCATGGGAGGCCATGGACCCAAGACATGTGGTGTCTCAGGGGACCCTCATCCTACACTACTTACTTGCACAAGTTTTTCCATATTCCCGTACCACCTGAAGTAATATCTTCTTAATATTTTGATCAACTGTGTTTTGACCAGTTTTGTTTTAAGAAGAAATTTGTCTCACTAAATGGAGGGCTCATATCACTTGTTATAAATAGAAAATACAGTCTTTGTAAAAACCAATAAAGTGAAGATAAAATTATCATTAGATTCTATCCAGATCCTGTATCCTAGCGAAGACTCGAACCCTGGGACCTTCTCCCTCGGTTAGAAGCGCAGATTGGCATGTGTGGGAGAGGTGCGAAAGATGCCAGCACCAGACAGACGTTGTGATGGAACGATGACTAGGAGACAATGGAAAAGGGGATAACTTCCTCATTCTGTGCTTCTGTGTGAATGCATCCCACCTCTGAGTGCCCCTAACATCATTCCACATTCACCTAGATCATTGGTGCACATCCCACACTGGGGGCTACATAAAAGTAACAAAGCACATAGGGCGCCTGGGTGGCTCAGTCAGTTAAGCGTCCAACTTCGGCTCAGGTTATGATCTTGTGGTTTGTGGCTTTGAGCCCCGCATCAGGCTCTGTGCTGACAGCTCAGAGCCTGGAACTTGTTTCAGATTCTGTCTCCCTCTCTCTCTGCCCCTCCCCTGCTCGTTCTGTCCCTCCCTCTCTCTCTCTCTCTCTCTCTCTCAAAAATAAATAAACATTAAAAAAATTTTTTAGGGGCGCCTGGGTGGCGCAGTCGGTTAAGCGTCCGAC
The DNA here is from genome assembly GCF_028749965.1 of Puma concolor. Taxonomy (NCBI): domain Eukaryota; kingdom Metazoa; phylum Chordata; class Mammalia; order Carnivora; family Felidae; genus Puma; species Puma concolor. Next base: position 14,786,624 of record NC_141672.1, on the reverse strand, counting down.
TTCAGCCAGGTCACGATCTCGCGGTCCGTGAGTTCGAGCCCCGCGTTGGGCTCTGGGCTGATGGCTCAGAGCCTGGAGCCTGTTTCCGATTCTGTGTCTCCCTCTCTCTCTGCCCCTCCCCCGTTCATGCTCTGTCTCTCTCTGTCCCAAAAATAAATAAACGTTGAAAAAAAAAATTTTTTTTTAATTTTTTTTAATGAAATAAACATTTTTTTAATCTTAAAAATTTTGTATATAAAAAAAGTAACAAAGTGCAGTAGTTTCTGAGGTCAGGCTAGCCACCTGGGGAAGAATAGTTCTTGGGCTTGAACACCAGCCCACGAATACCAGTTCCAATGTGACACAGGGTGGGCAAGTCTCCCTGTGCCCCAGTTCTCCTGCACCTGTGATGTGCAAATGGTAAGAACATCAGATCAAATGGGGTGATGCTCAGAGCAGGGCTCTGTGGCTCCTAAGGAGCTGCCCAGGCAGCAGGCACTGGCTGTCCACATGCTGGGGGACTGGGGACGAGGGTGAGGAGGACATTAAATCCAATAGTGAAGGATTTTGTTTTGTTCCTGCCCCGACATCCAGTGCTTGCCACGCTGTGCTTTATTAGTGGTTCTCGGTTATTAAATGGCATCACTCTTGGTGATGGTTTTATATTAAACCAAAAGGCTACAATAACTTCATTTCTGTTCCACTGAGTCCTTTCACCTCAGGATTAGCTGAGTTAGCTTGTACAATTCGACATGGTAAAATGTTTGGGGAAAGCTATAGTATCTTGTATATTGCTAGAACTTCATGGCTTTTAAGGTTTATCCATCTACAATGGTAATATTTTTACCTTCATTATCACGTTGTGAAGTAGGCAGGGCACTTATCTTCAAACGACCATTAGCCTTTTCTGAAATAAGAGTAATAAATAATCACACTTTACATAAAAAGTAACTGAGGTTCAGATTGACAGTAGATTGGAGAATAAGCTTTAAAATTACACAGACTGGGTTTGAGTTTCAGCTCTAAGAACTTTAAAGTAACGTCGTGTTTCAAAGCCTAGTCTCTCTTCATGTGCAGTGTGGGAATAGTTGTATGTGCATTACAGCATCAGCACATAAATGGCATGATCTGGGTCTGGGCTCTCGTGTGGTCCCTAAGCCCCTGAAGGTGAAGGTGATGTATTACGGCATTCTGGAAGCCAAAGAATAAACAAGATTGGCTTCTAGAAGAGCCCATTTTATTCCAAGATTTGGGAAGAAAAGGAAGCTTATTTTAATTAATTTAATACATTCTTTTATGATCAAGTGGCATTTATCCCTGAGATGCAAGGATGGTTCAGCATTCGCAAATCAATAAATGTGATACACCCTATTAAGAGAATAAAAGATAAAAATCAAAAGATCTTCCCAATAGCTGTAGGAAAAACACCTGACAAAACACAACATCCTTTCCTTGTAAAAACACCTTAACAAATTGGGACTGGAAGAAATATACCTCAACATAATAAAGGCCACATATGATAAACCCTCAGCTAACATCGTACTCAACAGTGAAAGGTTGAAAGCTAATCCTCTAAGACCAGAAGCAAGACAAGGATGCCCATTCTCACTGTTGTTATTTGACATAGTCCTGGAAGTCTTAGCCAGAACAATCCAGCAAGACAAAAAAAGCATCCCAATCAGAAAGGAAGATGGAAAATTATACGATCTTATATGTAGAAAATCCAAGACCACACACACACACACACACACACACACACACACAACTAGTCAGTGAATTCACTAAGGCTGCAGGATACAAAATTAACCTAGAAATCAACTGTGTTTCTGTACGTAAACAATGAAATGTCTGAAAAAGAAATAAAATTCCATTTATAAGAACATCAAAAACAATAAAATACTTAGGAATGAATTTAGCCAAAGAGGTGAAAGATCTGTGCACTGGAAACTATGAGACTCTGATGATAGAAATTGAATAAGACACAAATGGAAAAATATTCCGTGTTGATGGAATAGAAGAATTAATACTGCTAAAAATGTCCTTACTACCCAAAGCTGCCTATAGATTCAATGCCCCCTATTGAATTTCTGATGGCATTTTTCACTGAAATAGAAAATAACAACCCTAAAATTTGTAGGAAACCACAAAAGATTCCAAATAGCCAAAGCAATCCTGAGAAAGAAGAGCAAAGCTGAAGGCATCACACTTCTGAGTTCAAACTATATTACAAAGTTATAGTAATCAACAGTATGCTAATGGCATTAAAACAAACACATAGAACAATGGAGCAGAATAGGGAGCCCAGAAATAAACCTGTGCATGTATAATCCTTTGATAACGTGCAAAGAATACTCAAGGGAGAAAGGACAGTCTTTAAATGACACTGGGACAATTAGATATTCACATGTAAAAGAATGAAATTAGATTCCTGTCTTACACCACTCACAAAAATTAACTCAAAAGGGATGAAAGGCTTAAATGTAAGACCTGAACCCACAAAACTCCCAGAAGGAGACATAGGGGAAAAGCTCCTTGACATAGGTCTTGGCAACAATTTTGGGGGGTATGACACCAACAGGACAAGCCACAAAACTACAAATAAACAAGTGGGACTACGTCAAACTAAAAAGCTTCTGCACAGCAAAGGAAACAACGAAATGAAAAGGCAACATGCATAATGGGAAAAAACATTTGCCATCCATCTACCCCAAAAATATAAGGAATTCATACAACTCACTAGCAAAGAGGCAAACAATCTGATTTAAAAATGGGCAAAGGGGGTCACCTGGCTGGCTCGGTTGGTGCAACATGCGACTCTTGATCATGGTTTGAGCCCCATGTTGGGTGTAAAGATTACTTAAAAAAATAAAAGTGGGCAAAGGACCATGAGAAAACATGTTTTCAAAGAAGACATACAGATGGCCAACATATGGGAAGGTGCTCACCATCACTAATCACTAGGGAAATGCAACTCAAAACCACAATGAGATATCCTACCTGCTAGGATCTCTATTATCAAAAAGACAAGAGATAACAAATGCTGGACAGGATGTGGAGAAAGGGAAACCTTTATGCACTGCTGGTGTGAATATAAATTGGTACAGCCACTATGGAAAATGGTACAGAGGTTCCTCAAAAAATTTTAAAATAGAATTACCATGGGATCCAACAATTCTATTTCTGATTATATATGTCCAAAGGAAACAAAGTCATTTTCATGAAGAGATGTCTGAAGCCCATGTTCATTGCAGCCTTATTTACGATAACTACCTTATATATAGCATATATGTATATAGTTTACATATATATAGTTTATATATATATTAGATCTATTGATAAATGGAATATTATTCAGCCATGAGAAAGAAGGAAATCCCTCCGTTTGTGACAATGTGGGTGGACATTAAACTAGTGAAATACATCAGAGAAAGACAAATATTATATGATTTCACTTACAGGTGGAACCCGAAAAAGCCAAACTCAAAAACAGAAAAGTAGATTGGTGGTTTCCAGAGGCTGAGGGGTGGGGGGAATAGGAGGATGTTGGTTAAAGGGCAAACTTCCAAGAATAAGGTAGATAAGTTCTGGGGATCTGACATACAGCACGGTGACTATAGTTTACAAGTGTTATATACTTAAAAGTTGTTAAAACAGGAGATCTTAAATGTTTTCACCACACAAAAAAGGATGGTAATTATGTGAGGTGGTGGAGGAGTTAACTAATTCTATTGCAGTGATCAGTTCATAATATATACATGGAGCAAATGATCACATTGTACACCTTAAACTCACACAATGTTATATACATCAGTTGTATCTCGTAAAGCTAGGACTTTTTTTTGCTAAAACATTAAAAAAATACAGAACAAAATATGTAATTCACATTAATTTTTATGATAAAACAGAAGACCTCTAGGAAATTTTAAGGCTGCATTGGACTGAACTGCCAGCCTCCTGGAAGTTAATCTACTGTTTTCCCACCTTAGGGTACTTTGATGGAAATATGTGAGAGTCACCCTTATAAATAAAGGGCTTAAGATACTCCCTGAGCCATAGTGAATGGCTCCGTATGGTGGTTCTTGTTTTTATTAAGTGATCTCAAAATCACACCAGGACATAGTGGAAGGAAGATTACAGCCTACCTCTTCTGCATTTCAGGCTCTTAATTCTAGACCTGAAGAAAGAACACCCAATCTTAAACCTCCACCCATTTCCAGATGAATTTTGAATGTTAAAAGGAGGAGGCCAGAGAACATTGCCCTTGGAGTCACATCATTTCTTCTGATTTACAGGTCTGGCCCCTCTCTCAGGGATCAGTGGATCCAGGCTGCCTGCAACAGAAGTCTCCATTCCTGGGCTAGCATGGTTGGACAAGAACGTTTCTCTGGAAAGGCTTAGCACAGGACGTGGACTTTTCCCTTATTTTCTCAGACTCCCCACTACAACTGAAGATCAGCCCTCTTAGAGTTTCCTCCAAAACAAGCCATACTCTCCGTGATCCCACAGGAATGACGTTATCTGTAGCCGTGTACCTAACACATGGGGCACAACGAGGACATTCCCACCCCTCATTTAAACAGAAGAGTGTACTGGAATATTCAGTTTTCTGATACAGAAAAGTGACCCAATTACTTTGATAGATTATCTTGGCATCTTCTCAAAAACATTTAGCTACTGCTTCCTGGGTACACACTGGTTGCTAATGATGTGGGAAGGAAGCATGCCAGATGAGATGGAAGTTCTCACCCCTGAGAACATCAGCATCATGTGGGGACCTCTATTAACATGACAGATCCCCAGGTCCTATCCCAGACCTAACCGAAAAATATTCTGATACTGGAACCCCAGAAGTACACTTTGCACAATTTTCATTAGTGATTTTGATGTGCAGCCAAGGTTGAGACCCCCCCACTTGGGAGCTTATTATCTCAGGCTCAAGAAATTACTATATCTTATTAATAATGAGGATCTAATGAGAACAGTACTTTACGTGACATAATCTTTCATACTTCGTGAAGACTTTCCATGTGTTCCATGAGTCTGTTAATTGTGACAACAGTCCTGTGAAGGAGGCATCACCATTTCCATTTTGCTGGTGAGGAGAGCGGGGCTCAGGAAAATTTAATGGTTTGATGACTTGTGCTCCCTCTGTTCCTAGATGGGGAGAGCTAGAGGGAGAGTCACCCCTGGACAAACAATGAAAAAGAGCTGTATTAGTTTCACATTCACCATCTTTGGGGGGAAGCCATCAGTGAGCTGAGGTTGCAGGGCAACCGGCAGGCCCAAAGTATGAGGAGAAACAGACATCTACAGAGAGGGAGGTCTCACAAGGGCTCACTTACCTGGGGCGGAAGAGTTTAGAGCAAGTATGAATTGTGGATAATTGTGAATTGATGAGTGCAGCCGGGGTGGGGGGGGGGCAGCGTGAAGCCTCTGACAGCCACAGAAATTGGGAACACACCATTTCTTGTAGGTCTTCTCCTCCTAGACTTCACGGGGTGCTCACAGCAAAGTCCAGCCTGAGCTCCAAGAAAATGTCCACTATGGTGCAATCCTGGGGGAGGGGCACAGCAGCCATGTGGGAGAAGAAAGTCTACCAGGACTTTGCTCTCATGTCTTTTCTAAGGAACAAAAACATCAATGAGGGGAAGGGAGGGCAACGAGATCTGCTTATTTTGGGCACTGGTGAAAAATCACTGAGGCAGGGGTCAAGAATCCCTACTCCTGGGGGGAAAGGCAGGACAATGCAGCACCAACAGCTACAGCCAGGGAACAGGCAGGAGAGGGGAGAAGACCACACCCCTGACAGCCAAGGACACAGTGTCCACCTAAAACTGAGGCTGAATCAGGACCACAGAAACACTCCCAGCATCCTCTCTACCGAGCTAACCAGTGCAGGTAACAATTAACATTAACAGCAGGGTGGCTCAGTGGGTTGAGTGTTCAACCCTTGATTGCAGCTCAGGTCATGATCCCAGGATCATGGGATCAAGCCCCGAGATGGGCTCTGAGCTGAGCATGAAGCCTACTTAAGATTCTCTCTCTGTTGGCCCCTCTCCCCCACTTCTGTTCTCTCTCAAAAACAAAAACAAAAACAAACAAAACTGAAACAATTAACAGAATACAGCTGAGAAGATGAGAGAAACCCTCTCTGAGACACAGTGCAAGACCTAAAGCTCACGCCAACGGACATGGCTTTGGCAAATCCAGTTACACCCACGCCTAAGACATTGCTGCTGGGGGCGGGGTGTGGGTGGCACCTGGGTGGCTCTGACAGGTGTCTGACTGTTGATTTGGCTCAGGTCATGATCTCATGGTTCGTGGGTTCATGTTCTGCATCAGGCCCAAGACTGTCAGCTTGGGGCCTGCTCAGGGTTCGTTCTCTCTCTCTCTCTCTCTCTCTCTCTCTCTCTGCCCCTCCCCTGCTCCTGCACTCTTTCTCTCTCTCTCTCTCAAAATAATTAAGTAAACTTTAAAAAAAAAAGATATAGCTGCAGGAACAGGAAGAACAGAAGGTAAAAACAACATCAATAAACCTCAAATCTGGCCCAAGTCCTGAGTAGATGAATTCGAATATCCACAGTTTATTAGTAGGAAAAGCATGCTCATATGTAGGCATACAGACTCTTTACCCCAGTCTCTGCTGACAACATGTCAGCTTTCAATGACAAAAAATTATGAGACACACAATCCAAAAACATTCTCTAGAAACAAAGCAATAATTGGATCCAGACTCAGACTTGAAACAGATGTTGGAAACACCCTGGTAGGAAATCTTAAATAACTATGACTGGGGTGCCCGGGTGGCTCAGTCGGTTGAGCGTCTGACTTTGGCTCAGGTCATGACCTCATAGTTCGTGAGTTCAAGCCCTGCATTGGGTTCTGTGCTGATGGCTCACAGCCTGGAGCCTGCTTCAGATTCTGTCTCCTTCTCTCAGTACCCCTCCCCACTCTCTCTCTCTTTCAAATATAAATAAATATTTTTAAAAAAAATTTTTAATAAAAAAAAAATGGACTTGCACACAAGTAACCGGAATCCAAGAAGGAGAAAAGAGAACAGAGCAGAAGAAATATGCAAAGAAATAATAGCTGAGAATTTCCCCCAAATTAATGACAGAAACTAAGATCCAAGACACTCCCAGAATGCCTAGCAGGTGATTTATGTAAATATACTCCCCTACACACACACACCACACTCAAATTACAGAAACAAAAGGAAAAGAAAGTAGAAAAGCACAGCTGGAGAAAAAAAGGACATTACGCTCACAAGAACAACGTAAGAATTGTAGCAGATCTCTCATCAGAAACCGTGCAAGTCATAAGACTATAGTGTGACAGCTTGAAAATGCTGAAATTTAAAAAAGGAAGTCTTTCAATCCAGAGTTCTATATCCATCAAACTTATCTTTCAAAAATGAAGGAGAGGGGCACCTGGATAGCTCAGTCAGCTAAGCATCTGACTTCGGCTCGGGTCATGATCTCGCGGTTTGTGAGTTCGAGCCCCACATCAGGCTGTCTGCTGTCAGCACAGAGCCTGCTTCGGATCCTCTGTCTCCCTCTCTGTTTGTCCCTCCCCTGCTCATGCTCTCTCTCTCTCTCTCAAAAATAAATAAAAACTTTTTAAAAAGACCTAAAAAAAAGAACACGAAACTAAGCACTGCCACAGACAAGATCGACTGTTGATGCTAAAATTAATGAGGTAAGAGTTGAAGCAGAATCAGGATATTCATAGTCTAAAAGGATCTCCACCAAATATTTAGCAATTACAAAAAGAAGCAAGAGGAACTTTGCAGTGGAGAATTCTGGCAGACACCAGATGAATCAAGTGAACAGAATGAGCAACCACAATAGTACATACCAACGCCATGTGCCACGGAAATGACGCATCGTGAAGGGCACGGCATCTCTGAGGCATCCGTCACACCAACTGCAGTCTAATCAAAAGAAAACATCAGACAGACTCAAACCGAGGGACGTTCTACAAAACAGGGACGAAAATTCTTCAAAAGTCTGAAGCTCATGAAGGAGAAGTAAAAAAGAACTGTTACAGATTCCAGGGAAGCGTAAGGAGTCATGACAACTACATAGGACCCCAGATTCTAGCACCTGACAAGGACATTCATGAAACCCAGTAAATTTTGTAGTTCATAGTATTGTACTAAGGTGAACGTCTTAGTTTTGACAATGGTCCTGTGGTTACGAAGTTAACAGGAGGAGAAGTTGGGTGAAAGGTATATATGGAAACCCTTGTACTATTTTTACAACTGGACTGGAAGTGTAAAATTATCTCAAAGTAAAAAGTTAAAAAGAAACAAAACAAGGGACGCCTGGGTGGCTCAGTTGGTTAAGCGTCGGACTCTTGATTTCGGCTCAAGTCATGATCTCAAGGTCATTAGTTCAGGCCTCACGTTGGACTCCATGCTGAGTGTCGAACCTGCTTAAGATTCTCTCTCTCTGGGGCACCTGGGTCACTCAGTCGGTTAAGCTTCGGCTCAGGTCATGATCTCATGGTATGTGAGTTCCAGCCCCACGTCAGGCTCTGCGCTGGCAGCCCAGAGCCTGTAGCCTGCTTCGGATTCTGTCTCCCTCTCTCTCTGCCCTTCCCCTGCTCAGCTCTGTCTCTCTAAAAAATAAATAAGCATTAAAAACAAGTTTGTAAAAATAAATCAGTGGTTCTGAGAGTGCTCCCCCAAGGGCACCAGCAGCGCCTGCACCTGGGAAGTTGTTGGAAATGCAGATTCTCAGGCCCCCACCCAACTTCAGGGATCAGAAGCTCTGAGGGTAGGGCCAGGCCATCTGTGTTTTAACAAGTCCTCCAGGCAGTTTTTTCCAGTGAAGAGTGCTGTCCTGAGCATGAGCTCTGAAGGACGGGTAGGAGACTCCCCACCCCCCGGGGTCCTGCCTGTATCCCCATCAGGCTATGCCGCTGTGGCCAGATCCCAATGCCTCCCAGCCCTGAATCTCTTTTCTGCATCTCAGAGCCATTTCTAATTATTTTGAATTGCCCGGATGCAAAATAACTAGGCTGAAAACTATGCTTCCAGTAAGCTATTAGATGAAGGTAATGATTTAGCATCCCGGATTTATGCAGAAGGTAGCACTTTTTTTAAGGGATTTTTTTTTTAATCACCTCATAGCTGTCCTTGGTAGATTCCTGTGTATTCCTAGGGCATTTGATGAGTGAATTTTGTTTAGTCTTCCCAGAAGCTGCCCTTGGATTTAAGTCATTACAGAATGACCTACCAGCAGCAGAAGCTGTCCATCCAATATGTACCACCTTCCTCAAAATCCTCAGAATCACCATGGGAGATTTTTTTAAATGCAGATTTTCAGGCTATTCCCAGACCTTCTCAATCAGAATCTCTATAGGCCAGGGAATCTGCATTTTTAATATGCATTTCCTGCCTTCCCCCAATGAAAATCAGTTTTTCTGCATATTAACATTTGAGAACCACTGCTTTGGGGGATGGGGGGAGGGGGCTGAAGAAAGGCATAGCCTTAAAGAGGATACAGGACCAGCCTCAGATGTGGTGAGAAGGATTTATGGACACTGGAGATAACTACAGCAGAGATTTTTGCATCCAGGCTGGTTAGGCTGATGGCCACTGAGATGCCCGAAAACCTGCATGGTGCATCTGTCCCCATGATTGATTCCTGGCATTCTCTGACCCGTGTGTGAACTTGGGCACCACCCCACCCACTTGTCCCAGCATTCACCCCTGCTGTCTCACAGGCTCTTTAAGTCAGTTCAATATTCAATAAATATCAAAGCCTGCCCTGTGTGTGCTGTTTGAAAGTGCGGAACAAATCCCAGGGCAGTCCCTGACTTCAGGAACACAGTGAACACTGCGAGAACACATTACATAACTAAGGGCTGAAACAAACTATAAAAACAAATTCCCAGGGTGATCAGGAAGGGGTGGGAGTCCATGTAGACTGGGAAAGTCAGGGAGGTCTGCATGGAAGAGGTAGCTGAGGGCTAGGACTGGGAGAATGGATACAAGAAGCAAAAAGCTCTCTGCTGAAGGCATAAGGAGGTAAGAAAGGAAGAAGGGAGATCAAGGATTCCAAGGAGAGAGACTGTGAGCATCTCCCCCTGTGCAAGGGAAGTCAGGAGTGAGAGGCAAGAGCTAGGGGAAACTGCTTGTTCCTAATTCTCCCTCCTCTAAGGACCATCTGCTCCCACTCTACTCCCTTTACTAGAGTCTCTGGCTCTTTTCTTCCCGGTTACCCTGGCCCCTCCGGGATATTCACTGACTGCAAGGGCTCTTTAAACTTCCACTGAGCTACTTACACTCTATCTAGTGGGGTAGAGAGCAGTAACCAGCATCAATGCCTCATACTGCCAGAGGAGAAAGAGTGGAACAGAGGAGTGCTGAGCTGAGAGGCACCAACCTGGGCAAGATGGACAGGCAGCAGCCCATTGTGTCAGCCAGGGATCTGCAGAGAAGGAACCAGTGGCATGGTAGATACACAAGACAGAGATTTATCGTAAGGGATTGTTTCACACAATTGTGGGGGCTGACAGGTTCAGATCTGCAGGGTTAGACCAGCAGTCTAGAGACCCAGGGAGGAGATGAGGTTGGAGCTCTTGTCCGAAGACAGTCCAGAGGCAGAATTGCCTCTTCCTCCAGTGACACCAGTTACTTTCTCTGTGTCTTCAACTGATTAGATGAGGCCCACCCACACCCTAGAGGGAAATCTGCTTTACTCAAAGTCCACCCATTTAAATGTTCATCTCATTGGGGCACCTGGATGACTCAGTCGGTTAAGGGCCCAACTCTTGATTTCGGCTCAGGTCATGATCGGATGGTTCTTGAGATCAAGTCCTGTGTCAGGCTCTATGCTGACAGCATGAAGCCTGCTTAGGATTCTCTCTCTCTTCCTCTCTCCCTCTCTCCCTCTCTGCTCTTACCCCACTCACACTCTTTCTCAAAATAAAATAAGTAAACATTTAAAAATAAATAAATAAATGTTAATCTCCTCTTTAAAATACTTTCATAGAAACATCCAGACTGGTGTTTGACCAAATATTGGGGTACCTTGGCCTGGCCAAGTTCACACACTAAATTAATCATCTCATGCATTAAACCCCTCAGAGCCTAAAGAAAAAAAAAATCAGAAACCATCCTAAGCCCTGAAATCCCTCTCTACTTTGGGCTCACCAAATGGCACACTCTCACTTGGGAGGACTCGATGTCAGCTTTGAGAGAGGGATGAGCACTCTTCCCAGTTTCCAGGGACCTCCCTTGACCACCCCCTCAGCTCTAGGGGTTCAGCCACGGCCTCCACACCCGGGAGCCCTCTTTCCCTGCCTTGAGTAGTTAACCACTTTTCATCACGTAACAACAATTTCTGTTCAATTTTCCCCGTTCAAACTGCCACTGTGGTTTCTGTCTCCAAATGGACTCCAAGTAAATCGGAGGAGAGCCCTAAGGAGATGGCCTCTGATCCTTCCCTTCCCTAACACAGCCTGAGGGGGGAGGCTGAGGGGAAGGAAAGAAGAGAGAAAACTCTGTCCTCTGTGGAGAGGGAAGCTGCTGTCTACAGCTCCCCCGTCCAGTCTTTCCCCTGGAACAGGGCATTCTCCAGAATCATTTGAGAGCTTTAAAAGAACATGATGCCCCATTCCTGTCTCCAGAGATTCTGGCTCAGTTGGTCTCGGATGACACTCGGTCATGAGTATTTTTTAACAGCTTCCATAATTGTTACAAGAGAGATTTTCATGAAGCTCTACATGTATCCTCTATAACTTACTATATAGTGTGTTTTTTATATATTTTTAAATTTACCCTGAGCTACTATATTTTGCAAGATTGGTTTGGAAAATTTTAGCCTGGCTGAGGAGAGAGGTGGATTTGTCCTCCCCGCCTAGAGGGAACAGTGTGAGTACAAGATTCAGATCAGACACCTGTCCATTGTCTCCTACCGCAGCTCCTACATTGTCTCCTACACGCTCTTCTTGGTGTGGCCCATGTGTTGAAATATAATTTTCAAAACAGGAAAATCCTATGTCTCCTACAAACATACAGTGCGCAAAAATATTAGATTTCTTTTTTTTTTTTTTAGTTTATTTTTTGAGACAGAAAGCGAGAGGGAGAGGTAGAAAGAGAGGAAGAGAGAGAATCCCAAGCAGGTTCCGTGCTGACAGCGCAGAGCCCGGTGCGGGGCTCGAACCCACAAACCGTGAGATCCTGACCTGAGCCGAAATCAAGAGTCGGTCGCTTAACTGACTGAGCCACCAGGCTCCCCAAAGATGTCTTTAACTCAGTGAAAACAAACAAGAGGAGACAGACAATGGAGGACAACAAACCTGCCTGAAGAGACAATAGGAGATATATCGTGCGTGTATACACACACACACACACACACACACACACACACACTCACACACACCGAGAAGGAAAGGCTACCAGAACAAGATTGCTAAATTAGATACAAAGCTGGTGAATGCTAATGGCTCATTTTTATAAATCCAGTAGAGGGATTTTTCTTAAGAGACCAAAACACAAACAAACAGACCAACCATCCCTGGAAACAAATATACTACGATGCTAACGGTAATTAATTCTGAGTTGCAATATGGTTCACTCTCAGTTGCTTCTTTGTAGTTATCTGTTGTTTTTAAATATTCAAAAATTAAAATAAAAATATAAAATAAAACAGGTTCAGTACTAAAGGGTGGAAAAATCAGACAGATTCGGATTTGAATATTGGCAAGTCTGTTAACTTCCCTGACTTTTAGCGTCCCCATCAGTGAAACAGAATAATGAACCTAACCTTACAGCTGAGCCTCGCAGCTTAAAGACTGTAATATGACCAGAAGTTCCTGACTCGGAGTAAGCACACAATGAAAGGATTAACTTTTGCTCTGTTCTTGAAGACTCCATGCTGTGTTTATGGACATTTGACCGTCTCCCTCTTGCCTTAACAGTCATCCTGAAAGCTCTCTGTCTCTCTCTCTCTCTTTTTTTAAGTTTTATTCATTTATTTTGAGGGAGAGAGAGAGAGCAGGGGTGGGGCAGAGAGAGAGGGAGAGAGAGAGAATCCCAAGCCTGACGTGGGGCTCAAACTCACAAACTGTGAGATCATGACTTGAGCCGAAATCAAGAGTCAGACGCTTAACCAACTGAGTCACCCAGGCGCCCCTGGAAACTTTCTGAGCTGTCACTCTACCTATTGGACCAGCCACTCTCCACTGCCTCTCCTAATTAGTGCTCCTAAAATGGATGCCTCTCCAAGTATCCAGGGTATCCAGTGTATTTTAAATTATTTATTAAATATGAGTTAATGGAACTGAAAGAGGCTCTAAACAGGGATGCCAGCTTTACTGTTGGGGTTTTATGGTGGCTCATCCAAGCATTTTCGCGCCGGATCTGTGCAATGCTATGTTCATGCAATCACTCACTCATTTAGAAAACATTTAGTGAGTTCTACCACCTGTCAGCTACTGTCCTGGGCATTAGAGGTAGAAAGATGAATGAGGCGTAGTCCACTCTTTTGAGATTCGTGGACTTTAGACTTTATTCTACACTATGGAACTTGTCAAAAACTTGGCCTCAGATGCTTAGATCAATGTTAATGTGAATTCCTGTGGCCTCTTAAGATCTAGATGAGATCAGTTCAAAGTTCTCCCCTCCTTACTCCCAAGGTTGCTGTGAATTCTAGAGGGGCTAATGTTTGTAGTCATCTCTGGCTTTGAGATTCTTAGTAATCTAATTAGCATTCTCTCTCTTTCTTTTTCTTCTTTTTTTTTTTAGAGGGAGAGAGCACAAGCAGGGGAGAAGGGCGGGGGGATGGGAGAGAAAAGGAGAGAGAGGGAGAATCTTAAGCAGGTTCCATGCTCAGCGTGGACCCCATGACCCTGGGATCATGATCTGAGCCAAAATCAAGGGTCGGACACTCAGCTGACTGAGACACCCAGGTGCCCCAGAATTCTCTTTTTTTTAACGGCTCCTTAAATGCCTTCCTGTGTGAACGAATGCGTTTGTGATTCCTGATGTGTCCCCCCACCCAAAAGCACATAATACTATTTTTTCTGTCTTCTCTCTCCCTCCTGCCTTCTGTGATGGTTAATTTTATGTGTCAGGTTGATGGGGCCACCGGATGCCCCGATATCTGGTTAAACAACCTTTCTGGGTGTGTCTGTGAGGGTATTCCTGGAAGAGGTTAGCATTTGAATCCACAGACTGAGTAAAGCAGATTGACCTCCCGCGTGTGGGTGGGCATCATCCTATCCCTTGAAGGTCCCAGTAGAACAAAAAGGTGGAGGAAGGTGGAATTTGCTGTCTGCCTGGCTACTGGAGCTGGGGCGTCAGTCTCCTCCCCTCAGAGTCCCTGGTTCTCTAGCCTTCTAGCTGGTTCTCCAGCTTGCAGACGACAGGCTGGGGGACTTCTCAGCCTCCAGAATCACATGTGTCAGTTCCTCATACTAAATCTCAAGGGGCGCCTGGGTGGTGCAGTCGGTTAAGCATCTGACTTCAGCCAGGTCACGATCTCGCGGTCCGTGAGTTCGAGCCCCGCGTCGGGCTCTGGGCTGATGGCCCAGAGCCTGGAGCCTGTTTCCGATTCTGTGTCTCCCTCTCTCTCTGCCCCTCCCCTGTTCATGCTCTGTCTCTCTCTGTCCCCAAAATAAATAAACGTTGGAAAAAAATTTAAAAAAATAAATAAATAAATCTCTTTGTATTATGTCTATCTATCATTCATCCATCTATCTCCTATGGGTTCTGTTTCTCTGGACACCCTGACTAATACACCTTCCCACCTCATATTCTCATCCTCTCCTGGATTATTCTGGGGAACTATCAGTTCCTCTAACCTTCTGTGAATTGTAATACAGTAAAATTGTAAATTTTGTGAATTGTAGTACAGTAAAACCTTACAAAAATTTGCAAGCATAATTCATTCCGGAAACATGCTTGTAACCCAAAACACTTGTGTATCAAAGTGAACTTCAAGAACCATTGGCTTAGTTGTGATCATGTGACATTCAGCGTGGTGTACTATGTGTATGGCAAGACATCACTTGTTTATCAAGTTAAAATGTATGAGAAATGTTTCCTCTCTGGGGCGCCTGGGTGGCTCAGTCGGTTAAGCATCCAGCTTTGGCTCAGGTCCTGATCTCACGGTTCGTGGGTTCGAGCCCCACGTCGGGCTCTGTGCTGACAGCTCAGAGCCTGGAGCCCACTTCGGATTCTGCGTCTCCCTCTCTCTCTGATCCTCCCCCTGCTCTCTCTCTCTCTCTCTCTCTCTCTCTCTCTCTCTCTCTCTCTCAAAAATAAATAAAATATTTTAAAAATTGTAAAAAAAGAGAAAAGAAATGTTTGCTTGTCTTGCAGAACACTCACAGAACAAGTTACTTACAACCCAAGGTTTTCTTCCTTGTCCTTCCCTTTTGAACGATACCCCTTCAATGAGACTCAACCTATCGCTGAATCTATTTTTTTTAAATATATGAAATTTATTGTCAAATGGGTTTCCATACAACACCCAGTGCTCGTCCCAAAAGATGCCCTCTTCGATAGCCATCACCCACCCTCCCCTCCCTCCTACCATCGCTGAATCTAATAAATATCTCTAGTTACCTTCACAAAGGAAAAGAGTTCTTCAAATTACTCCTAGTAAGGATGCCATTACATATTAAAAGTCAAAGACATTTCTCAAATACGGAGTTATTGGGGGTGAGAATATCCAGTTACAACCACGTGTGTTGATTCAAAACATTTCCTTGGGGCACCTGGGTGGCTCAGTCAGTTGAGCGTCTGACTCTTGATTTCAGCTCAGGTTGTGATCCCGAGGTCATGAGGTCAAGCCCCGCGTTGGACTCTGCTGAGTGTGGAGCCTGCTTGGGATTCTCTCTCTCTCTTTCCCTCTCTCCCACTTCTGCATGCTCTCTGTCTCAAAATAAATAAACATTTTTAAAAATTTCCTATTTCCTATTTTACTTTCTTCTCAGATTAGTGGTGGGAGTTGATTCACAACCCCTTGTGTAAAGTGACAGACAGCTTCTTGTTGGACGTTTCAAGTATCCATTCTCTGTGCCGAAAGTTGTAGAGACAATTGTTCTTCATTTCTACAGAAATTGCCTCTTACCCAGAAGCTCTCCAGGAAAAATTTAAGAAACGTTCCCCCAACCAGTTCCATCTTCAAAGCCTTACATAAGAGGACTCTTAGTTAGAGCCCTCAATTATTCCATGAGTAGAAGCTATAATGGGTGGGCTGGGGGTGGGGAGTGGATGCCACTCACTGGACAATCATAATCCAGTTACTTGATAAGTGTCTTAGCCTAAGCAGCATTGACAGGCTCACTGCAGGGCAGTTCCCAGTGTCACTGTTAGTGCAGTCGGTTGGGGGCATTTCCACCACAAAGCGCCCTTTGACTCCACTGCCAAGTAAAGGAAGAGATTGACTGGCAGATGTTATAACCTTTCCACCTCTCTTAGACCAGATGCCACCCTACAAATAGACATTTATTAAATAACTACTTAGTAGCGTGCCGGTCCCAAACCTGCCTGTTCCGTGAGCTCGATGAAGTCCCAGCTTCTGCCCTTCACATTCTCTGACCACACTCCTCATCAAACATTCAACAAGACAGATAGACCAACAGTCAGCACGAGGTAGTCAGGCCCTCTGTGTTAGATGCAAGGCTGTCTAGGGGCTTGGCTGAGGACTGGGCTTCATCATTATCCCTTTCTCTCGTGCACATTTGGTTTCTTTGATTGGCTCTGTCTGGGATGACCGCCGACACTGAGTTCTTGCTGTGTGCCAGGCATTGTGCTAAGTGTATTATGTACATCATTTTATGCAGTCTCCATAATAACCATATGACGTAGGAACTGTTTTTTTCTTATTTCATTTAAATCCAAGTTAGTTACCATATGGTGTAATAATGGTTTCAGGAGTCAAACTTAGTGATTCACCACTTACCTATAACGGCCACTGCTTATCCCAACAAGTGCCCTTCTTAATGCCCATCTCCCATTTAGCCTATTCCCCGACCTAACACCCCTCCAGCAGCCCTCAGTTTGTTCTCTGTATTGAATAGTCTCTTATGGTTTGCCTCCCTCTTTGTTTTTATCTTTATTTCCCTTCCGTTCCCCGTGTTCATCTGTTTTGTTTCTTAAATTCCACATGTGAGTGAAATCATATGGTATTCGTCTTTCTCTGGCTGACTTATTTTGCTTAGCATCATACATTCTAGCTCCATCCATGTTGTTGCAAATGGCAAGTTCATTCTTTTTGATTGCTGAGTAATATTCCATTGTATCTATATAGCACACCTTCTTTATCCATTCTTCAGCCGATGGACATTTGGGCTCTTGCCATACTTTGGCCGTTGTCGATAGTGCTGCTGTAAACACTGGGGGCATGTGCCATAGAGACACTTAGGATTCCTGTTTTACAACCAAAGAACTCAGTTGGGGTTACTCAGAGGGATGACGTATGCCAGGTTACAGAAATAAAGGTGCCCAAAGTGAGACGAACGAAGAGGTAGGTCTGGCTGAGTCCAAAGCTTTAAACACTTAACCACACACCGTATTTAACCTGCACCAGTCCAGTCCCCATAAAACAAAGTAAACAAGAAACAAGAAACAAAAGAAATCCCTTTGATTGGCCACCGCGTCTCTCTCCTTCCCTTCAGAGCCACTCTTGCCCAAGCAAGGTCTGGTGTGGTCATTCCTTTCTCTACCCGTCCCCTCCCATCCTACCACGCTCAGGCTTTGCCT
The DNA here is from genome assembly GCF_028749965.1 of Puma concolor. Lineage (NCBI taxonomy): Eukaryota > Metazoa > Chordata > Mammalia > Carnivora > Felidae > Puma > Puma concolor. Next base: position 14,768,920 of record NC_141672.1, on the reverse strand, counting down.
CCGGCACACCACTGTGGTCACCAACACCAAGAGATATGCTCACCAACAGCCTCCATATCACCAGATCCGAGGGACGCTTCTGCACAGAACTTACTCTGTCTCCCGGAAGTATCAACTCTGTGGGCCCCAGGCTCCCTGAGATTGTGTCTGCCATTTTGTCCCTACTTCTCTGGGCATGGTGCCTCCTCAAGACACCTTTTCCTCATCCATCCTGTAAGCATTCTCCAGGGTTTGCTCACATGCACCCAAGTGGCTTTCACTTCTGCTCTGCGGAACTCTAGAGCTCCGTTGATATTATTAACTTGTCCTCAGGGTTGTGGAAAAAAAAAAGAAGCAAAGTAGGTTTCAACCTGTGTAAGTAAGGGATGCTTTCTTTTTCTTTTTTTTTTTAAGAGACATTAAAAAAATTTTGTTTGTTTGTTTATGTATTGTTGAGAGAGAGAGACAGAGACAGAGACCTGAGCCGAAGTCAGAGGCTTAACCGACTCAGCCACCCAGGCTCCCCAGGGATGCTTTCTATGCAGACACTGTCTCCCTGTAATATTGTAAACGCTATGGGATGAGAAGTGTAGTGGACAAGGCTACATCCACAAGTTCATCCAAACCTGTAACAACTCCTTAGGGTTACCTGATTTGCATAAGCAATGACAGAAGCATACTTTGGTTAATGGAGTTATAGGTGAGGTATCGGGACCCCTTGGGTGATTAAAGGGTGAACGCTGGCCAGCCCTTATGATCAGGAAACCTCTGGACCTCTGGTTTGACCACAGGGCTTGCCTACCCTGCCATAAGCATATTTGTTGCTCAAACTTTTTGTGCCTGGGGTAGATCTGTGTCCCTGAAAAAGAGACACTTTTCCTGAAATTCCAACCATTTGTGACACGATCTAGGTAGTTTACTAATAAAGGCCTGCATGCTTGGCAGAATTTGGTGTGAGACTTGCTTTCATGATCACATACCCCCCATAGAGATTGTGTGAATGGGGTCATAGGGCTCCTCCCTGCCCCCAAACACCACAAGCTGCCCAGAGTCATCAAAAGGACCTGACATTCAATGAATACAAGATTAGCTTTTGGTATACAATACTCCCTTTGGAAAGGATAGAATCCAAGGTCAAAAAAAAATGTCCTACCTGTGAATGTTTTGTGATATTTTTAAAAATAAATGTTCTACTTTGGAATAATTTTAGATTTATAGAAAAGTTGCCCAGGGGCGCCTGGGTGGCTCAGTCGGTTAAGCGTCCAACTTCAGCTCAGGTCATGATCTCGTAGTTCATGGGTTCGAGCCCCGCGTCGGGCTCTGTGCTGACAGCTCAGAGCCTGGAGCCTGCTTCGGATTCTGTGTCTCCCTCTCTCTCTGCCCCTCCCATGCTCACGCTCTGTCTCTCTCAAAATAAATAAATAAACATTTTAAAAATTTTTAAAAAGAAAGAAAGAAAAAAAAGTTGCCCAGAGGGGCGCCTGGGTGGCTCAGCCGGTTGAGCGTCCGACTTCGGCTCAGGTCACGATCTCACTGTCCGTGGCTTCAAGCCCCGCGTCGGGCTCTGTGCTGACTGCTCAGAGCCTGGAGCCTGTTTCAGATTCTGTGTCTCCCTCTCTCTCTGACCCTCCGCCGTTCATGCTCTGTCTCTCTATGTCTCAAAGGTAAATAAACGTTAAAAAAATTAAAAAAAAAAAAAAAGAAATGAAAAGTTGCCCAGATAGTTCAGAGTTCCCATATACCCCTCAGCCAGCTTCCTTGAATGGCAGCCTCTTACCCAACCCTGGTACAAGTGTCAAAACTAAGACATTAACATTCGTACTTTACTGTTAACTAAACCATCCTATTCAGGTTTCACTAGTTTTTCCCCTGATGTTCTTTCTCTGTTCCAGAATCCAGTCCAGGAAATCACACTGCCTGTGGTCGTCGTGTCTCCCTAGTCTGCTCTGATCTATGACAGTCTCTCAGTCTTTCCTTGCTTTTTAGGTCCTTGACCGTTTTGAAGAATACTGGTCAGGTATTTTGCAGAATATCCGTCAGCCTGGGCTTGTCTGGTGTTTTGTCACAATTAGACAGAGGTTGTGGGTTTGGGGGAATAGTCAATGTCTGAGGTGTCCCAATAACACCTCCACCAAGTGGGTGGACCCCCAGAGGGTTCTGCAGTAGCCACAGACTGGGAAGGGAGCCTGGGGGGATTAGGAGACAGTGCCCAGGAACTACATGATGGGATGTCATCCTGAAGACCTGTGTCTGTTTTGTGGCCAGTGGCAGTCCCAGGGCCAGAGGAAGGAGTGGATCATTGCTGAAGGAGATACATATGTCTGAGGTTGAGGGAGGACATGGCTAGCTGTATGTGGGAAACCACAGCCCCTGTACACACAGAGTAAATAGAGAGGCCAGGGACGCCTGGTGGCTCAGTCGGTTAAACATCTGGCTTTGGCTTAGGTCATGATCTCCCGGTCCGTGAGTTCGAGCCCCACGTCAGGCTCCGTGCAGACAGCTCGGAGCCTGGAGCCTGCTTCAGGTTCTGTGTCTCCCTCTCTCTCTGCCCCTCCCCTGTTCATGCTTTGTCTCTCTCTGTCTCAAAAATAAGTAAACATTAAAAAAGAAAAGAGAGGCCAAACATTCTGGTTAGAGACTTCTGCCAACTCAGATCTTCTACAATAAGGATGCATCTCATGTCAAAAAAAAAAAAAAGGAAGGAAGGGAGGCAGGAAGGATGGAAGGAAGAGGGGGAAGGGAGGGAGGGAGGGGGGAAGGGAGGGAAGAAGGAAAGAGGGAGGGAAGGAAAAAAAATATAAATCACCCTGGACTATATTTGACTTTATACCATATAATTTTTTTAAAAACTTTAATGTTTATTTATTTTTGACAGACAGAGAGTGAGCAGGGGAGGGGCAGAGAGAGAGGGAGACAGAGGATCCGAGTGGGCTCTGTGCTGACAGCAGAGAGCCCGATGTGGGGCTCAAATTCATGAACTGTGCAATCATGACCTGAGCCAAAGTCAGATGCTTAACTGACTGAGCCACCCAGACACCGCATAAAATATAATTTTTAATATGTTTTACAGAGGAGAGGTCCCAAAAGTCACGCCGCAATGCTACTCCAAGTGCAGGCAAGTGAAATTCCACTCTTTGGTATCCCTGGATTGAATGCAGGCCCCTGAAGAACAGAGTTCCAGGGACTTTAACTTGGGGTGAATGTTTATCAGCCAGTATCTCTAATAAGAAGGGAAAGATACAGCCAGAGAGACTGAGGTGCCCACAGAGAAGGGGAGAAGAAGCAATTAAAGGCAGAGTCCACAATACTGCTAAGGGCTGGGCTTGACCTTGAGAACGCTTGTTCCATTAGCTCCACTGGGACCGAATTCCTGTTCCACACTAACTAGATTAGTGGTAAATGGCAGAAACAAATAGACAATTAGCTAACAGGTTAAATTAGTTTAAAATCAGAAGTGAAATTAAATGCACAGAGCCCCAGTCTCCGGAGGAAGAGGCAAGATTATTGTTAATGGAGCACGGCCAGGCATGCCATACCTTTGGGGAACCCCCTGCCTAGGGAAAAAGACACAGAAGTAAACAAATAACCACAAACTAACATTACATTAAAGGGATTATGAGAATACAGAAGTGGAAAAACCATGCCTCAGAGAGTCAAGAATGATTTCACAAAGAGCTTACACTTAGACTGGGTCTTGATGGATGTGTAGGAGTTTGGTGGGTGACAGATCACTGTGAAATGGTGAAAGAGCAAGGGTTTTGGAGCCAAGAAGACCAAAGCTAAAATCCCAGCTCCATTCTTTACTATTAGTGTAACCAGAGACAAGTTATTTAGCCTCTGAGACTCAGCTCCCCTGCCTATAAGATATCTAACATGAGACATCCTTGGTACATATAGTATCCAGGAGCTGCCCAGCACCCACTAGGCTTCTTGTAAATAGTGGGTGCATTAGAAGTTGAGGGTATATGGGGTGCCTGGGTGGCTCATCAGTTAATGTCCAACTCTTGATTTCGGCTCGGGTTGTGGTCTCACAGTCGTAAGATTGAACCCCATGTGGGGCTCCGCCCTGCGCATGGAGCCTTCTTAAGATTTTCTCTCTCCCTCTCCCTCTCCCTCTCCCTCTGCCCTTCCCCCCAACCCCCCTCAAAAAAAAAAGGAATTTGAGGGTATGTATAAAAATATGTTGGAGGGATGAGTCACACAAAGGTTGGGGAGAGGATGTGTTGGAAGGTCCAAAGACCCTGAGTTTGAATTTCTTCCCATCCTTGACTTGCCAACAGTGTGATACTGGACTAGTTATAAAGCTTCTCTGCAACTATAAAATGGGGATAATAACAGCACCACCATGTACGGCTGTCATGATGGTACAATGAGCTAAGGCATGCGAAATGCCCAGCACACCATGAGCCATCAGTAAGTGGTAGCTATTATTTCTTTTTTTTTTTTAATTTTTTTTAATGTTTATTTTTGAGACAGAGAGAGACAGAGCATGAACAGGGGAGGGTCAGAGAGAGAGGAAGACACAGAATCCGAAGCAGGCTCCAGGCTCTGAGCTGTCAGCACAGAGCCCAACGTGGGGCTCGAACTCACAGACCGTGAGATCATGACCTGAGCCGAAGTCGGCCGCTTAACCAACTGAGCCACCCAGGCGCCCCTATTATTTCTGCTGTCATCATCCTTATTCTTTCTGTCATTACTGGGAAGAGGAAGTGAGAGAATGGCACTGAGAGCCAACTGATCATATCTGGCCCTGCACATACACTAATGGTATTTATCGATGGGCTTACCTCTCCATCATGTCTCCCCACTAGAACATGAGGTCTGGTGAGGGTAGGCTCTTTGTCTTGTTCACTGCAGTGAAGCCAGTATCTAGCAGAGCACCTGACACACAGTATGTACTCCATAAACATATTTAGGGCGGATAGATGGATGGATGGATGGATGGATGGATGGATGGATGGATGGTTGGATGGTTGGATGGATGGATGGATGGATGGTTGGATGGATGCATGGTTGGATGGATGGATGGATGGATGGATGGATGGATGGATGGATGGTTGGATGGATGGATGGTTGGATGGATGGATGGATGGATGGATGGTTGGATGGATGGATGGATGGATGGATGGATGGATGGATGGATGGTTGGATGGATGGATGGATGGATGGATGGATGGATGGATGGTTGGATGGATCGATGGATGGTTGGATGGATGGATGGATGGATGGATGGATGGATGGATGGATGGTTGGATGGATCGATGGATGGTTGGATGGATGGATGGATGGATGGTTGGATGGATGGATGGATGGATGGATGGATGGATGGATGGATGGTTGGATGGATGGATGGATGGATGGATGGATGGATGGATGGATGGTTGGGGAAAATCACAGGCCCATTGCAGGGAGGACTCAGAGCAGATCTATGAGTATGGCCCCATTCCAGATGCTGTTAAAGGTTCAATAAAGGCTCCCAGTAGTGGTCCCTGGAGGATGGAGCCGGGAGGAGGCAGGTGGGAGCCCTGGGAGGTGGGTGGGAGAAGTGGGCAGAGACGGAACATAGCCAACTCCTGAACACAAGTGCAGAGTCAGCTGGACCTTCAAGGGGATCACTGCCAGCCCCAGTCCCTGGCCCAGGCAGCCTTCCAGCCCTGACCTGGAGCCCCAAGGAGGAGTGGGAAGCAGCGGAGGTGGGGGGCATGGTCTCTGCACCTGCTCAAACTCTGACTACCCTTTGTCACCCTCTTCTGAGCATTAGGAAACCTGTGCTCAAGTCCTGATTCTGCCACTCATTGCTGTGTCACTTAGGCCATTTGTATGACCATCTAGGTTTCAATTTCCTCATTTGTGGCCGGGGTGGGCAGGGGGTGAAAAGACCTACCCTCTAAATTGCTGTGAGCACTGAACATAATGAGAGCACCTGACACAGTGCCTGGCATGAAGCGGGCACCCAGCAGAGGTGGCTGCTGTTATTACTACTGTTAAAATTATCATATCATTAATAATAAAAAGGCACTTTATGAACTGTTATCATTATTACTATAGCCCCAAAGAATCTCTTGTTTGAGCTGAATGGCATAAAGACACCTGCTCCTATCTCAGCTGCTAAATTCCCCTTCAGATGGAAAGCCACTTAGGGCTGTGGCCTGTGAGAATCATCTGTGTGCCATTCTGCTTTTTCCTGGTCCCCTCTCTGTCCCTCTCTCTGTCTCTTGTCTGTCTCTATCTCTCCATCTGTCTCTCTGTCTCTCATCTCTCTGTACCTCTGTATCTCTCTATCTGTCTCTGTCTCCCTGTTTCTCTCTTCCGCCCCTCCTAACTCGTCATCCTCAAAGGCACTTTAAGCATGCTCTCTTTCTGAGGGCTTCCCAGCCCCACCACTACCACCATCTACCAGAAGCGACCCTCCTCCCCTCTGCTCCCTCCCCGTTTCCGTCAGTCCTCTGGAGGGCTTTGCACAGAGCCTCTGTTTCCTCATCTGTAGAAGTAGATATGACACCACCCATGTCCCCGTCTCATGGGCTGTTGGGGGGGGATTCAGTGAGATAAAGCAGAGAAATTGCTTAGCCTGATGTCAGGCCATAGTGTTTGGTAAAATGGCAGTCAGACAACTGTTTTCTTATTTCTTATTTCTTATAATTTCTTATTTCTGTGTTTGCACCTAATTCCCTCTATTTCATCATGAGTTTTGAGGTCAGGCGCTGAGCTCTGGAATCAACTCTGGATGAATCCCAACAGGGGTCATAAGGTCAGTGTGCGGAGGGAGGGAGGGAGGCACAAACAGGAGAGAACGGAGGTGGTGATGGGCTGTTTCTGTGCCAGAAGCATTTCAGAGAGAACCCTCTGTTGAGAAGGGTGGGTGTTTGAAGCAAAATGTGGTTCACACTCCCTCTTCCTTCTTGCCACATGGAGCCACCAGAGGGATGTGCTTCCATGGGTGGGACCGGCAGGTGAGTTCAGGCGCATGGGGTTAGGTAAGACCCCAGGATGAGGGCGCCTGGTCTGGCCTAGCCCACAGATGTTAGTGATAGGAGGCGCCATCCTAAACACTGCCACAGGTGAGGACATGAGGACGTCTGACCCTCCCCTGTACTGAACGGTGTGGCAGGAATAATGGCCTATACTTCCCAGATGAGGAAACAGAGGCCCTAAGAGTTCAACTTGCCTAAGATCATGCCTTTCCCCGGTGCTGCATCAGGGTCTCAAATCCAGCCCCCACCCCAACGCCTAACTGTTCTTTAACCTCTCAGTGTCACACAGAACAAGCTGCATCATGAAGCATGGGCAAGAGGAAGGGCCCAGACTCTCCAAGGACATGAATGAAGGGCGTCCAGGTTCATAGGCAAATAAGCCTCCCTCAGGCCCCGAGCCCTTGTGCAGTTGCGACAGGCAGCTGGCAGACAGACAGACAGACAGACCTCCACACCCCCGTACTGAAGCCTAATCAGTGTGAGGTCTAACCATTTCACTTGCTATAGAACTACTGAGACCTACTGTGTGTCAGGTACTGTGCTATCCCTATTTTATTTCATTTAATACTCCAAGCAATCCTACAGACTTCCATTGCCATTTTACAGATGGAAATCTGAGTCAGGGAGTTTAAGGAAGCTAAGGTCATACAGTCATTAGGTGTCATTCACGTGACCATATTGTTAATCCTCAAATCCCCAGGGAAGCTCAAGGGCACACCATCACTGCTATCTGAGTCTCACCGTGTGTCAAAGCTCCAGGTGACTATCATCTGCACACCTAGATTTATAAAGGAGGAAGTCCCTGGGGGGATGGGAGGTTGTATCAGTTTGCTTTGGCTGTAATAACGCTACATAACAAACAATCTCAAAACTTCAATGGCGTACAACGATGAGCACTGATTTCCCTCAGGCGTGCACGGCTGGGGGTTGGCTGAGCCAGGCTGTGCTCCCTGGCAGTGGCTGTGCTCCAGGAGTCTCTCATTGTCCTCCTGTAATCAGCAAGCTTCCCCAGGACACTCTTCCTGTGCTGATGACAGAGGCACAAGCGAGCAGGTAGAAATGCGAAAGATTCAGCACACCGTCATTCCGTCTCATTCCACTGGGTAGCAAGTGACACTGCCAACCCAAAGGCCAGGGAAGCATGCACCACCCACGGAGGTGAGAAGAACTACATGGTCATGTGGCAGAAGGGGTGGCCTTGGGGAGCCATTCCCTCCCCCTCTGTCCCTGCAGGTGGCAGCATTTGGGCAGATAGATGAGGAGAAGCTCAAGTTCTCTCTAGAAGACAACAGTGTGTGGTTTGTCGCCCACCTCCCTCCCATTGCAACGAACTGGTGTCACTTTGACAAAACATGCTTGGGTGGGCTGTGAATTTCTGGACCTCATTGTCTCTGATAATATTAACAATAATATACCTCAATGGGGAAAAACTGAGAGCTTTCCCCCTGAGATCAGGAACACGACAGGAATGTCCACTCTCACCACTGTTGTTTAACATAGTGTTGGAAGTGCTAGCATCAGCCATCAGACAACAAAAGGAAATCAAAGGCATCAAAATTGGCAAAGATGAAGTCAAGCTTTCCCTTTTTGCAGATGACATGATAATATACATGGACAACCCGATGGACTCCACCAAAAGTCTGCTAGAACTGATACATGAATTCAGCAAAGTTGCAGGATACAAAATCAATGTACAGAAATCAGTTGCATTCTTATACACGAATAATGAAGCAACAGAAAAACAAATAAAGAAACTGATCCCATTCACAATTGCACCAAGAAGCATAAAATACCTAGGAATAAACCTAACCAAAGATGTAAAAGATCTGTATGCTGAAAACTATAGAAAGCTTATGAAGGAAATTGAAGAAGATCTAAAGAAAAGGAAAAACATTCTGTGCTCATGGATTGGAAGAATATTGTCAAAATGTCAATACTACCCAAAGCTATCTACACATTCAATGCAATCCCAATCAAAATTGCACCAGCATTCTTCTCGAAGCTAGAACAAGCAATCCTAAAATTCGTATGGAACCACAAAAGGCCCCGAATAGCCAAAGTAATATTGAAGAAGAAGACCAAAGCGGGAGGCATCACAATCCCAGATTTTAGCCTCTACTACAAAGCTGTAATCATCAAGACAGCATGGTATTGGCACAAAAACAGACACATAGACCAATGGAATAGAATAGAGACCCCAGAACTAGACCCACAAAAGTATGGCCAACTCATCTTTGACAAAGCAGGAAAGAATATCCAATGGAAAAAAAACAGTCTCTTTAACAAATGGTGCTGGGAGAACTGGACAGCAACATGCAGAAGATTGAAACTAGACCACTTTCTCACACCATTCACAAAAATAAACTCAAAATGGATAAAGGGCCTGAATGTGAGACAGGAAACCATCAAAACCCTAGAGGAGAAAGCAGGAAAAAACCTCTCTGACCTCAGCCACAGCAATTTCTTACTTGACACATCTCCAAAGGCAAGGGAATTAAAAGCAAAAATGAACTATTGGAACCTCATGAAGATAAAAAGCTTCTGCACTGCAAAGGAAACAATCAACAAAACTAAAAGGCAACCAATGGAATAGGAAAAGATATTTGCAAATGACATATCAGACAAATGACGTCAGATACATATCAGACGTATCCAAAATCTATAAAGAGCTCACCAAACTCCATACCCGAAAAACAAATAATCCAGTGACGAAATGGACAGAAAACATGAATAGACATTTCTCTAAAGAAGACATCCGGATGGCCAACAGGCACATGAAAAGATGCTCAACGTCATTCCTCATCAGGAAAATACAATCAAAACCACACTGAGATACCACCTCACACCAGTCGGAGTGGCTAAAATGAACAAATCAGGAAACTATAGATGCTGGCGAGGACGTGGAGAAACGGAAACCCTCTTGCACTGTTGGTGGGAATGCAAACTGGTGCAGCCGCTCTGGAAAAGAGTGTGGAGGTTCTTCAAAAAATTATAAATAGATCTACCCTATGACCCAGCAGTAGCACTGCTAGGAATTTACCCAAGGGATACAGGAGTGCTGATGCATAGGGGCACTTGTACCCCAATGTTTACAGCGGCACTTTCAACAATAGCCAAATTATGGAAAGAGCCTAAATGTCCATCAACTGGTGAATGGATAAAGAAATTGTGGTTTATATACACAATGGAATACTACATGGCAATGAGAAAGAATGAAATATGGCCTTTTGTAGCAACGTGGATGGAACTGGAGAGTGTTATGCTAAGTGAAATAAGTCATACAGGAAAGACAGATACCATATGTGTTCACTCTTATGTGGATCCTGAGAAACTTAACAGAAGATCATGGGAGAGGGGAAGGAAAAAAAAAAAGGTTAGAGAGGGAGGGAGCCAAAACATAAGAGACTCTTAAAAACTGAGAACAAACTGAGGTTTGATGGGGGGTGGGAGGGAGAGGAGGGTGGGTGATGGGTATTGAGGAGGGCACCTGTTGTGATAAGCACTGGGTGTTGTATGGAAACCAATTTGACAATAAATTTCATATTTAAAAAAATTACAAACAGAACCAAAAACAAAACAAAACAATAATATAATTTACAGTTGTCTGGATCTTGAAAGATTTCCAAGCGTTCATTATCTTCCTGACCCTCCCTCAACCCCGTGAAGTGTGCAGAGGAGGGAAAGAGCCCATGATAACTTATAACTAATAGCAACAACTCTAATAACAACTAGAATTTCCTTAGCTCTTGCTGCATTCCAGGAGCAGATTTACACAACTGACTCATTTAAGAAAGACTCATTGCTCCTCACAGGGGCTCTGGAATCAGAGTCTGCTTTGGAATCCCAGGGTTTCTGTTTCCCAGCTGTGTGCCCTTGGGCAACTTATTTAACCTCTCTGCGTCTCTGTGTTAGTTTCCTAAAGATGCCATAACAAATTACCACAAACTAGATGGCTTAAAACAACCAAAATCTAACCTCCAGATCTGTGAGGCTAAAAATCCTCTTTTTATAAGGACACTAGTCATACTGGAGTAAGGGCCAACCTTACCTTACGCCAATATAAACTCCAGTCTTAACACACCCAATTTAACTAATGACATCTGCAATGCACCTATTTCCAAATAACCAGATAAGGTCATGTTCTGAAGTTCCAGGAAGGACATGAATGGGGGGCGGGGGACAGAGGAGACACTACCCAAACCAGTCCACACTCAAAGCCTTGTTTTTTCTTTTCCATCTATAAAATGGCGCTGTTAGTGGGTTCTATCTTAGGAGGACTGGGTAAGGCATAGCCGGAAAGCTTTTGGCACAGAGCCTGGCACATTAAAAGTGCTCATCAAACAGAAGCTTTCATATCACTGTCACCATCATCCCCACTTTACAGTGAGGGAAACGAAGTCCAGACAGGCAAAATTGGTTGCCATCTCATACATGGCAGAGCCAGGTTCTTTAATTCCTGAGCCAGTGTGCCATGCATACAGTAGGTGCCCAATAAATGCTCCATGACAACAACTTGAAATCCAGTGGGCACAAACCAAGCCGTGGAGCCCTGTGACCACTCCAGGATGAAAGGAGATGGAACCTGGAGGGCCTGGAGCCCGAGCCCCCTGCCGGAACAGCGCCCCCCGCCTCCACCTCCACCTCCACCCTGCAAGCTGGCTCCCAGCCTCTCAGCTGTCTTTGAAATCAGCTCCTAATTCCACTGCTCTCTGTCTAGTGGGTTGAACCGACACACCTGGGGAAGGATGTTTACCATTAATATTGCAAATTGGATTCCACGAATTAGTCAATCCGCTGCTGGCAGCCGTTTGGCTGGAATTTTTCCAGCAGCTGGCTTTTCAGCTGTTGCAAAGCCACAGGGACTGCTGCCTTCCCAGGGACTTTGTCAAGAAGGCTTTGCTGAGACAGAGAAAGCCCAGTTTTCGCATTTGGGGAACGCTCTTGTTAACAAATTGTAGCTAATCTTACCTCCACGAGGGCTTCCCCAGGCACACAGCTGATTTCTCCTGCAAGTTGTGGGGGAGCCTATGGGAATGGATGGGCATGCATTGGTGGGTGGCTTTGCTGCCATGATGTGGGTAAGTTCAGGTAAAGCCAGACCCAAGCAGACTTGGGGCAGTGGTCAGCTTGGCTTCTGCCCCAGGACTCACCCGTGTCCCCCATGATCTCAGCTTCATTCTCTGGAAAGTGCAAATTTCCCCTGTACACAAGCCACTGAGTCAGGTACAGGTCGCAGGACGCACACACAAAACAGTTATGGTCCCTACTCCAGGAGCTTCCAGGCGCAGAAAAGAGATGTGACGTGTACAACCTCCCTAATTAAGTCAACGAATAAAAAAGTCCTAAGAGAGGAGCGCAGGAGCACAGCTTTGGGGGCAGGGGGAGGGTATCAGGAAAAAGCTTTATTGGCAGGTGGCATCTAGGTGGGTCTTGCAGGTTGAGTAAGAGTTCAACAGCTAGTGGCGGAGTTAGAAGTATGAGTAAAGGCAAGGAGGTGAGAAGCCCAGGGCAGGTACAAGAAACAAGAACTGGTCCAATTTGGCTGAAAAGCAGGAAATTATGGCAGAAGCAACTAGCGAGGCGATAAACAGTAATAATGATAATAATCCCCATCTGAGGAGTCACTCCAGAAATCTGCAAACTCTAGAAAATGCCTACAAGCTCATCAGAGTCCAGAGTTTGCAATGTGATGGATAATTCAGAAGCCATTGTCATTGTTTAGGAAGGGCCCGTCAAGGCCCTTGCATCCTGCACCCCCTGGGGTGAAGCGCCCAGCAGCCTAGCCCCCAGAACGGGCTGCCCATCCAGCCAGTTCCATTCCTTCCATCCTCACTGCGCCTGAGAACGCAAGGGTGGTAAACCCACTTCACAGATGGGAAAGGTGAGGCCCAGGGTCTCGAAGTAGAAAATGGCATGCTCAGTAACTAAAGGGAGGTAGATTTTTTTCCCAATGACCTCACAGTCATTGCAGAGTTTTCTTCCATCATCCAGAACGTGTTTTCATTGAGGTGCGGGGGGGTAACGAGGCTGGGAGAGGAGCTGACACGTGAGCCAGTGACTGGAGCGGCTGGTGCTTGTCCTGAGGGAATGGGAAGGAGGGGCTCCTGATGCCACTCTGGCGGTGAAGCCTGACCTGAGTCTGGAAGAATCTCATCGGGAGCATCCGGATGAAAAGAGCCAGGAACTCTGGGCAGAGGGAACAGCCTGTGCAAAGGCACAGAGGAGTGAAAAGCAAATCAACTGGAACGTATGTTCCACAAGAATAGGAACTGAGTCCACCCGTCTCCAGGCCCAGTGCCCAGCCCACAGTGACTGCTCAGTGCATACTGAATGAGTGACTGAATGAACGGCTAGTTTACTAAAATTCAGGGAGGGGGCGCCTGGGTGGCGCAGTCGGTTAAGCGTCCGACTTCAGCCAGGTCACGATCTCGCGGTCCGGGAGTTCGAGCCCCGCGTCGGGCTCTGGGCTGATGGCTCGGAGCCTGGAGCCTGTTTCCGATTCTGTGTCTCCCTCTCTCTCTGCCCCTCCCCCGTTCATGCTCTGTCTCTCTCTGTCCCAAAAATAAATAAACGTTGAAAAAAAAATTTAAAAAAATAAAATAAAATTCAGGGAGAGTTCAAACCAGAAATGCTTTCAATTTCCTCCAAACCTGTGCTTTGGCCCATGCCTCGAAAAAGCCTCCTTCCCACCCCTGGATATCTTAGGCAGATCCCAGCATTTGTGGTCACTTCTAGTGTTAGGAACAGTCCTATCTTCGGAAGAGTCTCTCCGATTAAAAAGCCTGCTCCAGTCTAAAGCACCCCCCATTCCCCGAACTCAGACCCAGTTCACAGCTCAAGACCCCTCCTCCCCAGCAGTGGGAAGGGGCAGGGCCTTTCCTTTTTTTCCCCTCCCTCCTCCCACTCTGCTGCTGACACCACCTGGGAGGGGGGGATTACAGGGATGCCGCAAAAGTCTGTTATCAAATCTGAGCTCCTCAAGGGCGTGTGTTGCATATTATTCTTTTATGGAGACAGAGTTGTCATATAACATCAGTTTCAGGTGTGCAACATAATGAGTCTCTATTTGTATATATTATGAAATGATCACACAGTAAAGACAAAATTGTTTTCTTGTGATGAGAACTTTTAGGATCTACTCTCTTAGCAACTTTCCGATATAAATACGGTATTGTTGACTAGAATCACCATGCTGTGCATTACCTCCTTAGGACTTACTTATTTTATAACTGAAGTTTGTACCTTTGACCCCCTTCACCCTTTTCACAGCCCCCCTTACCCACCCCCTGCCTCTGGCAACCCCTAAGCTTTTCTCTATATGTATGGGTTCAGGTGGTTTCTTATTTTTAAGATTCCACATATAAGTGAGAGCATATTGCATCTGTCTCTTTCTGTCTGACTTATTTCACTCAGCATAATACCCTCCAAGTCTATCCATGTTATTCCAAATGGCAAGAGTTCCTTCTTTTTTATGGCTGAATAATATTCCCGTGTGTGTGTGTGTGTGTGTGTGTGTGTGTGTGCGTGCGCACATCATACTATAAACACATTTTTTTTACCCCCTCATCCATCAACGGACACTTAGGTTGCTTCTGTGTCTTGGCTGGGAGGGGGGCAGATATCTTTTTAAGTTAGTGTTTTCATTTCCTTCAAATACCCAGAAGTAGGATTGCCAGATCATATGGTAGCTCTATTTTTAAATTTTTGAGGAATCTCTGTGCTGTTCTCTATAGCGGCTGCACCAGTGTATGTTCCCACCAGCGGTGCACGAGGCTTCCCTTTTCTCCACATCCTCACCAGCATTTGTTACCTCTTGTCTTTTTGATACTATCCCTTTTAGCAGTGATACCTCGCTGTGGTTTTGATTTTCATTTCCCTGATGATGCGTGATGTTGAGCATCTGTTTGTGGCCCTCTGTGTGTCTTCTTTGGAAAAATGTCTGTTCAGATAATTTGCTCATTTTTAATTGGATTGCTTGTTTTTGTTTTGTTTTGTTTTGTTTTTTTTGCTACTGAGTTGTGTAAGTTCTTTATATATTTTAGATATTAACCTTTTAATCAGAGATTGTTTGCAAATATTTTCTCCCATTCAGTAGGCTGCCTTTTCATTTTGTTGATGGTTTTCTTCACTGTGCAGAAACTTTTTTGTCTGATGTAGTCCTCGTACTTGCTTAGTTTTGCTTTATGGCCTTTGTTTTTGGCATCAAATCCAAATAATCATCTCTAAGACCAGTTTCAAGGAGCTTACCCTCAATCATTTCTTCTAGGAGTTTCAGGTTTCAGGTCTTGCATTCGAATCCTTTTTGTTTTTCTTTTGCATTCAAATCTTTACTCCATTTTTAGTGAATTTTCTTTTGCATGTGACTGTCCAGTTTTCCCAACACCATTTATTAAAGAGATTGTCTTTCCCCATTGTGTATTCCTGGTTCGCTTTGCCAAATCAAAGCTAATAGACCGTATATGTGTGGGTTAATTTCTGGGCTTTCTATTCTGCTCCATTGACCCATGTGTCTGCTTTTATGCCAACACCATGCTGTTTTGACTAGTATAGCTTTGTAATATACTTTGAAATCAGGAAGAGTGATTCCCTCCAGCTTTGTCCCTCTTTCCCATGATTGCTTTGGCTCTTTGGGGTCTTTTGTGATTCCAGAGTGTGCTGCATTTTAGAAGGGCCATCCTTCTTTAAGCTGGACTGTGTCATGCCACACAAGATGTCCAGAATCCCTGCCCACTAAATGCCAGGGCAACCCCACCCAGTCATTGTTACAATGACTGTAAGCATCTTCATGCTTACACATGCTCCCCTAGGGAGTGATATTATCTTATTTTGAGAAGTGAGCCTTAGCTGGGGCTATTTGTCATCCTCTTTTGGCTGACATCCACTGGTCAAAATGTCAGCTATTTCATGAAGCACACTGGGCTTCTGCTGAGGCTCCCTGTGGATACCTCCACCATGCCCTGTCCCCTGACTTTGGCTTTGCATTCTCCAGCTGACCTCTCTCGACCCCCCTGGGAGTCTGCCATGAAGACTGTTCCTGCCAGGGCTTCCTCATGCCGGCACACAGCTTCTTGGTCAGGATCCACTGAAGGATCAAGCCAGCTACTTTCTGTGGCAGCCACTTGTGCTGTGACGAGCCAGAGGTATACAGGCTACCCGTGACTGTCATCTCTTTCCAATTGCCATAGTGAGCTGCCCCAGTCATGCTCCCATGTGGGTCCCCCAACTCCAGGCACACATGTCAAGTTCCCACCAAAATTACTCTCTCCCATGCTACAACCTGGTGCCCAGACATGTCTGCAATTTAGCAGACCTGTGGCCAGGGAATAAGACACAGTCCCTGTTTTCACAGGAACCACCTGTCTCTATCTACTTGAGTTTTGCTCACTTCACTTGGAAGGTGGAAGGGAAAATCTAGAGTGCTTCCGGCTTCCATGGGTGCCCTCCTCTTTCCAATGTCTACTCTTCCAGGATAGCTGCCATTATGGCTGCTGGTGGGAGTTTATAGGATTGAGCCCTAAGGGATGTAACTGACATCTCTCTTAGCAGGTGGAAGAACTCGTCTACCTTCCATTTTAGGGTTTCTCCCAACTTCTGGAACTGCTACTAATATCTTATTCCACTTCCCTTTACAAACAAATGAACAAGCACAGTTCTTTGGGAAACAGTAAGTAGATCTCTGAGCCCAGAAATCAGGTTGTATGTAGAGTAGATGAGAGTAAATGAGTCAGGTGGAATCCTGGAATATGTGTAGTAAGTGATGTTTATGTGCTAAACTCTACAGTATGGGCTTCCAATACGTCATCTCGGTTAAAACCTAATTTTACAGAGAAGGAAATTGAAGCTCCAAGAGGTCAGGGCACTTGCCCAAGTTCACCCAGCTGTGAGGTCGAGGGGCTGGGCTGTGAACCAAGGTGGCTCAGGAATGCCATGCTCTGAACCTCTGCTCTCATTGAGTGAAGTCCCAGGAAGATCCATCCTGCCAGCAGCCTGGACCACAAAGCCCTGAGGAGGGGCTCAGAGGGGTCCTCATTATGCCCATGTTTGTTATCCCAGGAGCCACCAGTCCCAGGCTGCAGGAAGTCATGCTACCATTTTACTAATGAGTTCAGCCCTTATAGAACCAGTCCCCACTCAACCATTGTTCCCCTGTAGCCTCTTCCTGGTATGTTGGGTCATTAGGTCTGTCCTCAGTCTCTTGCTGATGTCTGATTGTCAGATGCTGCCATCCAGAGGCACCAGCAGAACCGCAAATCGTGCCAACAGTGCAGGACTTTGGGAAATTGATGACCAGGGCTCCAGGGAGCTGCTCACACCTCCTGCAAATGCCTGGCCCCTGGAGGATGTGCTGAGGATGTGCCCAGCGAACACCCCAGGGCCAGAGCTTTGACAAGAATGACCTGATTGTGCCATGAAAACCAACTGAGAAGTGAGAGATTTAGTATCAAACTCTCGTATAGCCTGCCACAGTAATTACTCGAAAGAGACACCTCCAAACAATCAACATCAGATTCATGCTTGCTTCACTTGTAAAACGGGTGCAGAATGCCATTATGACGTAAATTCTGATCATTTTCATAATTATTCATTATATTTCTAAAAAATGGATTCTTGCCCATATTTTTTTTTTCTTTCTACTTTCTATTCCATTCTATTCCAGTCCTTGCTTTCAGAGACTGGTCAGACTGGAGAGGAGAGGAAAGACAGAGGCCTGGAGGCAGTCAAAGGGGAAATGGAAAGAAGGAGGGAGGGACAAAGGAGCTCACACCTGCACACATAGCTAATGACACCACCAGCAGTGACATTGGGATTGGCAGCTGATGAAGGGCTTTACCGAGCTTGGTGAGCATGATACAGACATGATAGATCCAGGGGGCCTCAGCCATGCCTCATCCACAGATATTTACTGAGTGCCTACTGTATACCAGAAATAGTGCTGGGGCACAGAGACAGGAAAGACCTATAGCTCACAATGTGTTAGAAGAAAGACATGTATGAACAGGTAATTCTATATTGGCAGGGGCGGGGAGTTGTTTCTTTTTTTAAGAAAAGCTAATAATGAGTCTCTAGGGAATTATGTTGTTACAGGTTGAATTGTGTTCCCTTCCATAAAAGATATGTTTAAGCCTTAACTCCCAGTACCCTAGGATGTGGTCTTACTTGGAAATAGTCATTGCAGATATAATTAAAATGAGGTCATGCTGGACTAGGGTGGGCCTCTAATCCAATATGACTGGTGTCCTTATAAAAAGATGGCCCCAGGAAGACAGAGACACAGAGACAGAAGTTGTATAGCCACAGCCAAGAGACACACCAGAGGACGACGGGGCGGGGGGAGGGGTGGCGGTCATGGAACAGATTCTCCCAAAGCTTTCCTGAGAGTGAGGTCCCTCCAACACCTTGAGTTTGGACTTCTCACCTTCAAAATTGTGAGGCAGTACATTTCTGGTATGTTAAGCCACCCAGTTTGTGGTACCTGGTTTCCACAGTAGTCCTAGGAAGCTAATCATATGCTGAGTGAAAAAAAAATCCCCAAGGTTACAGTCTGTATAATTCTATTAGCACTCTTGAAATGACAAAATTATGGAAATCAGAACAGATTCGTGATTGCTAGGGGTAGAGGAGGGGGTGGGGCTGAGCGCAAAATGAGTGTGGCTGTAAACAGGATGCTGGTGGTGATGGGCATGTCCTGTGTGTCGCCTCCATCAATGCCAGTATCCTGGTCGTGATACTGAAAGACCTCCGTCTTGACCTCAGTCTATACTTTTGAACTGATTACATCCCAGTTTATCTTTTAACTCGGGCAGAAGACCAGGCGGGCAAAGCATCCCATGGTGGGAACCAAAACTACCCCCTCCAGCAATAACAACTGTCCTCATGCCATCAAGACCCTGCGTGATTGACCCCAAGACAAGGACCAACCTGACCTCTACTGCCCAGCTGCATGGACCCACCGACCTTGGCCCCACAGTTTTCTTACATAACCTAACAAGTATTTTCAGCACTCTGGAGACATGCTTTAGGACACTAGTCCACTGTCTTCCACATGATGGACGCACTGAAATAAATCCCTGTCTTGTTTTACCACTGCCCCCAATCTCTCTCTCTCTCTCTCTCTCTCTCTCTCTCTCTCTCTCTCCCCCTCTCTTTCTCTCCCTCTGCCTCTAGATTTACTAGGGCAAGTGACCAAACCTGGTCTGTTTGGGACCCCTGGACCCAGGTGCTTTTGGTCTTTGGTAAATCACCCCCAACTAAAGATGAGAGAAATTGGGGCTCAGAAACCATACAGCTGATGGGCAGTCAGTCCAACTTAGACATTCTGGCTCCCAACCTGTATTTTCTTTGCCTTTTTATCCCCAGAAAATTCAGAGAGCCTTTGGGTTGGGATGCACCCTAAGTCCACATTCTACAACTTTCCATCCAGCTGTTGTGCACCTCCACTAGCTGCTGGGGACCCCACCACTTTTGCTTGGAGACATCTCTGCCTGGCTCCCACCTACTTTCAAATCTTGTCTTAAAAACACTATCGGGCCCCACTCAGAACCCCAGAGTTAGGGTAAAGATTATTTTAAGCTGAAAACATTTGACATTCAACAGATGGCAGAAAGAAGCCTTCTCAGCCTCCCTTATCTGATGAACAGCAGCAACTTCTAGGAAATGAGGCTTCCATGAATTCCCTCTTTGGGACAAGTCTACTTCCAGGAGAGAGACCGAAGATAAACCTACACTAAACCCCTCTCGGTGGGGGTGGGGTGGGGGGGGTGGGGTGGAGTTTCACAGTCCTGAAGAAGATGGAAAGACTACACATACCTGTATAGAAACATCATCTCCCATTTGTTTTCCTAAAAATCCATTTGTCTTTCCCAAAGAAATCTGTTTGTTCTCCGCCCACTTTTGTCCCACTAAGTTAGGTCTATAAGCCTCTAACTTTACATATTTATTGAGCTACCTATTTCTTTTGTTAGCTCCTTTTGGTATGCATACAAATAAGCCTTTTGTCTCCTGTTACTATGGCAGTTTAATTTGCATGCCCCCACTGACTGAATCTAAGAGGGTAGAGGAAAAGTTCTTCCTCTCCCACAACAGCATCCACCCCAGGACATCTTGTCCCTGACCCTCATATCTGATCTCTACCCTGGCCATATCTATTCACCCTATTCTCTGAGCCCTTATCCCACAAGAGTTAGATGGTTATTATTGGGGACAGAGGTTTATAATGCCCAGACACTGTCTTTTGGCTGCCACATCTACTACTCACCCCTGTATCCCTGTGTCACTGCGTCCCTGCCTCAGGTGCCTGGTGGGGCTTCCCTGTTTACTGGTTGAAGGAGTGGGGTGTCCTGCTCAGCTGTGAACAGCTCTGCTGTTCTCCACTGTGTCTGGCCAAGTGCAGAGACATCTAAACTGCAATCGCTTCCACACCCCTCCAGTGTTTTCAAACTTGGCTCTTCAGGCTTCTTTCCCTCTTACTCTTAGGTTCACAGGATCCTCATCACCTTGAAAAAGCCTCATCATCTGACCCAGCTTCTGTTTCTGTTCCTGTCTGACTCATCTCATTTTTGCAGCAGGACTGCCGAATCAGCCACTACCCCACGTCCCCAGAGTTTATTTCTCCAGAACGTTCCATCCTGCTGTGACTTCCATGCCCTCCATTCTCCTACCCCTGCTCATCATACATAATGTTTCTTTTTTTCTACCTCGGAAAGTAACATGTTCACTACAGGAAATGAAAAAGTAGCGAAAAAAATATAACGAAGAAAATATAAGCATGCCATTTTTCTACCACCAGATAGATACAACCCCAGGTAAAAGTTTGGTGTGTCGGGGCGCCTGGGTGGCGCCGTCGGTTAAGCGTCCGACTTCAGCCAGGTCACGATCTCGCGGTCCGTGAGTTCGAGCCCCGCGTCGGGCTCTGGGCTGATGGCTCAGAGCCTGGAGCCTGTTTCCGATTCTGTGTCTCCCTCTCTCTCCGCCCCTCCCCCGTTCATGCTCTGTCTCTCTCTGTCCCAAAAATAAATAAACGTTGAAAAAAAAAAAAATTTAAAAAAAAAAAGTTTGGTGTGTTTTTTAAGCTTTTTTTTATATATATAAAATTTTTTTAATGTTTTATGTATTTTTGAGACAGAGAGAGACAGAGCATGAGCAGGGGAGGGGCAGAGAGAGAGGGAGACACAGAATCCAAAGCCAGCTCCAGGCTCCGAGCTGTCAGCGCAGAGCCTGACGCGGGGCTCGAACTCACAAACCGCGAGGTCATGACCTGAGCCGAAGTCGGATGCTCAACCCAGACGCTCAACCGACTGACCCACCCAGGTGCCCCAAGCTTTTCTTTTTTAATGTATAATAAGTAAGTGAGCAAAATTGAGACCATACAATATATTTAGTGTTATATTTTCCTTCTCTATGTAAAATAGTATCACAATCATTGATCATGAATATTTTTCTCACGTCATTAACTATTCTTTGAAAGAGATGAATTTTCATAATCTATAACATTCTATTATATAGGTTTATTTCCCTCATCCAACGAGTATTTACTGAACATCTATTATGTGCCAAGCACTGTTTTAGGCACTAAAACAAGTCAGATGAAGTCTCCACTCTCATGGAGCTGAACTTCGGGAGGGAAAAAAGCTATGACAAGGTGATATTTTGGTTGTTAGATATGCCATTATGTATACGAGCCTTTATTTTTAGACTTTATGCTGCTTTCACATTCAGGAGCAGGGGTTCCGTGTCAGAAAGATCCGAGCTTTACCTTTGTGCCTTTGATAAGTTACTTAACCTCTTCCTGTGTCAGTTTCCTCATCTGTAAAGTGGGTGTAAAGCTAGCATTTCCTCACTGAGGTAGATGAGATACTGCCTGCAAAGCACTCAGCACCTGGTAATCACTTAACACAAGTCAGCTGTTATTTTTATTGCAACAAAGGAACAGAAATCCATGTGCCCATGCTCAGTAATTTTTGCAGGATAAACTCCTAGAATTAGAATGAGGTGGGTCGAAGTTAGCATTTGTAAAACATTGACATATTGCCAAATTGCCCCAAGGAAGGTGACGCTCCCATTGGTAGGGGTCGGAGGCATTGGTGGACCGTGCCCCAGGGATCTCCTTAAGGACCATATCCGGTGGCCTTTGGGTTCCCTGCCCTATTCCTCAATGCTGCTCTGTGCACCTGACACCATTGACCCCCTTGAGAATTCTCTTCCCATCGCTTCCTTGACATATACACCACCAGGACTCCCCTCTTGCCCTCTCGCGGCCCCTCCTCATGCCCCCCTGACACCTCTCTACTGACAGCCATTCCCCAGAGTCAGTCCTGGGCTGACTGGCTCCTTCCTCCACATCCCCCGCCTTGGAAGATCCCGTGACTGCAGCCAGCACCTCTGTGAAGACGCGTCCACGGCCGCTTCCCCCTTCTCTCTTAATTTGTGACCATCTTACCTGGAGTTCATCGAACTTCTTGGATCTCTGAGTTAATGTTTTTCGCCAAACTGGAGGTGTTATTGACAATTCATTTCCACAATTTTTTGGCCTCTTTTATCCCCCTTTCCTTGTAGGACTGCATTTCTGTGTATGTTGTAACACTAGATTCTACCCCAGGCCTCTGAGGCTCTGTTCCTTTTATTTTTTCACTCTTTCCTGTCCTCTGGATTGTTTGTTTCTATTCATCTTTCTTTAAATACGTGGGTTCTTTCTCCCACTGAACCCACCTAGGGAGGTGCTTGGGCTTTTGAGCGATTCCAATCTCGACCCGCTCCACTTCCTAGGCAAGTCTGCCTGACTTCTCTGAACCTCAGTGTCCTCATAAAATAGGGGTGACGATACCTTTTCCTCAGATCTCAGACTTGAGATGGAAGTGTGCGAAGTGGGTTCACATAGTAATGACTTGATCAGCGGTAGTGATCTACTTTTCTAAAAATTAAACTTTTAATCTTGAAATAATTATGAATTCACGTGCAACTGTTAGAAATCAAACCGAGAGACCTTGCAGGTGCTTTGCCAGCTTCTGCCAGTGGTAACTTGCACTTGCACAACTGAGTGCAGTGTTGTTAGTGGGGCCCAAACAGACCAGGTTCATCCACTTGCCGAGGATAAAGTCCAGAAGCAGAGAGACAAACGGTGACAAAACAAGAAAGGGATTGATTTCGGTGAGGCCGACGCTGGGAAGACAGTGGACTAGTGTTCCAATGTCTCCAGAGTGCTGAAAATACTTGTTGGGTTAGGTAAGAAAACTGTGGGACCAAGGTCGGTGGGTCCATGCAGCTGGGCAGTAGAGGTCAGGTTGGTCATTGTCTTGGGGCCAATCACGCAGGGTCTCGCTGGTGTGAGGACAGTTGTTATTGCCGGAGGGGTAGTTTCAGTTCCCACCATGGGATGCTTTGCCCGCCTGGTCTTCTGCCTGAGTTAAAAGGTAAGCTGGGAAGAACTTAAACAGTTAGAAAACACAGACTGAGGTCAAAATGAAGGTAGTTAAGACAACAACTGAGTCCTGTTTCGGTAACACATGGAAGTCAAAGCATTGCTGTGCATCATCTGGGCACAAGTCTAAGATGGGAGCCACTGGGCACCCAGTAAAAGTGCAGGTGGAATCTGAAGTCTTCAGCTTTAGTTCATTTCTGATGATCCAGAGCTCAAGACAGAAATGAAGTTGAGGAGGGGGGGAGAAGGGGGGGGTGGGACCGGGGGTCCAGTGACAATGTGGTGACTTGGTTCCAACACCAAGAGGAGCTCAGGCAGGCCTTCCTCTGGTATGGGGGGTCAGCCTGATGGAGCCTGAACAGAGAGGGACAGAAAGTGGCACAGTGATGCCACTGAAGTAGATTCCAGAAGTGCCTAAAGGGTGTGGGGGAGAGAAAATAATTTTCCCTATACCCTTCTAGGTTCTTGGCTGAGACACCCCTGTAATAAAAAGACTGATTAACAGGAGAAAAATAAACAAAAGTTTAATAACATGTGTACCTCCTATATACTGGGGAGAAAACCGAGTATCTCGCTGAAGTGGCCCAAGCCACCCCCTTAGATATCATCTTCAGCTAAAGACAAAATGGGAGGTTACCAGGGAAGCACAGAAAGCAAGGGCATGCTTGTTATGCAGATCTAAGTCTTTGCCTTCTCGTTTGACAAGAGTTCCTAGAGATTTGCTCTGTAGCTCTTCTGGGTATGAGGGAGATGCCCTTACAAATGGAGATTTCCCTTGTATTTGTAAACGTCTCTTACAAAAGGGTAACTTCTACCCACTTATCAGAGTTGCTCCTGTGTCTGCGGTTTCTTAAAAATAACCAGCTTTGGGGACGCCCGGGTGGCTCAGTCCGTTAAGCTGTTAAGTGTCTGACTCTTGATTTCGGCTCAGGTCACGATCTCACAGTTTGTGAGTTTGAGCCCCACGGCGGGCTTTGCACTGACAGTGCGGAGCCTGCTTCGGATTCCCTCTCTCTGTTCCTCCCCACCTTGTGCTCTCCCTCCCTGTCTCTCAAAATAATTATAAATAAATAAACTTTAACGTTTTTTTAAATTAACCAGCTTTAAATAATTCTTATGCCAGAGGGGCATGTTTCAGGGTGACAAATTCCGCTCCCCTTCAGGGGCCAGGGTTTAGCCAGATAGAGGCCAATTAGCAGGCTTCCCAGCCCATCGTAGGAAAGAGGACTTGGCCAGCCCAGGGGGCGGAGGGGGAGAGAGTGAGTGAATAGAGGGTGCAGGGGGGGAGCGACCAGGGTCATTTGGAAGTCCAGCACCTGAGACCAGCTCCCGAAGGAACTTCTAGTCCGAACAGGAGAAACCGGCCGCTGAGCAGAATTTGGTTGCATGGCTCCATCTGCCGGCGACTCTCTGAACTGCATGCACCCACGGGCCTCTCAGTCAACTGGCCGCGGTTCATTTCTCCTTCAGTGACCAAGCACAGAAGACATACCCACAGTGACAAGCAGCCTGGGCACTAAAGCTGGGGGGTGTTTTTGGTGACAGATGATCAAACCTCAGGTCATTTTTCCCAAACGCTTCATTTAAAAAAGTATTTAACAAACATATGTCGTACTTAACACATGGGGCAGGCACTGTTGTAAATACTTTACAAATATCAAGTCGTTCTGTGGATAGGGTGTGTTAGTACGCCCATTTTACAGATGGGAAAAGTCATGCCTGGGGCCACACACTGATGTCCTATGTGAGTGGCAAGCTGGGGTCAAATCCGAGCGACCTGACTTCAGTCTGTGCCCTTAACCATCACGCTCCTGCAGAGACCAAGATGGTCTCGCTCACGACAAGCAGTGACGTCTGCAGCCACGGGCGTTGCAGCTGAGACCAGATAGCGCCCAGACCAGCACAGGTGACAACAGCCAGAAGTGATGACCAGCAGAACCAGAGAAGACCTGGAAAGGCTCAAGACAAATTAAACGTCTTCTATTATTTTTTTTTAATTTTTTTTTAACGTTTATTTATTTTTGAGACAGAGAGAGACAGAGCATGAACGGGGGAGGGGCAGAGAGAGAGGGAGACACAGAATCGGAAACAGGCTCCAGCCTCTGAGCCGTCAGCCCAGAGCCCGACGCGGGGCTCGAACCCACGGACCGTGAGATCATGACCTGAGCCGAAGTCAGACGCTTAACCAACTGAGCCACCCAGGCGCCCCAAGACAAATTAAACGTCTTTTAAAAGAGAAGACTTTGGAGCAGACTGTCAGACTCTCCAGAGGGTGAGTTTTCACATCTGACCACATCAAAAAGACGACAGCCACCAAAGGCCCTGTCCATTGATCTCCGAACATACCAGAGATCCTCCACTGCTTCGACATAAAAAGCAGCGGGGGCCAAAGAGCGGCCCTGGGCCGGACGGAGGCCTCACCCCAACAACCGCGTGCTCGCAGACTGAGCGCATTGGGTTCATTAATTTCTTACCTCTTGTATCTTGTGTGCTATGTGACTTTGTCTTGTGCTTTGCTTTGTGTGACACGTATGACGTCAACTTAAACGCATAGTGAAATGTCATTGAATTTGGAGTCCTGGACCCGCTTTACAAGTATGGCAGCCTTGCTTTAGGATGGAATCAACTTGACATTGTGGAAAGACACACTCGTGTGTGCGCCCTCGTAGCGTGCTCACGACGGTTTGCACGGTAGGCAGGATTCTGTGCCGTTGACTCACTGCGTGTTAGACAATTTAGAAGAATCAGAAAAGGCTCCTTGAGTATTGCTTGAATTGACTCCAGCAGAAGTAATCAATAATAAATTGGGGAGTAGATCTGTGTGAATATAGACTTTCCAGGCATCTTGCGTGGGGTGAGATCCTAAGGTATCAGCAAAGGCAGAGGAAACCAAAACCGGTCCTATGCAGGGGGCAGCCGGCAGTGAAAGCTTATCGTGGGCTTTACCCCTTTGCAAGCAGGGCCGGAGGCGGAACTAGCCAAAGCTGAACCCAAGAGACACCACTTTAGAAGGGCAGTTGGAGGGTTAAGAAAAATGAAGCCGTTTGGAAACATTGCAAAAATACATGCCACTAGTGGCCAAAATAATCTATAGCTTGGCAGAAAGACGTGAACAAAAACCGTGGAAAAATATGTACACATATCCCAGGTATAAGTGGGGCATAGAGCTCTACATAGTTAGGAAATTGTGTATCGCAGCTGCGAGGGTACAAAAATGGAAGGAATGTGCGGGCACTAGGTAAATGCCTTACAAAAGCGGGAAGGGCCCAGATGCTGGACACCATACTTGGTGTAGAAGACCCGTGGTACCCACAGAGTTAGAAGTCAGAAAGAAACTCACTACCAGGAGCCCGGGATCCTAAAAACATAAAGCTCTTACTGTCAAGAGCGTCTACTGCAGACTTCACCATCTTACCAGTGAAAGCCATCTGGCAGGAGCGCCGGGGTGGCTCAGTCGGTTGAGCAGCCGATTCTTGATTTTGGCTCAGGTCATGACCCCAGGGCCGTGGGATCGAGCCCCGAGGTGGGATGGAGCCTGCTTGGGATTCTCTTTCTCTCCCTCCGCCCCTCTCCTCTGCTCTCTCTCTAAAAAAAACAAAACAAAACAACCCAAAACCCATCTTGCAGCCAGACCAGGACCAACAAAGGGGTAAAAAGTAGTCCTCTATTACTAATAGAGGAATGAGGACGTTCCAATCAATGAATAATTCAAATGTAAAGGACAAAACACCCTTGGGACCTTCCACCTGAGGATCCAGGAAACTATAGTAACCCAGGGAGGGGTTTGGCCGGGAGGATTATCAAAGCAGACCTATTATCACAAGAAAGAGTGTTCAATTTAATCACAGTCAAGGTTAACCCGCGAAGTAACAGAAGATGGAGAATATACTTGTGCTGAGCTTCAAAAACTTAGGGCAGATTTCCGTCAACAATGTCTGATGTAGACCGATTACTCCGCGCGTGCGCTGACGGAGCGCACACGAGAGCCCCGGCAGGTACAGAAATGCATCAGGGATCAGGTCTTAGGGGCAACACCCTTGGCTGCCTGCTTGACAAGTGACTCTATCTTGCTCTCTGCATTTCCAAATCTACGTTCTATATCCTAAGATCTTTCCTGACCCCTTGAAGCTTGCTCCTAAAACTCAAGAACCGTTTCCAGACTGTTATCCCACCGCGCCACCTCCAGGGGGAGCCGCGTGAACCAAGAGCAAAGGCAGCCAGTGTGGCGGACAGGTGTTCTCAGTCCACGAAGTGGACTTCACCCAGAAGGAAACCCTGCAGGAAATGCGCCCATTCTTGCAGCCCCAGTGCCTAGCACAGTGCCCCAGGCACTCAGCGAATGCAGGCATGGAAGAAAGGAGAGGGCAGAGGGGAGGAGAGGGAGGCCAAGGGGCCTGGAGGGAAGAGGAGAGGTGGGTAGAGAAACAAATATGGAGGCTGGTGGTGTCGCTGCCTTAGATGCTGCACCTATGTCCTCTCTTCTGCAGGCCACCTCTCCAAACTTTCTCGCTGGCTCGGCCATCAGTAAAGATTTTTGACAAAGAGTTGAGCATCAAGTCCTATTTGTGTATTTATTTATTTTTGTAAACAAATCCCCACACATGTATTTATCTATTATATACACATGCAGAGGTCTTCAAAGCGAGGTATGCAAACCGCTAGGATTTGGGAATCTATTTCTTGTTCCCTAGTGGCCATGTTTTCTCCATGCTAAAATCTGCTCTCTCCGAGGCTGAACCCGCATTCCCAAAGTTCTTCTCCCTCCTAACAGAAGGAAGCCCACCCCATTCACCCACCTGTATCTTGCCATGTCTTGGGCAGGGGGACCCACACAGAAATGACTGAGAACATGGCTTCGGGGAAAGCTCCTTTGAGGACTAAAATCAAAGCACCATAAATACTTGGGGCTTAGGGTTTCCCCATCATATACCTATTTCTGCAGGGGGTGAAGTTTAGCATTGGGAAGGAGGCCCCACAGACCATCAGGGATGGTGGCCAAGTGGGAGTGAGGAGAAGTCTCATTTGATGGCCTGTCCCCTGTCATAAAACACGTTAGACATAAAATGTATCACTCCTGACAGAGTGTCCCTGGAGAATAAAGCAAACCAACAGTGGTAAGAGATGCCGAAGCTGAAAACAGCTCTTTAAAATGTGTTTAAATATTAGCAATTTTTTCCAGTTAATCTCAATACTTGCTCCTAGGATGAAACATAACTTAGAACAGCTAAAGTAAGATTGGTTTATGACTCTCTTTTCAGTGTAGTTACAATGTTTTCTGAGACTACTCAATATTGCAAGATACTTTAGATAAAAACAAAAACCCACAGATCGAATTTTAACATGGTTTCTTTCAGATTCAGTGGATGTTCTTTTATGAGGTTATGGAAACCAATTTATCTAGTCATATGAAATATTGACTCCGACTATAGTCATAGTCAAGCCTCACCTTCTTTTAAAATGTTTTCTATTTTCTGCTTCCTATTTCTGAAATTCTATGTGCCAGAAAATTTGAAAAATGCACACATACACACGTTTACCAAAGGAATGCCATACATTTTCTCATAATCCTTGCTTCATGGAGAACGTTTAGTTTTAGCTCTGTTACATTGCATTATTGAAAATCAAAGAGAAACAAAGATTAATTTACCTTGTTTTGAAACAAGACAAATTGTGAAAAAATGGACACATTAATTGTTCCAAATTGATCTTAACTGCCTTTGATCACTTCTTACCAGATACAGTCTATAATTCATATCTCAGCAGTTTTTGCAAAGAATATCCCTGCGTTACATATTAAGAAGTTTAGGGACACCTGGGTGGCTCAGTTGGTTGACTGCCTCACTCTTGATTTTGGCTCAGGTCATCGTCCCAGGGTTGTGGGATCGAGCCCCTCCTCGGGCTCTGCGCTGAGTGTGAAGCCTGTTGAAGACACTCTCTCTCTCTCTCTCTCTCCCTCTCCCTCTCCCTCTCTCCCTCTCTCTCTCTCTTTCTCTCTCTCTGCCCCCGCCCCCGTTCCCACATGCTCTCTTTCTGTAAAATAACCAACACAGATAAGGAGGCATCTTGGAAATTAGCAACAGCAGGAAATCCCTGTGGGCACTGGGGCGGAAGGACAAAGGGAACTTCAGGCCCAGGGCCCCGTCACTCTGTGGGAGCCGGAGCTATGGTTGTCCTGACAGGTGAGCACTGAAGCCACCGTGGCCAGGCAGCCGCTGCCCCCGCCACTGGAGGCTGAAAGAGAGAGAGGGACATTTCTGACTCCTCCGTCTACTCCCTTCCAGTCTCCCACCAGAGCTGCTCATTGACGTGACCTGGCTGACAGACGGTGGCCTGGAGAGGGAAAGGAATGGATCTGAGGTACTAATATCCTCTTGAACATATGGGGAAACTGAGGCACAGACAGGGAAGTGACATGCCCACGTTTGGACAGCTAGTGTGTCTGGCAGAGTAAGGACTCCCCAAAGATGTCCACATCCTAATCTCTGTAACCTGTGAATATGGTAAGTTAAGTGGTAAACTCGCTCCAGGGGGTGGGTCACGCATGGAATTATGGGTACTAATCAATTGATCTAAAGATAGGGAGATTATCCTGGATTACCTGGGTGGGCCTGATGTGATTGCCAAAGTCCTTAAAAGTGAAAGAGGGAGGCAGATGTGGAGTCAGAGAGAGATGTGAGGGCAGAAGCAGGGGCAATGTTACCAGCTTTAGGACGGAAGAAGGGCTACAAGCCAAGGAATGCAGGTGGCCTCTTGAAGCTGAAAAAGGCAAGGAAATGGATTCTCCCTAGAGTTTCCAGAAAAGACTACACTAAATTCGTGGTAGTTTCTTAGAGCGACGATAGGAAACCGAGACAGCAGTAAGCGATGGAGCCCAGTTTCAGACCCAAGTGTTCTGATGCCAAAATCTGTTGCTCTCTTCCCTATTGGGTAATAATTTATTAATAATAAATGTATTAATGATTAAAATTTATTATTAATTCCCTATTGGGTTATATTGCTTTGACTCTAACCCCCCTTAAGCCTCCATTGGGTGTTATGCGTCCGTTTTTCAGTTCTTCACCACATGGTGTCTCCAGTCCCTATCACTTGCCGCTCTCACCTCAGGGCCTTTGCACTCGCTATTCCCTCTGCCTGGAAAGCTTTCCTCCAGATACTGAATAGCTAACTCTCTAATTCCTTAAGTTTTTGTTCAGATAACATCCTATTTAAAATCAGAAGCACCTACCGCCACTGCTGCACGATCTCTAGTCTTCCTTCCTATTTAATTTCCCCCAAAGCATTTATCTTCGTGTAGCATGCTATATACTCATTTACTTGTTTATTGTAAAATCCATTAGGAAAAGGATTTTTGTCTGTTTGTTCACCGCAGTATCCTCAGATCATAGAGGAGAGCCTGGCACATGGTGTGCTCAGTAATTATTTGCTGAATGAATTGTGAGATGGGGTGACAAGGTGGGGATGGAAAGAGGGACGAGATGATGAAACATGACAGAAGCAAATCTATAAGACTTGACTACTGAGGTGGCCAGGGAATGGGAGAGGTTGGAGGGGAGGCTTCGGCTTAGGTCTCTGAATGGTGTCATTAGCCAGGATAAAATATATGTGAGGTCCTAGGGGAAGACACTAAGTTTGGCCTTGGATACTTGCAGGGCATCAACGTGTGTGTGTGTGTGTGTGTGCGTGTGTGTGTGCAGAGATACAGAGAAGACAATAGATACGCACACCTACTCAAACACAAGCAGAAGTATAAGTCCATATACAACTGTACACATTTATATGTATACGCTATTGTGATATTCAATATCATGTTTCAATTCCTAGATGTCCTAAACACAGCCTAGGCTAACTACAAACAAAATATTACTTCTGTGAGCAAGGCAAAAGTCACTAATGTGATTCTTCATAATCTCTCATCTTCTTCCCAGACCCACCCCTTTTTTTTCCCTAAGGCAAATGGATATTCCCTGACCGGGTCAGTTTCTGTGCCCCCTTTCCAGGGGAAATCCAAGAAATTGGAAAAAGGGAATTAACACTAAGGAGAGTAGAGAAGTTATGTTTATCTGCAAAATGATAGCTAAGAAGCAGGGAGGGGGTGGAAAGACTGGAGCACCTGGTGCTTGGGGAGGTTGGAAGCTGCAGGAGTTGGGGTTACAGAGCTGGCTGTCATTGGAGTGGAGAATAGTGACGGGGCCAGCAGGAGGGAGAAAAGAGATGAATGTGTTTTCTGTGCATTAAGGGGCTTCTTAATGCAAGCCCTCCAGAATTTAAGTTTTCTTAAGTATTATCAGCCTGTGCTTCTTTGAATGTGACACCACCTCAGGACCTCTACACTTCTTCGAGTTATACATAGATTGCTTAGACATTCTATACAACTCTGGCGTTTCTCTCAGCATTCGTGAAGGGGGAGTTGTCTTGCCCCTCACCTATCATACTGTTTCACATATCATGTAGATGCCAGATTTGTTAGCGGAGATCAACAGTTGTCAAGACATAGTTTTTATAGATGATGATGAAAAGGAAAGAGTGATTTCCTATTTTTGTACCTGTTGGGTGTTAGTGAAATATTTTTAGCATTTCACAACTAAAATGCCTAAAGTAATCAGGAGCAGAGAAAAAAACAAAAAACAAGAATGAATTCCATCTCTCCAGTTCAGCAACAGGCAACATTTTGAGCACCAGTTGTGGAAGTTTCCAGAGGCCAAAGGGATGCTTGCTATCTTTCTAATGTCCTGGTGGGTGTAATAAATGATCAACGTTACCAACCAGGTGCAAGACTAGTTATTTTAAGACAACATGTGACATCATCACAAGCCACAAAGCATCAAAGGAAAAAAGAAAAAGCATCCAGGTAACTCATTAGACAAGGAAATACTCTCAGATGATCACGTCTATTCCAGAGCCCAAATAATAGCTTAAATGTTGATCCGAAAGTTTATGTCACCTTCGCCGTTATAATTCCATTCCAGTTCTTGGAGCAACACGTGAAATTCTTCTCAGTTAAGATTTTTGCAGATTTTAAATATTTTATATTTTCACAACTGTCTTACTTCTTTCAAAGTCTACGTCGTCGTCTTAAACTGTTGACAACAGCCTAACAACTTCGATTTAAAATTTTTTTTCAAGTAAAATATTTTACAAGATTCACATTTTGCTTCTAAGATATTTCGTTGCCCCACCAAGCCCTTGGAGAGCGACTCCGTCAGGGAGGGATTTGGCTCCTCTCGGCTTCCGTAGCGTCACTAGGCAACTTCCGCTTCTGTCGGCCGCTTTGGCAGATGCATATCCGGTAGCGGTGGTTCAAGCGGCCGGAGCAAGATGGTGAGTGACTAAGGGTTTCGGCGGGTGGTGGCGGTGCGACGGGGTCGAAGCGACCCGAGACGAGAGGGCGAGGTGGCTCCCCGAGGCACTCGACCCGCCCGCCTTCCTGCCCGCCGGCCCGCTCTCCTCGGGGGTCGGGGGCTCCCGGAGACAGTGCTGAGGTCCGCCGGGGCCGACCAGCGGGCCCGGACCGGGGTTCCTGGGGCCCCTGGCGCGCAGGGTCCCCCGGGAGGGCTGCTAGTGGGGCGGCGGAGCGGGTCAGGGCGCCCCGCTTTGCTCCTCCGTCGCCCGGGGCCCCGCTGACCGGCGCGGGGAGTTCCGGCGGGAGCCTCCCTGAGCACCTGGGACCCGTGCTTTCTGAGCCGCTCAGGTGAAGGGCTGCGCGACCGCAGAAGAGGGAGGGATTCGTTCCGGCCGAGGAGGGGAGAGCGCGGCGGTGGACGACCGCGGGGAGTGGGGGCACTTGGGGAAGTCATTCAAGACTGACGTCTTTGTGACTGGTGCACCTCGGAGGGGAATCTCCCGCTAGCAGTTGTTCGTTAGTTCAGTAGGCAGGTGTTTATTGAGCACCTGCAACTTTTTTTTTTGGCCAAGTTCTGCTCTAAGCGGTGAGGGCGCAAGAGGTGAGCGTGATTGGCGAAGTCTCTGCCTTCATGGAGCTTACATTCTAGACAAGGCGAACACACACACACCGAAAAGCGTTCTAGACAAGGCGAACAAACACACACACTTCATGGAGCTTACATTCTAGACAAGGCGAACACACACACACACACACCGAAAAGCGTTCTAGACAAGGCGAACACACACACACACACACACACACACACACACACACACACCCGAAAAGCAGACTTGCAATATGATGGCAGGGAACGGGAGAGAGATGGGTGGGTGGCCAGTGCTATATGGCTGTTTATAGAAAGGGATGGGATGGCTATTTTACATAGGGTGTTAGCAAAGGCCCCTCTGAGGAGGTGAGATTTGAGCAGGGGTCTAAACAAAATGAGAGTAGCCTATGCAGACATCTGAGGGGAAGGGGCTCCAGGCAGAAGGAATAGTTAAGCGCAAAGGGCCTGAGATGGCAGTGTGTTCAGCCTGTATCCTGAACATCAAGAATGCCGACCACATAGTCTTCTAGGTCTTGTAAGGACTTCGGGGGTAATGTTCTAAGCATGTGCTAGGTACTTTTCCAGCATTATTCTCCTTGTCACTGTTATTGAAGTAGAGCTGGCACAGTGTTAAATTAGTTTCAGGTGGACGACCCAGTGATTGGACGAGTCTGTTCTCTGCTGTGCTCTCACTGTAGCTGCCATCTGTCCCTTTACAGTGCAGTGCTATCCCAGTGCCACTGTCTGTATATTTATGTGCTTTATGTGCCGTACCTTTTACCTTTTATCCCCAGGATTTATACCTTTTATAACTGGAAGCCTGTGCCTTCCATTCCCCATCACCCACTGTCCCTTTCCTCCGGCAGCCACCAGTTCTCTGTTTATGGATCTGTTTCTGCTTTGTTTTTTGATGCCACATACAAGTGAAATCGTGTTGTATTTGTCTTTCTCTGTCTGACTTCATTTAACTTAATACCCTCTGGGTCCGTTAATGTCACAGATGGAAAGATCTTTTTTTTTTTTTAATGGCTGAGTAATGTCCATTGTGTTTGTGTGCATTTACACGCCTCACCATCTTTATCCATTCATTTATTGATGGACCCTTAGGTTGCTTCCATATCTTGGCTACTGTAAATAATGCTGCAATAGACATAGGGTTATATTCCAGCATTTTCTTCTTATCCTTACAGTAATTATTATCATCCTCACTTTACCAAGGAGGAAACAGAGACACATTAAGTGACTGTGCTATTGCACAAACCCTACCAGTCTTTGCTAGAGGCCATGCAGGAAGATATTGGTGTCCAATAGACCTTCGTGATTCCTGGCTACATCGCTGACAAGCTTTGTGAGAATAGGCAAGTCACTTAACATCTCTGGGCCTTGGTTTCCGTATCTGTAAACCAGGGGTTATGATTGTGCCAATTTCATAGAGTCTGTAAGAAGTAAACTAGGTGATACCCTGAGAATGCACACTGTTTGGCATAGAGTAAGGGCTTGAAATGGGTATATTTGTTATTGTTATTTGAGACTGAGAAACATCTTGTAAAATGCCCCAGAAATGAAGAGGTTTATGACCTGTACAGGAAGATGCCCTCCTGTGGGGCCAGACTTGCGGGATCACGAGTGGTAGATGAACCTGGGAAAGGTTAGCTGCAGCCAGTGTGGCAGGGGCCACGTCTGCCACTCTAGAGTTTGGACATTACACCATAAATGCTGGGGAGCAGCTGAAGGTTTTTGAGGAAAATTAAAGGATCAGCTCCTTGTTTTACAAAGGAATAGCTGGATTGGTGAGGGGAGAAAATGCTGTGGGAAAGTGAGTGGGAGGTCAGAGTTCTGGATAAAAACAGAGATGGGTTAAATGAGAGTGAAGAACTGAACCAGATAGATTTATTTCAGAGCCCAGATTTTGTAACCAGACTGGTAATTAAAATCCTGACCCTAATGTTTTCTTGTTCACTGGTGATATTGTATTGCTGAGGAGTTACTGTGAGTCATGCACATGCTGAGTGGTTTATGTGCCTTACCTCATCTTCAGTAAGGGGAGCTAGAATCATCCCCACTTTCTGGTTAAGAATGCTGAGGCTCAGGGAGGTGACCTGTGTGATGGAGTTTAAAGCTAGATGCATCTGATTCCATAGCCCATGTTCTTAGGCTCATCGCAGTTCCTCGTCTAAAAACTGGGAATGATAAACCCTACCTTGAAGGGTGGTGTGGAATTAATGAAGTAGTAAAGGAAAATGTCTGGTACAGACTTGGGCACATAGTAAGCACCCCACAAACATTAGCTGCCCCAGCCAACAGCACATTTCTTTAGGAGGTGGAAGTATTAAAGGCCTGTACTTTGGACAGCCTACTGCGGTATAACTAACTCTGGGAACCACAGTTTTTCAGAGCCTGCAATTACCTTCTTCAGAATAAAGCACAGAATTTTAAGAATCCTGCAGGTGGGGAACTATATTTGACCCTAACTCTTCTAGGTAACAATGATACATTGTTCTGTCTTGATAATTAAACTGGTGGTGCATTAATTTAGAGGTGCTTACGTGGAAGTGATTTGAGGGGACTGAGGGCTCCTCTATTCAAGTAAGTTCACTATTGTTTAAAATGCCACCAGCTTTGAGATACTGTTCTTTATTAAGCCATCCCTTGTAGCCGAGGGGTCTGTTTTAAAATCCC
Source organism: Puma concolor (assembly GCF_028749965.1). Taxonomy (NCBI): domain Eukaryota; kingdom Metazoa; phylum Chordata; class Mammalia; order Carnivora; family Felidae; genus Puma; species Puma concolor. Next base: position 14,732,945 of record NC_141672.1, on the reverse strand, counting down.
CAAATCCCACGAGTGTATTAATACACTTGAGTTCTTGATACCTTAAGGTGATTTAGCTTTTCAGGTTGGGAAGAAAGACCTGACTGAGAGCCCCAGGCTTTAGAGATGGGAGGTATGTAAGTTGCTTTTGAAAGGAAAGTCTCCTGGGTCTTGGTGTGATCTTAGTAAGGAGTAAACGATTGATAAATGATTGTTAAATAGGTAAAATGACTTAGCTTTGATGGCCTAATTTCATGAAATATACTCACTCAAGTAGTTTTATATTAAAGAATGTCAAGCTCTACTTTCCCCTCAAAAAAGGGGTGGTCTTAGAATCCCAGCCTCATTATGATATATCAGTTTCTTAGTAGACTTGTCCTTGATTTAAGATGCAAACAGTTGCAGGGCACACCATTGATCCACTAACAGCTTTTCAGGAAGAAAAGAAATTTCTACGATGCTAAATGTACATGTTGACTGCAAGGTACATCTTAAGTCCAGAAATGTTAAACGGTGTCATGGAATCATGGGAATATAAGGATGTTCTTTTGAAGTGATCGCATTCTGAATTTATACCTCTGATTTCTTTTTTCAGGGTCAAAGTCAGAGTGGTGGTCATGGCCCTGGAGGTGGCAAGAAGGATGACAAGGTAAATAAGCCAGATGCGTCTGTGATGTGAGTAAACATATCTTGTGCAACATATCTTGGCTCTCAGCTGAGAAGTTCTTTGGGGACTCGTGAGTGTCAAAATGCAAAATAAGTAATCCTGTAGTTTTTTAACCAGCCTGGCCTCACGTACAGTATCCATTTCATGTTGTAGAAGATTGTTGACCTGTCAAGTAAGTAATTACGAATTAATGATTTTTATTTTTAGTTTCATTTTAGAGAGAGAAAGGGGGTGAGTGGGAGGAGAGGGGAGGTGAGGGGAGAGAGAGAGAGAGAGAGAATGAGAATGAGAATGAGAATCTTAAGCAGGCTCCACACTCAGTACAGAGCCCGACACAGGACTTGATCCCACGACACTGGGATCATGATCTGAGCCGAAATCAAGAGTCAGATGCTCAAATGACTGAGCCACCCAGGTGCCCTGAACTAATGATTTTTTTTTTAATTTATTTTGAGAGGGAGTGTGGTTGTAGGACAGGCAGAGAGAAAGGGAGATAGAATCCCAGGCAGGCTTCGTACCAGCAGCATAGAGCGTGACACAGGCCTCAAACCCGCAAACCGTGAGATCGTGACCTGAGCCAAAACCAAGAGTCGAATGCTTGTTTAACCAACTGAACCACTCAGGCCCCCCACCCTGAATTAATGATTTTTAAATGTGTAAAATAACACTACAGAGTGTTAAAATAAATTGCCAGTAAATTAGTGTTTAATATCCTCAGATGTGAAGAAGAATTGTCTCATTATTTCAGCTCAAACTTTTGGTATATAATTCTGAATTCTGACCTCTAGTCCTTATTGAATAGTCTATCATTGTGTATTGTAAAAAGAAAGATCAAGAGGTGTGAGTTAAGCTTCTGACTCTTGATTTCAGCTCGGGTCATGATCTCACAGTCCGTGAGATTGAACCCTACATCAGGCTCCGCCCTCACAGTAGAGAGCCTGCTTGGGGTTCCCTTTCTCTCTCTCTCTCTCTCTCTCTCTCTCTCTCTCTCTCTGCCTCTGATACGGACTCCCTCAAAATAAATAAACTTTTAAAAATAAAAAAATAAAAAGATCAGTTACATTCACCAATTGCAGAAGTGTAAACCTAGCTTTATTTGTAAAAGGAGCTTTTATAAATTTTTTTTTTTCAACGTTTATTTATTTTTGGGACAGAGAGAGAAAGAGCATGAACGGGGGAGGGGCAGAGAGAGGGGGAGACACAGAATCGGAAACAGGCTCCAGGCTCTGAGCCATCAGCCCAGAGCCCGACGCGGGGCTCGAACTCACGGACCGCGAGATCGTGACCTGGCTGAAGTCGGACGCTTAACCGACTGCGCCACCCAGGCGCCCCTTAAAAGGAGTTTTTAATAGCATTCTGAAAGATAAGGAAAATTACAGCCCCGAGAAATAGATGATGGCCCTACAGAAGTTTGTGTTTTGATATGATTGGTATGGTTTTTGTTTTTTCCTGCTGTTCTAAAAATTCAAGGACAAGAAAAAGAAGTACGAACCTCCTGTACCAACCAGAGTGGGGAAAAAGAAGAAGAAAACAAAGGGACCAGATGCTGCCAGCAAGCTGCCACTGGGTAATGGTTTCTCCCTGCTGTGTCGGTTCCACGAGAGCCGTCTGTGTGTGTAGCGTAGAGGTCGGAATGCGGAGTCAGGAAACGGGGTGGCTGCAGCTCTGCTCGCGGGTGTGGCCCTCCTCTGGGCTGCGGTAAAAGCTGTGCTTTGGTGTTAGCAGTGTGCAGACGGTATACAACCATGTCTCGCTTAAACAGCCAGCTCCTCTGAGGTATGAAGAGTGTAGTTTGAGATTAGAAAAGTCAGATTGAGCTTCAATAACTTAGAAAACACGCTTATTCCCCAAAGAAATGGAACGCCACTGTGTTGGAATGTCCGTCTTGGGATTCCTGAACACCAGCTTTTTCAGTGGCTTCATACTGAACATAGACTGAGATTCAGATCAGGTGACCTGACCCAGCCCACCTCTCTGTCCTCAGCCCGTCACTCCCCTTGCTGTCGTTCACACGGCCCTGCCTTGTGTTCTTTGACTCTTATCCACATTAGGGCTTTTGCCCTTTGCTTAAAAACATTCTTCCCCCCTCTCCTTCCCATGGCTGCCTTTTTCTCATCACTTCGGCTTACATAACCCTCCCATCCCCATCTAAACAAGTCTCTTCCTGCTTAATGAAATAATTTTTTAAATGTTGGTTGGTTAAGAATGAAAGGAATCCGACAATTTGAAAAAATGAATAATGAGTCAATATGGTATCGGTAAAGACTAGGTCCTCAGATTGCCAGAAGAGCATAGGAAGTCACGTTACATGGGTCATTACTATATGGTAAGGTGATGTCTGAGTTCTGTGGGAAGAGGATGAAGTATTTAACATAAATGGCTGGCATATTTTATTTGCTGTTGAGGGAAAATGAAATTAGATCCCTTTTTGCCAGATGTAGTACAGACGTGAAAATAAGTAAATGAACAAAAATTCAGGAATATATTTAACCTCAGGGAAGGAGAGACATTTTGAGGAAACCTAGGAACCACAAAAGATTGGCATTTTTGTCTATATATGCTAAAATTCCTGTGCAGCAGGGGACTTCAAGCCAAAAGAATGCAGAAGAGTGTGGAAAAAATGTTTGCCACCTATGTTAATTCATTGCGAATGTCAAGCTCCACATACAATAAAACTTTTTTAATTACAGTGACACCTCACACTCAGTGCCGCTTAAAATTACTGAAGTTAGAGAGAATTAAAGACTATCTTCTCATGGAGGAAGAATTCATTAGAAATCAGGAACAAATGAAGCCTTTAGAAGAAAAGCAAGAGGTAAACTGAGAAATTACTGTAACTTTGATTTTACAAATTGACGGTTTTAGTTATTAAATAGAATTCAGTGAATAAGTGAAATTCAAGCAGTTGACCTGTGCAGGCTCTTATGAATCATAAATTAGCTGCCTTTTAAAAGCACCACCTGCTTTGTAAACGTAGTAAAATCTAGTAACTCTAGTAAAACTGTCAGCATTGTCTACTTTTTAGGTCTAACCCGCTTTTCCTTCGTGGCATACTCTTACATAGGAGGAGAGATCAAAGGTGGATGATCTGAGGGGGACCCCGATGTCAGTAGGAACATTGGAAGAGATCATTGATGACAATCACGCCATCGTGTCCACATCTGTGGGCTCAGAACACTACGTCAGCATTCTCTCCTTTGTAGACAAGGACCTGCTGGAGCCAGGCTGTTCGGTCCTGCTCAACCACAAGGCAAGTTGCCAGTCTCGAAGCCCCGAATTAGGGATGCTTTCTCCTTCCTCTCAGATCCGCCTATTCGTGCCGTTCTGGTGAATGGCATTGCACTGTTGTAAATGGATTGTGTAAACCTCACGTCCCTGCAGTAAAACTTAACGTTCTCTGTAGGTACATGCCGTCATAGGGGTGCTCATGGATGACACGGATCCCTTGGTCACGGTGATGAAAGTAGAAAAGGCCCCCCAGGAAACCTATGCTGATATTGGGGGGTTGGACAACCAAATCCAGGAAATTAAGGTAGGTCTAGGCACCGGCTCTGGGTTTTTAGACTTTAGATTTCTTACTGCTGCCTCATTTAGGGTGCTTAGAGTTATTTTGCATATTTTGTTTTTTCTGTACTGATCAAACAGTAACAGAGCTTGCCAGTGTGCTCTTTTGTAGTTGTTAATACCGAGTTAGGTAATGGAAATAAATTGGGTGATTGTTGCTTCAGCAGCTGCAGCTTAATCCTTTTTATATGCAGCGTTTATTGTGTGTGTGAATATATAATGTTTCCATCTGTGTTAACTTCAGCTGTGGCCATCTGGAAACCTCCAGTGATGTGGGGACAGTGTGAGTCGGGGGAAGTGCAGTGGTCATTCAGGTTGGCTGTGGGCCAGCCACCTGCACGGCGTCTTGTCTGTAGGGAGGTCATGCACAGCTGTCCCCGGTCTCCACCCGGCACCTCTCAGACAGCTCGATCTCTAGCCAGTGTGTCCGTTGGTGTAACAGCAATCAGAAAATCATCCTAGCTCCTGTCTGTAGTTTAAATGGAAAGGGTGTATCTTCACTTGAAGTTCTTTTGCTCAGGAAGAGCTTATTAAATGTTGCTCAAGGCTGGCTTCTGGAAAGTTAGAGGGAAATTGGGAGCAATAGGCAGGGGGCGGCAGCTCAGGCGGGACAGAGGTCCTCTTCAATGTGTCCTTGCTGCTAGAGGAAGTCACCCACAGTGTCTCTAACAGTAGTAAGTGAGGTTTTAGCTTATTTTTTTTTTTTTTTTTTTTTTTTCAACGTTTATTTATTTTTGGGACAGAGAGAGACAGAGCATGAACGGGCGAGGGGCAGAGAGAGGGAGACACAGAATCGGAAACAGGCTCCAGGCTCTGAGCCATCAGCCCAGAGCCCGACGCGGGGCTCGAACTCACGGACCATGAGATCGTGACCTGGTTGAAGTCGGACGCTTAACCGACTGCGCCACCCAGGCGCCCCTAGCTTATTTTTGTTGAAAGTGAGCTATATTCTTGACGCCGGTTAATGGATCTGGTAATTTTAGTAGGAAAGCGTTTTATTTTTACCAGTGTTTGTTTTCTGTAGGAATCTGTGGAGCTTCCTCTCACTCATCCTGAATATTATGAAGAGATGGGTATAAAGCCCCCAAAAGGGGTCATTCTTTATGGACCACCTGGCACAGGTACGTATGCTCCGTGTTTGACACTCTCTGGGCACTCAGCTGATCTCCTGAGCTGCAGTATTAGCTTGTTATAATTAATTCTTGAGTAATGATGCCACAATTCCTTAGTTTAAAACAAAGTTCTCTAAGCGGCATTTTGGACGTTTTTGGAATAAATACGGAAACATACCTATTACACAAAAGTATATTTATCTGTATAGTAGATGCTTAGAAACTGAATTATCTTAGACTTGAAATTGTAGACTTAACAGACTTAATGTGTTAAAAACAGTAGTAGGAATTGCAACAAAAAACGAACACCAGTAGGCAGCCCCCACCCCAAATGCCTGCTCAGTGTGAATGCATTTACAGTTTCTTAGAACTCCTCTTGTATACCTCATTTACATGCTGTAAAACATAAGGCTTTCAAGTATTCATGATTCAAGATTAGTGTGAGTCTATTAAATATACTTTATAAGACAGGAAATAAACCAGGATGCTCAACCTTGGCTGTACACTAGGATCACCCTGGAGCTTTAAAAAATACCAGTATTTGGTCCCACCCTGAAAATCCTGATCTGCATCTGGAGTGTGTGGCCAGACATCAGAACCATGGTGGAGAACCGCTGATTTAAAACCTATTCTGTGCTGTTCAGATTAGGTTCATTCTCTGGTCCATTGGTACTGAATGAATATAATACTGTACACGTAGATGAAGATAAAAACACATATATTTGGTTCACCGTGCGACTAGTTGACCTGAGTAAATTGTACAGTCCAGGACTTAGTACATCGCTGTGTAAATTCCAGAGGAAGCACAGTTATTTGAGTGAATTGAAACCACGTTCCCAGGAGGATCCTGAGAGGACTGGGGACTGCCCACAGTGGAGGGACTGGGAGACAAGTGGAGATGAGCTCCAGAGGCATGGAGCTTCTGCAGCCTGTCCTCTTACAGCCCAGGAAATCAAGTATCAGGCCAGTGACCACTAGCCCAAGGCCGCGGTCTCTCTGGGAGTGAGCTGGCAACAGGGCTGAGGCTGGAAGAGAGGCCTCCTTTGGTGCATGTGCACTGCTGGGGACCGATCTGAGGAGCTGGGGTGAAGCACAGGGTGGTGGGCCTGACAGGAGGAGGAAGAAGCCGGTTCGGTGAGCCCTCTGGCTACTGCAGTGCCACAGCAGCTGGCCTTGGCCATTTCTGGACTGAAAGATGCCACCCACTTAGAAAGGTCCTTTTTGTCTTCTGTTCACCAGCCCTAGTCGATTCTCTCGGGGAGTCTCCGCACTTTAAGCCTTCACACCCAGCCCTCTGTCTGTCTCACCACAAGGATGTCGTGGCCACATCTTGTAGTAAAGCTTAGCGCCTCGTCCTTCTTCCCACTTGAACTAAGTCTTCCATGTTACTCCCCGGCAGCCTCCTCCCCTTCCCCCGCGGGCCTAAGGTTGGTCCTTTACCAGCCCTGCTCTAACTGCCACCGTGTCTTGATGCTCCTGCTTGGCCCTGTGCCCCTGTCCTCACTCACCATCAAAGGGGCCAAGGTCTTCCAGCCCTAAAGTTCACAAAATGGCTGCCAGATCTCTTGGTTTTGACCTGAAATAGAAAGCTCAAGGAACGGGGCAGGACTGGAAATGTTTGAGATCTTCCCTGAGATTGGTGAGAGGAAGTTCCTCACAAGGACACAACAGAGACTGAGAAAAGTCTGAACTATCATTTATGGGTTTCACTGGGAGCTGGCCCTGTCTCAGCTGAGCCTCGGGGAAGCCCAGCCAGCACAGCCACGACTCCTCGGGTGGCCCCGGGGGCTGCAGGCCTGGTGCTAAAGAGTGTTTCCTTAGGTCAGACCTAGGGTTCTCAGGCCGTTTTTCCATCACTGATTGTTTCAGAGTAGAGTTTGGATCTCAAACCCTGGTGGCATGCGTCGGGTTAATAACTTGCAACTTCTATGCAAGTTCGAATAACCCAGTAAAGTGTATTTTCTGACACTATGATGATGACTTTAGGAAGATGGTTAAAAATAATCAGAACGTTCTGAATTTCCTCTTATCTGCCTTGGAGAACATAATGTCAAGACACTGGAATGGCGGCATGCCTTTTCATGGGAGGGATCTGCCCGTTTTAGGTGGTAGTGACAGGGTTTTCAAGTTAAGACAGCACTTGAGGGTTTTTTCACTTTGTCTTTCTTTTTCTAACCTAAAATAGGTAAAACCTTATTAGCCAAAGCAGTAGCAAACCAAACCTCAGCCACTTTCCTAAGAGTGGTTGGCTCTGAACTTATTCAGAAGTACCTAGGTGATGGGCCCAAACTCGTTCGGGAGTTATTTCGAGTTGCAGAAGAACACGCGCCATCCATCGTGTTTATTGATGAAATTGATGCCATCGGAACAAAAAGGTACATTTTTCTCTTTGTGTCATTTAGAGGTAAAGACCTTGTAGCTCTTGTCTGAGAATGATCACGGAGCACTGCCTGCGTGGCCTGCACATGGGTTTGCCTCGGCTCCTTCTGTACGCGGCTGTGGATGCTTTAGGCTCTGCTCCGGGGTGCCAGGTGACAACCACCCGGGAGTCGTGACCATCTGGAGATTAGTGTGCAGCCATGCCTTGAGTTTCCACTCTGAGCCAGGCATCATCTGCACTCTAGGGACACAGCCATTGTCACAAGGCTTTCCAGGAGCTCATGGTTGGGTCGGGGGCTCAGATACCAAACGTGCAATCTGAATTAATGATGCCATCTCAGGCACAAAACATCTACAGTTTAAGTAAGATTATGTGGTGGTTGGGAGGCTGTGCTGATTTTGTTGCTAGAATTGAGGCATCAGAGGTGTTTTTATAATTCCTCTTCAGCAGATCAGTTCGGTTTTCATCCCTTCTCTTCTTTTTCAAAGATACGATTCAAATTCCGGTGGTGAAAGAGAAATCCAGCGAACAATGTTGGAACTGTTGAACCAGTTGGATGGATTTGATTCAAGGGGTGACGTGAAAGTTATCATGGCCACAAACCGAATAGAAACTTTGGATCCAGCACTTATCAGACCAGGTCAGATTTGCTTTTGTCCCATCACGGAGAATGAGTGTGTTTATATGTGTTCGTGTTTAAGTGCACTTTCAGGGGATTTAAAAGTGATACACATCAAGGCAAATACATTATTGAAGGGTAGAATAACTTCCCAAAAGCTGCGTTCCACTGAGGTAATGGCTAAGAGCATGATGTAGTAGGTGTAGCGTGGCCCTTTTCATCGCAGTCTTAAGTTGTGACCGTTTCTCTTTCCCGTAACGAATATTCTTTTTTCTGAAGAAATAGCTCCTATGGTAGCTCCAGTTAATTTCGCATTCGGGTAGCACCAAAAGCAGCAGTAGCTAGTTTGTGTGTTTCTGAAGGTACCAGAGGAGAGAGGATTTCTTTTAAACGGGATGAATTCAAACGTGGATATTTACAGAGAGCAGTGTTCACTTTTCAAGATTTGGACCCTTCCCACAAGGGAAGTTTCCCTCTGAAACTGCAGGTCTGAGGAGACAGGCTTCCCGAGCCACAGCGGAGCCTGGGGGGAGCCACAGGGGTGTGACTGGAAACCTTTTATACCCGCAGGCCGCATTGACAGGAAAATTGAGTTCCCCCTGCCCGATGAAAAGACCAAGAGGCGCATCTTTCAGATCCACACAAGCAGGATGACGCTGGCCGATGATGTGACCCTGGACGACTTGATCATGGCTAAAGATGACCTCTCTGGGGCCGACATCAAGGTGAGAACCTGGGCTGGACTGTACCTCTTGGTCGTGTGTGTGCGTGAGGACATTTCTTCCCAGATGACCAGAATTAGGGCGAGGCTCGGCAGCACTGAGTGTGCGTCCAGCCTGCTTTGTATGTGAGGACCTGGGTTTCTGTCAGGTAGGGGTAAGTGCCAAGGTCAGGTAGGGACGGCGCGTGTGGGGCCTTTTCATGCCGGTGCCTGCACTGAACTACGTATCGTTGGCATCTGTAGAACTAGGTTAGTGTCTTTGTCGGTAACTTCAATTTAAAGAGAGTTTTTAAATTTTGCACCAACTTTGTATTTTAGAAAATTTGAAGTCTTCAGAAAAGTTGCAACAATAGTAAATGCCCACATACCCATCACCTCAGTTCACCAAGTGTTACCATTTTACCTCTTTGCTTTATCATTCTTTTTTTGCTGAACCATTTGAAATATCCTGAGGGTCACAACCAGATAGAAACTTAGTGCTGAGATTGTGGTTTTATCACATCATGTTGCGTGGGTTGTTTTACTTTTGGCAAGTGTTGCGAGACAATAAATGCAGTAAATGGGGAGATTTCCATTTAGCCAGAACGCATGCTCTCTCCTCAGTGTAGGTAGGTGAACTGGACGTGTGCTCTGTTGCCGCGAAGTTTCCAGGTGTAACGGCATCTGTGGCCCGGGAACGTGGCTCCCTGTAACGACGGTGGGGCGTTGGTAGAGTTTCCCTCCCAAGCCACTCCGCCGGGTAGACCCCGAGCCAGTCCTCCTCAAAGCCACTCATTAGAAGGCTTCAGACATTCACAAGATCTCATCTTTTCCCAAATGGTTGAGGCAGTTTTAGTGTGGGCGTCTTACACCTTATTTCAAAGTAGCTCTCGGAATCATTAGAATACAAAGTATTTCATTTTCTGAACATACTGTTTGTTCTTCCTCACAGGCGATCTGTACAGAAGCTGGTTTGATGGCCTTGAGAGAACGCAGAATGAAAGTAACAAATGAAGACTTCAAAAAATCAAAAGAAAACGTTCTTTATAAAAAACAAGAAGGCACCCCTGAAGGGCTCTACTTGTAGTGACCACATCTGCCTTCAAGGAAACGGGGTGTCCCGACTCCTCCGAGGGATGAGGCTGGGAAGCCGCCCAGAGGAACCCACGTTCCCATTGGTCTTTCTTAGCAAAACCTCCCGTGTCCCTTTTTGAACGCGGTGTGTAGGGTGCCCGCCAGGCTGCCTTCATGTGTTGGCCACGTGCAGTGCTCTCCCCCCAATAAAGTGAGCGCCTCCTCAGTTTGTCCTGTTTCTGGAGCCTCCACGCCAGCCGCTCAGCAGCTGGTCCGGCATTAGGTGGACCAAGGCGTTAGGGAGGCTTCTGGGCGACGGCCAGGAGTGTAGACCTGAACACCTCCTGCCCTGCTCCCCTCCCCAGAGCCGGCGGCAGGGCTGGACAACAGCAGCCACAAAGCCAGCGGTGTCTGCTGTTTAAGCAACAGAGGCCGACTGTGTGGTTCTGGCTTCAGAAGGAAACTCAGCTTTCCCTTCTGGAAGGTCTGTGGAGCATGAGGGTTCTAGCATCCTTTGGGCAGGAAGGTATTGGCGTTGCTAAGCAAGGTTCCCAACAGGAATCTGCCCTGCCTGCTCGTTCTTAGGTTCAGAAACCTAACCCCCCTCAAGGGTTCTCAAAACCTGTTAGAGCTCCCCCTTACCTCTCTTCATCCATTTCCGGCACTTCTCCCCTCTCTTGAACAGTTCAGTCTTGAAGCCGCGAAGGAAGCGGGGCAGATCGAGGCAAGCGTCCACTTGGCTGGCCAGCCACCTTCCTCGGGTGCCCTGACCCGCCGCCCTTCTCCCCAACCAGTGTCCGCTGGTTTCTAGGCAAGATTCTCTTCCACGACACGGGCTTCTCTGGATGAGATGCCAAAGAAATACAACTTCAGCCATTCTAGAGCTCAGGATAGAGTCAGCAGCTGTCCGCATTTCTCTTAGAGCAGGACCTCAGGGAAGGTAGAGCAATTTCCTCCCAGTTCAGTGTCCTTAATAATGACTACAAGGCGTGTCCTTTTCAGAAGAAAGTGGTCTGAATGTGGATATTTACGTTTCGTTCCATTCATACCCTCAGAAATCAAAACAAGAATGTGGCCTGGCAGGTCTGGGTCTGGGCCTCTGTGTCACAGCCCCCAGGCAGGGGTGGGTTTGGTGGGAAGGCGCTGGCTCCACTCTGCACTTCTCAGATGGCCGCCTGCACACTCCCCTGCCGCAGGGGTCCTTTGGGCAGTGCCCCCCACACTTGGTGCACCTAAGTCCCCAGGGGGTCCTGTTCAAGTGCAGGCCCTGACTCAGAAGGGCTGAGGTGGGCCCGGAGGCTGCATCTCTAACAAGCCCCCAGGTGATGCTCCTGGTCCACAGAAGGGAGGTGGCATCAAGAGCCTAGCAAATAATGAGAAACTTTTAAAATGGGAGCGAGGCCAGAACACCAAGTTTTAAACGGCTCTTAAGGGCAAAAGCTGCTCTCCTCACCAGCTGCGGGGAGAGGTCCGATTGCTCAGAAACCAGACCTTTCCTACCACGACGGCAGGACCACCAAGGGTGCCAGTGGGGAACGTTCACGGCCGGGCAGAGGAGTGGAACAGACCTCCCGCACACCAGCCACGACGGGTTTAGTTTTCACTTGGCAGGATTGTTCCCTACGTACACACGTTCACATATACAATATGTAAACAATGGTTTTGTGTCCTTCACACATCCAAACAATGTGCAAGAGGTAAAAGACTGATAACCCAGACCCAAATTACTAAGAATTAAGAAACCTGAAAAGCGGAGGTCTCGTGACACATGCTCACACACATGCGTCCCCGTCCTGCGCATCCCGGCTCCGGTGGGGGGGTCGGGGGCGGGGCAGGTGAGAGGCCCGGAAGGCAGGGCCCATTCTCTCCTGGTCTAGTCCTCCAGCAGAAGCGCCAGCTCCTCGACGGGCAGGCGCACCCGGAGCTCCTTCTCCGTCATCAGGTCCAGGACCTCTTGCATCTCTTCGGGGAAGTGCTCCACAGCATCCAGGTACAGCACCTAGGGCCAGGGGTCCAGCGCTAGCCAGCTGCCCCCACGCCGCCCCCCACAGCCTGCGCTCCCCTTCGGCCTCACTGGGCAGGACGCCCGACTCATAGAAGTGGGATGGAAGGGGTGAACTCCAGCAAAGCCTTCTCTTCCTGAAGTGGGGTCAGGACTAGGTGGACATCTCTGTCCCCGTGTTTGACACCTCCTGACCGGGCTTTGGGACACAGACCCCAATGCTTTCAGCATCTGGGCTGAGCTTTGGGCAAATGACAGACCCCCTTGCCCACAGCAACGCGCAAGGAAAGGAAACAATCAATCGCCCATCCGCTGAGGCTCCACGGGGGACAGCTGCACGATGAAAGCGTCTGGCATGGGCCCTGTCCACAAGGACACGGGAGAGGGGCGGGCACCGAGGCTTGGCGGGAAGGTCCCTGGGAATGTGCGGATCTCGGGGGCTCTGGAACTTACCTTCGCCCAGGGACAATTCTGAAGTGCTTTGTAGAACACGCCTTTGCTCCTTTCTTTGTCTCCTAAGGAAACCTGAGGCAGGGGGCAAATCACAGAAATGATTACTTGAAGCAGAGAGTCTAGGGCTACAGAAACTACCCTGTACTAATCCACCTGGGGGCTCGGCTGCAGTGGGCCAGCCCGTGGGGAAGGGCTGGTACCGCCACCATGGTGTGTGTTCGGTGACCCGCGGCACCAGGATGGGACAAGCACAGAACTGTAGAGGACACGGCTGGTGGAGGAGCAGAGGGCAGGGGTGTGGTGCTCGGGTGGATCCGGGATTCCGACGGTCCCTCCGGAGGCTTACGTACTCAGCACCAGCGCGGTGAACCAAAAAGGCTCTCGTACATGCTGGCCTCTCAGTGCGTTCTAACTTCTGCTAGCAGTCAATGGGAAAGAAGAAATGGCAGCGGAGGGTAAAATGCAATCCGGTGACCACCGGCTTGGGTGCCCCTGCTCCCTTTTCTGTTAGTAAGACTGACTTCATCGAGCCCACGGCACCAGCGGACCGCTTTATACACTCTAGTTTCTTTCCCGATTGTGCAGGTACATGATCAAAACACCCAAAGAATCTTGAAAATGATGGCAATTTCGGGGCGCCTGGCTGGCTAAGTCGATGGCGTGTGCGTCTCTTGATCTTGGGGCTGTGAGTTTGAGCACCATGTTGGGAGTAGAATTCACTTAAAAATTTTTAAAAAAGAACGAGGGGTGCCTGGGTGGCTCAGTTGGTTAAGTGTCTGACTTCAGCTCAGGTCTTGATCTCCCACAGTTTGTGAATTCAAGTCCTACGTCAGGCTCTGCATGCTCAATACAGAGCCTGCTTGGGATTCTCTATCCCTCCCCAACTTGTGCTCCCTCGCTCTCTCCAAATAAATGGATAAACTTAAAAAAAAAAATTAAAAAAAAAAAACAAACTGTAATTTTAGCCAAAACAACAAGGTTCAGTGGGAAAGCGCTGGTTACTGTGTAGGGAGAACAGCACATTTGGAAGCGCCCCCCAAACAGGTTTTAACCTAAGTCCAAACCTCAGTGGGAAAAGTTAACTGTTTCCCCAATTCCTTTCTTCTCCCATACTCGCCACGGCCAACAACAAACTGTAATTCTTTCCATCGTTCTCCCAAAGAAAATAAGGGAGTAAATCTGCACGTGCGCACACGCACCCGGAAAGGCACAAAGACACAACCAGCCAAAGCACCAGCCCTCCTTATGGAGCCGGCTCCCTTCAGCCTCTCCCTGCACACGCGGCCTGCACCCCAGCATTCTAGCCCTATTCTGATTTTTCTCCCGGGTTATCAGAGCCCTGGGAACCTACCTGGATGCCTCAGGAGCTGTGAGAAGTCCTGCTCTAACTCGGCTCTAACTCCCCCTCAGTCCAGTGCTAACCTTTCCAGAAGGAGAAATCCCACAAGGGCCCCCATTGTTTTCTCCCAAGTCAACAAGAGTTTTTTTGTCCAAAATCCGAATCTGGCTCATGGAAGATCTTTGTAAAAAATACACCCGGTCCACCTCGCACCACCCATCTCTACCGACCAAGACGGGAGACGTTAGAACTGGCAGACGCGTGAGCCATCGCTTCTTACGCTTCAAGGTCTTTCACTTGCTGACCAAGGCTCGCGTGGTAACGGCGCTGGAAATGTTAGGGAGCGTCTCCTCTCCTTCGGCTGAGTGGCTCCTGTGGCTCCACCCACGGGAGCGGAGGTGCGCCTGGAACCCGTTCTGGCCGCTGCCTTGGCTGCACCCCCGGTTAACAGGCCGCCACCATGAGTGCGCCGTGAACACCACACCAGCACCTGGACTTCTGGAGGTTTCCACGTCACACACGGGCGTCAAAATACCGAATCTGAGCTCTGGGGTTTTTTAAATGTCACAAAACACACAAACTTTTGCGGTAATTCATCTTGATGCCGACTTCCGCCCACAAGGAAGTGCCTATTTGTCCCCGGTGGGCCACTAGGCGGCTGTCCCGGGATCACGCGTCCTCCCTGCCACTCGGGCCTTTCAGAGGTTGGTGGGGAGAGGGGGGCACACCCACATGAATTCTGAGATCTGCGAAGATGGGGGGAGGCCCAGAGCTCTCCTAATCCGTAACTTACGTGCTCTTTACACCCGACTCTGTCCTATGTCAAGCGGAAAAGTCCACAAACTTTGTCTTAAGTTACCCAGTGGAAACAGAGATAAGGAAGATCACTCCTGCTTCTGAAAGCTATGACGTTCGTTACAGATCACTTGGTTTAGTAGCCTTCAGCTCAAACACTGAAGTGGCCTAGAAGCCTAGGTTTCTAAACAGCTATGCAACGTGGCAGTAGACGTGTTGTGGCAAATGAGGCCTGTTCCGAGGCCAGGTCCCGAACCAAAGGCAAAGTTGACTCACAGACGCTTGAAGCCCAGGACCCACCCAGCAGCCCCCACACGCACAGCAACAAAATTAAAGGGCACTGCACCATGTTCAATCACCACGGTACTTTTCAGTGAGACAAAGCTTCTCTGGAGAGGTCGTTGTAAAAGCGACAGTCTAGGGTGACTCTTACCTTTAACGACAGAACAGAATCAGGATCTGGGAACTCTTATGAACAGATGGCAAAGAACTAAGGTCTCTTTCCAATGAAAGCTCAGACCACTTCCAAGTTGCTGACTCAACAAAGTCAACTCCAAGAGATCCACAACCCGCGACCTCTTGCCCAGTCCTGAGACACCGGACGTGAGTCACCGGGGTTCCCATGAGGATTAAGCGAGGCCACGGAGGCATGAGGGCAAAAGCAAGCCCCTGCCAGCTTTGCCAGGAGGTGGCGACCGGACGCCTCTAACTTCTCACTTGTGACGAAGCAAAGCTCGGCATAAAAACAAAAACTCTACATATTTTCTTACCAAAAAATTCAGGTACATCCTCCACAGTAAGGGGCACTGGCTGCCGTTGTCGCTCCGCAACGCATTTTCAAACAGGGCTCTGATGCGATGTGTCAAGCCGGTCTCGGGAATTGTGGCGTGGACCTCTCTACCATCTACCCTGCAAGACACAGGCTCACGTAACTCCGAGGCCACTTCTCGCACCCACGGCGCCACAGGAAGAAGAGGTACGTTAGTGACGGCAGACAGCAGCATCGGCAGGACCAGAGTGTGTCAGGGATGGTGCTGTCCCAGGTGTGGGGGCGCTAGGGGTGCAGAGTACAGACATGATGTGGCCCCTCCGAGGCCAGAGGAAGGCAGCGTCCAGGGTTGTGTGTTTTCTACACCAGAGTCTGCCTAGACATCACCCGCAAACTCCTTGCTCTCTGTTTTCTAAAGAAAGCCTACCCTCTGATCAGCGGAATGCAAATTCTACCTTATGGGGAGGAAAGTCCTTTCCATTTAAGGAAAATAGAGTGACCAAAATCCCAACGGAAGAAATAAAAAACGAAGTGAAACACTGTTCAGAGGCAACTCTGAGTAGCCAGCTTCTACGAGGTCAGGGTGAAGCGACAGCAAAGATCTGGAAGGAACAATAATGCCTAAGCTAAGGTGTCCCCAAGACCACCGCCCGACCTTCAGACACAAACACTGTATCAAGAGGTAACAGTTAAGCCTGATAGTATTACCATCTGGAACAACAACAGAGACTGGTAATTCTTTCCTGCTCCCTCTGGACTCAGCACTCACCTCAGCGGCCCCTCCGAGCAGCCCTAAGAGGCAGGCTCTCAACTGTTCCCACGTTACAAAAGGGGAGCCCGTTACAGGTGACTGGACTTGCCCAAGGCCACACGGCTGGTAAGTGGAGGAATTGGGATCTGGATCCAGAGTCCTACTCCAGGCCCGGGCTCTTGGTCCATGTGCTCTTAGCACAGCTCCTCGGACAGCCAAAAGCCTGACCGTCACCGCCCACACGCCATAAGCAAGGTTCAGGATCCCAAAAAGCACGGCCTAGGGAGGCAGCCACGAAGGCCCCTAATGAAAGCTGTGGCCACTTGCAAGGCTCTTACTCCTCTTTCCACAGGTCATCCGCCATCACCCAGAACATCCACGGCGGGCGCTCCAGCCCCGGCCCATACTCACTTCCGGATCCCTGGGGCCCAGCAGGGCAGTGGGGACCCGGCAGGCGTGCCCCAAAGGTCTGTGGACACATGAACAAGATGTCCGTACTCACCTCTGAACACTTTCCACCAGTCTCTTCCTCATTTTCTCGGCCTCGATCGCAAACAACCAAGGCTCCAAGAGTTTGGTAGACCTGGTGACCGCGTCGAAAAATCTTCTGGTCTCACTGGCTGTGTGGGACCTGCTCTGAATCTGCACGTATGCCCGCCAAAGCACCTGGTTGCCTGGGTACAACCTTAACGCCTCGGAGAGAGCCTGTCGCAGAGGAGCCAGGGGGTAAAGGCTGACTTTCGTGTGGAACCTGAGCAGGCTCGTGTGCATCAGCGTCACGGCCTCCAGCACGCCGTGGGGGCCCTGGGCGCGGGCACCGTCCTCCGGGCCGGAGCCCCCTGGGGGAACAGAGCCCTTCAGTTTTGCGAGCACCTGCTCGTACACCCGCACGGCCGCGTCGATCCCTACGGTCAAGTACTGAAAGAGCATGAAGCATTTCACCAGGCTAGTCAGGCGGTCGAAGGAGTCGCTGGGAGCCGGAGCGGACACACAGCTGTCGCCCAAACAGTCCTGCAGCGCGTGTTCGTACGCCTTCCGAGCTTTCAAGATGTGAACGGCCAGCGCCTGCCCGGAGTAGGGCCCGCAGGGCCCCTGCTCCGTCAGCCTGGTCAGTACGTGAACGGCTCGTGCCGTGGCGGCCCCTCTCGGGTCCGGCAACAGCTCCGCCTCCAGCCCGGCGTAGAGGAGGCCGAGCTCACACAGCTCACGGTCCCTCAGGTCTCTGCCCCCCGCCATGCTGAGCGCCGCATCGAACACCTTCCTGGCGTCCTCGGTGTTGCCAAGCAGCCACTCCAGATGTGCGTACTGCTTCCAGAGGCAAAAACTGTTGCGGTTTTCTGGCTCCTTCAGGAGATTTTTGGCTAGTTTCTTGCAGTTCTTTCCCTGTGACTTTAGCCTCTTCTTGTTTTTAGTGTGCAGACACCAAATGACCTAGAAGTAAAAAGAAAAGGACTCCCGAGTGCCCTGGGATTTTACGGCAACCCCCCTGTACCGTCAGTGTTAGAAAGCCACACAGGTGTCGACACTTCCCGCCTTTCTCACATGTTTGGTAAACCCTGAGGCTCCCTGAGCTGGGAAACAATTCAGGATTGTACCGAGGCCACAGGCGCCCCCACACGACTGCATCCAAACCTCTATAAACAAGGCTCGTACACCCCGAGTAGTCTCCTCCCATGAGAGGTGGCCACCACATCTTATCAGACAGATACAACCTGGTGTGTGGATGGGCAGCTCAGGCGTCAGAACCGTGGGTGTTAAGATTCACCACTGACTGGTGACCGGCAGAGGGCAGAAGAGCTCACCCTAGACAAATTTCTAGCAAACGGATATGAGGAGCAGGGTCAAGTAGCGTATTTTATCTATTTTAATAAACCCCGAAATCCTCTAACCCCTGCTTACGCTTAGGCCTGGCTGTTCACACTAACTGCTCCTATAATCCCAGACATCTGGCAGCAGAAGTGCAAACACAAACGGCCCCAGTCACTGGCAAGCTGCACCCTCCTTCCTCCTACCCACCCCCGCGGCCCCTCAGCAGGGGCAGCCACACACCAGGGGCCTCTGGGGTCCCTGAACAAGGAGGTGGTGTGGCCCAGTGCTCCGAGGAACACCAAGAGCCCCGTGATCATGTACGAAGCCCCCACGTGGGGTGGAGGAGGCCAGAGTTACCTTCTCGATCTCGTACCGTAACCAGGAGAAGCAGAGCTGAGACCTCTCCCGGCCTGAAAACAAAGGCATCACAAGGTGAAAGATGTTGCGGATGAACTCCTCGCCCTCTCGATTGTGACCCCGGGTCCAGCGCTGGCGGCCCAATGGGTCTGAGCAGCCAACGCAGCTGACACCGGAAGAGGAAAGGTTGAGAAAAGTCAGTGGCATTTCGTCATGAAGCCCGTCATCGAAGATGCTGTTCTCATCCATGGCCAGGTAGAGGCAGGAGGCTGGAGGGCTGAGGCCAGAAGGCACGCCCAGGAACTGCAGAAAGGCCGCAACCAGCTGAAACTGAAGATCCTGGCTGGAAAGACGGATCATAGACTGGGCAATGTCATCAAACAGCACCTGCAAGAGAGACGAGATGAAGGGGCCTGCTCGGGAGCTTGGTTTGTCTACTGTGACAAACAGGGCTTCATGACTTTCCCCACAGCTCTTTTTACGTCGATGTGCTAATGACTCGATATTATTCAAATTAAATTTTAAACGGACAAGAGCTAGGTTTCCTGAAAGATACAAAAAAGTCAGAGGCCTCACAGGGCTCCAGAGAGCTGGAGGGAACTGCTGGCAGGCTTAAGCCAAAACCTTCCAAAGGAGCCTAATGGATTCACAGAAAATCTAGAATCATACTCACTTCTGAAAGCACACATATTTGCTTTTGTGGTTACTCTAGGTTAACGATAGTTAACACTGTTTATTGAGATAGAAAATAATTTTATTATTTGGTGATTTCCTTGTACAAAATTGTTTTCGGAAATGAAAACTATGCCCAAAAGGAGATAAAAAGTAGCAAGGCAGGAAGGAAAGGCAGCAGCCATGGACCACGAGGTAAGAGCAATTAGAAGAGAGAACGCTAGGGGCGCCTGGGTGGCGCAGTCGGTTAAGCGTCCGACTTCAGCCAGGTCACGATCTCGCGCTCCGTGAGTTCGAGCCCCGCATCAGGCTCTGGGCTGATGGCTCCGAGCCTGGAGCCTGTTTCCGATTCTGTGTCTCCCTCTCTCTCTGCTCCTCCCCCGTTCATGCTCTGTCTCTCTCTGTCCCAAAAATAAATAAAAGCGTTGAAAAAAAAAAAAATTTAAAAAAAAAAAATAAAAAAAAGAAGAGAGAACGCTAACTGCAAATGTCCACAGATGATTTCATGCAGTAACTTGAAAAGGTAAGGCCACGGAGACCAGCCTTTGTCTGAGGGCGCTGCTGACCTGCTTGGTCCCTGTGGTTCTCAGCAAAGAGGAAAGCAAAGCACGAGCTTAATAAAACTGGACGCCCTGGGGTTCTACTCGTCAGAACCGTCAGTTAATCAGAAAGCTGTTCTACTCCAGGCTCTGATTGGAGGAAAAGCTAAGGGACAAGGAACGGCTCACAGCAGCAGTTTGGTCCAGAGACGAACTTCCAGAAAATGGCTGGAATTCTGAGCCTTGAGAACGAACTTCTGGAAGGGTGACCCTGAGCGCCATAAAACCCAAACACCAAGACCTTACTCCTCCCGACACAATCAGCTTTGGCCGGAAAAGGGACTCGCCTGGCGATGGGCCATTCACCAAACATCCGAGAGTGGAGTGGAGGTTTCCCTGAAGTCAGCCCCTCCTTCCTGCGCAGAGCTCCCCACTTTCCTGATCCTAACTGCAGTCTGGCCACCCCATTCGCCACACCCCAAACATTCCAGGCACCCATGCTGACTCCTCTGCCTGGAGCAGATCCGGCTTCAAATATTCACTCACCATCCTGGAACATTAGCTGAGCACTCGCCCCAAGAAAAGCACCGTCCACGCACTGTGACCCGGCAGCAGGCAAAAATCCCCACCCTCAAGGCAGGTAGGTTGTGAGGGTCACAGACCACAAACCAGGCCGAAGCCAACAAGCCTCGCCACTGCAAACACCCCCCGCCCCCTGGTCTGTACCTAGAACATGCTGTGAGCCGCGCAGTATAGTTGGTGTCTTACGAAACTGGGTCAGTTTCAGGTCTCAAAATAGAATCTCTTCCTTTAATGTAAATCGTCAGAGCTGCTGGTCACTAGACACAGCGCAGCACAGACCAAGGCATTCGATGATAGTGAGATAATGTGAGACGTAAGTCAAGGAGTCGGTAAGTCAAGACGTAACCCAGGACTCGGTAAATGCTACTTCCCTCCCCAGCAAGACAAGCGGTACACTGACTGTCCCGACACGGCCTCTCCATCCAGGTCCTCTTGTCTTCTGGAATCAAACCTATCGGCTGTACCTCTGAGGATCCCAGAGTGCTGCGGGGAAAGTGGACGCGGTTAAAGAATCTAGGACGGCGATACCACGTTTTAAAACCCTGAGTCCTCAGGCTTCTGTGTGAAAAAGTAACTGAATAACCTGGAAGACAATCTCCGGGGAAGCCTGCCCTCCTTACCTGGGGACAGGAACTACCTGGTCAAGTTCCTCCAAGCTCCCACGCCACCAGTGGCCCAGGAGGTTCCCACAGACAGAAACAGGAGCAAAAGCTAACATCTCCCAAGCCAGGCGAGTGCTCAGACAGTGAGCTCAGCAAGCTTCTTTCAGGTGACCAGACCCCAGGGGAACGGGGAGAAGGCAGAGACCCCAAGGCCGGCCTCCCTCCTGGGCCGGGGGACCTGCCTGTCTCTCTGGATCCTCACAGTCTTCCTCGGTTTGCTTCTTGGTCTTATCAGGGCGCCACGGCCGCCAGTGCCTCTGGTCTCGGGACCGCTCGGTGGCAAGCCAGATCTGCCACCTGGGCAGACTCTTCTCTCTTATTTCCTGGTCCTCGTCTTCTGGCTCATCATCATCATCATCTAGACAAGAACGGGACTTTTAGCCCCCCTCACCAGCCACGGACACCCAACCGCTCTGCTACGCCAGCTGCTGTGGGGGGCCCTGGAATGCCATGATGAGTAAGACCCAGGCCCAGCCTTCTGGGACACTCAGGGACTCAGAGGCACCGAGGGACTCTGCTATCATCCATCAAATCCCCAAAACTCCCTGGAAGATTAACCAATGAAATCACATGATTTTTAATGCTATCACAGCAATTAAAATGGGAATACGCACATTATAGAACGGCACTGCCCAAGAGGACTTTCTGTGATAATGACATAATATGTACCCATGTGTCTAATACGGTAGCAACCAGCCACGTGACTTACTGGGCCCCTGAAATGTAGCTGATACCAGAACTAAATTTTTTATTTCATTTTAATTAAAATGGCCACATGTGGGGGCGCCTGGGTGGCTCAGTCGGTTATGTGTCTGGAACCGTCTGGCTCTTGGTTTTGGTTCAGGTCATGATCTCACGGTTCATGGGTTTGAGCCCTACATCAGGCTCTACCACTGACAGCGTGGAACCTGCCTGGGCTTCTCCCTTTCCCCACTCTCTCTCTCTCTGCCCCTTCCCTGCTCGCTCGCTCTCTCTCAGAATAAATAAACTTAAAATAAAATAAAATGGTCATATGTGGCTAGTGCCTACGTATTTGGACAACACAGTTCTAGAACGCTAAATGATAGTTAATGACAGCACTGGTTCAGCCTTTCTAAAGCCACCAGAATTTTCAGCCAGTGGCCTTATGACTACAACTGGTGTCCACTTCTCAAAAAAAGGTAATTCAAGATTATCCTGTACTTTCATTTTGTTTCCTAATTCTGAACATGCAGAATGGAAGAGGAGAAAAGTTCAATATTTAAAAATAAACAAACAGGATATATACATGGGTACAGCCACTCAGAAAACAGTTGGCAGTTTCTTATAAAACTAGACATGCACTTATTCAAAGACCTGGCAACTACAGTCTTTGGTGCTGATCCCAGAAAAATGAAAACCTACGTACACACTAACACCTGCACACTAACACCCACGGCAGCTTTATCCATAGTGGCCAAGCCCTGCAAACACTCCAAATGTCCCGCAGTAGTTGGTGAAACGAGCTGATTCGTCTACACCTACTATTCACAGTAAATGTGAATACACTATGGACGCGTCCAACAATTCAGACGGATCTCAGGGGAATGATGCTAGGTGAAAAAAAAAGTCAATCTTAAGAAGTCACACAGAACACAAATGTTGGTGAGGATGTGAAGAAACTGGAACCCTTGTGCACAGGTTGGGGAGAACAGAAGATGGTACAGTGCTCTGGAGAACAACATAGCGGTGCCTCGGAGAAGTTTTTAAAACTACCACATGATCCAGCATTGCCACTTCTGGGCACACGTGCAGAAGAACTCTAAGCAGGTTCTCAGAGACATGTGTACTCCATGTTCACAGCTGCAAAAGGTGAAGCAACCCAAGTGTCCGTGGACAGGTGAACGGATAAATAAAATGTGGATGCCATTCAGACTTAAAAAGGGGGTACTGAGGGCCGCCTGGGTGGCTCAGTCGGTTGAGCATCTGACTTCAGCTCCGGTCATGATCTCACGGTTTGTGAGTTCGAGCCCCTCATCAGTCTCTGTGCTGACAGCTCTGAGCCTGGAGCCTGCTTTGAGTTCGGTGTCTCCCTCTCTCTCTGCCCCTCCCTGCTCATGTCTTGTCTCTCTCTCAAAAACAAACAGTAAAAAAAATTTTAATTAAAAAAAAAAAAAGGAGGTACTAACACATGCTACACGTTGGACAAACCTGGAAGACATTATGCTAAGTGGAATAAGCCAGTCACAACACAACAAGTACTGTCTGATCCCACTTATCTGAGGTTCTTAAAATAGTCAAATTCAGAGACAGGAAGTAGCATGGTGGCCGTCAGCCGGGGTGGGGTAGGGTGGGGAGAGGAATGGGGAGTTACTGCCTAATGGGTACAGAGTGCCAGCTGGGCAAGATGAGGAGGTTGAGGAGATGGACAGAGGTGAAGACAGTTGCACAAGAGTGTGCACGTAGTTAATGCCACTGAGCCATATATTTTAAAATGCTTTTTAAGTGGTAAATTTTGTGTGTATTTTACAACAGGAAATTGTTTTAAAAAGTCACACGCCCTATGATTCCACGTATCTAACGTGTAAAATAACGTGACAACATAATAACAGGGGTGGAGGGCAGATCAGTGGTCCTCTGCGGTGGGCGTGGGGGCGGACATGGCTATCAGGCACAGCATCAGGGAGCCCGGTGGTGACGAATCGTTCTCCGACAACGGGGGTGGTTACAGGAAGCCATGCCTGCGATTAGGCTGCACAGCACCAAACACGCAAGCAAATGAGAGCTCGTCAAGCCATGAGATGCGGGGGTGCGCACGCACACTCACACACGCACGCACGCGCACACAGGGGACCGCCCCAGGGTCACTTCCAGGCTGTGCGACTGCACAGTCGCTGGTGGGCCCTGGGGCGGGGGGAGGGGGCACAAAACCTCCCTGTGTATTTTCCAACTTCCTGTGAATCTCTATTTCAAAATAAATGAGTAACAAGAACTCCAGAGAATTTAAAGGCATGATGTGTACATTAGCATTTTAAAGTTTATTTATTTATTCTGAGAGAAAGAGTGCGAGTGGAGGATGGGGAGAGAGAGAGAAAGAGAGAGAATCCCAAACAGGCTCTACACTATCAGCACAGAGCCCAATGTGGGGCTTGAACTCACAAACCATGAGATCATGACCTGAGCCCAAGTCAGGTGCTCAACCAACTAAGCCACCCAGGCGCCCTATACATTTGCATTTTAAACTCAATATTCTATCTATGGCTCAGTCGGCTGAGCGTCCGACTTTGGCTCAGGTCATGATCTCACAGTTTGTGGGTTCGAGCCCCGCATTGGGCTCTGTGCTGACGGCTCGGAGCCCTGGAGCCTGCTTGGGATTCTGCGTCTCCCTCCCTCTCTGTCCCTCCCCCACTCATGCTGTCTCTCAGAAATAAAAATGTTTAAAAAAATTTTTTAATAAATAAAATAAACTCAATATTCTATCTAAACACTCTTCTGAGTTATCAAAGAAAGGTAAAATTTAACTATTTATCACCTTCTTCTAAAGACTTACATTTAAGGTAACCCTTTAACCACACTGAAAACCTCTCACCATTAAGAGAAATCACCTGTGAGTCACACATCAGACTTAGATACCTGAACTTATTACATTAGAAATTCAAAAGATTACATGGTTTTGGAAAGACATATATAAATATGTAACAACACAGACTAACAGAAAGTGAGGGTGAGAGAGAAGAAATAAGCTGTGATGTATGAAGAAAAAACACCTCAGAATCAATGATAAATACCAACTACACTCTAAATGCTGACCTTGTCAAGATGGACAAGAAAACTTAAAAATAAAGCAAAAACAAAGAATAGTTATCATTTCATTTTTCTGGAAACAAGAAACGGTCAGCCTTTCTTCTGATCCTGTTGGTTTTCTGGAAGGATCCCACTAAATTCATTTAACTCAATAGAAGATTCTCCATAACGGAAACGCCAACTTATGTCCGTAACTTGACATTAAAAATCAGGGTTTTACCACTTGCATTACCTTTCTGGGAAAACAAACTTCACATCTGATTATGAGTAACTATTGGACCTTTGAGCACCTTTCAGAGAAGTAATGTTAACTTGGTCCCTGGACACTGCTATGAGAATTCTACTTTCTTCTCACAGAACATGGTAAACCTTAGAACATAAATTCCATGCACTTTAAGAGTCTTGCCCATTAAAACAAAAACAAAAAAGCAGCCGAAACACAGAGAGGCATGCTGAGCTGGTAACTCAAAGAGAAGTTACCACCAGAAAGACTTCCATTTTCTGGTCCTTCATGGGTCTTGCAGACTCACTGGCTTAAGAGGGTAATACCTACAAACATTTTGCCCTGCAGGTCATTTTTCTTCATATAGGAACCCCTGGTGAGCCTGAAGAAGGTTTCCAGTTCTCTTTGGGAATAACACTCCGGGAGAGTCAAAATAGCTGAGCCAAGCGAGTGTGACCTTCCCTGTGCCCCAGCAAAGCTGCTCCGGGCACCTGAAGGGCCAGACAGGCCGCCCAGCCTGGAGCGCTGCACAGCCACACTGACCACGGCTAATCCAGAGTTTTCGTTCCTCAGGTGAAGAAGCCATGGCCAGAAGGGTGACGTGTGTGAGGAGGGGCCCCCTTGCACTTTCAACAAAACCAGGGTGTGAAATCCCAAGGAGCTGAGAGCTGCACTGGCCAGTACGACAGCCGTGCACATGCGGCTACGGGGCCCTTGGAAGTGGCAAGTCTGAACTGAAATGTGCTAGAAAGTGTAAGATACACACCAGACTTCAAAGAGCTTGTATGAAAAAAAAAATGCAAACTATCCCAATGTTTAAATTATTAGTTACATGTTGAAATATTAAGGTTTTGACACACTGGGTTAAACAAAATATATTCCCATTAATTTCACCATTTTACCTTTTTATTATTATTTTTAGTTTTTTATGTTTATTTATTTATTTTTTTGAGAGAGGGGGAGGGAGAGAGAAATCCCAAGCAGGCTTCGCACTGTCAGCATGGAGCCCGATGAAGGGCTCAAACCCACGAAACCATGAGGCCATGACCTGAGCCGAAAGCAAAAGTTGGACGCTTAACCGACTGAGCCACCCAGGCGCCCCACCATTTTACATTTTCAATGTGGCTCCTAGAAAATGTAAAGTTATTTTTGTGGCTCGAATTATGTTTTCTATTGGACAGTGGTGTCTTAGGGTGTAAATCTGGAACGTGCTTTGGGGTCACTTAGAATGAGTTACACAAATGCTGGTTAATATTTCACAGTATTCCTAAACAGGCAAGTGTTTGTCAAAGGATTTGTTGGTCTGTCCACTGCCAAGGAAAGAGAAAGACTGACTTAAGTACACACTAAATGGGGCAGGGAGAGGGGGGATTAGTAACAAGATTACTTCTTCAGGAGCAACCTTATAAAAGGAAAAATGAAAATTACTGCCCTTGGAAAGAAACTCGAACCCTCCAAAGGCCTGGGGGGTTGAGTGAAAGACCCTAAGGGTGAGGGACAGTCTATTCTCCAAATGCAACCACTTGATGTATTTTTGACATTCAATGTTCTTCAGGACTAATAAACAGCTTACACATATAAAGAAATAATCATGAAGATACGAAAACACATTCCAGAAGAAAAAGGCGGAGGCATACGCATCCTGAGAGGCGCCTTACCTGGACTGATGACCACCCAGCCGCCCCGCTCCTGCTGGTGCATCCACGCTCTCCAGCCTCGGGCACCCTTCTCGCCAACCCGGGGCTCCCCACTGTCCCAGAAGGGCTCAAAGAATTCCACCTGTTCAGGTTGAAAATATGGAGGTTAGCCTAAGTTGTACAAAACTGCTGAGTCACTGAGCAGAGTGCGTTCTGACTGGCCTAAGAGGGGCTCATGGCAGAAATCTTGCTCGCCATCAGTCTTCCTAGTAGATATGGGATACATCCCCAAAATAGAAAAAAATAATTACGTAGTGTGGTGGGCAGCCTCCAAAATAGCCTCCCAGGACCCTGACCCCTGCCCTGTGGCTTTCACACCCCTGAGCGAGGGCTGGACCCAGTGACTTACAACGAACACAATACGGCAAAAAGTGACAAGCTACCACTTCTGAGAACCAGTGACAAAAAGACCAGCCGTGGTCACCGAGAAGGGCCTCCAGCTGAGTGGGAGAGGAATGGTTTCCCAGCTCTGACCCTGCTGTAGAACAGTCTAACTGGGAACAGTGACACTGCCAGTTCCCTTAAAGCCACTGGGCCCCTGAATACCTGAAATCATGTTGCTTTCCAGGCCTTCTGTGGGGAAGGGGGTTGATTCAAAGTTTCAACAGGACAGCCTGGGAGCTCCTGATGGCATGACCTCTCAACTCTGTGTTCCTAACTGGCACAGTGCCCAATACATAGTAGGGACTCAATAAACGCTTGTCGGCAGAGAATGGCACATGGCAGGCATCTGGTGAAGAAAATGGCCTGCGTGTTAAAGCCAGGCCCTGGGATCACACCTCAGCTCTCATGCGTTTGGGGCATTAGGTCCGCTGTGTGTGGACCCCAGTTCAGTGCGGTAATTCCCCGTGGAAGAGAAGTGATCACAGCCACGAACAGGAGAGCAATCGTCTCGTCAGCTGACAATAAGGACTTTAAAAGTGAACCAACGACTTGCTCAATGGAAGCTTTTATAAGAAACGTTTTGAAGAGGACGAGGTGGCCCACGGCCCAGGAGCCGCAGGACCGTCCAGCCTGAGCCTGGAGGAGCACCACACACACCGGGAAGAGGGCTGGGTCCCCGCACCGAGGGCCCGTCAGCCGTGTCGGGAAGGGGAGCTGGGAAGACCACCCCCCTCTCCACGGGTCTTGTTCTTCCAGGAGGGATCGAAGAAAGTCACTCAAGAAAAAGAAGTGTATCTTTTTTTTTTTTAAGTGTGACGGTGATAACCAATTTATTCATCCCATTGAAACAGACCAGACTCTGCTTCTTTGATGTTATGCCGTGTACGGTAACGAGGTCTCTCAGTTATAAAGATATGGTACGTCATCAAAGAAAAAGCCTTATTTCAAAGTTGCCTTGCAAGTGCTTTGAGACTACGTGTGCTACTAATATTTAAAATCTCCAGAGTGTGCAACAGTGGACACTCTGGGCGAGTGGCTCTTGACGCTTCATAGTCCCGGGCAGTGCCCTCCCCACAAGTCGCCGTCCTCATCACAGACAGCGAGTGTCGGCAAAGGGCGGCAATGAGGGCCATTCCGATCCTGCCCCCGCAAGCACACACCCTGTGCCCCGCAGTCAGCTAAGACTCACGTCTACGGCACGGCATATTCCTAAAATAGCAAAGCACGTCTTAAAATAATGTTGTTATCCGGCTTATCATACTGCTAATCAGTTATACTAATATTAACCAATATTCTTTAACCCAATTTTGCCTAGGAAAAAACAGATCAAAATAATGATGATAAAAATAGTCTTCAAATGCAATTCATGGACATTCCACAAGATGGAGACCTCAGCCTCTCAAGACCTCTGTTTAAGTTCACCATAAATTCAGCTATCCTACCCATCTTCCACCAGAGCCCCTTCGCAAAGCAGGAAACTGAGATTTCTTCCAAGGAAAAAGGGAAAGGAAGGCTTTCTTATACGGCTCTGCGGTAGAATGTTTTTACTGCTTCAACATCACAAATATGGGCAATGTTCATGCGTCACCTAAATGACAACAGATCCCCCATTAGGACGTGTGTTGACAAACCACCACCAAGTAACAGCGTTTGCAATTCCCACGAAGATCTTAGGTGGTGGAAATGTTAACTGGGGAAACGACGTAAGACCGAATTTCAAATGCACGAAGGTAGGACAGAGTTAAGATGTGACTTCAGAAGCGTAACAATTGCTTCTCTGCCTGGTGAGGACAACGAGCACTGAAACAAAGCTCCTAAGAAAAAAGGGGGGGACATAGTGAGTCTTTATATGGGGCGGGGGGGGAATCCTTCATCTCTCCATGTTTCACCACCTTCATTATGGAATTTTCCTTGGATCACCACAATACTCTGAGAAATAATTCTCAGCAAGACTGATACAAAGGAGGACAGGATATTTGAAAAACACCAGCACCATCTCCCAGGATCCACACTTGCCCCCAGAAGAGAGAAGAACGGGAGAGGAAGGAGAGAGGGAGGTGGGCCACGCAACCAGAACCCCCACCTGTCCTTTGGTGGGCAGGTCTTTCACACTGTCGGGTTTGAAGAAGGTGAAGTCGACCATGGCCTGGAACAGAGAGACCGCCTTCTCAGAGTGACCAGCCTGCCGCAGGAAGTGGCATTGCTGAAGAAAGAGACCTGAAAACGGGGAGAGAAGGGAGACTCCTGTTAACAGCATCAAAGGGAAAGAACACAGCTTCTAAAGCATGCATTCTGGGGCTCCGGGGTAGCTCAGTCGGTTGTCTCCGACTCTTGATTTTGGCTCAGGTCATGATCCCAGGGTCATGGGATCGGGCCCCACATCGGGCTCTGTGCTCAGCATGGAACCTGCTTGAGATATTCTCTCCTTCCCTCCTTCCCTCCCTCTCTCTCCCTCTCTCTCTCTCTCTCTCATCACCCTCTGCCCTTCCCCCTGCCCCTCTTCCCCTCTCCCCCCGCCCCCTACCTTCCTTGTGCACACTCACTCACACTCTCTTTCTAAAAATAAATAAAAAACAAACAAAAATGTGCATTTCCACACCGAGAATATCTTTTCTCCAAATTTAGTTACTGTGGTAATTTCAAAGCTGTAATAACACATGTCCTTATTAAAAAGGATTCACAATGGTACTGTAATCAAATGATGTACATTTATCCCAATTTTTATATGAAACCATCGTGGAATACAAATACTGACAAAAACTACATATGTTATAGGAAAAGACGGCAAAAGGTTGGTCTGAACAGTTAATCAAATATTCAAAGCTCATTATGCCACGAAAAATTCTCGGGAGA
Source organism: Puma concolor (assembly GCF_028749965.1). Classification (NCBI taxonomy): domain Eukaryota; kingdom Metazoa; phylum Chordata; class Mammalia; order Carnivora; family Felidae; genus Puma; species Puma concolor. The sequence goes on along the minus strand of NC_141672.1, from coordinate 14,703,201 downwards.
GGATGATGTAGGTTGTCATCAGAAAGCAGAGAAGTGTGCCGAAAGCTAGATGGCAGTAACCATCGGCAGCTTTCATCATCTCTTCAGAGTCAGCTGTAAGCAAATCAGGGTTCCATGCTCGAAGACGTTGGTTTGTCTCAACTGTGGTACAATTCCATTTACTAAATACTACTAAGCTGTATGAGCATACCGCGAACGATATCAAACATGTTTATTATTTCTGGAGCAATATATTTCTATCTTTAGAAGGTAACAGAAATAGCAAGGTTTTGATCAAATAAATGCCTGCTGTGTGCCACACACTGAGCTGTCTCAGGTAATGTGCAGGTAATGTGCTCAATAACCCTCCAAAACAAGTACTATACCACTGGTGCTGAGGGAGAAACTGGCACTCAACCAGGTTCACGAACAGGCAAGGTTACCAGGGAAGGGCAAACCCAGGGTTCGAGTCAAGAGTGATATTCTCCAGCTCCTGCTTCACATGCTGCCTTTGGTAGCTCACTACTGGACACAGTTTCTATTCTAGCCTCCTTTGGGACACACCAGAATGGTTAACAGCAAAATAAGAGCTGCTGCTATGCAGGGGCGCCTGGGTGGCTCAGTCGGTTTAGCATCCGACTTCGGCTCAGGTCATGATCTCGCAGTTTGTGGGTTCAAGCCCTGTGTTGGGCTCTGGGCTGACAGCTCGGAGCCTGGAGCCTGCTTCCGATTCTGTCTCCCCCCGCCCCCGCCCCCCCCCCCCACCCCTCCACCCGCTCACGCTCTGTCTCTCTCTCAAAAATAAACATTAAAAAGAGGGGAGCGCCTGGGTGGCTCAGTCGATTAAGCATCCAACTTCAGCTCAGGTCATGAATTCCATGAACTCGTCAGTTCTTGGGTTTGAGCCTCGCGTCGGGCTCTGTGCTGACAGCTCAGAGCCTGGAGCCTGCTTCAGATTCTGTGTCTCCCTCTCCCTCTGTTCCTCTCTCTCTCTCTCTCTCTCTCAAATAAAGATAAAAAAAAAAAAAAAAAAAAAAAAAAAAAGAACTGCATCTACACAACGACCTGCAGTCAGCTGGGGCTTCCCCCTGAACACCACAGCCTGAGATCCTAGAACGGGGGAGACGGCCAGACAAGCACCTCCACAGAGAAGGTCACGGACAGCCAGAACATTCCAGACTTCTCTAGGTTTCCTCGGTTAACAAGCAGAAAGGCTGGAACTTCCAGACCAGTGATACTTCTCTAACTTTACTGGCTCTAATGCCCACCCCACCACCCCCCGCCCCCGACCAAGAAGCTGGAAAGGGGAACATCTGTGGTAATCACAAGGAATTCCAATACTTTCTTGTTTAAATCAGTTTTATCCATGTCGACACTTCTAAAGTAAAGCAAAACTAAGTGTTCATTTCTGACGAAAGCCAAAAGAAAGGAGAGCTCCCCCCAGACAAAGGGATCTGGTCCTCGGCTTCTTACCAAACATGGCGTCCTCGGTGCCTGGCAGGGCGGGGTGCGATAAGATGCTGCCGTCCTTCACGGCAGACAAGGTGCTCAAGCACTTGCCATACAGACCGTGAATTTTTGACACCGTAAAGGTGCTAAACTGGCTCTGGCAAAATAAAAGGTATTTCTGCCACAGGGCTGTATCGTTGGGATGCAGAAAGATCAGTTTCTGCCACTCTTTGGCCAGGGCGGAGGGCTCCCAGAACTCGGAGCAGAGCTTCAGCTTGGCGAGTTTCAGGTCCACGCTGCTCTGGTTGCTTTCGATGGCCCGCTCCAGGATGGCCAGCTTCTTCTCCAGAACGAGCCTCAGAGACCGCTTCCGCTTTTCCTGCTCTCCTTCCTCGATGGCATACAGGCCAGGGCTCTTTATGACCTCGTCCTCCAGACAAAAACATCAAGTTACAAATGCGAACGGCAGTAGGGGAGGCTCAAACGCTCACCGCCAGGACAGAGACGCTCACAGCCCTTCCGGGCCGCACCGCCCGTCACCTCTCAGAATCAATCGTTAGTCCTGCTTTCTTGATAAGCATTTATCAGTGTTTTGTTTTGTTTTGTTTTTGTCTTGAGTGGAAACTCTGCTACTGGGGCACCTATGTCACCTGGTATGTTTGATCTTGCGTTTATTTCCCTGTCTACGCTCCGGCATTTCAAACTTCGATCACGTATCAATAGCCAGGGTGCAGTATCTTGGAAACTGCTTCCCAAGAGCCAACTTTACCAATAAAACAGCCAAATGTGAGGCAAAATAGGATAATGGTACATGTGGTTCAGCAACAGAGAAGTAGGACGAAGACAAAGCCATGTACTTTGGGACGGGAGCAGCACAGCTCTGACCAGGGAATGGTGTGAACACCACCTTCTCCCCTGGACTCTGCGTGTTTTGCGCGCTGTCTATACCTCACGGGTACATCTCCCTGCCTGGTGAACGTCTACTCTTCTTTCCAGATTCGGGTCAGATTTCACCTTCTTCTGGAAGCCCTTTCTCACTCCCCAGTAGCAGGTCACTCCCTCATCCCACCCCCAAGTTCTGCACGGAAGCACGCGCTACCCCACACTGCATTTATTCAGTCTGACCAAGTTCAGGGCGAGGGCTCCAGTCTAATCATCCTCAAACGCCCAGTGCCAGGGCTCCTCCCAGGGGCTCGAAAACCGCGGCACAGCAAATCTGTTTTCCCCAAACTAGGACAGTCACTCCGGTAAGAGAACTGGGACGGCGACACTTACCTGAAAAGCAACAAATGCCATCCACAGCTGAATATCCCGGGGATTCTCCCGAACTCTCCTGTTAAACTCCTCCACCTTGGCCTTGAGCAGGGCATGCTCTCTGTCTGTCTGTGAGTCTGGCCGCTTTGATTCTTGCTCTGAAGGACCCTGTCCTTGTAACCACTGCGTGGTGGACTGATCGTAAATCCCCAGAGGGTTCAGCCAGGTCGTAACGGGAGGAACCACATCATCCGAGCCCTTCACTGGGATAAATGAGACCGGCTCAGATGAGGGAGGTTCGGTTTTACCGCCAACGGCGACTCCGTCAACGTTCATCAGTCCCACGCTCTTCTTCGTGAAATAGCGCTCGACATGCTTGTGTGAGTGCTTCTTTTCTGTGGCAGCCCCCTCCCAGGATATGCACTGCTTCTTAGGGTTAATGCCAAGGCAGGAGTCCCCTTTCCTCTTGTATCTTATATTTGAAAAAGAAAAGAAGACACCGAGGGCGTTATGTGCACGGCCTCTGCACAGGCGAAGGCTCAGCTCAGCAGACCTCAGCTCTCGTTAGACAAGTTAACTGCATGTATTCAAATTCACCTCACCTTCAAACTGTTTCTATTCAGAGAAATATGAGAATTAGCAATTAACTTTTTCTGTGTTTGACTTATTCCCCTAAACACTTCAATTCTTTGTTAACATCTCATGAATTTAAGATCATGCCTGTCCTCCAGATTCTAGTAATTTCTGTCTTCCTGGAGCTTTGTAAAGTACTGCCCCACACGTTTTGTCATCAGTCATCACAATCATACATACCCAGGCAAGGGAGAAATCCTCATCCCCTTTTACACCATTGCTAAGGATACTGAAACCCTGGGTGATAATGTGTCATCTGTCTCCTAGACCAATCCCTTTTCTTCAATGTGGTCCTGCATCTCCACTTAAGAAGAAAATGGAGAGGGCTAAAATTGTAGTTTTAGTCCTGAAACAAAAGTATATTGGACAAAGTTACATTTGGCTAGTTTCTACTCTAGGGGAAAAGAGTCTGGGTTCTAAAATGCTTTTATGGGACATGTAGATGTCCCCAGAATTACAAACACAGGACCACCGAGTATCTGCACAAAAGCTAAGGGAAAGTGTGCACTTTTCTGTACATATGTTATACAAACAGTCAAGTAAAAAATGGGCAAAAGATCTGGAAGGAATTCACCAAAGAGGACATGAATGGCCAATAAGCACACGCAGAACTGCTCAACACCATTAGTCATGACGGAAACGCAAGTTAAAACTACGAGATACACAGCATACCCACCAGAACTGCTAAAATTAAACACTGACTCTCATGTGCTGTTAGTGAGAATGTGAGTTGGTACAATCACTTCGGGGAAAGGTCTGTAAACTAAACTTAGACTTACCAACTGTGACCCAGCGATTCTATTTTAGGTATTCACCCAAGAAAAAGGAAACTGCATTTCTACACAAAGACTTGTGCTCAAATATTCTCAGTAGCTCTATTCATAACAGCCAAATACTGCAGAGTCCAGACGCTCAGCAATGAAAGAACAGATAAACAACGGTATGGCCACACAATAGAGGACGACCGGCAGCGAAAAGCAACGAAGTACCGATAAATGCCACAATGTGGCTGAATCTCCAAAACATCACACTGAATGAAAGGAGCCAGACACGAAAGGGTGCAGACTCCATGATTTCATTTAGACGGAATTCCAGAACAGGCAACGCTAGTTAATGATGGGGAAAAAATCAGAACAGCAACTGCCCCTGGGGAGATGGGGAGGGGACTGAATGGAAAAGAGCATGAGGAGACGTTCCGGGGTCACGTTAATGTTCTATATTTTCATAGGGGGCTGGGTTATACAGGTGTATCATGAAGATTTGTGTGTTACACTGTATGCAAATTTTAAGTCAAAAGAAAAAAATGAAACAAATCTTGAATGCTAGTTAATGACATGCATTCTGAAGCATGGAGGGGGCAGCATACTGATGCTGGCATCAAATGAACAAGGTGGGTTAGAGGATGGACGAACAGATAAATATGTGATCAGGCGAGGGCAGCAAGATGTTAATGGCAGAACGTAGAGGGTGGGAATATGAGCTTCTTTCAACTGGTGCTGTATTTTTTTTTTTTTTTAATTTTCGTTAACATAATGCTGTGGGGAGCAGCATGAGGAGGAGAGAGCTGCCGCTGTCTACTGTCCTCTTCCAGAAAAATCTGTCTCCACCATCTCCTGGTCGAGGCCCAGCAGCTCCTTTGCCTCCCCATAGTCAACAGGTGCCTGTGAAGCCTCCCTCACCGCTCACACACGCCCGTTCTCTTTATCGTCTCCCCTGGCTCCTCCTAGGTTACTTCCTGACGGTCTCTCCCCAGCCTAGTCCATAGAGTGGTCAAAACAATTTTAAGGTCTCCCCTTCATGACTATTTTGTTTTCACTAAAAATGAATGGTACTACGACATTCACATAATCTCTTAAAAAATGTTTACAGAGTTTTCTGATGTTAAAGTGCATTTTGTAAAACCGATTTTAAGAGCTGTACTTTATAACAGATGAAAATGATAAAGGAGAAGGAAAACAATCTTACTGATATATATCAAGTGCCTACTTTCAGATATGTGAAAATAGTTTTTTTTTTTTTTAATTTTTTTTTTAATTTTTTTTTTTTTTTTTTAACGTTTATTTATTTTTGGGACAGAGAGAGACAGAGCATGAACGGGGGAGGGGCAGAGAGAGAGGGAGACACAGAATCGGAAACAGGCTCCAGGCTCTGAGCCATCAGCCCAGAGCCTGACGCGGGGCTCGAACTCCCGGACCGCGAGATCGTGACCTGGCTGAAGTCAGACGCCTAACCAACTGCGCCACCCAGGCACCCCGAAAATAGTTTTAAAAATAGTTGATGTTAGGGGCATCTGGGAGGCTCCGTCGGTTAAGCGTCCGACTTTGGCTCAGGTCATGATCTCACAGTTCGTGGGTTCGAGCCCCGCATCGGGCTCTGTGCTGACAGCTCGGAGCCTGGAGCCTGCTTCTGATTCTGTGTCTCCCTCTCTCTCTGCCCCTCCCCTGCTCACATTCTGTCTCTGTCTCTCAAAAACAAAATAAATGTAAAAATAATAATAATAATAATTTATAAAAAAAATAGTTGATATTAGGGGCATCTGGGAGGCTCAGTCGGTTAACCGTCCGACTTCGGCTCAGGTCATCATCTCAAGGCTCGTGGGTTCGAGGCCCGTGTAGGGCTCTGTGCTGACAGCTCAGAGCCTGGAGCCTGCTTCGGATTCTGTGTCTTCTTCTCTCTCTGCCCCTCCCCTGCTCATGCTCTGTCTCTCAAAAATAAATAAATGTTAAAAATAGTTGATATTATGGCTTCAGGCTTTCCTCCCTACTTTAAGCACTTTGCCACACCATTAGTTTTAGCAAATATCATTTTTATTGTAAAGCTTTAAATTGGCCCACTGGAGGGGTAAGCCCTCATTTAAGTTAACGTCCTTCTATTTGGGTTTTATCTAATTTATCACTTGTCATAGAATCTTAATTGGGCAAAACCTAGGATGTAATTTAATGCAATATTCCTCCAAAGGAAGGCATGTTTCCTGTAAAATCCTTATCAAATAGTCAGCTGGTCTTACCTGAATAATTCCAGAAGGAATTATTGGAGATTCAGTGAAGGATATCAATGGACATTTAATTTAAATGAATTCAGCTATTAAGGAAAAGGGAAGGGATGGGAAGGGAAGAGAAGGGAAGAAAGACAAGAAAAAGGGACAGGGTATGGGAAAAGAATATATTTAAATCAAGCATATAATTCTGCCCTGAATCCACTGAGTGGCTCTGAGTCCCAGAGTGAGCTGTGCAATAATAAATTTGCCTTTCTTTCAGTGACTTCAATTCACACATGGCTCTCATGGTGGCAGTCACCTGGGTCCACATTCCAACCCCATCATTTACTAACAAGATGACCCTGACCAAGCTATTTCAAACAAAAAACAAAAACCTGTCTGTGCCTCAGTTTCCTCATCTGTGAAACGGAAATAATGGTACCCATGTCATAGAAGAGCAGGGACGATCAAAAAAGTTTATAAATTTGAAGTCCTTAGCCATATAATAAGGACTAGGTAAGTTTAAGTTATTATTATTTTATAAGACTTGGCTCTCAAACATAAGCCAACTATTTCATCTGGTATACAGCCAAAGAAACAATCCATTCCAAAAATGGATTAAAACTGAGCTGAACTTCACTGACAGCCAGGATGTTAGTCCTAAGGCATTTTCCGAAGGTAATTCTGACTCTTATACACAAACCCTAGGTCCCGTTCACTACAATACTCTAACACACACCAGGTCACTGCTGGGATGCTCCCACGATGAGAACATTTGCTCTGATACTGAGCCCAATCTTTCTGGAACTTCCACTCATTGGTCCTGGCTCTGCCTTCCCAAGTTACACAGAACGTTGCCAACCCACCTTCCAAAGACGGTCCAGCAAAGCTTAAAAGACAGTGACCATGCTGCTGTCACAAGCCAAATACCCACAAGCCCTCATCTGGTCCTCACAGGACAGTGCTAGCCAAGTCCTCTCAATGCTCCTGAGTTGTCACTGCCCCTAAGTGTGAAAATTCACAGCCTGACAAAACACCCCCTGTTCTCTGACCAACTCCCAATGCTGTGGGATCAATACCTTCCGAGATCTGGACATTTAACAGCTGTACAGCCATTAATCCGGTCAAGACTTATCTCCCCTAAACTTTAGGAATTAACTGGAAAATAACACCAATGCCCAAGCCCTTCCCATAGTATCTTTGCAATTCAAATGAATAAACTTGTCTCATTACTCTCTTCCTAAGATCTGGGCCGTTCATTAGCACAGATTTAAGAGCCACTCACTGTGAATACTTTTCCCTTTTCATCTATTAATAAATAATGCCTCTTTTTATTTTTGCAAACTGATTTCTAATTCATATCCATTATCTCTGATATCTCAGTGCAAGACTCAGCAGGAGTTAACAAATGAAGAAACAGAGGCTCAGACAGGGTAAGGGATTCACCTGGGATTCCATTATTAGTCAACGGCAAAGTCCATTTCCCAATCTAGAACACAGCCTACCAGACAACCAGGCCCATCTTTACTTGGGGACAGCAAAAGAACATTACTGGTTCGAGGAACACAGGTTCCCAAAAAAGCCGCTTCCAGGCAGTATGATCTCCGGAGGCTACGTAACCTGTCTGAGGTTGCTTTCCTCGTTCGGAAAAGAAGAGTGCGGCCCTCCTCACACAGCAGCTGGAGGGTCAGACAGGCTAACGGGAGTGAAAGAGCAGGCTGGGCCGGTGCGTGCTGGCCTCCCCATCTTTGGCTGGGTCCTCCCACGTCTGTGGCGTGGAAAATCTAACGAGACTTTGAGGAGCAGGAAAATAACTCAAAAATATATGAATACACTTCAACAGTCATGCCTCTCAGACGTGACAGTACGCAGCTGTAAATACACACTAAAATCTTATGGATATAAACACATCGTAAAGGAAATCTTTGTTGGAATCACTTATGTGGTGAGGAAGAACGTCATGATGAATGGCAACCATGAAAATTGGGAGGTGCAGCAAAGTAATGGAAACTGACAGTTTAAAAAGTAATCAGCTGGGGCGCCTGGGTGGCGCAGTCGGTTAAGCGTCCGACTTCAGCCAGGTCACGATCTCGCGGTCCGTGGGTTCGAGCCCCGCGTCGGGCTCTGGGCTGATGGCTCAGAGCCTGGAGCCTGTTTCCGGTTCTGTGTCTCCCTCTCTCTCTGCCCCTCCCCCGTTCATGCTCTGTCTCTCTCTCTGTCCCAAAAACAAATAAAAAAAAAAAAAAAGAAAAGAAAAAGTAATCAGCTTATAAAGAACGATAATGGTCTCCCCTTGGCTTTATATTCCAATATTCTCTACCTTCAACTTTCATTACCTGTAAGCTGTTTGGGAACAGAGATTGGGTGTCACTGTTCTTCGTGTCCTGACAGTGTCCTACAACTACTAAGTGTCTAAGGGATTTAAGAAGCATTTAAATATTTTTGATTGGCAGGCTAGAAAAGTTTAATGAACTAATTACTGAAGCAAATACCATCACCCGTTTTTTATCTGGTGATGTACACTAGAAACATTTTGAAAAAGTCGTTACTATTTAATGTCTTTTTTTTTAAGTGGCTTACGTGGGGGAGAGATAAATAAAAGTCTTCATAACTTTTAAAAACGGCATATAGATCAGGGGCACCTGGGTGGCTCAATGAGTTCAGAGTCCCACTTCAGCTCAGGTCATGATCTCATGGTTTGTGGGTTCGAGCCCCGCGTCGGGCTCTGTGCTGACAGCTCAGAGCCTGGAGCCTGCTTCAGACTGTGTCTCCCTCTCTCTCTGCCCCTCCCCTGCTCACCCTCTGTCTCTCGTTCTCTCAAAATCAAACATTTAAAAAAAAAAATGGCATACAGATCAGACAAAATGGTTTCTGGATAGTTTGTCACAATTACTTACTTCAAGGTATTTTTAGAGTAACTCATTCAACAAATATTTACTAAAAACCTATTACAAAGGAGACTGGATCCTGACCTCAAGGTTTAAGCTTTCATTTCAGAATGTGAGAGATAAGACACATATGTCAATACCTCGCCACCCCCCGGAATCTAGAAGGGATGGGAGCAGACAGAGACGATGCAGACAGGGCTCAAGGGGGGGCGGGGGGAGACAAGTTACTTCCCACCAGTGAAAATCAGGAAAGACACCGTGACGGATACCTTGCTATATCTCCTCGGTAGAGAGACTTATACTCCCAGTTTGCAGGATCCGGTTTCTTATCTGTTCTGAAGGTTTCCCCTGTGAGAGCCTGAACGTCCTCAAGCCAGACGCAGCGGTGCCCAGTATCAGCGACGGCGTTCCCTTCTCGGCTGTGGGGCAGAGGAAGGTGAAGCACAAAAGGGACATCTAGTTACACGGCCCACCTTTTCAGAAGTACGGAAGGTAAACATTTCAAACTCCGCACGGCATCAAAGTGCTTAAATGCATAAAATGAAAGGCGCATGTGTCACAAAGATGGAAAAAACTTTAAAATATAAAGCAAAAACTGTCAACGCTAAGTGGCATCTTACCAAGAAGTCAGCCTACCTCAGAAATTAACCCGATATAGCTGTTCAAGTATTCCATTAAATGACTGTAACTAGAATTTCAAGCATATTTGGTAAACAAGTGGGCTGCCCTTGCTTAGCCTAAATCATCCAAAAGCGCTCCGGTTATTCCAGCCGAATCTTGGCAACAACAGCAAAGCTGCAGCTCTGAATGGGTCAGTCTCAGACATCACTGAGGCTTGGGCTGAGTCTTGTTTGGACAGCTGGGCTCTGTGGACGGTGCCTCGGCCTTGTGTGCTGACCCCCCCTTACAAAAGGGCAGAGAGAGTCCACTGTGAGACCAGACCCTTCGGTACCCCCAGAACCAACTAGAGAGTGGGCAGACTTCCTGCCAAGATGCGCATGGAATCACTTCCCAGGAGTCAAATGAGAGCGAAGGCAAGTCTTTCTGGCATCTAACATCCTCCCTGCTCTGAAGATCAGCTCATAATGCTGCTGACACACAAGAGGCTGCCAGGGCAGAGCTGCAACAGCATTACCTTTGCTCTCTTTGCTGTCTGGCTCTTCCCAGAGAGAAATAATGACTCTAAAGGCTTCTAAATCATTCTTGGCTGGGAATACAAAGGAATGGCATTTCGGGGACACAGAGTAGGTTTCAATCGGTATTTGCTGAATGACAGCATCTCGGGTCACAACACACAGCGATTTTTAACATAGTCCCCTTTGGAACACCCGGAGGGTTTTCTGTTGACAAACACCGGAAGGGGCAGCAAAGGGAAGGAATGAGGTGGATGCATTCCAGAAAGAAATGGAAAGCCTGTGGCGGGGGTGGGGGTGGGGGTGGGGGGCGGCTGCAGACCACTCCCGGGGAGGAGACAAGGTCTGATCCGTCCCCTCCCAGGTACTGAGGTCAAGAAGGAGGATGAGGTCTGGGCTGTGAGCAGGGAAGGGTCTGCCTCACCTGAAGATGAAGAGGTCACCCTAGGAAACAAAGGTCCAGGCGAAGCTGTCACCTTGGGGGAAGTGGCCCCTTGATCACCCTGAAATAGAGTCCCGTGGGGTATACTATACCCCTGAGAACCTACTTTCCCCACATCCTGGAAGTACTCTCACAACGCATCAGTATCTCAGTCCTTGTCTCTATGGAAACAATTCCTCCAGGCCATCTTCCCAGGGAGAGGCTACAGAAGTTCAGATCGAGAAAATAAGAGAGCAACAATCGATTTTGATCTTAATGGGGATATTCTGCAAAGTATCAGTGAACTTAAAAATGCCATTTGGATCACAGAAGTATCAAGAGGCTGTAAAGATCACCTCCGATGTGACTAAGCACAGGCTGAAAATAACTACCTTTCAAGTTCGAACGGTAGTTCCTGTGTGGGTTCAAGAAATCCTTTAAAATTCACTTTCCTCGACGGTAGGAAAAAAAAGGACAGGTAGCTAACGGTGAGTTTTCAGAAGAAACGATGATTAATGTATTTTTCTTTGAAGACATACTGAAAGCAAAAATATCAATAATTCACTCATTCACGTAACAAGACTGTATTGAGCGCTTACTACGTACCAGGCCCTGTGCCAAGCGCTGAGAGAACACAATGGCAAACAAGACGGGAGTGATTCCTGCCCACAGAAATTCAGTCAAATTCAGAGCCCTTTTGCTGGATTCCCTTGTTCTCCCCTCCTAGAGCAAACGTGGGTTACAGGTATAGCACCTGAGACACAGAGAGAGGGCTAAATCAATCTGTGTCTTCTGAGCCACGGAGGCCTGCAACGTTCTCCACGGTCTGATGGCAGAAGGACCCATGAAGACGGCAGCGTCTGCCTGTCTGATGGCAACTCTATGGGCCAGAGTCCAGACTTACTCCAACACAGAGCTCTCACTGACCATCAGTGAGACTTCTAAGCATACGATGAAAGCAAATCATCCCTAAGAGTCAAAACTTAAGAGCACTGCATTTTTTTTTTTTAAGTATGTCTTAAATTTTCTCTCTTCTAGCCCATATGAACAAAGGAAAGAAAAAAGTGAAGTGAGAAATCACTCAGGTAGTTTCACCACACGCCACCTGTCACAGGCACCACAGGGAAAAGTGCCTCCCTGTGTGGGAGGCCAGGAGACGAGGCAGAGAGGACCTGTGAGCACCTGTGCAGCCACCACGCTGTGGGACAATGTGAGCAACACGCTCACGGCAGACAGTGGAGCAAAATGTGGGGAGGAGTAAAGCCCCCAGGAAAGGAGACACTGTGATCACGAGCTGGTCCACACTTTCAACAGGGGTTCTAAATAAATGTGGAGAAAAGGACAAAGGCAGCGATGGAGTGCTACATTAACCTCAACCAAAGAGAGAGAGTGTGTGTGTGTGTGTGTGTGTGTGTGTGTGTGCGCACACGTGGGGGTGATGCGAGCGATCGGAAGTGTGGGGGCCAACAGCCCCTCCCAGATGGGACCCTACACGACGCAGGAAAGTGGCCCACATTCCCAGGCTGTGCGTGGCCCATCCGCCATCTTTCAAAAACCCCAAAGACTTTTTGTCTGAATCAGATTTTGACACAACCATTACTGTGTCTCAATAACTTTTCTCAAATAAAATCATGACTCTAATTTTTTGTAATGAAACTTTTCTTCTAAATGCTAACCTAATGGTAGAGCTCTCTTTGGAGAGTTTTGGACTCCAGTTGACTAAGTGGCTAACCAGGCATTCAAACGTCTAATTTGTGGCAACAACTGAGGGGAAAAATTCAAACTTTGAAGTCATAGGTATTTACGAACAGAAAACCTACTTGGGTTTCTCGGATTCCTTTTTACTGTCTCTAATGCTTCTGGAAGCTTTATCCTTTTCAGAATCACTATCTGGCTCAGACCCACTGCTACTGGACCGCCCATGTTTTCTCCTGGTTTTCTTGTGGTGATGCTTCCTTTTCTTCTTTTTCTCTTTCTTCTTTTTTCTGCTTGTTTGTTTGGGCTTTTTGTTAGTGTCACTTTCATCCGAAGGCTCTGATTTCAGAGGGCTCCTGTTGGGGAAAACCAACATCAGAGTAATTTTCAAAAGAGAATTAGAAAGAAGACTATGTAAATAAGCAAATATGTAAAAGGGAACTCTGCAGTGCCTTCCTGGGTCACAACTCCCCTTAAGGACTTAAGAGTTGGACCTAAAACAACAGTAGGTGAAGAAATCCTAATTTCAACAGTTTCTCAACCTAGATGTGGGGCTCAAACTCATGAACCGCAAGATCATGACCTGAGCCGAAGCTGGACGCTCAACTGATGGAGCCACCCAGGTGCCCCACATCTATACATTTTTGAAGGACAGTAATCTACCATTTTATCAAATACAGTACTTGTTTAAATAACATTATAAAAGGTTTATTTTCAGTCCTACATATTAAGGCAATATGTCCTTAATGATGAGGGAGGGTGGGGCAAGCTGAGGGCAAAATACGGGCTGGCACCCCGCCCCCCCCCCCCACGTGGGATATGTGTGATGTGCCTGGGACACGCCTGGCTACCCAAGAACAGAGAAAGTGTTTAAGTGCTTGCCATGGTGATGTGGGAAACTAAGGCAAATGAAAACTGAAATTCCCTTACTGCCTACAACCCATTGACAAGTCCTTGAAACTGGCAGGGTGACCTCCCTCTAGGAGCTCAGCTGCCTCCAGGATGACGCTTTGCTGGGGGCAAAAGACAACCTTGGCTTAACATTATCCCAACCTCGAGGATCCTGTAAGTCGACTTCCCTCATCCCACCTGCCCCGAGATATATGCTGGCAATCCTACTCCAAGCTTGTGCCCCGCCCCCCATACATCTGAAGGGTCTCATGACTGAGGTTTTATTAAGCGGTAATAAGCGGCATTTCCCTAGCAACAGCCGGCCCCTCAAGGTCCTGGAAACCTTGCTTCCAAAATTCCTTAGAGACTTACTCTATCCCTGACCCCCTCCCAACCCGAGGGTATATAATGAGCTCCCCATCAGGACCCCAGTGCAGCTCTTCCTGCCCATGGGTCCTGTCCCCATGCTTTAATAAAATCAGCTTTATGCACCAAAGATGTCTTCAAGAGTTCGTTCTTGGCTGTCAGCTCCAGACCACCCCACCATCACCCCAAAACTTCATCACTTAATGCCAAAAAAAAGATTTCGTTCTGGTCCTTGCGTTTAAAAGCTCCAAGGAGCTCTTCTGCATTACTGAAACACCTACAAACAACTGCCTCATGCATCAACTATTCTCAATTTCCAAAGGCTTCTTGTACTTTTAGAGTCCTGGCTTCCCAGGGTTCATCATCTTAATTAATGAGACCATCTGGTCCATATTTGCAAGAGAACTCATTTCTCAATTCAATGATCTACAACAATTTCTTTCTTTTTTTTTTAAATTTAAAACTTTTTTTAATGTTTATTTTTGAGGGGGGGGGGAGCACGAGCAAATGGGGGAAGGGCAGAGAGAGAGAGACAGAGACAGAGAATCCAAAGCAGGCTCCAGGCTCTGAGCTGTCAGCACAGAGTCCGACGCGGGGCTTGAACCCACGAACTGTAAGATCATTACCTCAGCTGAAGTCGGACGCTTAACCGACTGAGCCACCCAGGCACCCCAACAACTTCTTTCAAAGCTTAGTCCAGATATGTGCCATTCTGCTTTCCCCAAAGTTTCCAGGAGATTTTATCCTACATTCTACCACACCAGCATCTTGTTTTTCCAAAACTGCTAAAAATGCAACTGAAGAGATATCTGAGTGACAATATTCTAAAGGTTACTAATGAGGTTAGTCAAGTTACTTAAAGAATCACAATGATGCCGTTTCCCTTGGGGCTTAATTATTGGCAGTAACTGTGTCTCGCACTTGCCACTGTAACGCAGGGGGAAAAATAGAAAGAATTTAGGAATGAGGTAAGGAAAAGCAGTCAAAGATCACCTCACTGCTTGAAGTGAAAAGAGTTCTAATTCGCTCTTTTATCACAGGGTTTACGGAGAAGCATTATTCAAACTAAGCTACAGACTACACACTGACAAAAACTGAAAATCCATCTTTCATAAAAACCTACCTTGTCAGAGGTGACCCTTCAGAAACCAGGGCTGTGGCCCCTTCAGTTTGTTGGCTCAGAGAGGTTATGGCTCCAGCACAAAAGCTTGGGTTGCTCAGCCAGTCTAATTCTGCACAGGCGAAAGAAAAAAGATCAATGAAGTGAGCTCGATGGGATTTCTAGAGCAGGCAACCCATCTTACCAGCTGACGTCCTAATTCACAGCCAGTGTCAGCCACACGTCGTGAACAGTCCTCAGAAGCCGAAGGGAATCCATGAAATTTTTATTTCCTGGGGCATGGGGCTCTAACACACTCTAAAATATTTAAGACTGAAATCCTCTTGTGATAGCAGGCTGTGGCTTAAGCAAAAGCCACATAACAAGCGTGGCTTAAAAAGCAACAAGGCTTTATGGATTCCATCCACACTTCAATGAGCAGGAACGCTTCCAAAGCACTGGGTTTTAATGACCTCGCATTTGATTCAGACAATTCCAAAAAGTTTAAAAATCAAAGCATGCACAAAAGCCTGCCATGCTTGATACTGTTACAGGAGATTAAGATATTTTTCTTTAAAAAACATTCTGTTTTGGGGGCACCTGGGTGGCTCAGTCGGTTAAGCATCCGACTCTGGCTCAGGTCATGATCCACAGTTTGCGAGTTCGAGCCCCGCTTCGGCTCTGTGCTGACAGCTGGGAGCCTGAAGCCTGCTTCGGATTCTGTGTCCCCCTCTCTCTCTGCCCCTTCCCCACTCACACTCTCTCTGTCCCTCTCTCAAAAATAAACATTTAAAAAACAAAAACAAAACAAAAAAACAGTACTCCTCTTTAAAAATAAAAACACAAGCTGTCAACTTTTCCAATGCTAAAATTAAATAAAACATTAATAATGATTATCTCTGGGGGTGGTGAGATTAAATGTCCAAAATTTTTCCTCCATTAATTTTGAAGTCCTCTGGAATGAACTATTTCTTAATTACTAATTTTCTAACCTTTTAGGAGCCTTAGCTGTGAAGGAAAAAAAAAAAAAAAACAAACCCTGGGGTGGTGGCAGCAAGGGGGCTCCTGGGGGGGGGGGGGTTTGTATTTTGTCCTGTTTTGTTCTAGGACAAGGCCAGAGCATGTTCATGCGCTCAGGAGAAAGAACCCGTGAGATGGCTAAGTTAGGAGATGCACTTCCTAACAGTCATACTGGGATATCATCTATATACCATAAGGGTCACCCATTTAAAATGTACAATGCAAGGGGCGCCTGGATGGCTCGGTCAGTTAAGCGTCTGATTCTTGATTTCGGCTCAGGCCATGATCTCATGGTTTGTGGATCCAAGCCCTGTGTCGGGCTCTGCGCTGACAGTGGGGAGCTTGCTTGGGGTTCTGTCTCTCTGCCCCTCCCCCAGCTCACATTCTCTCTCTCAAAATAAACATTCTTTTTAAATGTACAATTCAATGGTTTTTAGTATACAGTAAAATATTGGATTGCAAGTTACTTGTTCTGCGAGTGTTCCACAAGACAAGCAAACATTTTTTTTTTGAAATTTATTGTCAAATTGGTTTCCATACAACACCCAGTGCTCATCACAAAAGGTGCCCTCCTCGATACCCATCTCCCACCCCCCGTCAGCCCTCAGTTTGTTCTGTTTTTAAGAGTCTCTTATGCTTTGGCTCTCTCCCACTCTAACCTTTTTTTTTTCCTTCCCCTCCCCCATGGGTTTCTGTTAAGTTTCTCAGGATCCACATAAGAGTGAACACATATGGTATCTGTCTTTCTCTGTATGGCTTATTTCACTTAGCATAACACTCTCCAGTTCCACCCACATTGCTACAAAGGGCCGTATTTCATTCTTTCTCATTGCTACGTAGTACTCCATTGTGTATATAAACCACAATTTCTTTATCCATTCACCAGTTGATGGACATTTAGGCTCTTTCCATAATTTGGCTATTGTTGAGAGTGCTGCTATAAACATTGGGGTACAAGTGCCCCTCTGCATCAGTACTCCTGTATCCCTTGGGTAAATTCCTAGCAGTGCTACTGCTGGGTCATAGGGTAGGTCTATTTTTAATTTTCTGAGGAACCTCCACACCGTTTTCCAGAGTGGCTGCACCAGTTTGCATTCCCACCAACAGTGCAAGAGGGTTCCCGTTTCTCCACATCCTCGCCAGCATCTATAGTCTCCTGATTTGTTCATTTTGGCCACTCTGACTGGCGTGAGGTGATATCTGAGTGTGGTTTTGATTTGTATTTCCCTGATGAGAAGCGACGTTGAGCATCTTTTCATGTGCCTGTTGGCCATCCGGATGTCTTCTTTAGAGAAGTGTCTGTTCATGGTTTCTGCCCATTTCTTCATTGGATTATTTGTTTCTCGGGTGTGGAGTTTGGTGAGTGCTTTATAGATTTTGGATACTAGCCCTTTGTCCGATATGTCATTTGCAAATATCTTTTCCCATTCCGTTGGTTGCCTTTTAGTTTTGTTGGTTGTTTCCTACAAGCAAACATTTCTAGTAAATTTTAACCTGATAAACAAACGGTGTCTTGCAATACAAGTAGTACGTGATTCAGAATGTCACATGATCACAACTGAGCCAATGGTTCCTCTCTCTCTCTCTCTCTCTCTCTCTCTCTCTCTCGTTCTCTCTCTCTCTCTCACTGAGGGATTGTGGGTGATCTCCCATGCTCGGTCTCAGGCCGTGGTGTCTGGAAGAAATCAGTGATTTTTCAGAACGTTGGAAGGTGCCCACGACTGGTACTAGTGTATTTTTTGTCACTTCAAAGCACCTACGGACAGTCCTCTGCTTTTCCATTCAAGAGTAAGCTTAGGAATGCTTAGCTTCATTCTAGGTCAGGCTCCTTGCAGATATAGACGCTTTCCTCTGCTGCCTTATTGCCAGTTACATTAAATACAGTATATGACAAGAGTTCGTTAATACTGTAGTCAACTTCCGTGTGAGCGTATACAATGGCCCCATGCAGAAAAAGATTCCACTGAGCCAACAGACAGCAGTGATTCCATTAGTGATAGTGAAACTTGTCCTACACAATAACCCTCCTCTCTCGTCTCCCTCACACCAGCCACGAAGGCTTTCAAAGGTAAGTACAGGTTAATTTATTTTTCTTTATCTGTTTTCTTTATTATTTTGTATTATATTATGGTACTGTATCATTTATGTGAATATTTTGGGGTTGTGGAATCATCTGAGTTTCCATGATTTCTAATGAAGAGATTCACTTTGCTACACAAGTGCTTTGGATTACAACCATGTTTCCAGAACAAATCATACTTGCAAACCAAGGTTTTACTATATTTAGAACTGGGCAGGGCACCTGGCTGGCTGAGTCGGTGGAGTGTGCAACTCTTTTTTAAAAAAAATTTTTTAACATTTATTTATTATTGAGAGACAGAGGGAGACAGAGCATGAGCATGGGAGGGACAAAGAGAGGGGGAGACACAGAATCCGAAGCAGACTCCAGGCTCTGAGCTGTCAGCACAGAGTCCAACGCGGGGCTCAAACTCACAAACCGCTAGATCATGACCTGAGCTGAAGTCAGACACTTAACTGACTGAGCCGCCCAGGTGCCCCTGGAGTGTGCAACTCTTAACCCCAGGGTCATGAATTCCAGCTCCGTGTTGGGCATAGGGTTTACTTAAAAAATATATATATTTTAAGTAAAAAATATCTGTGTTTTAGATTATATATATATATATATATGCTTGTGTGTGTGTATATATGTATATGCATATATATGTACATATATACATATATATGTATTATGTATATATGTATATACACACACACATATATATACATGTATATACACGTATATGTGTGTGTGTGTGTATATATATATATATAATTGTTCAATTATCACCATAATTTTAGAACATTTTCATCATCCCAAAAAGAAACCCCAGACCTATTGGCAGTCACCATCACTCATCTCTGGCTCTCCCACCCCCAGGCAACCACTAATCTGTCTCTACAAACTTGCCTGTTTGGACAATATGATTTTTTTTTTTTTTAATTTGAGACAAACAGAGGGGGAGAGGGAGGGGGAGGGGGGAGAGGGAGGGAGAGAATCTTAAGCAGACTCCACACTCAGCACAGAGTGCAACACAGGGCTCGATCTCACGACTACGAGATCATGACCCAAGCTGAAATTAAGAGTCAGGTGCTTAACCGACTGAGTCACCCAGGCACCCCCAGGACATTTAATATGAGATCATACAGCATACAGTCTTTTGTAACTGGCTTCTTCTACTTTGCATAATGTTTTCAAGGTTCATCCATACTGTAGCAAGTATTAGTAGCCATTCCTTTTTATTGGCAAATAATATTCCATTTTATGGGTAGATCACATTTTGTCCACTGATCAGCTAATGGACGCTTGGGTTGTTTCCCTTTTTTGGTTATTATGAACAATGCAGCTACAAACATTCATGTACAAGTTTTTATATGGACATATGTTTTCATTTCTCTTGGCTAGACAGCCAGAATTGCCGGGTCATGTGGTAACTCATGCTTAGCATTTTAAGGAAATGCCAGACTGGTTTCCAAACTGGCTGCACCAGTTTACGTTCCCATTAACAAGGTAGAAGGATTCTAATTTCTCCAAATCCTTGGCAACTTGTTACCGTCTGTGTTTTAGATTATAGTCATCCTAGTAGGTGTGATGTCTTTTCTCATCGTGCTGCTGGTTTCCATTTCTCTGGTGACTAATGATGTTAAGCATCTTTTCATGTGTTTATTGGCTAATATTTGAACAGAAATAGTCAAATACTTTGCCCATTTTTTAATTGGGTTGTCTTTTTAGTATTGGGTTGGCAGAGTGCTTTATATATTCTTTGTTCTAGTCCCTGATGGTTACTGCATCTTAGGAGGAAGGAACAGAATGTGTGCCCCGTGATGACAGGTACTTTGTTTTACTCAACTGCTGTATCCATGGGACCATGAGCAATGCCTCGCATAACATCAGGAGGCGTTTAATAAATATTTGTGGAAAAGAGGGGAGACAGGGAGGGAGGGAGGAAAATTCCTAAGGAGGAAAGGGACATTAAAACAAAAGGGAAAGAGAAGGATTGTAACTCTTTAAGTGCCTACTGCAGGCTAAACACCAGGTAAAGCACTTTACATTCTCGTTATACCTTTTAAGCATCAAAACAATCTTCTTTGGGAGGTATTACAATCTATATTGTACAGAAGGAAACTAAAGCTCAAAGGAATTAGGTAATTTGTAAGGTCATACCCACTGAGGGCTACACAGCTGTTCGTGCAGTCTCTTTCCTACTGTTTCCTTTTCCTTCTGCGGTCTGGATCTGATCCCTGGCAAGAGGTATGTGAAGTTTCTGTAGCTCACTGAGATCATGATTATTGCCAAAACAACCGCATTGTGTCATGAACAAAGGAAAAGACGGAACAAGCAATATGCAAAGAGAGGTGCTCTCAACATATATTTTACATACATATACATATTACATATTTTACATAAATATTTGAGATAGTGAGGACAGCGTGGAGGAAATGTAGAGAAACACAGAGGTCAAAACAACATAAAGTGTGTAACTCTCCAAAGTCCTTCAGAAGTCCTCCAAAAATAAGAAAAAGGGTTTTTAAGGAAACAATCAAGGCTTTGCCAAATGAGACCACTGTGGGAAAAAAAGTAATGTTTACAGAACTAAAACGCTTGGGGTTCTAACCCAAATCATAACTGACCTTCTCTGTGACCTTCATCTCAATCAAATGACCTTTCATTGGGGCAAATGGTATTTCTACCTGACAAGTTACTGCTACTGCTTTTTTTTTTTTTTTTTTTTTTTTTTTTTGGTCCTGGTAGCACATTAGCAGTGAACATGCATGGAATATTAGAAGTAGTCATCACTGGATGTTAGGCATGCAGGAATTTTGGAGATAATCAGTTGAGGGATTTTAAAACTTTTTTTTAGCTAAAGAAAATGCCGCTCAAACAAAACCTTCCGGAGAGGCCCAACCTGCAGAACAGCAAAAGCAGGGATGCTTCCTGGGGTTCAGAGGGAGGGGGCAGGTCTGAGAAAGCTCTCCAGAGCACAGCCCGGGCACCACTCCCTCATTTACAGAACATGGGAGGTCCGAAGAAGTCCAGTCCTCTGGCCAAGGGCACACACCCAAGCCTCGATCTGCACTCTGCCCAGTTCTCTCCATCATACACCGTGGTGCAACTCTTCACTTCAACGAAGGAGCTGGCTTTCCTGAAGTCTCCCTGCAACTGGTACACAGGGCTACCGTGGTGATTTTCATTCTGCGATCTCATTACCTGCGGGGCCGTCTTCCCACTTCATTCTAAGGTCCACAGCTCAAATCCTTACAGGGACCAGGGGCGCCTGGGTGGCTCAGTGGGTTAAGCACCTGACTCCAGCTCGGGTCATGATCTCACAGTTTGAAGTTGGAGCCCCGCAACGCGCTCTCTGCTGTCAGCACTGAGCCCATTTTGAATCTTCTAGTCCCCCTCTCTCTCTCTGCTCTTCCCGCCCCCCCCCAAAATAAACAAACATTAAAAGAAAAAAAAAAGGCTGTCTAAAGAAAATCTTTACAGAGACTGGATTAGTAATGATTCCTGTGATAGTACAGAGAATGAAAAAAAGAAAAAGACAAAAATATTTTGCCAAATAAGGAAATTGGTTTACAACTCTTACATCCGAGTTTTCAGCTCCCACCCTCCTCCTATTCCTTCCTTTCCAAGCTAAGTGCAACATGAGGGCAGAGGTCATGACTATTCACTCCTGTATTCCCAACCCCTAGCACAGGGCCTTGGCACAAAGCAACTGGGATCAATAAATATTTGTTGAAAAAACAAAATGAGTGAGGATCTGAGCCATATCTTCCTATCTTTGTATCCCCAGCACCTAATATACTGAACTGAAGCAATTTGAGATTGTCAAAAGCATGCCATTATCTAGGTATAAAGTACAACCATTTTAATTCTTCCAGTCTTCACTGCAAATGGAGATTGAATCATTAAAGGATAAAGTACCGAATACCCACTATGTGGCCAGGCACAGTCCTAGGCTTTCGGGGTAGAGTGTGACTAAGGCAGGCCAGGTCTCTCTGCTCATATGGTATTTATACTTAATCATAACCTTACTGTTCACATAACACATGTGCATTGTGAAATTAAATTTTGGTTATATGGAATCCTGGAGAAAGTTATCTGAGATTAAACAATGCTTTATTAATCAGAATGCAGTCTTTTTCTATATTTACTTACATCCTCACAATTTACAAGTTCCTTTGACAGAAGTCAAATATGTATTTAGATAATTATATCAACACATATTATGTATTCAGATAATCACATCAACACCATGCAGGATGTAACATATTACGGACAGGTTGAGCAGGATACAACATGCTTGGGTTTAAATGGAGAAGCTGACTGGCTGACAAACCTTTTGTCCCTGCAGGCTGGTAAATAAGCATAGGTTGAACCTGCCTGGAAATGAGCACTCTGCTATACAAACACACACACACACACACACACACACACACACACACAGAGAGAGAGAGAGAGAGAGACAGACAGACAGACACAGACACTCCTAAGAAAGGAAGCATGGAAGCATCAGGCAAAAAAACACTTTAGGAGCTTTAGAGCCTGGCTGGCTCAGTCGGTAAAGCATCTGACTCCTGATTTCAGCTCAGGTCATGTTCTCACAGTCTGTGAGTTTGAGCCCCGTGTCTGGCTCTGCACCGACATCACAGAGCCTGCTTGGGATTCTCTCTCTCTCCCTCTCTGTGACTCTACCCTAATCAAATGCACGCACTCTCTCCCTCCAGATAAACAAATAAAAATAAATAAATAAATAAATAAAAACTATTGCCCAACAAAACCCAGGCAGGTATCTAGAAGAACCACAGCATGTGTAATTTTACAGAAAATTATATAATGAATCATCAGTAAGTTGACATTCTTTTTATCACAAGTTTATTATATAATGCTATCTCTCCATCACTAGTGAAAATGCTTTAATTCAATTCCACTGGATACAGGGATGAAGAAATCACCACGAACAGATTTAAAAATTTTTTAACATTTTTTGAATCACAACTGGATGAAATATCCAAGTTCACCCCCTCCCCATTCTATTGTAATAAAATAGCACTGATTCACTGGTTTAAGTGAACTCAGGTGAGCACCACCCCTCCAGGAATCATTCAAAAAGGCATTTCTAAGGCTGAGTATAACAAACGAACATATATATTAGGGAAGGGGATTGTCCCTTTAGTAAGACTGAGTCAAGCTCTTCATTTTGATCGAAACCTTTATTTTCTGACAAGGAAACTGAGGGAGGAAACGTTTGTTCAGAAACCTCCAGCAAACATGGCTAAGCACTGAGTTTAAGGTGATTACAGAGAACCTAACCAAAGTCAGCCCTTCTACAGAGCTAACCTACAATTTGAAGAGAACCCAGGGATCCCAAAAGTAATGTTTACACGACCCAACCCCCAACATTCTAATATCACAGTGTGACTCAGAGCACAAGTTTTTGAGTCAGAAGGACCTGTGTTCAAATACTGGCCTTACCGTTTACTGGTTGGGCAACTCTTAACAAAATACTTAATCTCTAAGTCTCTCTTTCCTTTCATTCGGCATATTTTATTTTATTTTTATTTCTTATTTCTAGGAGCTAGGAACACAAAGCAAACAAGACAAACCCAACCTGACTCTCAGGGTACTGACACACTGGCAGTCACACACAACGTGACAAATGTCAAGAAAAAGAAAATACACGGGGTACAGGGAGAGCACATGGTCCCAACCAGGTAGGGGTCAGAGAAGGCTGCCTGGGAGAACGTCTCCGTGGAGACCTGAAGGATGAGGGTAATCTGCTAGGGAGAGTCTGGGCAGAGGAAATGGCTGCTACAAAGGCCTGGAAGTGCAAACACAGGGCTCTGGGAAACAGCAAGCTATTATGTCTGGACCCCTGCGGGGGAGAGCAAGTGGGGGCAAAAGGAAGCTGGAGAGGTTAGGGGCCTTCAAAAGGTGTCAGAGTTTGGGCTTCTCCTAACAGCCACAGACAGACAGTAGACAGCTCCGAACAAGAGTGACAAAGTCAGAGCCAGGATTCTAAAGATCAGCAGCCAAGAGGAGTATTTAAGAGCACGTGTTTTGAGGGTGCCTGGGTGGCTCAAGCCGTGATCTCACGGTTCATGAGTTTGAGCCCCGCATCGGGCTCACTGCTGTCAGTGCAGAGCCCGCTTCGGATCCTCTGTCCCCCCATCTCTCTGCCCTGCCCCACTTCCGCTTTCTCTCTCAAAAATAAAAGAATAAATTAAGAAAAAAAGAACACGGGTTTTGAAGCTAGACTGCCTGAGCTCAGATCCTGGTTCTGAGGCTTAAAAAAGGATGGCCATAAAGAAGGATGAGATCTTGCCATTTGGGACAACATAAATGGACCAAAAGGGCTATCATGCTAAGTGAAGTCAGAGAAACAAAAATACCACACGATTTCACTTCTGTGTAGAATCTACAAGACAAATGAATAAACAAACAAAAAGCAGGGGCTCCTGGGTGGCTCAGTCAGTGGAGCGTCAGACTTTGGCTCAGGTCGTGATCTCGCCATTTGTGAGTTCGAGCCCCACATCCGGCTCGCTACTGTCAGCACGGAGCTTGCTTTGGATCCTCTGTCTGCCTCTCTCTCTCTGCCCCTCCCCTGCTTGCACTCTCTCTAAACAAAACATTTTTAAAAATTTAAAAAAAAGAAAAAGAAAACAAACAAAAAGCAGAATCAAACTTCTAAATACAAAGATCTGATGTTGCCAAAGGGGGATGGGAGGATGGGCAAAATGGGTGAAGGGGAGTGGGAGATACAGGCTTACAGTTACGGGATGAATAAATCACAGCAAGAAAAGGCACAGCACAGAGAATGTAGTCAATGGGATTGTAATAGTGTTGCACTGTGACAGATGGTGGCTACACTTGCAGTGAGCATAGCGTAAGGTATGGAGTTGTTGAATCACCATGTTGTACATCTGAAACTAAGGTAACACTGTGTGTCAACTGAAATCCAAATATAAAAGGAAGTCCGGTGCTTCTATGTACAAAAGAAGACCAGAAACAGTGTAAATGTCCTTAACAGAGGATTGTTTGAATAAACCATGTGACATCACACGATGATGTTCTGTGCATCAGTCAAAAGAAATGAGGAAGATCTCATACTATGCTGTACGGTGATCTCTGGGATTCAAGCTAAAATGCAGACCAGTAGGCATTAAAGAAGGGAATATAGTCACTCATATTAAGGGAGAAAAAAAATGGAAAGATATCATTGACTAATTAAAATTCTAACTTGCAGAGTAAGGAAAGTAACAGGCTGGAGGAACAAAGATGGAAGCCTTTATTTCTCTGGATATACCCGGTTTACATTTTCAACCTCAGAACCATGTAAATGTTTCACAACACTATAAAACAGGATCGATTCAAAAAGAAGAAAAAAGCAATCCCTAAAAATTAAAAACATACCTAACTGTATAACACACTGTTGATAACACCACAGAGAATTACTTCAAGTGATCTTAAAACACAGTAATTTGACCACACATCTGCTGCAGGATAGGTCCTAAGGACAAAAAGAATCACAAAGAAATACTAAACTAATTTTTAAGCTTATTTATCTTGAGAGAGGGAGAGAGAGAGCATGACAGCATGCATGAGGAAGGGGTGAGAGAGAGGGAGAAGGAGAAACCCAAGCAGGCTCTGCACCATCAGCACGGAGCTGACGTGGGGCTCGAACCCAGGAACCAGAGATCATGACCTGAGCCAAAATCAAGAGGTGGACGCTTAACCTACTGAGCCATCCAGGCGCCCCAAACTATTTAGTATTAGTCACAATACTACTGTTATCTTTAACATATACATAATTGTATTGATGGCATTAGGAACTAAGATTTTCAGTGTAAGAAGAAATATAAATATTAAATTACAAATTTATATACAAATTACATATTACATAATAAAAAGAAATTAAGTAAAAATCTCACGATCTTCAATTTGGCCCGGAAATATCACTGTGAATTCATGATGTATTTTTCTCTTCCTGGTTTTGACAACTCAAAATGTCTAGAAATAATGGCAACCCAGTGCGACTAGCACTCTGAACACCAATTTGTGGTTTCAACCTCCCCGAACCATTTTCCACTAAAAGAAACAATGGTTTTTAGAGAAACAGCCAGTTCCAGGCCATAATGGAACATAGAAGTGATGAGCTCTGGGCATCCTTTAGACCAGAAAGCAAGAAAGCAATTAAAGACACCTGGGTCATGTCAAAACAACACATACCAACTTAATTAGACTCCCATTAGCCACGGATGGGACAATGTGAGCAATAGAAAAAATATCTGCAATGGATTGAAATAGAAGTGTTAAAAATTCAATAGTTTGTAACGAAAGCAGGGAAAAAAAGAAACACCTAATTGGTCACCTCTAAAAATTGTAAGGACCCCAACTCATTTTCTGAAAATTGGCAAAGAGAACACATCAAGCATTGTCGTTCCTGCCAGAACTGTATTTCAGGGTATCCCGATAGTGTTGACAGGAAGTTTATAGAATAATTGTCACCTCGGTCAATAGCAAATACCCCAACGAAGTATTTTCAGCTAAAAACATTATACCTGAATCTAATTAACTCTCTAGATCTAATTGCCAGCTCACAGGAAATACTGGGATAGAGAAGCATGCTAAAGGACACCAGGAGGATTTGGTGGGAAATGTCCACAGGACAGATGACTCAGTGTCCTCAACAAATAAATCACAAGGGAAAATGGAGGGGAAGGAGAAACTGTTTTATATTAAAAAGAGACTGAAGAGATATATCTACAAAATACACTGTTGTATCTTTTTTGGATCCTGACTTGGACCAACATTAAAAGACCATTTGCAAGACAAGTCGGGAAATCTGAACAGACTAGAAATTAGACGACATTAAAGAATTACACTTAATTTCATTAAGTGATGCTTAGATTTTTTTTTCATAAAAAGCTCTTTTACAAACATTACCCTGATGCTGAAGACCCCCAGAAGACATTCGATAAATATCTTAAGATAAATGACAAGAGCGACGCTCCCCTTTAAACCTTCTATTTCACCTTCCCCCAGTAAAGGATAACCCCTTGGCAGTTACTGAAGTCACCACCCTTCCTCACCATCAGTCTCAATCACCTTTCCCAAGGCTCCTCTTCATGCCTCTGTATTTCCAAACTGGGCTGTTTGCAGTTTTCTGCATAGGTCCCATGATTTCCTTCCTGCGTGTCTTTGAAGGCCCTGGAATGCCCTTCCACTATCTCCATTTGTTCAAATCCTACCCTCTTGAAGACCCCTCGCAAAAGTTAGCTCCTATATAAAGCCTTCTTTGAAATTCCCATGTTGCAATAGCTCACCTGTGCCACCTATAACATCTTACCTTTTCTGTTACTTTGTGAAATACCTATTATTGGTCTGTATATTCAGCAAACATTTATTGAATACCCTACCACGTTTTGGACCTGTGCTAGGGGCTAAGTATGCTATCATGTATAGACACTGTCCCTGACCACATGGAGGTTAGGGTCTAGCGAAGGCTAGCCAAAAAGTACACTAACTATATAAGAAATGACTCACAATTCTGAGAAGCATTACCAAAAAAGAAGCGTGTGAACTAGAAAGGATATAAAAAGAGGTGCCAGACACAATTGGACTCTGCCACGTGGGTGTACGATTTAGGATTAAATACTCTACATTACAATTCACTGTGCCTCACGTGTTAATAACGCAGATTTCCTGGGAATGCTTAAGGCTTAGAACGAATATGTAATACCATCACCTGGCACCCAGGAGACCCTCAATAAACAGTTCTGACTCCCAGCACCTGCGCCCTTGCGGAAAGAACTTGCTTTTTTTGATTAGGCTTTGGGTCCTAATCCCTAGCTCTGAGTCTGACAAAAGCTATGAACCCAATAAGCATTTCAGAAATGAACCCAATAAGCATTTCAGAAATCAGTAACACGGGAAAGGAAGAAAGATGTGGTAAGAACACCCAGCATCTACATCAGGAATCTCCTTGAAATGTAGGGTACTATTATCTACGTTTTATACATGAAGCAACTGAGGCTCAGCGCAAGAATGAGGTCCAAAAGCATGACAACATGCAAGTCCCAGCTCCAGGGCCTCTCCTCGGTCTCTTTTTCTCCATCCATTACTCCGCAACCCAAACCCAGAAGCCAGGACGAGGCCAGGAGCCCTTCCCAGAAGGCTTTGCAGCGCCGCTGAGAACTCTGGGATACAAAGGGATAAACAAATCCAAGGCAAGGACCGAGACCTAAGACCGAGAAACTCCTTTGTAATCTCGCCGGGTGACTTCTTCACCCCTTCTGTTTCCTTACCTTTCCTGGCGCTGCCGCTACCGGAAGTCTCACCAATGCCTGCAAAGGCCGGGAACAGCGCCATGACGGCAGGCCGCACCGCCGTCCCCCTCTCCAGAAATGGCGCCGGCGAGCGGACGCCGGTAGTGAGGCCTTCGCGGTTGCGGTGCACTCTGGGAAGTGTGGTTTTTCCCACTCGCACTCCCTGGGGCTTGACCCGGGGACCTGGCAGGGCGAGGAGGGGCGGGGCGGGGTGGGGCGGAGCCACATCGCCGTAATTGATACTGGAAGGCTTCTGTTAAAACCCGGAAGTGCAGAGACCGGATGTGGAATTGTTCAGAGCAGAGAGTAGTAGGAGCTGGGATTCCGGTTGACCCCTGAACTCGCACCGTCACTAAGTGGGTCAAATTAATCAAACTCTGAGGTTCAGTTTCCTCATCTGCAAAATGTTCGTTCGATTAAATGAGCCTTAATAAGGTGCTTAGTTGGCATTGTGACTGGCCCATGGAAAGCACTTGATGAAAGTTAGCTATTATGTGAGTTGTGACTGCAAATCCAACTCAAAGCCACGTGAGATATCCAGAATTCCGTTTACTATTTAAAATACCTTGGGGTGCCTGGGTGGCTCAGTCGGTTAAGCGTCCGACTTCGGCTCAGGTCATGATCTCCCAGTTTGTGAGTTCAAGCCCCGCACTGGGCCCTGTGCTGACAGCCCAGAGCCTGGAGCCTGCTTCGGATTCTGTGTCTCCCTCTCTCTCTGCCCCTCCCCTGCTTGCGTGTGCGCTCTCTCTCTCTCTCTCTCTCTCTCTCTCTCTCTCTCTCTCTCTCTCAAAAAATAAATAAACATTAAAAAAAATTTTTTTTAATAAAAAAACACCTCAGGTTCTACCAAAACCTCTGGCTCTAAGTTATCTCAATTAGTTGGAGCAGCATCTGCCTCCTTAGCAGATGACTGCAGAGCGGGGATGCTGATAGTCCTCCCCAGTGCTCCATGTCTTTCTACTCCAGAAAAATAAGTTATATGGAAGGTTTAGGAAAATCAAACCTTAATAGTAATGTTTCTGTAATCAGAAGGAATCTGGGCATGTTAGATATTTTCGGTGCTACAAATGCATAGGAGAATTGGGTTTAAGAGAGCACCCTTATAAGAATAATTTAAAGGGGAGCCTGGGTTGATTACTTGGTTGAACATCCGGGACTCTTGATTTTGGCACAGGTCATGATCCCAGAATCCATGCTGAGCCTGGAGCCTGCTTAAGATTCTCCCCCCCCCCCTTCTCTCTTTCTTCCTCTGCCTCTCTCCCCTGCTCGTTCTCTCTCTTTCAAAATAATTAATGAAAAAAATTAAAAAACAATGTAAATTGGGGGGGTATTTATTTGCTGAGAAAGAGAGAGAGAGAGAGAGAGAGAGGAAGCTGGGCAGGAGCAGGAAGAGGGAGAGAGAACGGATCCCGAGAAGGCTCTGCACTGCTAGTGTGGAGCCCGATGCGGGACTCAAACTCACAAACTGTGAGATCACGACCTGAGCTGAAATCTGGAGTTGGATGCTTAACCAACTGAGCCACCCAGGCGCCCCTAAAAAAACACTTTAAAGTGTACAATCAAGGGGCGCCTGGCTTTGCAGTTTGACCCCCCCCAATTGGGTGTAGAGATTACTAAAAGCAATTAATTAACAAAAACAAAGTGTATAATTGAGTAACTGATACAAACTCCTGATTTTAAGTTGAAACTTTATGAAGTTTAGGCAGAGTTTCAGAACATCAAAGAATATAAAGTTTACTATATGTGTAAGTGTAATTGCTTAGCTTTATAAAAATTAATACCTGGCAGGTAATTGAAGTACCTGAAAAGGAAATGAAATATATTAAATTTATAAATTTATATGAAATATATAAATACAAAGCAAAGGTCAGCAAGCTTTTTCCTAAAGGGTGAGAAAGTAAATATTTTGGGCTTTGTGAGCCAGAGGGTCTCTGTCACAATTACTCAGTTCTGCCGTTGTATCGGGAAAGCAGCCATAGGTAATAAACACATAAACAAATGGGAGCGGCTGTGTTCTAACAAAACTGTGGTTACAAAAACAGTGAGCCACAGTGGACTTGGAAAGTGTTCTGTATTACATTGGGCAGTGTTTGATTAACTGTCTTTATAAATTGAAACAAACATTATTCAAGACCCCTTCAAGGTATTGCTAAAATTTACTGGGCTTATAAATCAAATAAATTTGTAAGCTGAACTTGAACATTTAAGAACATTGTTCTTCAATTAAAACATTTATTCCTGGGCACCTGGGTGGCTCAGTTGGTTAAGTGACAGACTTCAGCTCAGGTCATGATCTCGTGGTTCATCAGCTTGAGCCCCATATTGGGCTCTGTGCTGACGACTCAAAGCCTAGAGCCTGCTTCACATTCTGTCTCAGTCTCTCTCTGCCCCTCTCCCATTCAAGTTCTCTCTCTCTCTCTCTCTCTCTCTCTCTCTTAAAAAACATTTATTCCTTTATAGTCAATAGCCAGTTTTCAGGAAATGAAAAAGCAGAAAATGTTAAAACACCAGGGGACACAATCAGCAAAACCCTGAAACTGTATAAAACAAACCATCTGGTTCTTAGAACAAATAAAATACAAGGGAAAAAATCAAGTCAAAAAGAGACATACAGGGGCACCTAGCTAACTTAGTTGGAAGAGGCTGTGACTCTTGATCTCAGGGTCATAAGTTTGAGTCCCATGTTGGGTGTAATTACTTAAATAAACAAATATTTTTTTTAAAAAAAGAGGGGCTGGGGCACCTGGGTGACTCGGTTGGTTAAGCATCCAACTCTTGATTTCGGCTCAGCTCATGATCTCAGTTTTGGGAGACTGAGTCCCACATCAGGCTCTGTGCTGACAGGGTGCAGAGCCTGCTTCAGATTCTCCCTCTCTCTGCCCCTCCCCACCCACCTGTTTTCTCTCTCTCTCTCAAAACAAATAAATAAACTTAAAAAAAAGAGGGGTGCCTCGCTGGCTCAGTCGGTGGAACGTGTAACTGAATCTCAGAGTTGTGGGTTTGGGCCCCAGGTTGGGTGTGGAGGTTACTTAAAATCTTTAAAATAAAAAAATAGAGCGACATACATTAAAAGAGACTTGAG
The DNA here is from genome assembly GCF_028749965.1 of Puma concolor. NCBI lineage: Eukaryota > Metazoa > Chordata > Mammalia > Carnivora > Felidae > Puma > Puma concolor. The sequence goes on along the minus strand of NC_141672.1, from coordinate 14,671,927 downwards.
AGGCATATTGACCAACAGTAATGCACATATCCTATTTGGATTCAGATTCATACAAACTGTGTAAGTCAAAATCATGACACTTATGAAACCATTGGTTGGAAATTTGAACACTGGCTGGGTAATTCATAAAATTAAGGAATTATTGTTAAAATTGTATAGGCATGATAAAGGTGCTGTGATTACAGATTTTTAAAAGAGTCTGTGTCTTTTAGATATACATACCAAAAGGTGAAATGGTACATTGCCAAAAACTGGCTTCCAATATGGGAGGAAGTCAAGGGGCGAGGTATGGTTGAAGCAAGATTAGCCCTGAGTTGATAACTGTTGTAGTAACGTATACATGTACTATTATTTTGGCCTTTTTTTCTGGTAAAATGTTGAAATGTTCTATAATACAAAAGTTTTAAACTAAACATCAAAAAGTTTACTTTTTTAAAAAGCGTAACAATAAAAGGGAACAAATTCCTGATAGGCATAACAACATGAATGAATCTCAAAATCTGTATGCTGTGCAAAAACAGGCAGACACAGGAGTACTTACCATATGGTTCTATTTATACAAAATTCCAGGAAAGGCAAATTAATATATAGTAACAGAATATATAGTAGCAGATCAGTGGTTGCATAGGGTTATGGGAGCACACGGAGGGATATTCTATGGGAGGCACGCAGAATCTCTTGGGGGTGATGGAAATGTTCTGTATCTCGATCATGGTGGTGGTGGTTTCATGGAAGTGTAACCACCACCTGGCTTTTTAAAAGTTTAAGACCACACTAAGGTTTGGAATGTATTGTTTCGATAAATTAAACACCTTTTAAACCAGGGGTCACCAAACTTTTTCTGAAAAAAGTTGCAGAGTAAATATATTAGACTTAGCAGGACATAGGGTCTCTGTGTCGACTACATTGAAATTTGAATTTCATATAGTTTTCACAGGTCACAAAATATTCTTCTCTTTTTTGCAACACTTATAAATATAAAAAGTATTCCTAACCCATGGACCATAAAAATCAGCAGTGGGTCAATTTGACCCATGGCCACAGTTTGCTGGATGGTTGCAAACTCTATATCATTAAACAAAACTAATTTTTTTTAAAGTTTATTTTACTTATTTTGAGAAAGAGAGAGTTTGTGAGCAGGGGAGGGGCAGAGAGAGAGAGAGAATCCCAAGCAGGCTGCATGCTGTCAGCACAGAGTCCAATGCGGGGCTTGATCCCACGACCCTGGGATCTTAACCTGAGCTGAGATCAAGAGTCAGATGCCCAACTCACTGAGCCACCCAAGTGCCCGTAAAAGTAAATTTTTGAAAGGTCTTTTCTGCGTGGGAAATTCCACCCCAGAGTACGTGGAAACAGCTCACTTTAACTGTTGTTGTTGTTGTTGTTGTTGTTGTTGTTATTATTATTTATTTTGCCCTACAGACTTCGGGTATTTCCAGTGCCTATAGCAGGGATTTCTTAGAATAGGCCAAAAATGGTTTCAAATTCTGATTTGGCTTCATATGTAGTTTGACTAAATGGTGAGAGTGCACCACCCGATCCCTTGTACTTCTATTCTTTGTGGCAGGGATTGCTCCCTCTAGCTGGGCACGGTGCTGTTCTAGATCTGTCTTACGTTCCAGTGTGTTCTCGTTTAGCCTGCGTTGCCTCATGGATTTTGATCACCTCCAGACACTGACAAGAACGAATCTTTTCTCTGAGGCTGGCGGGAGGAGAAGATACGTGAAGGAGGAGCGGTGGGAATTGTGCAGGAGAGATCTGCAGAAAGGGGCTCTGTTTTAGTTGCAGGAGTTGGAAGAGAGATGCTGTTCCATTGGATCCCAGTGGAGTAGGCGGCCAGTCTGGCCACGAAGAATGAAAAATGAGTGGAGGCTACCGAAAGCTATAGAAAACAGTCTGTAAACAATGTCATAGGAGACACAATATGAAGAAATAGACTGCCAGGAGGCACTTGGACACAAAGTAGGTAGGTGCCTAGTCCTTGTCTGTTGGTGAAATAATGCCTGTGTAATTTCCATCTACTTTTGGAGAAAAACATTATAGGAAAAAGAATAGGTAGTGGACTCCTATTGTTTTGCCTAATTCACAGCCCTTTTCCTGAATCCGGGAAGTGGTCATGTGTGTACAATAAGGCCAGGTGTCTTGGCCCCACCTGAGTTTTCCCGGTAGGTATGTGACCCAACTCAGTCAAGGCTTCGGTTGGTAAGGGCTCAACCCAGATCTGACCCAAGCCAGGCCCAGCAAAGTTCTTTTCCAGGGATTTGGGAACTAGAGCTGAGCAAAGAAACTGGCCTCTGTGTGTCTAGACCGGGTGATGTAATAGCCCAGGAGCTGGCGGAGGGGCAGAGGATGCCTGCCTGTTAGTAGAGAAAGATGAAACATATTGAGTTGGAGAAGAGAGTCCCAGAGATTTGGGGAAGCTCATTCCAGTTGCCCCTGGAGCCTCATTCCTATGCTTGGATTCTGGGAAACAACCTAATATCCTTATAATACCTTCTCCATTTCAGTTAAATGGATTCAAGTTGACTGGCTTTCACAACCACCGGCCCTAAGCAGTACAGAATGAATGAGTGCATGACATCATTTCCACACTCAAGGTCATAACCTCACAATCTGGAGGTGTTCCAATTCGTTGGAGTGATGAATGAGACTTTTAAACTGGTCTACCTAGAACCTGTAAGAGCAAACTCCTTTCATCTTCTTCTTCTTAATGTTTATTTATTTTTGAGAGGGAGAGAGACAGAGAGTGAATGGGGGGGGGGGGGGGCGCAGAGAGAGAGAGGGAAACACAGAATCCGAAGCAGGCTCCAGGCTCTGAACTGTCAGCACAGAGCCTGACGCAGGGCTCGAACCCACAGACCATGAGATCCTGACCTGAGCTGAAATCAGACACTTAACTGACTGAGCCACCCAGGCGCCCCAGGGTTTTGAGAGGTTTTGCAGAAATTAGAGAAGGACGTCAGCAACAGGTGCTAATGATGCTACCATTTAGAACACCCTTTAGAAGGAAGCTCACTTGGATTTATTCTCCTATAAGGAGGGTTGCGTGGTCAGGCTGAGGGCATTTCCTAAGAGCCTTGGGGAAAAGGTGATTTTGTTCTTTTTAGTGTGAGTTCTACTCCCAATGTGGGGCTTGAACTCACAACCGAAGATCAAGAGTCATATGCTCTACTGACTGAGCCAGTCAGGCACCCTGAGGGGGGAAAAGGTGATTTTAACCAGAGTTTCAAAAGGTTAAATGCATTTCCTTGGGTGGCTTACTCTAAACTAGCACCTCTTCCCAATATGCCCTGAAAGAATTTTCTACTTTTGTTGTCATGCAAGCTCTTCCAGGAAGTGGAATGTGGTTGTTTTGTTTTGTTTTGTTTTGTTTTGTTTTGTTTATCTTGAGAGAGACAGAGACAGCTCAGGAGCAAGGGAGGGGCAGAGAGAGAGGAAGAGAGAGGATCCCAAACAGGTTCCCCACTGTCAGCGCAGAGCCCAACGCAGGTCTCAAACCCACGAAACCACGAGATCGTGACCTGAGCCCACACCGAGAGTCAGACGCTTAACCGACTGAAGCCACCCATGCCCCCCAAAAGTGGTATATGTTTTATAGCTATATTGATAATGAAAGAAATCAATGATAAACCTTCTGTTTTTCAATAATTTTTACATAAGCAAATGGTTAAATCCCCCCTGGTCAGGCTGCCTTTCTTGGTCTAGAAAAGTGACATTTTAAGAACTGGTTTGTCTCCATTTAACAACTTCTTTACCTTGATGATTTGTCTCTCTGGCTTGTGGCCCCTTATCTTTTAAGTGCGAGGCAGGAGTGGGATGTTTACGCCTCTCCACTTTGTTCCCATCTACACCTCTCTTTTCACTGCCTCCCGTCACTGCCCAAGGAGCAAAAGCGTGGATTTTTTTCCCCTGTAAATTTCTAGTTGTAAGTGAAAGTGTCTAAATTAAATCGGTTTCACCTTTTGCCCATCTATTTAGGAGTCCAGAAAGGAACTATCCTGTCCATTTTAAGCATGCAATACACGCCTGATACAGAAAAAGTTTTAAACACAGGGAAGTATGAAGCAAACGCAGAATAATCACCTATATTCCCATTGCCCGAAGACAAATATTATTTCAGAGTATTTCTACACAGGGCTTTTCTTTCTTCCTTTTCTGCTTTTCTGATGTCTTAGGTTATGAGCATATGTTTTCATCATAGTTATGATTATTTTTCCTCCTAATATTCTATGCAAGCATCTCTCTGCTTTATTACAAATGTCATAAACATGTATTAGATGTATAATATTTCATCCAATGGATGGGATCACAATATACTTAACCATTCCCATTTCTAGATATTTAGCAAATCTCGCTTCTGTCATCTTGTTGATTTTATCTGTGAGATCTCCAAAACATGAATGGCCAGACGGGACTGTGAGTCACAAGATCGTAAATGGTAGACCCACCAGTGGCCAAGAGGGGTGTGTGTAATGATGAACTGCCTTGTGCTGGAGCATGAGGAGTGAGGTGGCAAAATGGCAGTGAAGGAGGGCAAGAGGACACTTTCTAAAAAGACAAATATAGGAGTGCCTCGGTGGCTCAGTTGGTTGAGCCTCCGACTTTGGCCCAGGTCATGATCTCGCAGTTCACGAGCCCAAGCCCCACGTCAGGCTCTGTGCTGACAGCTCAGAGCCTGAAGCCTGCTTCAGATTCTGTGTCTCCCTCTCTCTCTGCCCCTCTCCTGTTCATGCTCTCTCTCTCTCTCAAAAATAAATAAACATTAAAAAAATAAAATAAATAAAAATAAAAAGACAGATATCAGAGTGCCTGGGTGGCTCAGTCGTTTAAGCGTCTGACTCTTGATTTCAGCTCAGGTCATGATCTCCCAGTGTGAGTTTGAGCCCCATGTAGGGCTCTGCACTGACAGCTCAGAGCCTGCTTGGGATTCTCTTTCTCTGTTTCTCTGCCCCTCCCCTGCTTGCATGCTCTGTCTATCAAAATAAGTTAAAAAACCTAAAAAAAATTTTATAAATAAAAAGACAAATATAATTTCAAATAATAAAGACAAAGCTCCACAAAACATTTATTGAGCAAAGTCACTATACTAAGTGCCAACACTACATCTCAACAAATAATTCTGGCCTGTAGGAGTAAGTGCAAAGATAATCCATGAATGAACAAGGGGCACTAACAAGACTGGGGAGGTGGGGGTTAACTCTGCCTGGCTCCACAGAGGTAAAGCTGCTTACCCGAGTCTTGAAAAATGATGAAGGAGGAGTTCCCTGGATAGACCAAGGAGAAAACAAATGTAGGCAGAGGAGATAACAAGTGCAGAAGTCTAAATTATGAAACAGCAAGGTGTGTTCAAGGACCCTCAACCAGGGCTATGTGGCTGCCGTGAAGTGAGAGAGGCTTTGGGCAGGTCCTTATGGACCCTGATGCCTTGTGGTGTACAATAAAACATTTGGTCCTTGTCCCTGGTTCTTCCTCAGAGGCTAATACTAAATCCTTGGAATTTTCCAAGATTCTTTGTTATTCACAGGCAGGAGGGGGACAGGCTGGAAGACTAACTACATGATTAGAGGGCTGGGCTTTGAACCAGCTGACCTCTAGGGAATGGAGTGGGGTGGGAGGTTGAGTTCAATCACATAGCCAATAATGCAATCAATCATGGCTATGTAATGAAACCCAGTAAAACTTGAGATACCAATTCTCCAAAGAACATCCTGGTTGATGAATACATCAGTGTGCTGGGAGGGTGGTGCATCCTGGTACCATGAAGAAAGTACACAGAAGCTCTACATTCAGGATGCTCCCAGACCTCATCTATGTGTGCTTCATTTGGCTGGTCCTGATTTATATCTTTTATAATAAAATTATAATCATAGCTATAGCACTTTTCTGAGAGTTCTTTGTTGTAGCAAATTATCATACCTTAGGTGGTTGAGGGATCCCCTGAACTTGTACTCAGTTGGTCAGGAGTGCTGATAGCCTGGGCACCCCCGAACTTGTGGCTGGCATCTAAAGTGAGAGCAGTCTTTAATTAGGGACAGAGCCCTTACCCTGTAAGTCTGCACTCACTGCAGGTGATTTGCATAGGACTCACATGGCAGGATTGCACCGTGCTCAGGGATTTTAACCTTATTTTGATGATTTTTTTTTTTCCTTAGAGAGAGAGAGGGAGGGTGAGCAGGGGAGAGGAACAGAGGAGAGAAAGAGAGAATCTTTAGCAGGCTCCATACTCAGCTCGGAACCTGACGCAGGGCTCAATTCCATGACCCTGGGATCATGACCTAAGCCAAAATCAAGAGTCAGATTCGGATGATCAACCGATTGAGCCATCGAGGCGCCCCTGAACCTTACTTGGAAAGATTTTAAGCAAGGGAATGTCAAATATTTGTGTCTTAGAAAAACCACTGTGTGGCAGTGTGAAGAATGGATTAGACGGGGGAGAATATGAAATAGGGTGTTACGGATTGTTGGAACTCAGAAAGGAGCAATAAACGAGGCCAACACATAGCAAGCAAGAATGGGGATGAATTATAAAAGATCTCTGTAAAATAGAGTGTGCAGCATCCCGGGGGTTGGTTCCGCAAGGGTGTGCCCAGACTGTAGTGGGATAGAGACAACGGTTTATTGGAAACATCACTTTCAATGAGCAGCAAGCTAAATGATTTGGATCTTTTAAAAAAATAATAATAAAAAGATATATATTTCCTTTTGAGTCCGCTAGAAGAGTTTAAAGATACCAAATAATACAACAAATTATCATGTGCTAACCCCCACCTGCAATTTAGCACACGGTAACATCTTCTTCCTTTCTCTTAAGTTGTTCTATTTGTGCCTAATTTTTAAAATTATTATATAAGTCAATGGCTCTCAAGGTGGGGAGGAGGGGCAGCTCTTCTCCACAGAGAACATCTGGCACTGTCTGGAGGTATTTTGGATTTGGATATATTGGATGACTGGGGAGTTGCTACTGGCAATCTAGTGGATAAAGGCCAATGGTACTGTTCAACATCCTACAATGCACAGGGACAGCCCCCACAGCAAAGAATTATCTGGCCCCAAATGTCAATAATGCTGAAGCTAAAAAACCCTTATTCACGGAAAAGAAAGAAAACAGTGCAGATAAAAGTGAGATCCTCATGTATCTCTCCCCAAATCCAAACCCACTTCCCAAACACCCTCTCCCTAAAGATAACCACTCTCACGAATTGGGTAGGGCAGAGGTTTGTTGGTTTGGTTTTTGGTGGTATTTATTTTTCCAATTTCTTTTTTTGCTCAATTCTTAGGGTTCGAGTTTTTGAAATTTTTAGCTAATTCTCAGTGTCTCATACAGGAGTAAAAGTACCCCAAACAGATACCACTGTTGCCGTAAAAAAAGTATAATGGTGGGGGTGCCTGGCTGGCTCAGTCGGTGGAGAATGTGACTATTGATCTCAGGGTTGTGAGTTCAAGCCCCACGTTGGTTGTAGAGACTACGTAAAAATAAAATCTTGAAAAAAAAAGTACAACCGTATACATTCTGCCTTTTAAAGCCTTGACACATGCACGCACATGCCCAGATCCATCCCCTTGCCACCTTAGTCTGCCCTGCCCTCTTTCTCAAGGTAAGCTAGGTTGTCCACCTAGGAACTTGAGAGGAGACTGTGTTTTCCTTTATTTATTAACCTTTATTTACTGTGGTAGAAGACCATGAAAAGTTATTGACAGAAACAAGATAAGACACAGGGCTAGCCATGTTCCAGCCCTGACCAAAATGTAATACAATAAACATTCCCAGGGTACCCAAGTGGCTCATTCTGTTAAGCATCTCACTTCGGCTCAGGTCATGGTCTTAAGGGTTCGTGAGCTCGAGCCCTGCTTCAGGATTCTCTCTCTCTCCATCTCTCTCTCCCTTTCTCTCTGCTCCTTGTGGGATTCTCTCTTTCTGTCCCTCCCTCTCTCTCTCTGCCCCTTGCTCACTCGCACTCTCTCTCAAAAAGTAAAAATAATAAATAAAAACAAACATTCTGTAATTCATTCGGTGTCCTTGGACACTGCCAGTAGGAGCCCATCCTACAAGATCATGTGATTGATTCTTATACAGAATATAGTATGAGTTTAATAACATCTATTGGAATGGAATCACCAAAGATAGGCTTATGAAGCAAAGATGACGTAATTTGTTCTTTTCTTAATTCTTTAGAGAGGGAGGGGGAGTGGCAGAGGGAAAGAATCTTAAGCAGGTTCCATGCTCAGCATGGAGCCCAATCCCACAACCCCCAGGATCATGACCTGAGCTGAAATCAAGAGTTAGATGCTCAACCACTCAACCGACTGAGCCACCCAGGCTCCCCAAAGATGATCTAATTTAAATCAGAGTTTTACAAACTACTTACAAACAGCTGTTTGTGTTACAAACAACTTATAAGAATTTTGGATTAATTAATCCAAGAAATTAGGGTTAATACTGAAATGATGTGACAATGCCAAAAAAAAAGTTAATCAACTGAAATAAATGAAAAAGTAACCAATAAGATGGAGAACAGGGGCACTTGGGTGGCTCAGTCGGTTAAGCATCTGACTTCGGTTCAGGTCATGATCTAATGATTTGTGGGTTCGAGCCCTGCAACGGGCTCTGTGCTGACAGCTCAGAGCCTGGAGCTTGTTTTGGATTCTGTATCTCCCTCTCTCTCTGCCCCTCCACTGCCCATGCTCTGTCATTTAAAAATAAATAAGTGTTAAAAAAAATTTTTTTTTAAAGATGGAGAACAAAAAATTGCTCCTTACTTTTTATTAAAAAAATTAAAATTCCTGAATACCTTTCAAATGCATGCTAAGTGCTGTGCTCTACACTGTGATAAAAATATCTTCTCCAAGTGACATAAATCTCACCTAAGATGCCTGTAAGGATCTCATGATCCAGAAGGGGAAACACACACATCAGCAGATAATTTTCATAATATGATGTGATGGGACAACGAAAGAGATATTTTTTCAGTATAGGTGCAGCAGAGATTAAATTAAAGACTCAGTTGGTAATAGCGACACCCTTCTTCATCACCATCAAACTCTGGTTCATAACCTTGTGATAAGAGCTGAGAATACCATTTAAGTTAAAATAGTCATGTAAGTGTGCCCTACCCAATTTGAAACACATTGCTATAATAATCTATAATAATTTGAATGATATGGCACTGGTTTAGAACTCAGTGGACATAATAAAACACAATAGAGATTATAGAAAGAGAATCTGTTCTCCCATAAGCATGGTATTTCAAACCAATGATTGGAATGTGGATTATTCAACAAATGATCTTGAAATACATTTAATTTGGAAGAAAAATTATATCCCTACTTCTCCTTAATATCAAATAAATTCTAGTTGGATCAAAGATGAAATATTTTAAAAACATGCAAAATTGAGAAGAAAATATAAGTATTTTTAAAATCTTTGGAGGATGGGCACCTGGGTGGTTCAGCCAGTTAAGCGTCTGACTCTTGATTTGGGCTTAGTTCATGATCTCACAGTTCATGGTTTCAAGCCCTGCATCGGGTTCTGTGCTGACAGCCTGGAGCTTGCTTGGGATTCTCTCTCTCTCTGTCTCTGTCTCTCCCTCTCTCTCTCTCTCTCTCTGCCCCTCACCTGCACATGCACACACACACACACACACACACACACACACTCTCTCTCTCTCTCTCTCCCCCAAAATAAATAAAATAAACTTTTAAAAAAATCTTTGGGCAAATAAGATCTTTCTAAACAGAACATCAAAGCTATAATTCTAAAAAAAAAGTTGATAGATTTTATTAGACTAAAATTTAAAACTTCTGAACTATAGACAACTCCTGAAAACAAATATAAAACATGAAGCAACAAATTAAAAGAAAAAAAAAAAAAACTAGATCATAGATCATCCAGGGGAGCCTAGTGGATTCAGTTGGTAGAGCATACAATTCTTGATCTTGGAGTTGTAAGCTTGAGCCCCATGTTCGGAGTAGAGATTACTTAAAAATATAAAATCTTGGGGCACCTGGGTAGCTCAGTCAGTTAAACGTCTGACTCTTGCTTTCAGCTCAGGTCTTGATCTCGGGGTCCTGAGTTCAAGCCCCATGTTGGGCTCCACACTGGGCATGGAACCTACTTTTAAAAAATCGGATCGTCAGGGAAATACAAATCAAACCACAATGAGATACCACCTCACACCTGTCAGAACAGCTAAAATTAACAACTCAGGCAACAACAGATGTTGGCGAGGATGCAGAGAAAGAGGAACCCTTTTGTACTGCTGGTGGGAATGCAAACTTGTGCAGCCACTTTGGAAAAACAGTATGGAGGTTCCTCAAAAAATTAAAAATAGAAGTACCCTATGACCCCAGCAATTGCATTACTAGGTATTTATCCAAGGATGCAGGAGTGCTGATTCGAAGGGGCACATGCACCCCAATGGTTATAGCAGCACAATCAACAATAGCCAAAGTATGGAAAGAGCCCAAATGTCCATCGACTGATGAATGGATAAAGACGTGGGATATATATATATCCCTGTATATATATATATATAGGAATATTACTCAGCGATCAAGAAGAATGAAATCTTAGCATTTGCAATAATGTGGATGAAACTAGAGTATATTATGCTAAGTGAAATAAGTCAGAGAAAGACAAATATGTGATTTCACTCATGTGTGGAATTTAAGATGCAAAACAGATGAACATAGGGGAAGGGAAGCAAAAATAACATAAAAGCAGGGAGGGGGACAAACCATAAGAGACTCTTAAATACAGAGAACAAACTGAGGGTTGCTGGTGGGGTGGGGTGTTGGGTAGGGGGCAGGGCTGAAAGGTGAGGGGCATTAAGGAGGACACTTCTTGGAATGAGCATTGGGTTCTATTCCTGAAATTAAACACACACACACACACACACACACACACACACACATCCCCACAAAGCTTAAGCTAACTAATCCAGGAAACTCCAGAAGTGGAAAATATTAATTAGCAATAATATAAAGTTTTGAGTACATTTTATATCATTCAATAACAAAATTTAATTTACAAATGCAATTTAAACTTTTGCAAATTATGTGAAAAGAAATAAAAATCTGCCTAAAAAAGGAGAGAGAGAGAGAGAGAAAGACAAACCAAGAAACAGACTCTTAACTATAGAGAACAAAGGGATGGTTACCAGAGGGGGCGGAGGATGGGTGAAATAAGTGATGGGGATTAAGGAGGGCACTTGTAGTGATAAACACAGCGTGTTCTATGGAAGGTGTTGAATCACTATATTGTACACCTGAAACGAATGTTACTCTGTATGTTAACTAACTGGAATTGAAAGAAAAAACTTTAAAAATCTTTAAAAAAAAAAACCTTTTTTTAAAAAAAAAAGGATCATCTGGAAGAATATCCTTGACAGATTAAAAAGCTGTTCAGGGGAACCTGGGTGCCTCAGTCAGTTCAGCCTCCGACTCTTGGTTTCGGCTCAGGTTGTGATCCCAGGATTGTGGGATCGAGCCCCAAGTCGGGTTCTGAACTGAGCATGGAGCCTGCTTAAGATTCTCTCTCTCCCTCTGTCCCTCTCCCCCACTCATGCTCTGTCTCTGTCTCTCTGTCTCTCTCTCTAAAATGAAATAAGAAATAAAATAAAATAAAAAGCTGTTATTTTTTAAATAAGAAAAATGTGACTCTCCCCCATAACATGGGGAAACGAGATGAAAATGCAATCCACAAAAAAGATACGCAAATAATCATGTGAAAAGATACTGTTCTTATTTTTTTTTAATGTTTATTCATTTTTTGAGAGAGAGACAGAGACAGAGACAGAGACAGGAGACAGAGCACAAGTCGGGGAGGGGCAGAGACAGAGGGAGACACAGAATCCAAAGCAGGCTCCAGGCTCCGAGCTGTCAGCACAGAGCCCAGCGTGGGGCTCAAACTCATGAACTGTGAGATTATGGCCTGAATCGAAGTCAGACGTTTAACCGACTGAGCCACCCAGGCGCCCCAAGATACCGTTCTTATTAATAGTGAAAGTTTCACCACCATAAATGATAGTGAAGATTTAAAAAATGGAAAATACTAGTGTGTGCAGAAAGCAGACATTATTGTACAGTGATGGTGGGAAGACAGCGAGGTAGAAATCTTCTGGGTGGGGATTTGGGAATATGTATGAAAAAGTCAAAGGAGGAAAATAAAACAAAACAAAAAAACAGAGGCAGGTTGAGGGGAGGAGGGGAAGGTGAAGGGACTATTTTGAACCAGCAAGTCCTTTTCTAGGAATCTCTACAGTATGCATCTCTTGTGTTTACAACCACATAGTAGTCGGCTCAGGCTGCCCTGACAGAATGCAGCAGACTACTGGCCTCAACAATAGTTTATTTTCCCACAATTCTGGAGGCTGGAAGTCCAAGATCAAGGTGGCCATCTTCTTGTGTGTTCTCACATGACCTTTGCTCTTGCGTTTCTTTCTCTCATGTAAGGACACCAGTCACTTTGGATTAAGGTCCCATTTAACCTTCATCACCTCTTTAAAGACCCCATCTCCAAACACAGTCGCATTGAGGAAATAGTGCTTCAACATATAATTTTGAGGAAACACAACTTGGTCCATAACAAATAATGAAAAATTGGAAACAACCTAAGGGTCCATACAGTAAAACATTACCGAGCCTTAAAATTGATACAGTCAGTTTATATTTATTAACATGGAAAGCTGCCATGATACATGACATGTTTCTTAAAAGATTTTAAAATCATAGGCTTATATATATATATATATAATCTCATATATACATATTTGAAAAGCAAGGTTTATGCACCCTAAACAAGGTAACATCTGGGTAGTGGAGATTGAATGTGAATATACACATTCCACTTTATATTTCTATGAATAATATATAATGAATATTTTTACCTTCACATAAAAAAGAAAAAAGCCATTTTATTTTTTTTTTATTTTTAAAAAATTTTTATTATTGACATATAGTTGACATAGGATGTTACGTTAGTTTCAGGCGCACAACATAGTGATTCGACAATTCTATATCTTATTCACGGCTCACCCGGGTAAGTGTGAAAAAAGCTATTTCCCAAAGGACAGTTCAATCCCAAATTTATTTCTTTGAGGATCATTTAAATAAATTTCCATTTCTGATTACTAATTTGTTGCATAAATAATTACAACCTATAAGCCAAAGTGGTCCTACCGGGTACACCAGGAAAGAGGCCACTGATGTGAGGCAGGTTACAATCTTGAGCAGAAGCTATCCATCTACAGAAAAATTATGAACCTAAGTAAATATTAATTAACAATAGAATCTATGGGGATGCTTAGTGGATATTTGGCAATCCTTTGTTAATTTGATCATTTTAGCCAGTTAAACTAGATAATATAAGCCAAAAGTCCCTGAGAGTACACAAATACACTGACAAATTTCAAAGACAATAAATTCTTTTTCTAGCAACTTGGAATCCTATGGGCAATGTCAACACCAACCCAATGGAATTTCTCAGACAAATCCACTTCTACAAGTAGGAAAAAAACCCAACACCACAGTATACAGTATGCTGCTTTAGTTCTCGATTGGTTTATCAATGAATTCGGTCCCTGGAGTGACAACATTCCCTTTAGTGAAAAATCATCCCAACTTGCTACTTAGTTTGAATTAGGGTTTGTCAAATTCAAAGACCTCAACAGCGCAAGGTCACATGGCGGTGACGGTTGTTCAGACTGAGTGACCCTGCCCCGGGTAGTTCCTGATTGACGCTCCCCATTTGCCTACACCCGAGAAACAGACCTTTCCCTGTGGGACCGAATGGTGGCATCAGGGGTGCAAATTCATCGCCGGATTTTTCAGCTTCCCACAGGTCTGGCTAACTGATTGATCAGAACAAATGAAAGCGTTATGTCTTCCAACCTCCCTTCCGATGATCAAGCAGCTGATTGCAACTTTCCACAGCCTTCAGCATATGGGTTGCATGACCCATGGCCGATTCTGCTGAATATGCTGGGAATAGCTTCCTCTTTGACATTCAAGTTAATTATCACTATTGAATCTTTAATACTTAAAAAACACACGGTGCTTAATTTGTTCATGAATCCGTGGTTTGATAAATGCCAGTGTATATATTAAATTATGTTAATGTCTAATATCTTTTTTGAGCAGTCAAAAGTGCATTAAAAATTAAAATAAAATTAATTCCCACTTTCCCATTCTTACACTGTAGGTAATGTTATTTTACACGGTGCTGTAGTGTTCTACAAATTGATGTTTGGTGCTTTGAATTAATGAACTTTGTGATTTATTTACTGCCTGGGGTGCTGTTCATTAGTTTTTCAATTACTGTAAAACTTTATATAACATGGCACGAGCCCCTAAGCAATCAGATGAACAGTACTGGGGAGTTTTTCTTTTAAATAGGATCATGTAATAAAGACAGAAGACTAAATTAGCATCTCTGATATGCCAGCCAGAGACACTGGGTGCCATGCTGGTAGGCTTGTGAATAACCTTCCAGAAGTGAATCTTTCAGAATCAGAATGCTCGGGAAAATCTGCTCTCCTGCCCTTGAGCAAAAGTCCTGGTGAACCATCTTTGTCCACAGAACTCAAAACAAGAATCTCTAGGATGCAGTGTATTAGCAAGAGGCAGGTGTGATTCGAAAGTACTGTCATATCACCCTACAAACTCTTAGAAAGGCCAGAAGTGATTGTTTCGTGATGAGGGAGGGTGGGGCAAGCTGAGGGCAAAATACGGGCTGGCCCCGCCCCCCCCCCCCCCCCCCCCCCCCCCCCCCGAGGTGGGATATGTGTGATGTGCCTGGGACACGCCTGGCTACCCAAGAACAGAGAAAGTGTTTAAGTGCTTGCCATGGTGATGTGGGAAACTAAGGCAAATGAAAACTGAAATTCCCTTACTGCCTACAACCCATTGACAAGTCCTTGAAACTGGCAGGGTGACCTCCCTCTAGGAGCTCAGCTGCCTCCAGGATGACGCTTTGCTGGGGGCAAAAGACAACCTTGGCTTAACATTATCCCAACCTCGAGGATCCTGTAAGTCGACTTCCCTCATCCCACCTGCCCCGAGATATATGCTGGCAATCCTACTCCAAGCTTGTGCCCCGCCCCCCATACATCTGAAGGGTCTCATGACTGAGGTTTTATTAAGCGGTAATAAACTGCATTTCCCTAGTAACAGCCGGCCCCTCAAGGTCCTGGAAACCTTGCTTCCAAAATTCCTTAGAGACTTACTCTATCCCTGACCCCCTCCCAACCCGAGGGTATATAATGAGCTCCCCCATCAGGACCCCAGTGCAGCTCTTCCTGCCCATGGGTCCTGTCCCCGTGCTTTAATAAAATCACCTTTTTTCACTGAAGATGTCTTCAACAATTATTTCTCGGTCGTTGGCTCTGGACCATCCCACCACCACCCCCAAAACTTCATCATTATGTTTTGCACTAAGACTGAAATGTGTCCATGTGTCAGATTTCTTTCAGTGTCTCTTTTGGTAAGCTCTGACATGATTCCTGGCACGTTCCCTCGGGGTTTTCTTCAACTCTTAGATACCCTGTGTCCTTTCCAGGAGGGGCGCTGCATGTAAAACATGGTCCCTGCTGGAAAACTCCCAGGGAGGTGAGGCTGAGGCAAGGAAAGGTTAGAGGGAGTCCCACAATCACAGAAGAGCTAGAAGAACAGTGGGGAGTGAGGGGAAGCTGTTGGCAAGGCGACAGAGGCAGCTGACTGGCTCAGAGGGAGTCCAGACTCAGCACCGGCAAGGGGGCGGGGGGGGGGGGGGGGGGGGGGGAGGGGGCGGTAAACACACAGCCACCGAGGCCCAGGCTTCTTCCAGTTAGCTCAACCCGCTCTGCCCCGTGACCCTAAATCTACACGTATTTCAGATGTGCCCACAGAGAGGGAAGCTTTTCATCTGACACAAGGGATTTACTATTCAAAGGTACAGTAATTCATACTATTCATAGGATGAAGGCAAGAAAGAAACGCTTGTTATCTGCATGGGTGGGGGGGGGAAGCCTGTTGACAGGACACCAAGAAGCTGAGTACCCCCAGGAGCTGAGTAGCTACTCAGGCCGCTTGAGATCAGACCACACAAAACACCAGAAGGAAGCCTGTGCTTGGGACGAGGGGGGGTAGTAGCCATGTAACTAATACGTGTTCATTAGTCTTTTGCAAAGTTATACAAAATACAGCGTGAGGAGACTTCAAACTCTAATTTTAAGAATTTTATTTCTGTATCAGAAATATAACGGAACCTCAGTTTTCTAGAACTTTCCTGGTTAGTCTGTTCTGGCATATCTTAGTTGGCCAGTCTGCCCTCACCCCTATGGTCATCCCCAGTGAAAACAACACCAGTCCCATTGCCTCTTCAGGCACGGGGCTGGTCCCAGTTCACTCGTCTGTCGTACAAGCGTCTGTCTGGCCTGACCCCTCGCTTCTTGTCCTCCAAACTGTTCCCTGCCCACAGCCTCTCCTGACCCTCTGACCTGATGTTCAGGATGGCTTCTCTGGCTCTTAACCCTGTCACCATGCTTCTTCCTTGATTTAAACACATCCCTTTGCTGACGTCTGGATGAGCCCCTCTAGGAGCCCCTCACCCAGGATAGGTCCCCACCAAACCAGCCCTGGTTCCTCCAGCTGAACAGACCAAGGCAGTTCTGTAGAATTTGTTTTTGGGGGCCAAGGGGGAAAAAAGTCTTCTTTTGCTCCAACTCTTACTGTAAATAGCACTTCTAAAGACCTCGTGAATTTATTGTCTGATCCTTCCTCCATGATGAGGGATGGTGTGAATCTCAGCATCCTCATTACCAACATCAGTGAAGGCTACACAGGGCCGTGGTTCACCCAGTAATATGGTTCATCAGCTAATAGAACTAGACACTGGGGGGCACCTCGGTGGTCCCGTCAGTTACGCATCCGACTTCGGCTCAGGTCGTGATCTTGTGGTCTGTGAGTTCGAGGCCCATGTCGGGCTCTGTGCTGACAGCTCAGAGCCTGGAGCCTGCTTCAGATTCTGTGTCCCCCCTCTCTCTGCCCCTCCTATGCTCATGCTTTGTCTCTGTCTCTCAATAATAAATAAATGTTTAAAAATTTAAAAAAAAAAAAAAACTAGACACTGGGATCCTGAAGTCACCTCTCCTGTCATTTGATGTTTTCTGATAAGAGATGAATACTACGAAAACAAATAAGCAATAGATTCTAGTTGCCGCAAGTTCTGAGGAGTGGAGTTCTTTCCAACTTGTTACCCCGTAATATCCAAGTGGATCCTGAAAGCTAGGTAGCCTCTGGGCAGTAAAGGTTATCTTGGGCCTCAAAATCGCCACAATTACCTTGATAAATAAATCACTGTCTCCAGAAGCACCCAGATAATTCATTTACAGTAGCAGCTATCAGGTTACTTGAAAAATGTAGGCATAGCATAGGTGATAGTGAATAAAGGGTGTGGGTTCGGAGAAAGTCACCAACAGTGCTCACCTCCATGTTGACTCATGGGTACAGACAGGATGGCCGGTCCCAGCCTGGACCCACGCGAGGCTCTGCGTAGATTGTCCAGTGACCACCAGACCCTGTGGGAAGGTGGCACCGGCACAGGAGGGGGACTGAGGGAAGATTCAGGGCTAGGCCCCACCTTAGCCTCTGGACTAGGTGTGTTACTTTGGCCCCAGTCAGGAGAACTGGTGAATTTCCCAAATCCAAATGTCAGTCATGATTTCCTAAATGGAATGGATCACAGCCCTCAATATTTTGGAAACTAACCATATTGTCTCCCCTAATCTCTTCGGGGAGAGCTGTCTACTTCTACACATCCGCTCCCAGGAGGTCAGACCCCAAAGAGCTCCCGTTCCAGTGCAGGTCACAGGGTCGGAAGATGCTGCTTCAGCTGCCAGCTCGAGGTGATGTAGGCAGAGAGCTGGGAACAGGCGGGATGTGCTATTTTGATGTGCGTTGCCCCCACTGCAGCATAAAGACACCATTAAAATGACTTTGAAAACTTTAGACATCTTGATGTATCTGCTCATCTGAAGCTTACTTTAATAACTATAATTTAAAAAAAATCTTAATGCAGGGGCGCCTGGGTGGCGCAGTCGGTTAAGCGTCCGACTTCAGCCAGGTCACGATCTCGCGGTCCGTGAGTTCGAGCCCCGCGTCGGGCTCTGGGCTGATGGCTCAGAGCCTGGAGCCTGTTTCGGATTCTGTGTCTCCCTCTCTCTCTGCCCCTCCCCCGTTCATGCTCTGTCTCTCTCTGTCCCAAAAATAAATAAACGTTGAAAAAAAAAATAACTATAATTTAAAAAAAATCTTAATGTTTATTTATTTTGGGGGGAGAGAGAGACAGAGTGTAAGTGGGGCAGGGGCAGAGAGAGAGGGAGACACAGAATCCGAAGCAGGCTCCAGGCTCCGAGCTGTCAGCCCAGAGCCCGATGTGGGGCTCGAACTCACGAACCATGAGATCATGACCTGAGCTGAAGTTGGATGCTTAACCCAGCTTAAGGTCACCCAGGTGCCCCTTAATAACTATAATTTTAAATAGCTTCTATCCTGATCTTGATTCTTACAACTTATGTTTCACTTTTAAGGTTTATAATGACTGTTATTTAATGTTTATTTATTTTGAGAGAGAGAGAGAGAGAGAATGCGAGCAGGGGAGCAGCAGAGAGAGAATCCCAAGCAGGCTCCAGGCTATCAGCGCAGAGCCTGACCCAGGGCTCCATCTCAGGACCTCACGGACCTGAACCGAAATCAAGAGTCGGAGACTTAACTGACTGAGACGCCCAGCCACCCCTATAATCACTATTAATAAAACAGTTTACTTGGGAATTTACCTGGTGTCTATTTCTTCACGTACAGTTTTTATAACAGCAATCCCAAACTCCTCTAGGAATGTTTCCAGCATGTTTATTGCCTCCATTACTCACACTGGGAAATACTTGATTGCTTTCTGCTTTTTTGTTAACTCGAGAAACTCATTGATTTTCAAAAGGAAAACTCTTTTTTTTTTTAAGTAATCTCCACACCCAACGTGGGGCTCGAACTTACAACCCCAAGATCAAGAGTCACATGCTCCGCCAATTCAGCCAGCAAGGAGCCCCTCAAAAGGAAAACTCTTGCAATCAAATGAAATGACTCACGTCTCCCCCTCCAGCCACACTGCTGGGCCTTGCACAGCTCTGGACACATGTCCTGCTCCCTTATTTCCAAACTCTTTCCTTTTCCAACTCTCCCTACTGACTTCCACCAGCTACACTGTGCTATTCTCATTTCCTTTGGGGGTCTCAAATCTACCTGTTTCATCACCCACTGGGACTCATGAACCCCCCAAAATGACACATAATCCCCTGTCCACGTGTGCACATTTCTCTGGGGAGTAGATCCATAGCTTTTGTTGTATTCTCAAGGGTCCATGACCCCCTCTTCCTCCAAAAGAACAGCAATTGTCTGTCATTTTAATCAAAACTATCATTACACTATACTTGCAATATTAAATCACCCTCCTGGCTGATCCCCCTACCTCCAGTCTCCTTCCAGTCCCTTCTGGACGCTGATGTCACCCCACTGTCTCATCTGCCCAACACGAGGTTTAATTGCTTTGGTTCTTTCTCCCTCTGCATGCAGTGCCCACAGGAGCCTGGTGGTGGCGCCACCACACCGCTTTTATTCCCAATTCTCTGCAGCTCTCCCATCTGCCACACCTCCCCCGCTCTCTCCGCAACCCTCGCCCACCACCCCGCGCTTCCAGGCCCAGCAAAAGTCGCCTCCCAGACTAGGACCAGCCCCGAGGTAGGGTCCGGTTTCAGATGCAGACTACCTGAGTGGGGATGTAGGCCTGGAGGTCTACAGGGCTGGAAATGTCGATTGGAAAGTTTTTAAAAATCTTGAAAAAGGGCAAGCGCTCCAAGGGAAATAAAAACAGAAAACAGCCAAGGGCTTATCCTCAGTTTCTACAGCACTTAGGTGCTGGCATCAGTGCTCAGCAAAGAGCAGCACTCGAATGCTTACAGAATCAACGTGAGATGTCTTGTTCAAAACAAAACATATCTAAGCGGGTGGGGGATTATGAGGTCAGAATTTGCCTGCAAAATATTTCTAACAAACTGCTTTGTAAAAAAAACAAAACAAAACAAAACAAAACAAAAAACAAAAAAAAAAAAAAACCCAGGTGAATTATTTCCCTAGTCTTTGCGTCACAAATCATTTATCAAAGCATTGGAGTTGATAAGCAGTTTTAAGCAATGCACGTCAAAGGACAGTCCCGAATAGGGGCAGGTTAAATACACATCTTTCATGAACATTTTTCCAAGACAAGATAAGAAAGTAAATCTAAAGTGGAGAGACAGAAAATACACGGGATTAGGAATCAGTAAACAGCTGTCCCTGGTATTTGCTCAATTACTGTTACGTATGCAACTAACCCCGGTCATAATTATTTAGGAAAGAATCCGTGTCTTCTTTAGCAACACACTCTACACCGATACCGTCGGTCTCTAAGGTGCAAATGGGTCCGCAGGTTAAGTTAGGTGTTTGATATTATGAGTCAATATTAATATTAAACTCGGGGCTGAAGAGAGAACAAAAACCAGGTCAGTGCGCAGCTAGGTAACCACGGGATGGTCTGCGACTTAGGCAGGCGGCTGTGAGCTGCCCAGTTTAGGTGGGAGGGAGGTGGCAGTCCCAGCAGGAGGCCGGTGTCTCAGCACGCGGGCTCCTCCTTCACCCTTCGCAGCAACGGTGCTCCCCAGTCTGATGTTCCTATAGGGCGTCATCTTCTTCATTTGCAGAGGATGATGGACAATATCAAGTTCAGGCAAGGTCAGGTCACTTGCACAAGGTCCCAGCCTGTAGGCACACGGTCACCGTGGAGCCAGGCCTCTACCTGACGATCGACTCCTTCCGGAACTGGCAGCGATCTATCTGTAAGTTCCTCTCGGGCTTAAGCATGCCCTTTGGTCCTCCGCACGCAGGAGCGTTTTTAAAAACCTTTGCAGCTGCGCTCCTGACAGCTCCTCAAAACCCTCATCCCCAAAGCTGGCTGCCTGCAGCATTCTGCCAGGGTTCGGACCACACGGCCCGACTGTGCCCCGAATCTAGAGGAGGATTTGCAAGCAGGAGAGCCCCCAACCATAACTGCTTCCATTTTACACGTGACCAAATGGGGGACTGAAACACCCAAGAGCTGGCCCAAGATTGTGCAGCTGGCTCATGGCATGGCCGGGGCCGGTCCAGGGGAGTCTCTGCCGCACCCCACTTCTTCCAGCTGTTGGTGGCCTGGGGGATACCGACCGAAGTAAGGCTGCGTTTTTAGGAGGTGAAAAGTGGGTCCTTTAGGAGTCCTGAGCACCTGGGGATTTTGAGTCTTATCGGAAAGGCATTGTTCCAACTTACTGGATTTTTTTTTTCTTTTTACAAATTGACCCCCTGCCCTCGCCAGACTCTTCCCACTCATTCCTTCGGAAACATGTCTACTTTTGACAACTCTTGACGTTAGTACGCAGCTGAGGTGAGCGCGGGGATTCCTGTCTCCTGGACTCCGTTGTATATTAATGAGCACTGGCAAAGAACAGGAGGAAAAGGTCAGAGCTCCCGAGCTTTTATGGGGCAGCCAGTGGCCAAATCCTCAGATCTGCAACCTGCGTAGGGTGCCCATGTCCTCAGGAAAGGCTTCGCACAGCTCAGAAAAGCCCTTCAGCTGATCAGCTTTGAGACATCTCTGAGCTTCCTGTTTCTACCAATTAAAGCTACCTCACCCCTTTCACCTTTCCTCACTGGTGTAGGAAGATGGCCCAATTTGTCAGCAACCAAAGCAGAGACGATGGCTGAGCTGACTCATTTAGGAACAGTAATTCCTTCCAGAGAAGATTCTCCATTCATTTAGACACCGGAGCAATTATTTGCTGGCTGACAGTTGTAATTACTTTTTGCTGCAGGTAGGTAACTGTTCCAGAAGCCAAGCTAATAGGATTACTGGTTTCTGAAGGGCTTTTGGAACAAGTAATTTTCAAGTAGTCAGCGCGGCATGTTCAGTGAACTTTCCACCCAGGGTAAATTCCTTCCTCTGTGGCTCCCCACGGAAGGCCAGGCGTGGGTTCTTCAATGGGGCACTTTGGAACTGCAGGACATTTTTCTTCCAGCCTCCTTTGTTTGAAAATGGGACCTGAGCAAATCATGCTTGGAGACGTTTCACGAGCTTGCCCATAATTTTCAACTGCTCTGAGACTTGGCATTAAGTTGTATCAACCAACCAACCCTTTTGGCCACAGCAGGGTACATCCCTTTCCCAGTCATGGCAGGTCGGGGTAACTTCTCCCTCCACGCTGCCCATTTCTGAAGGGAAATTAAGGGGAAAAAATAGACCCGGACAGCATTTTGGACAAGGTTTCTAACACAATTACCCTCTGTGTGCCTTGTAGATAGTGATTTTGCAACAAGGTTTTCTATTTGGTAAGAAAAAGGCCTTTTGAATGCTTGTCAACATTTGTCCCTACCACATCGTTTGACATTTAACAGAGCTTAAGCAGCACATCCACGGTCTGTTGGGACAACGGTTTCTTTTACTGAGGAGTTTGAGGTATTTTTGCTACTGTTGTTGTCATTGTTGGGATTAAACATTCTCACATCCTGCACTGCCATCCACTGATCAGTGGAATGCTGGTCTTGAGCGGGGCATACGTGTTCTGTGTCCATGAGTTAGTCTGTCCAGGAGAGGCAGCAAAGGCAAAATTGCATGACTGGGACAAGACGGGGCCTAACTGAAGGCCAGCATCTCCAGAACAGCTCTGCTTTCAAGTAAATAAGAACACTGAGTTGTGGCGAATCAAGAGGCGATGAACTATACAGACTGACGGTGTGGAGACTATCTCCCTTGTAGCTTTCTTGAAAAATAACCGACACACGGGAGCGCCTGGCTGGCTCAGTCGGTTAAGCATGTGACTCTGGATGTCGGCTCAGGTCACGATCTCGCCGTTAGTGAGTTCGAGCTCCGCATCGGGCTCTGCACTGAAAGCACAGAGCCTGCTTGGGATCTTCTTCTCTGTCCTTCTCTCTCTGCCCCTCCCCACTTCCCTCCCTCTCTTTCTCTTAAATTAAGTACACAAACTTACAAAAAAGAACCAGTCTCAGCAACTTTCAAGTACACAATGCAACATTGTAAACCATAGTCATCATGCTGTCCATTAGATCCCCAAAACGTATCCATCTTATAACTGGAAGTTTGTTTGTCCCCCTGACCAACATCTCTTTTCCCCCACCTCCACCCCCCAGGCCCTGGCAACCTGTGCTATCTACTCTCTATTTGTATCAGCTTTGCTTTTTGGGATTCCACGTATAAGTGAGATCGTACGGTATTTGTTTTTCTCTGTAGAGATTATGTTTTAAGGGTTTGGACATATAGTCAATGCATAGGAACTTGCAAATAAATTTTATTACAAGTAACTTGTGCTATCAGTTTGGTCTACTGATACTCAAATTCATTAGATTCTGGGATCCCCGGAGAAGGAACTGTAACCCTGCAGCAAACTTCCTTCACAGCCCTTAGAAATTGAAAATCTTCACTTATTGTTAGGCAAGCTGAAAGTATGCTAGAGAGCTGTCCTCAAAGCCTGAAAAGTGCTTAGCTGAAATTGTCAAGGAAGCTTAAGAAAATGTTTACTGTTTAATATCATACAGCCTTTGGCATTACCGCAACCTTTGCAAGTTGTTCTGGTGGGGACACTGGAGTCCCCCCACCAACTGTAGGACCCCAGCTCTAAAATATCAGGAGAGTAAAATTTGTAAATGAGAGTATAGGAATCAAAGAACAAGTTTAGAATTAGGGGCGCCTGGCTGGCTCAGTGAGAAGAGCATGTGACTCTTGATCTTGGGGTCATGAGTTTGAGCCCCACGTTGAATGTAGAGATTACTAAAAAAAAAATTTTTTTTTAAGTACAAGTTTGGAATTGGACAAAACTGGGTTCAAATCCTGCTCTATCACTTCCTACCTGTGTACAATCATATCTACCTTGAAGGGTAAGGGTGATGAGATAATGTATGTGAAGCACTTAGTACTATGTGCCTGGCACATAGTAAATGCTCAGAAAACCGTGATCAACACATTAATGATACTGATGAATCACACTTCCTTCAATGACACATACCAGTAACATTTCTGAACAAAAGATGCACCGTTTGCCAGCCAAGCCTCCTTTGTGGAAGGAAAATTCTTTTTTTTTTTTTAATTTTTAAAAAATCTTTGTATTTATTTTTGAGAGAGAGAGACAGAGCATGAGTGGGGGAGGGGTAGAGACAGAGGGAGATACAGAACCGGAAGCAGGCTCCAGGCTCTGAGCTGTCAGCATAGAGCCCGACGCAGGGCTCAGACTCATGAACCTTGAGATCATGACCTGAGCTAAGGTCAGATGCTTAACCAACTGAGCCACCCAGGCGCCCCAGAAAAATCTTTTTTTTTAAGTTTATTTATTGATTTTCAGAGAGAGAGAGAGGGAGGGAGAGAGAGAGGGAAGGAGTGGGGGAGGGGCAGAGAGAGAAGGAGAGAAAGAATCCCAAGCAGGCTCTACACTGTCAGCATGGAGCCCAATGAGGGGCTCATACCCAGGAACCATGAGATCATGACCCGATCCGAAATCAAGAGTAGGATGTTCAACCCACTGAGCCACCCAGGTGCCCCACATTAAAGAAAATGCTAAAGTACCCAGGAGACATAGGCTATCACAAAAGGTCATTCTGGTCACTGATCACAAACTGTGGTCAGTGGCCCCCTGCAGCAGAATCGCTAAGAGTGCGTCATTATAAAACTGGTTTCTGGGTTCCAGAGAAGGCAGGCTGTATTGGTCAGGACTGGCGAGGCTATGCTGTGTAACAGACACACCCTAAAAGCTTAGTGATTTAACCTTGAGAGGTTTGTCACTCATTCAAAGTCCACTGTGGCTCTGAGCACCCTCCGGGGAATCTCACTTTACGCAGGGGCTCAGGGGTACAGGCTATTTCTGCTCTGTGGCTCCGCGATGGTGATGAGGCAGGTGAAGACAGTCAAGGTGATCCCTGGCCAGGAATCTACTCACAATCCATTGGCCATAACCTGTCACATGATCCCACCTATCTCCAGGGGCTAAGCAGGTGGATATCTGGTGAACATTAAATGTCTCTGTCTCACCTACCTCCTCAATCAGTCCCTGGGGTGGGATCCAGGACTCTATGTTTTCAGACTCCCCTGGTGATACCATTCAAAGTCGCAGCACCATGATTATCTGCTCTGGGCGATATTCCTTTATGGGATAAGTAATTTGAAATAATGGAAAAAAGAGTGGTCTGTCAACATACTGATTTATTAAAATGAGCATCGAAGGGCCTAAAACATCAGGCTTTTTTCTGGCTGTCGTTTAAGTGTCTGTCTTAGATACAGATGCCTCTCAAATCTATTTCTGGTCCAGATTCCCCCCTATATACACTCAGCCAAGGGCTCAAGGGTGCCTCCACATGTTTGTTCATCCCTACCAAGCCTGTCCTGTGGCCAGGGACAATGCCAACATCCACCCTCCCAGGTGACTTCCAAGGCGTCCTGACTTGGGAGTCTTCCTTGCCCCTTTTCTTTCTTTCGTGTCTCAAAGCCAGACATCAAGACTGCGTCTCTGTCTCTTTCTTACACAGTCTGTCTATTCTTTCTCTCTTCCTCCACTGCTATCCCTTTCCTCCAGGGTCCTATCATCCATCACTCACATGGTCCCCCTGCCCCAGTCGAGCGTTTCTGTCCTCTGTGTCCTGTGTTGCTGAGTGATGAATTCCCCTTCGTGATGATTATTTCCTCATCTTCTATGACTCAGCAAGACTCCCCTCTATAAGCCATTTCTGACTGTATTCTTTTCCCTTCCACTGCTCCCTCAGGTAGTTTGTCTCATGTAGCTCTACAGACGTCTTTGTCTCTGCCTGACTGCAAGTCCTATGGGAACAGACAGCAAATTTGCGTCTCTCCAGGTTGTCTTGACATAGTCTACACCATACTCAGCACATAGTAGGTATGAAGGAAGAAAGAAATGCAGGTAGCAAGCTGCATGGTGCCTGGCACACAGTGGGCGCCATATAAAAGCTCGCTGAATGAAAGAATAAGCAAGTATCCAACCATCCTCCTGTGCTTAGTTATCTGAAATATCCATTAGTGTCACCAAACCCAAGGTGATGAACTAATTAAACTGACTGTTCACCTTTATGGGTACGGCACTTTTTCTTTGGAAGACTTGATAGGCAAATGCGTCTTCACTGGAAACCGTGTTCTGCCTCTATGACCAAAGAATGAGAATCAGATGTGAAGTGAACCATCATGTTCAGGGTATCTGAGTAATATCATTGTGCAAGGGGAGTTCTATTTTAATTTGCAGGAAAATAGTTCTGAGTAAAATAAGGTGAATTAAAAATAGAATCAAGCGAATTAAAAATAAACTGCGTGAGTAGACTAATACCTAGTTCAAAAGGCGCTAACAACTGAAAGTGATATCATTTTTCTTAATTTACTATATAATCCATAAATATTTGGGGCAGTTAAAACAGTAACGTTAACATATCTACATGAGTACTCATCCACACATAATTAAAAATGAGCCACAGGGTGCCTGGATGGCTCAGTCAGTTGAGTGCCTGATTTTTGATTTTGGCTCAGGTCACAATCCAGGGTCATGGGATCGAGCCCCACATAAGCTCCATGCTGAGCATGGACACTGCTTAAGATTCTCTCTCTCTCTTTCTCTCTCTCTCTCTCTCTCTCTCTCTCCCCCTCCCTCTGCCTCTCTCCCTGTTCATGCTCTCTCTCTCAAAAATTAAAATAAAAAGAAATGAACCAGAAATATTCTCAAAATGTATTTCTAGGGGCAAGTTTGTGAACCATTTATTATACAGTGTGTCTCATGTCTTAAATCATAATAAAATTTTGTTACAAAGTCTGAAGTATTTTAGTTTATTTTATTACCTCTAAGTTTGTTCTTTCATATATATATATATATATACACACACACATACATATATATATGTATATATATATACACACATACATATATATGTATATATATATATATATATTTTTTTTTTTTTTTTGAGGGCAAGAGAATGTGAGGAAGAGGCAGAGGGGGGTGCGGACAGAGGGTCTCAAGCAGGCTCTGTACTGAGAGCAGTGAGCCTGATGCGGGACTAGAGCTCATGAACCGTGAGATCATGACCTGAGCCGAAGTAGGATGTTTAACTGCTTAACCGACTGAGCTACCCAGGGGCCCTTTCATATATTCTTTAAATGTTTATTTTGAGAGAGAGGGAGAGCGCGTGCATTGGAAGACAGGGAGTCAGAGAATCTCAAGCAGGCTCCAAGCTCTCATCACAGAGCCCACGGGGCTTGTTCTCACAAACAGTGAGACACTGAAATCAAGAGTCAGATGCTTATTCAGCTGAGCCACCCAGGAGCCCCTGTTCTTTCATATTTTTAAGGGACCTCTAATCACTAAAGATTTCCAGAAAATTACCCCCAAATGGAAGATCCTACACAAGAGGGTAATATTTAATATGTAGACATAAAGAGGTGAAGATTAATGAGTTAGAAATAGTACATTGAAAATATGAAATTCTTCAAGAATAATTTTGACAATACATGAAATGTTTAGAAACTATAGACAAGCAAAAATAATAAAATGAACATCAGTCAAAATCCTGCCAAACCAGATAACTACTATTAAAGTGTTGGCCTTTCCCCCCACCAATGAGCACATTTTAGGGAGCACAAAATAGGGCCATCATAATGTTCACGATACTTCAGAATCTGATTTTTTCATTTAACAGTATACCACGAGGATCTTTGCCTGTTAATCATTTCTACGACATCAATGACATTCTACAAATCCATTAAAATCATCTTGTTGTACCATGATTCATGATCACTTCTCGCTGGTAAATTATATCCCACTTTTAAAGTACTATAAATAAGGCTGACATTAACATCTATAAATTAAATCTTTGTGCATATTCATCATTATTTCCTTAGGATAAATTCTAGGAAGCAGAATTTCTGGGTCAGAGGGAGTAAAAAAATTTT
The DNA here is from genome assembly GCF_028749965.1 of Puma concolor. Lineage (NCBI taxonomy): Eukaryota > Metazoa > Chordata > Mammalia > Carnivora > Felidae > Puma > Puma concolor. Next base: position 14,643,885 of record NC_141672.1, on the reverse strand, counting down.
AATATACATGGTTTAATATATAAGGCTGAGCAGCTCCAGAAATATTATGCCATTTAATGTACAAATATTTATGGCTCTTTTCATTTCTTCTTTGGTACATTGCTTAATCATGACCTTTTGCCCTCATTATTACTGCAGAGTTCGTCTTTTCCTTATTGTAAGAATTCTTTATAAGTATGTATATGGGATCTTACATAATATATTAGACAAATACATTAAATATATCGTCTTACAGGGCAACTGGGGGGCTTACTTGGCTAAGTGTTCGACTCTTGACCTCAGTTCAGGTCATGATCTCATGGTTTGTGAGTTCAAGTCCCGCATCAGGCTCTGTGCTGGCAGCGTGGAGCCTGCTTAGGATTCTTTCTCTCTCTCTCTCTCCCTCTCTCTCTCTGCACCTCTCCTGCTCATGCTCTCTCTCTCTCTCTCTTTCTCTCTCTCTCTCAAAATAAGTAAATAAATAATTTAAAAAATATTAAAAAATTTAATAAGTATATTGTCTCAGGTTTTTTGTTTGCCTTAAATTTTTGCTTACATTAGAGTTTCTTGTCATGGGAAAGCTTTTGTAATTTCCTTTTAGTCAAATCCATTCATTTTGCTTTGTGGTTTCTAGCTTTGGTGTCGTCATGTTTAGAAAAATGAAGGCCAAACTCTAGCATATACAGTCACCAAAGCTTTCTTCTAGTACATTCCAGTTCCATCACTTACATCTAAATTTTTTATTTCTCTGAAATGTTATGTTGACATATGATGCAGAGCAGAAATCAAATTTTGTTTATTCTCCAAATACAAGTTAGCCAATTGTCTCCATTTACATCACGGGGCAAAGCTTTAGCTGTTTGTTAGTTTCCATTTAAACAAACTGAGCCGGCAGCAGATGCCGGGCCCTCCTTCAAAGCCCGGGATTTTGGGTTTCTGCTTTCCAGAGCGCCTGTTCCTGGAGCAGCACAGGTGTTGGTGCTTCTCCTGAGGTCCTTTGCTTTTGCCACATTTTGCCAACTTTCTTGGTTCTCTGACGGAAAGGAATATGCCAGTGGTAGTTGCCACACTGCCCCCCCCCCCAATGCCCAGCACCGCTGATGCCCCATTCCTGAAGCTGGGAAAACTAGTCAAACCAGAACAGGGAGTGTTCCAGGCCAGCATGCTTAGAGGGGGCTGGGGGTGGGGGGGACTGGGAAGAAAGGGCGCCAGAGATATTTTCCAAAATTTTAAATGCATATACTCAGGATACCACTTCTTTGAATCTAGCCTAAAGAAATACATTCACATGTGGAGAAAAATGCAAGGATAACACTGTCTGCTGCAACACTATCAATTACGGCAAAAAAAACAACAGAAAATTGATTACATAGTGATACATCTGTATTATGGCATATTTTGCAGTGATTAAAAAGAATAAGGGGGAGCACATGGGTGGCTCAGTTGGTTAAGCGGCCGACTTCAGCTCAGGTCATGATCTCGCGGTCAGTGAGTTTGAGCCCCGCATTGGGCTCTGTGCTGACAGCTCAGAACCTGGAGCCTGCTTCAGATTCTGTATCTCCCTCTCTCTCTGCCCCTCCTCCACTCACGCTCTGTCTCTGTCTCTCAAAAATAAATAAATGTTAAAAAAAAAAAAAAAGAAGAAGAGGGAGGGAAGAAGGGAGGGGCAAGAGAAAGACTGCAAAAACATATTAAAGGGGCAAATCCCACTTAGGAAATAACAAATGGCATTGATAGGGAGAGTGCTGGGACGAGGGATACAGATAATTTTTTAAAAATACTTCTTGCTCTAAATACTTCTGTATTTTCAAAAATCCTTTACAATAAGAATATTTTCAGGAAATTCTTGTGCAATTTTTTTAAGTTTCTTTATTTTTGAGACAGAGAGAGCATGCGTGCAGGAGGGGAAGAGAAGGAGACAGAGAATCCCAAGCAGGCTCCACACTATCAGCACAGAGCCCAACATGGGGCTTGAACTCACAAACCACGAGATCATGATCCGGGTCAAAACCAAGAGGCAGATGCTTAACTGATTCAGCCACCCAGGCACCCCAACTTGGGCAATCTTTTTAAAAGACAAAAATAAGCATGCAAAAATGAAGACTTTCATGGAAGTCAGTCCTAAACCCACTTATGCCAGTATGAACCAGAGTGTTCCCGAGTTGCCTACCGGCTGGGGCTCAGCGTTTCCTTATCAGCAATTTCAACAAGCCCAGGCAGGCGCGGGTGAAGGCCAGCCCACGAATGCATACCTGGGACCCAACGTTTAATATAGGAAATGCAGAATGGAATACATTAGAACAGGAAAACATAGAGGCATCCCAGAAATGCTTATATTAAGGACCAATTGAATCCAGAATTTAAAAAACAAAAGAAGCCAGAAATGATAAATACAGCAAAACAAATTATCATCCAGATGGAAAGGACTAAATGGACTTTGTTCTGGGTTGGACTTGCCTACAGCATGGCATTCATATAATATAATATAATATAATATAATATAATATAATATAATATAATATAATATAATATAAAATACAATATATATAATATATATTATATATATATAATATATATATATCTTTTTTTACTGCCTCAGAAGAAAAATAGAAAAGGTATGCCCGAAAACCACAGTTTTATTTTTAAAAATGGAAATGACCATCTATTTTGATACTGTGACATCTCTTAGGACTTACTGAGAGTATACCCAAACTGAATTACTCAAGACCCGGCCTTTGTTTCCTCCTGCGTATAGCAGCTGTCAGATAAGACTCCAACACAGAAGTAAAAACACCTGCCCCAGCACGGAGTGTCAGCCAAGTGCTGAGGACTGTCTGTGACAGGAGGGGGAAGCCCACTTTGCTTTGTAACACAGGAAAGCCAGGGAGGGAAAATCCTAAAGAGTCCTGTTAAGTGAGAAAGGGTCTCCTCTACTACCCTTCCCTCACTCAAATATTCTCTTACCTCCTCAGCTGCAACTTTCAGCCTGCTGAGGCCTCCCATTTAAAAAAAACAAAACAAAAACAAAAAACAAACCTTCTCTTTTCATGGACTGAATTTTGTCCCCCCACAATTCATATATTGAAGCCCTAACCCCCAGTGCAGTGGTATTTGGAGACGGGGCCTTTGGAGGTGACTAAGTCTAGATGAAGTCACGGGTGCTTGGCTGACTTAGTTGCAAGAGCACGCGAATCCTGATCTCAGCGTCAGGAGTTCGAGCCCCATGATGGGTGTAGAGATTACTTAAAATAAATTAAAACTTAAAAAAAAAAGTATTTAAAAAAGAGCGTTTAGACAAAGTCATGAGGGTGAAGCCTTCCTCATGGGATTAGTGCCCTTATGATGAGGGACGCAGAGAAACTGCGTCCCAGCGTGTGAGGACACAGTGAGAAGGTGACTGCTACAAGCCAGGAAACAGGCCAGGAGCAGAGCTCTCACCAGAAACCAGCCATGTTGGCACCTTGATCTTAGACTTCCAGCCTCCGGAACTGTGAGAAAATGAATGTCTATGGCACTGTGTTATCGCAGCCCGAGCTAAGGCAGTCCCACCCACACCCTGCTTTCAGCAGCCACTCTTCCACCATTTCACAGCCAAGTTTCTGGAATGGCAGTGTCTATGCAGACTGCCTTCATTTCTTTGTGGCCCCCATCCCTTCACCACTCATTCCTCAAACCCCTCCAGTCTGCAAACCCCTCCACTTTACTAAGCCAAAGCCCCTTTCTCTAAGGTCACCATCACCTCCATATTGCTACATTCAGTGGACCTGCTTTGGATCTGACCGCTCTGTCTTCTCCTAATTTTCCTCTTCTCTCTGGCTGTTCTGCCTCCACCTTCCGTGCAGGCCAGCTTTCTGCTGGGGCCTCGGGCCCTCTTCTTTCCTCCCTCTGGACTCTCACTCAAGGTACGCACCTCCAATATCACTCCCGTGACAATGATTTGGACTCTCATCTTCAGCCGGGACCTTTCCTCTAAGCTCCAGACCTACAGATGCCTACTGGACAGTTCCACAAGGTGCACTCAAGCTTATGTCCAAAATAAACTTGCAATTTTGCCCCCTAACCTGGCTCTTTCTTGGTGTCCCGCTCCATGGATTCAGCAAATGAATTGGAAACCTAGGAATGAATCATCCTTGACCATTCCCTCCTCCATCCTCTATCTGATCTGTCACTGAGACTCACTGATGTGACTTTCTATGACCAACCCCTTCTATGTCCGCTCCTCTCCTACCTGCTACCGCGTGGATTCCTAACTGGTACATCCACATCCACTCTTGCTTCGTCAACTCATTCTGCGCCCTGTATGGAGCCAGGGTGGTTTTTTTCAGAGTGCAGATCTGACCACGCTTTATTCCTGCTGCAATTCTCCGTAACTCTTCGTTGCTTTTACATTATGACTAGAACCCCTTACGTAGGCCTCACAACTAATCTCACTTCCTTTCCAGCTTCCTCTCATACCACACTTCCCGCTCCCTCTCCACAGCACACAGGCCGTGTTTCCTCCTGCCAAAGGACCTTGGCATGTTCTGTCTCCCTTGCCTAGAATACTCTTCTCCTCTTTATGCTGTTATGGGTTGAATTGTGGCCCCCAGAAAGACATGCTAAAGTCTCAACCCCCAGTACCTCAGAATGTGACCTTACTGAAGACAGGGTCTCCTGCAGAAGTCATCAAGTTGAAATGAGGTCATTAGGGCAGGTCTTAATATGATATGATTGACGTTCTTATTAAAAATGGGCCGGGGACCCCGGGTGGCTGAGTCAGTTAAACATCTGACTTCGGCTCAGGTCACGATCTCTCGGTTCGTGAGTTTGAGCCCCGCATTGGGCTCTGTGCTGACAGCTCAGAGCTTGGAGCCTGCCTTGGATTCTGTGTCTCCCTCTCTCTCTGCCCCTCCCCTGCTCACGTTCTGTCTCTCTCTGTCTCTCTACAATAAAATAAATGTTAAAAAACATTTTTTTAAGGGGCAGTTTGGGCACAGAGACAGGGAAGATGATGTGAAGGCACAAAGGGAGAAGACAACCTCAAGGGTGCCTCTACAAGCCAAGGGACACCAAGGATTGCCAGCAAATACCAGAAGCGAGAAGAGGCAAGAACCAAGGGCAAGATGCCCTAGAACCATCAGAGGGAGCATGGCCCTCCTGACATCTTGATTTGGACTTCCAGTCTCCAGAACTGTGAGACATTTGTGAGGTTTCTGGAGACCCAGTTTTTGGTGTGGTGTCACGGCCACCCTAGGAAACCAATGCATCTTGTCATTCCGTTTGTCTCATTAACTCCCACTCAGCCAAACTTTCTCAGGGAATGTATCCTGGACCTCCTGGCTCAGGGGAATCCCCCATTGTAGACACACAGCACTCTGTTCCCCCCCACCGTCTCTGTAGCACTTACCACATTACCCCTTGACATTTATTTATGCAATTTTTTGATTGTCCAACTCTCTCACTAGACTCTACAGCCTCTTACAGTAGGGACTGTGCCTCCTTTAGCTCACCGTGGTATGTCCTGTGCCCAGACCAGTTCATGACACATATTGGCAATCCACAGGTATTTGCTATATTGAAAAAATATAGCAAATATATTGAATACATGAATGAGAGGAAGAGGGATGAGGGGGGCATGTTGGAGAGGTGAAGACTAAGACCTTAAGAGAAGGCAGGCGAGGAGACAGTTTAATGTGACATACTTTCCACAAGGGAAATGCCTCTGCTATCAGCTGGTGTTATCATTGCACAAGAAGAAAGGTTCGAAATGCACATATCCCTGGGAGAGATCAGGTATTAACCTAAATTTGCATTAGCATATTAATAACACATCCTTTCCAGAAAGCAAGCTGGAGTAGAGGGTGTGCTGAGGAGAATACTAAATCAAGACACTGAAAATCTAAAGGTGAAAGTGGTGACCAGTGAGGGAAAAACATGGGAACTAGGGTGAATGGTGTTAAAAAGTAACCTTTCGTAGGCCATAGTTTTGCTGAGGGTCACCTTCCATTGGCCAGAAACAATCCACCAGATCACAACTTACTGAGGGTCAATGAGACCCCTTCCCTGGGGTCTAACGTGCTTACGGACACTTGGCAGGTGCTGGCAGCCAGGAAACGATTTACCTCTTCAACCAGATGCATGCAGGGGGACAGCGAGAAGCTGTGCAGATGGCACCCACCCAAAAGGATTCTGATCACAAGCTTTTTCTTTAGGAATTAAAATGGAAGAATCTTCACCATTGATCAGCCTCCAGATCCTACAAGGTACTGGCCACCACACATGGCCAATTATCACAGAACGGTCATTTTTGGGGAGAGGTCAAACTCCAGAACCCAATAATGACAGGAAATGATCCTCACATTCTATTTAAAAAAGACTTGCTGAGGGGCGCCTGGGTGGCGCAGTCGGTTAAGCGTCCGACTTCAGCCAGGTCACGATCTCGCGGTCTGTGAGTTCGAGCCCCACGTCAGGCTCTGGGCTGATGGCTCGGAGCCTGGAGCCTGTTTCCGATTCTGTGTCTCCCTCTCTCTCTGACCCTCCCCCGTTCATGCTCTGTCTCTCTCTGTCCCAAAAATAAATAAACGTTGAAAAAAAAAAAAAAAAAGACTTGCTGAAGATCAGCCGACACAGAAGAGAAACTCGAAATGGATAAATGGATAATTGCTTTTATAAAGCACTTTCAGGGCTACAGGAGTTCACTTTTTTTTTCCCTCTACTGTCAACATGCCTTTAATGACAATGAAAAGGGAGACGGATTTTTCTCCATTGCCCCAACTCAGGAGATAATTCCAGAATAATGATTAAACATCGCCCAAATGCCTCCCATTCTGAAATTAAGGTGAATTGCATAAAGTATTAGATTGAAGTTTACTAAAATCTTAGATTTTCAGAGTTTAGAGGGGATCTCTGAGACTATCTGGCCCAATCTCCCTCCAGTGAAAAAAAATACATTCCATAAAATCTCCAACAGTGACCCCAACTCATGCTTGAGTTTTCGCAGAAACAGTGATCTAGTTTACTTCTTTTCTAGCCAACTTATGTCATTATTAAGCAGTGCTATTTAAGCTTTTCAGCTAAATTTTGTGACATGGAACTCTATGAGACCAATTGGATCAATTTAAATTTTACACTGGTATCTTATTCCTCCAAAAATAATTGCCCAAAGAAAAACATTTTAATTGCACATTTAAGTGAAAGGCACAGGATTGGCAACAGTTATAATTTTTAATTTGTTTATTCATTTTATGTAATCTCTGCCCCCAACAGGGGGCTTGAATTCATGACCTCAAGATCAGGAGTCGCATGCTCTTCTGACTGAACCAGCCAGGTGCCCTGGTAATAATTTTATTTTTAGATTCATGGCCACTGTAATACTTCTGTGGCAGGAATGAAAGTAAACTAAATTTTGAAATTTAATAGATAACCATACACTTCTATTTCAACATGTAAATTATACATTTGCATTCCTTCTCCAAAACTAGGTTTCAGCATGGGAATTATTTCAATTTTTACATTTTTTAGTGATACTTGAACCACACAGAACACTTATTTGTGAGATCTCTTTCCTATGGTGATTTGTTTTTGTGAACAATTTTATTCCTATAAAACATACCGTTGGCACTTGGTATAGTTGTTTGATTTTATAATATGACAGCATTATATCAAGAGGAAAAGCAATTGATGATTTAGAAATTTTGAAACATCAACTGAACAACTGGAAGTAAAACCAAAAACTTTCTCAAATATGTTTTAACGTTTAATTATTTTTGAGAGACAGAGAGACACAGAGAACAAACAGGGGAGGGGCAGAGAGAGAGGGGGACACAGAATCAGGAGCAGGCTCCAGGCTCTGAGCTGTCAGCACAGAGCCCAACACGGGGCTCGAACCCACAAACTGTGAGATCATGACCTGAGCCAAAGTCAGTTGCTTAACTGACTGAGCCACCCAGGCACCCCTTTTCTCAAATGTGTTTTAAGTAAACTATTAGAGTCAGACTACAAAAGAATACTTTTAACTTTGACCAGAATTTAACAATATTCGAAACATTTGTAAGAATCTTAAAACATACAACCAAAATAGGGGCACCTGGGTGGCCCAGTCAGTTGAGCCTCCAACTGTTGGTTTTGGCTCAGGTCATGATCCTAGTGTTGTGGGATCGAGCCCCGTGTTAAGGTCCACACTGAATGGGACCTTAAGATTCTCTCTCTGCTTAAGATTCTCTCTCTCTCTCTCTCTCTCCCTCACCCCTCTCCCCAACTTGTGCTCTCAAGTAAACATTAAAAAAAAAAAAAAAAAAAAAAAATATATATATATATATATATATATATATATATAAAATAAACAAGAAAATGTGGATGTCACAAACTTTGATGGGACTGAATGTGGAAATAACACCTTACCTTGTTTCCTGAAGTCAATAACAGGCCTTAGTCATACCAAGAGAGAAAATTCTAAAGAAAGGGGATCTTATCATTAAATCATGAGATGGTTAGAAAAAGCATTAACCTTTCAGGAGGCAGTAGGAAGAAGGTAATCTCATCGAACATCTCTAATCAGTAAAAGGGGGAGCCCTGAGAGGCTAAAATGGGTTAGACAGAGCTCTGCTACAGTTCCCCACGATTGATACAGGCTGCTACTGTTGGACTCAGATGTAAGGGTCCATACTGACGAAAATTAGTCACAGCAAGTATTTGTACTGCCAGCCATGTCCAAACACTGCTTTCTACTGGACTATAATAATCACATTTCAACTCGAAAGGGATGAAAACCTCCACAAATGCTGAAGCCTATTGAAAATAAATTGAAAACCAGTGGGATGTAGAATGCAGTTTAAAAAGCTTCCTGAAATCAGCCACCTTAAACAGAAGAATTATTGTGTGGGCCCTAGAGAAAATTTCAGGATGCCCATTGAAAGCAACCATTAAGATATTTCAGCGTCTCTAATTATTATATTATTGGGAAGGGAGGCTAAACAGTCTTATTTGGATCTGCTTTGGACAAAACAGAGTGTAACTAAAGACAAATTCCATAGTTTGCTTGGGATGCATCTTTTATCTGCCATATTTTAAAGGTAGAATTTTGAAAGAGGCAAAAAATGTTTCTCACTGTCTAACTCCCCCCCGCCCCCATGCTCACTGTGAACAAAAGTTCTGTGTTGTGGATTTCTTACGTGACAGAGGTAAGTGCTCAGGTGCATCAGCAGGGAAGGGAAGGAGTAAATGCCACAAATGCTCATCCCGGTTGCAGTGGAAAACTATCTAGCCTCATCGTTTTTCGGCTGCATAAAAAAAAACCAAAGGAAGACTGTTACATGTCGCAGTCGTGGATGATCACGGCTTTCACCAAACACGCACACCAGCGCCCTGCACCATCACTTCAAAGAGCCATTCTCTTGTGCCGAACAATTTGGAAAGCAAGGGAACTACCGAGAGCCGTTTAGAAAGTGAAATGTGGCCTACAAAATAATTATCGGCGTCAAAACTAAAACTAAAACTGAAGGCAGGGGCTTTCTTAGATTTACTTGGATTCCTTCCTAGAGGGTTACCATCAAGGATTATCAAAGAAAATGAACTTTAAAATACTGTATAAACTCCTTTGGAAATGAGCTACATGTACGCAAGCAGATATTCTCTGGATGTGTATAAAAATCATCTCCAGACACTAACAGACGCACTACCCTGAATTTTGGTAGTACCACGTAGGATCCATAAGATGGCAGGCCTAGATTTCACAGTGATAACGTTTTTTTTGTTTTTTTTTCCCACAGCGATGTTCTGAAAGGTGTAAATCTATTCATCGCCTTGAAGTAGATAGTACGTATTATCAGCAGCCCGTAGCTAGCAATAATACTAAGAGCACCTATCAGATTAAATTTGTAAATATTCAAAGATGGGAACTATTACCAAATCAATGCATTCTATTAGTTCATAACGCATCACAAAATATTACAGCCAAAAGGAAACTTACAATCGCCTATTCCGGTATTGCCTTTGTCTAATACGGAAACCAGGGTCCGGGTTTCAGTGCTCTGGCCAAGGCCACATGGCAAAGCGGGTAGCGGAGAGAGAGCCGGAATCCCACTTTCCCCCAATCTGCACCGGTGCCATTGAACTGGCATCTCTCCAAGTCCTCGGGGTGGCGTCAAAGTCCACACACAACGGCTGTGCACTAACTTACTGCTCTGAGCCCTACTTTTGCACTTCTTCACAGACCGCCTTCTACCTGTCCGTGTCACTCACGAGTTACCCCGAGCCTGGAATCCCATGACTGTCTTCATAAATTCGTCCATGTGTTTCTCAAACTGGGCTGTGGTGAGGTACAGTGGTATTTGAAGCTACAACGAGAATAAATGATTGGCGGGGGGTGGTCACAATACCTTTTTTTTTTTTAATGTTTATTTATTTTTTGAGAGACAGAGTGTGAGTGGAGGAAGGGCAGAGAGAGAGAGGGAGACATAGAATCCGAAGCAGGCTCCAGGCTCTGAGCTGTCAGCACAGAGCCTGATGTGGGGCTCGAACTCACAAACCGTGAGATCATGACCTGAGCCAAAGTCAGACGCTCAACCTACTGAGCCACCCAGGCTCCCCCCGCCTTTTTTAAAATGTCTATTTAGGGGCGCCTGGGTGGCGCAGTCGGTTAAGCGTCCGACTTCAGCCAGGTCACGATCTCGCGGTCCGGGAGTTCGAGCCCCGCGTCGGGCTCTGGGCTGATGGCTCCTTCTACCTGTCCGTGTCACTCACGAGTTACCCCGAGCCTGGAATCCCATGACTGTCTTCATAAATTCGTCCATGTGTTTCTCAAACTGGGCTGTGGTGAGGTACAGTGGTATTTGAAGCTACAACGAGAATAAATGATTGGCGGGGGGTGGTCACAATACCTTTTTTTTTTTTAATGTTTATTTATTTTTTGAGAGACAGAGTGTGAGTGGAGGAAGGGCAGAGAGAGAGAGGGAGACATAGAATCCGAAGCAGGCTCCAGGCTCTGAGCTGTCAGCACAGAGCCTGATGTGGGGCTCGAACTCACAAACCGTGAGATCATGACCTGAGCCAAAGTCAGACGCTCAACCTACTGAGCCACCCAGGCTCCCCCCGCCTTTTTTAAAATGTCTATTTAGGGGCGCCTGGGTGGCGCAGTCGGTTAAGCGTCCGACTTCAGCCAGGTCACGATCTCGCGGTCCGGGAGTTCGAGCCCCGCGTCGGGCTCTGGGCTGATGGCTCAGAGCCTGGAGCCTGTTTCCGATTCTGTGTCTCCCTCTCTCTCTGCCCCTCCCCCGTTCATGCTCTGTCTCTCTCTGTCCCAAAAATAAATAAATGTTGAAAAAAAAAAATTTAAAAAAAAAAAAAAAATAAAATGTCTATTTATTTTTGAGAGACAGAGAGAGACAGAGTGTGAGTGGAGGAAGGGCAGAGAGAGAGGGAGACACAGAATCCAAGGCAGGCTCCAGGCTCTGAGCTGTCAGCACAGAGCCGGATGTGGGGCTTGAACCCACAAACTGTGTGATCACGACCTGAGCTGATGTCAGACACTTAACTGACTGAGCCACCCAGGCACCCCTCACAACATCTTTTTAATGAAAAGAAACATAAAAATGTATATAAATTTTAAATACGAAATACATGAAGTTTCAAAGAGGTGTGTAGCTTTGGGTAGCCTCGCTCAGGCTACACCCTCAGGCCTGCAGAAGCAGACCCTTGGTCCCCTAGCCTATTGGGATACTTTGGTGGAAAGCTCAGAACTTGGTTAAAAGGTTGCTCTCTGTCAGAATGCAGCCAGGAGCCCGCCTTGTCTACTGTAAAGTACATGAAGAAGGTCACGTGACACTCGTGTCCTAGACAAATTGTCACACTGCTGTCTAAATGCCTATCCTAAGATAAATGTAGAGTCTACATATGACAAGAATTACATTGTAAACAAACATCATAGTATAAATCAAACATCAACTCTTATACAGCTATTGTAAGGAATAACAGCTAGAGATCACTGGTAGGCAGAATTCTAGGGGCAAACCAAACATAGTAGACGGAATAAAAATAAACCAATGTACTACTTTCAGGGTTTTATAGTGACTTTTTCCATTTACATGTATGCTGCAGACAGAAGTACAGGGATTCAGGAAGCAGGAGAGATGGTGGGCTTCTAGTCAATTATCGAAACTGTCTTAGTCGGTTTTCTATTTTCTCATAAAAGAGTAGATTGTGTCATGATGGGGGGTGGAAATCTAGAATTCTAGATTGTTTTTTCTCATCCTTTGCTCTACCATTTCTTCAGGCATTACTTTTTAACGCATGTAACAGAAGATAATTAGCAGCTAAATCTTTTCCTGTATGCCTTGACAGTGATTAATTCAGTTACTTGCAATATACTTACTTCCTTAAGAATTCTCGTCATATCGATCGGTTAGAAATCAGTAAATTAGTCAATGTTGTGAAAAACAAAGACAAATTGAAGAAGGATTCCACATTAAATGGGACTGGAGACACGACACCTGAATGCAACGCATGATCTGGGATTTTCTTTCGCTGTAAAGAACAGCATTGGGACAACAAAATTTGAATGGAGACTATAGATTAGACAATAATGGACAACGGTGTTATGTCCTTTTCCTGATTTTGACAATTATACCATAGTTATGTGATAGAATGATCTTATTTCTGGAGTTCTCCGCTGAACCATTCAGGGACAAAGGGGCATAATGTCTGCCGCGAGAATGAGCACGAGAAGACATGCATGAATGTGCTCAATGTGGTAAATGTTAACAGTTGGGAAATGGAGGGGGAGGGTTCATGGGAATCCTTTGTACTGTTCTTCTAACTTTTCTGTAACTCTGAAATTATGTCCAAAAAAAAAAAAATTAAAAGAAACGGGGAAGACAATTTGTTTGAATGGCTACATATAGAACTCCAATGGAAACCAAATGTAGAAAGATGAATGGGAAGGGCAAAACTGTCCTGGAAAGGAATCCTCTTTGTTTAGAATATTTCTTTGGAATGTATGAGTTTATGCCACTAGACGTGACATGCTACGCTGTCTATTGTATAAAAGTATGCTCCTAGTAAACATTGGTGTAAGAATTCTTTTAAGTTTATTTATTTTGAGAGAGAGCAAGAGCGAGAGCGAGAGCGAGAGAGAGAGAGAGAGAGAGAATCCCATGCAGGTTCCACACTTCCAGTGCAGAGCCCGATGCAAGGCTTGAACTCATGAGCTGCGAGATCATGACCTAAGCCAAAATCAAGAGTCGAATGCTTAACTGATTGAGCCACCCAGACTCCCCTTGTGTAAGAATTCTTACTGGAGAAGGCAAATGTTGCTGTAATGAAAGGCAAAACAAGACACGAGAAAATGAATTCTAGTATCTGCCTTCTCTGTGTGCTGATGTCCCCAGGATTTAGCACATTGAAGTAACCTTGCTTACTACTTTCTGATGATATTCAAAGGGCCTGTAATGATCTCCCACGGGACTATTATTAAATGTATTTGGTTTTCAATTGCTTACTGTGTAATTTTTTTAATGTTTATTTATTTACTGTGAGAGAGACAGAGAACATAGGGGAGGGGCAGAAAGAGAGGGAGAGAGAGAATCCCAAGCAGGCTCCATGCCGTCAGCACAGAGCCCAATGTGGGGCTTGAACTCATGAACCATGAGATCATGACCCGAGCCGAAACCGAGAGTTGGATGCTTAACCAACTGAGCCACCCAGGTGCCCCTAAATGTGTAATTGTTAATGAAAATTTACATAGATTTGCTTTCTGTAAAGCCTTGTTCCTAGTTTATACATCTTAGGGTTAAAATACTCCTGAATTGAGAGTGCGGTCTGGGCTGGTGGGGAAGCAGAAGGATGACATTGGAAGTGTACAAGTAGTTCCCACAGTCTTGGTAATTTTCTAGTTATTTGAATAGGTGGTGGGTTCACTGGGGCTTATTATGCTTATTAATTTACATTTACTATATATAGCGTTTTGTATGTGTTAAATATTTATAAAGGCATTTGAAAAGAAGAACATAATGTAATATTTTCCTTTTTAGAAGCTACATCACAAAATAGAAGCTTTCCTTTTATTTAACTCTCTTTTTCTCTCCAACTATTTTAATAGCTGTTGATTCAGATGCTCAATCTATATTTATTTAGCAACTATGACACGCCAGACATAGTTGTAAGTATTGAGGGTGTAAGCCAATATAAACGTTAACAGAAACCAACATAAATAAAACATGGTCCCTGCCAGCACGCAGGTGATGGTCTCATTATGAGCACTGAAAGGGCAAAGCTAGTGCGATTCTTTGCAAGCTTGGCACCTCCCCGAGTGCCTTGCCCACGTAAGAGTCTCGATGTTCACTGATGATATTGATGCTGTTTGCACTGCTTACAGATCTTTTTATCGGTAGAAGATTCTTTATGTTGTAATCAGATCATGTGGCCATTTAAAATAGATTTATCCAGGGGCGCCTGGGTGGCACAGTCGGTTAAGCGTCCGACTTCAGCCAGGTCACGATCTCGCGGTCCGTGAGTTCCAGCCCCGCGTGGGGCTCTGGGCTGATGGCTTGGAGCCTGGAGCCTGTTTCCGATTCTGTGTCTCCCTCTCTCTCTGCCCCTCCCCCGTTCATGCTCTGTCTCTCTCGGTCCCAAAAATAAATAAACGTTGAAAAAAAATTTTTTTTTAAAAAAATAAAATAAAATAGATTTATCCAGGGCGCCTGGGTGGCTCAGTCGGTTAAGTGACCGACTTCGGCTCAGGTCATGATCTCACTGTTTGTCAGTTCAAGGCCCGCATTCAAGGCCCTGCGGCCTGCTTCGGATTCTGTGTCATCGTCTCTCTCTGCCCCTCCCCTGGTCACACTCTGTGTCTCTGTCTCTCAACCCTGAATAAAAGTTAAAAAGAAATATAAAAAATAAAATAAAATAGACTTCATCCAGTGACAAGGGGAGCTGTCACACTGGAGACCTAAAAGCCGCGTAGAATCTCATCCTTTTTGGGAATCTCATCTTACTGAAATAATCATCACCGCAACAAGTTTCCAGGTAGAGTAAGGAGCTGTAGACGTTTGCAAACCTTGTTTGGTGTCCAGCTCATCCATCATTAATCATTCACGGAGAAGAGATTCTCAAATGGCAGCTTTTGTTGCCTTTTTGCACCTTTTAAACATACAAGTCTTACATAAATGTATAGATTTCAAAAGGGTTTCTCTGTCAGTCTTTCTGTAATAAAATTTAGCAAATACTGATATTAACTAGGAAGAGCAGCATGAGGGAATAAAAAAAAAAAAAAAACCCCACTGGGAATCTGTTCTGAAAATAACTCCTGTAGTCACTATTCATCCTCCTCAAAGAAAATAAATATTTTTTCAAGATAATAAACAAACATTGATTGAACACATCAATAGTACTAAATCTTATGGGAAAATGTTCTGTGAAAAATCTCATTTATGTACCTCGTTTCTTAGTTGAATTATATACATTTCAGGTGGCACAAAATTTAAAACAAAGACTAGAACCTGAAAGTTTCAAAGACTAGCTCTACCAATATGGCATATTATAATTTGAAAAATATTTTTATCAGTGATGAATTAGAACCCTTACCTTAATGAATAAATGGTGCTATAATATCCCATCTTCCAAATTCTAGTAGTAGAAAGATGGCTATTTTTGCTTTAGTAGAGTTTTAAGATTTAAAAAACAAACAAAAGGGGTACCTGGCAGGGCTAAACGTCTGACTCGATTTCACTGAGGTCACGATCTCACAGTCTGTGGGGTCGAGCCCCACATTGGGCTCCCTCAAAGATAAAATGAACATACACTTAAAAAAACATTCAAGTATTGAAATATCTCCCTTAGTGCTATATCATTGAGTAATTGCATATGAATGCCTCCATATATAGTTACCTATATAAAATAGATCATATGTGATCGCACAGTGGTAAACCCTAAGCACATCACACTGAAGGGGATTTTTGGATTTTCTAAAATGCTTTTTGTTTTGGTTTTGATCGAGTCAAAGTCTAGATTCTATGGCAGGGGTTGCAGAATTACTTGATGTATGTATACTTTTCTGAGAGGTTTCCATGGCTTTTATTAGACTCTCAAAGGTGCTGATGACCCAAATAAGACTATGAACCACGACCCCAGAAGAAAGTAATCAACACTCACATTCAAAGGCACTTGACATATAGAATGAAATCAATAGACATGGTTGAATGAATAACCTTATTCCAGAGTGTCATTGAACTTTTTAATGCTGTAATCAAGTTTTGGATAGAAAAGATAAATCAGAAAAAAAAGAGGAGAAAAATGACACATCAAAACTGACAAATCAAGAGTGACTACTATATGCAGAGCAATGGTAAGGGTGGTAGGAGATCTTTTTTTAGGAGCGCCTGGGTGGCTCAGAGCGTTAAGCATCCAGCTTCAGCCTAGGTCACGATCTCTCGGTGAGTTTGAGCCCTGCATTGGGCTCTCTGCTGTCAGCACAGAGCCCACTTCGGATCCTCTGTCCCCCTCTCTCTCTTTGCTCCCTCCCCACTCACTCTCTCAAGGATAATAAATAAAATACATAAATAAATGTAATTTGCTGTTAAGGAACTTATGATACAATCAGAATAAAACATAGACAAAATGCTGTGAGACTAGTAGCAAAGGGGAAAAGATAGTCAAAGTATAATAAAATGTATGCTAGAACTTTTGAAGGTGAGCCTTTCCTAGAGTTGAAGGACTTTTGACACATACAGGGTTTAATTTTTCCAGCTACAATCAGAACAAGACAGGAAGTGTAAAGGGTAGGGAGAGGTGGAATAAAGGGATCAGAACAAACGAAACTTTCCCCTCCTTACTCCTCTTTTTAGAATCTTCAGTGATTGGGAAGATGGTACCAGAGGCAATCAAGCAATCCAGTGGTTCCTGAAGGGAACACTCACTAGCTCTTTTTATTGCTTTTTTTCTTGGGGAGGCAAGGTGGGTGGAGATCACAGACTTGACCAAGAGCATAAGAAAACCACTCCTCCGGTGCCCTGAAACCATTAAACATCTTCACACAGGTACTAGCACAAGAAAATTTTTCACCCAAGGCAAATGCCTTGAAAAGTTCTAGTTCACATTCAGGAGATATCCCCAGTAGGGCTATTTGGTAGCATAATTCGGTACACCCCCAAGCCGCTGCTGTTGCTCTCTTCTATGAGCTTTCTTTCTTTCTCCTTCTTCTTTTTTTCATGTTTATTTATTGATTTTGAGAGAGAGGGAGAAACAGAGAATCCCAAGTAAGCTCCATACTGTCAGCACAGAGTCCAATGTGGGGCTCGACCCCACAAACTGTGAGATCACGACCTGAGCTGAAACAAAGAGTCAGACGTTTAACCAACTGAGCCGAGGTGCCCCTCTTCTGTGAGGTTTCTGAGGAGTCCAAGTAGAAGACCCAGCCCAGGTTTAGCATCTAAAACTTTTCCTCATTTTGGTATTATGAGTTTAAAAAAATTGAGGTGAGACTTTAGCAACTGCATTTTGCTTACTGGTGTCTTATTTCTTCACTATAGGCAAGTATGTAGAAATCACATGATGAGATCAACATTTAAGAAGATAGTCCTGGGGGTGCCTGGGTGGCTCAGTCGCTTGAACGATCAACCAACTCTTGGTTTGGGCTCAGGTCATGATCCCAGGGTCGTGGGATCAAGCCCTGCATTGGGCTCATGCTGAGGGTGGAGCCTGCTTGAGATTTGAGATTCTCTCTCTTTCTCTCTCTCTGTCCCTCTCCCCCCCACAAAAAAAAAAAGAGAGAGGAAGAAAAAAAAGATGGTCATAGTCCAGGAATTCAGCCCAATCATGGTGGTATTTGTTGCTACTTCATTTTTTTACCTCAGACACAAAGTACAAAAGTACTATTACTTAAAAAGAGGGTCATTTCGGGGTACCTGGGTGGCTCAGTCGGGTGAGTGTCCAACTTTGGCTCAGGTCGTGATCTCCCGGTTCGTGAGTTCGAGCCCCACATTGAGCTCACTGCTGTCACTGCAGAGTCTGCCTTGTTTCCTCTGTCCCCCTCTCTCTCTGCCCCTCCCCTGCTCACACACTCTCTATCAAAAATAAGTAAAACATTTTTTTTTTAAAGCACATCACTCTTGGATCTTCTCTAATTCCACTGCTAACATTTTCAGATTATAGCTAATTTGCGGACCAAATACTGCAGACAGTAATGACTCAACTTCCAGTTCTGTCACCATGGGTGAACCTGGACAAGTTATTTATTCTCTCTAAGCTTAGATTTCCTTATTTGTGAAAACGAGTGAATAATAGGGTTTTTGTGAACAATAAACAAGATACTGCAAATAAAGATACTGCATGGCATTTTCTAAGTGCTCAATAAATGTTTGCCATTATTCTCATTGTTATTGCCTTCATCAGTCTCCCTGTCTACAGTCTCTCTAAAATTCACCTCCCACTATGATGCCACATAATTATTCCTAAATCACGTTTGATTTTGTCAGTGTCTTGTCAAAACTCTTCAATGGATTCCATGCATACAAGAGAGTCTTTTCTTTTTGCCTGGAACATTGCCATTCTCCGTGTACCCTTAACCAGCCTGTCACCAGCTTCCTCCACAGAGCTTTTTCTGATCCCTCTAGTAAAATGAGTTTTCCCTCTGCACTTCTGAAATATTTGCTTGTTTTCTTCTACCCTGAAAAAGTAGTTCCTAAGTTTACATTATCTATCAACTTGAATGTAAGTCCTTTAAAAACCAAGGGACAAATGAACTATTGGGACTACATTAAAATAAAAAGCTTCCGCACAGCAAAGGAAACAACCAACAAAACTAAAAGACAACCTACTGAATGGGAGAAGATACTTACAAATGACATATCTGATCAAGGGTTAGCATCCAAAATACATAAAGAAATTATGCAACTCAACACCAACCCCCCCCCCCAAATAATCCATTTTTTAAAATGGGCAGCAAACATGAACAGATATTGTAGCAGGATTCTCGCACGGAGAGTCGTGACACTGAGGCTTTTCTTTCCAGGAAGCAACTTTATTCGCTCCGGTACAGCTCAGTTGTTATGGAAATATAAACCTCTAAACCAAGATGATGCTCTTTGACCCCAAAAAAAAGGGGGTCCGAGCATCAAAGGGAGGAATGTAGTAGGGTCCTGTCCCTAAGAAATGGGGAAAAAAAAACTCTCAAGGCAACCTGTCTACACATGTACATGACAACACCCCTCACCACCTTGTAACATGAGATCACTTAATCAGACTGCATGCTTGTGTGTTACCATATATGGGAGACAAAGAAACAGAAAATGTATAAAAACTAAGCCATGTGGTTTTGGGGGCTCAGTTCTTCAGTATGAACTCAACTGAGCTGTACAGGCCCAAATAAAGTTGCTTCCTGGAAAGAAAAGCCTCTATGTCATGACTCTCTGTAAGAATCCTGCTACAATATTTCTCCAGAGAAGACAGACAGGTGGCCAACAGACACTCAACATCACTCGTCATCAGAGAAATGCAAATCAAAACCACAATGAGATATCACCGCACATCTGTCAGAATGGCTAAAACAAAAAAACACAAGAAACAAGTGTTGGTGAGGATGTAGAGAAAAAGGAACCCTTCTGCACTGTTGGTCGGAATGCAAACTGGCGCAGCCACTATGGAAGGGCAGTATTGAGGTTCCTCAAAAAATTAAAAATAGGGGGCACCTGGGTGGCGCAGTCGGTTAAGCGTCCGACTTTAGCCAGGTCACGATCTCGCGGTCCGTGAGTTCGAGCCCCGCGTTGGGCTCTGGGCTGATGGCTCGGAGCCTGGAGCCTGTTTCCGATTCTGTGTCTCCCTCTCTCTCTGCCCCTCCCCCGTTCATGCTCTGTCTCTCTCTGTCCCAAAAATAAATAAATGTTGAAAAAAAAAATTAAAAATAGGACTACACTATGATCCAATAAATCACACTACCAGATATTTACCCAAAGAATAAGAAAACAGTAATTCAAAAGGATATATGTACCCCCACATTTATTGCAGCATTATTTACAATAGCCAAATTATGGAAGCAGCCCAAGGGTCCATCGATAGACGAATGGATAAAGAAAATGTGATGTGTATACACACACACAGACACACAAATGTATATGTATCTATACACACACGCGCACACACACATATATACACAATGGAATATTACTCAGCCACAAAAAAGAATGAAATCTTTCCATTTGCAATGACATAGATGGACCTAGAGTATAATGCTATGTGAAAGAAGCCAGTCAGAGACAAATACCGTATGATCTCACTCATACATGGAATTTAAGAAACAAAACAAAGAAAGAAAGAAAGAAAGAACAGAGACAAACCAAAAAACTGGGTCTCAAACATAGAGAACAAACAGATGATTACCATTGGGGAGGTGGGTGGGGGATGGGTGACAAAGATGAAGGGGATTAAGAGTATACTTACCTTGAGGAGCACTGAGTAATAAATGGAATTGTTGAATCACTATATTGTACACCTGAAACTAACATAACACTGTGTGGTAACTACATTGGAATTTTAAGAAGAAGAAGAAATACAATTGTCCAAGGAAGACCAGTTTATGGCGGCAAGTTTCAGAAAGGAGTATTTTAACGCCACCCAGCCTGGACGACTGGAGGACAGTCTAGGAGGATGCTGAGGTAGTCCACGAAGACCAGTCTTAGAAGGGTGGGAGGGAGAATTAAAAGGAAAAAGCAGTTGGGGCGCCTGGGTGACTCAGTCGGGTGAGCGTCCGACTTCAGCTCAGGTCACGATCTCATGGTTCACGAGTTCGAGCCCCGCGTCGGGCTCTTTGCTGATGGCTCAGAGGCCGGAGCCTGCTTCGGATTCTGTGTCTCCCTCTCTTTCGCTCTCCCTCCCCCACTTGTGCTCTGTCTCTGTCTGTCTCTCAAAAATAAATAAATGTAAAAAAAATTTTTTTTAATTAAAAAGGAAAAAGCAGTGAAATTGGTGGTTGGGGGTTACTTTTAGGAAGCCCCCCTCATCTCCACCAGACCCCCCAAATCCTACGGAACTAAGCATTTAAATAAATTTGTTCTGCAAATTTAAAAAAGTAAACAAAAGTAAATAAACAAAACCAAGGTACGAATCGGTTTCATTTCATAGGCCCGTTGCCTCTAGTACACGGCCCCATTCACAACAGGTACTTGACACATACTTAATGGAATGAATAATCAAATACTCAGGAAAGGTAGAAGGTGGTAACAGAAGAGGGTGAATGAGATAAAGTGCCAAGGGAACCCAGGGAAGGAAGAGGTTATGTTCACGGACTTTGCATTTGAAGTAAGCCTTCAAAGATACTAGAATTTTGTGAGGCAGAGATGGTGGGAATCAGAATTCCAGGCCAAGGGAGCAACATGCATAAAGGATGCAGGGGGAAAAGCTCAAATACTGAACAATTCCTCCGGCTTAAATCTAGGAGATGCAAAGGACAGTAGGTTATAGGGACTGAAAAGGCCAGATCATGAAGGACCCTGGAGGAACTAGTCCTGAGGAATCTGGACTTGGTCCTAGAGACCACAAGAAGCCAAAGCAAGTGTAAGGAGGGAAATAATCCGCTGTGTGCTTTGGGAAAACTACTCCGTCAGCTGGGCTGAAGCTGGAAGTAAGGGCGGGAGACCAAGGAAGGCGTCCATAAGAGGGAAACAGCAACAATGTTTTGAACTGTGCTGATGGCGGTGAGAATGTTAACCTGAAAGGATGCAAAAGGGAACAGAGTGGAAAAGAACTGCGGTGGGGGCAATGGAGAAGGAGCAGGGGCTCTCCACCTGGACTCCATGAGGCAACTCACAGGGTCCGTGAACTTGGATGGAAAAGTAGAACATCTTTATGTTCACTAACCTCTAAGTGACATGTAGCATGCCTTCGGTCGTGAAGAGGGGCAAACACCATAGTAGCAATTAGGCTTCCCCAGACTGGCTGAGGGACCCACGACATAAAAAAACAGAACTTAAGCACTCTAAAAGGGACTGAAGGGGCACCTGGGTGGCTCAGTCGGTCGAGTGGCCGACTTGGGCTCAGGTCACGATCTCGCGGTCCAGGGGTTCGAGCCCTTCGTCGGGCTCTGTGATGGCAGCTCGGAGCCTGGAGCCTGCTTTGGATTCTGTGTCTCCCTCTCTCTCTCTCTCTGCTCCTCCCCTGCTTGTGCTCAATCTGTCTCTCAAATATAAATAAATGTTAAAAAAAAATTTTAAGGGACTGAAAGTGCGGTAAAGGCTCTACCAGCGATGGAGATTTGAATTAAGTAACAACAACAACAACAAAAACGTGCCGGGAGAGAGGGGAAAACAAAGATGGATGGAAGTATCGGTTTGACTTTGGATGAGTTTCAGGTGTCAGCCCACGCTTATCTCATCCCTTGTGACCAGCAGCCTTCAGCCGCAGGGAAACCTAATCGCCCCTCTACGGTAGGAATTTTCATTTCCCATCCTGCTCATCCTCCCATCTCGCGGCACTGAAAACAGTCCAACGGTGACCACATGTCCTTGTTTGCCTGGGACAAGAGGGGATCTCTTGGACACGGGCCTTTGATGCTAAAACCAGGGAAGTCCTAGGCAAACTGACAAGCCAGTCACCCCAAGAGTCCTCAAACCTGGCACTGTATGCCAGTAAGGCTATATTAATACGATGCCTTCAATTAAGGGGAAAAAATATGCCATTTAAGATTCTGGATCTGAGTTTCTCCATCTGTTCTTCCCCCAAAGTAGAAAATCTTGAAGGAAAATCTCTCTCACACAAGGTCAGACAGCAACGGGTATTCAAAAAGCTGCTTTGGCAACTGAATATCAGTATCAACATTATGTCAATAGTTCTGCAATTGACACAGTGCTGGCACATTCACATCTCATGCAAAACTCACAAGGACTCTGTGAGATAGACTTGATTCTCTTCATGCTACAGAAGAAACCACAGTTCTGGAAGATTTAGTCTTTTGCTATACTTCACGCAGCAAGCAAAGGGCTCCTAGTGCTGCAGCTGCCAAAGAACACTGAATTACTGAGTGTTCCACAGAGGCACAAGTGGTCGCTGCTAGGTGGAGATGATGCAAAGCTGCAATTTTCTTTCTTTTGCAATGTCCATGGAGCCAGTGCTCAGGCATCATATCCATACACCGTAAAGTGCAATGTTAGTTTTGGGCAGAAGGCACCCTATGGTAAAGTGTCGGTTAACCTATGGTTAAAAGGCATACTGGCCAATAATTACATGTTCCAAATTGGTTCAGATTAGGTAAGGGTAGCAATAGCTTGCAAATCAAAATCTGTGGCACATGGTACCAAAACTAATCAGAAGAGCTACACAAGGCAGTGAACCCACTTGTATTAGTCCAGATGCAAAACCTAACACGCCCACGTGTGCCCGTACCGATCCAAGAAATCTCGGACAGAGATGGGAATGGTGAAAGCCAGAACACCTAAACCAGGGTAGTAGATTATTACTAAGGCTTCATACATGGGAGAGGCCCGGCCTTGCTGGGTTTAATGGGCCCTGCAATTCACCACCTACCTCTCCCCGTAGCCATGGCAACACCCACACCAAAGCAGCTCCACGACTCACCTTTGGATAGCCACACGCTACCGAATTTGCACCTGCGCAGCTCACAAGAAACCAACACAGACATCACCTCCCGCGAAACAAGACAACCGTGGTTTTTCTCCGTTTCCCATCTCTAACTCCTCCAGAGAACATATTCTTTCTTTTCACCCACAAGCACGGAAGGGGGGAGGTTGAGTCCTGAACAACGACTACTTTTGGTATAAAGATAAGAGGGTTTGGGTGTGTGCGTGTGTTTTACGAGGGGGTGGACATCGGAGATGAACGAAAACCGGATGCACGCATAAACATAACAGTTGCCTAAAAAGGCAAATAAACTGATATGATCACACTAATTTTCAGCCGACGTCTCGTGGCATGTCTATCAGGCAAGCTCAGTTTTGCCCCTGCAGGCCACTGTCTCTGGAGCCGATAAAACTGTTTCCAAGACGGCTGATTTGCAGTGCTAAAAAATAAAAACGCATTCCGTGCGGGCAGGATCGCTCACAGCATGAGCAAGGGCCATGACGTATTCGGTAGAGCTTTCCAGAACTGCTTTCCAGCTCCAGCAAGATGCCCAGGAAGCAAAACACATCTTTGCTTCTAGAAAATAAGAGGAACCGCGCACGCCGAGAGAACGCACAGCAAGCGGTTTTATTGAGGCGGCGGCTGAAACTCTCGCCAGACCCCCTCCTTCCTGGGTGGCTACTCTGCCCGGAGTTCCGAGCCGCGAGCCCTCCAGCTCTACCCCCGCCACATCCCTGGCACCGGAACTAACACAAAACAACCCCCCGCAAACTAAGAAGGGAAAAAGAAACCCCAAACAAAACTTCTGTCACACGGCCTTTCTCTACTGGCCAAAGCGCCGCGAAAGCCCCTCTGCGTCCGGGGCCGTCCGCACTGCCACTAGTAAAGATGGCGGCCATAGGCGGAGCCGCTCCCTCCCGAAAGCCGCGCGCTGCCCCGCCAGCCACGACCATTCACGCGGAGCCCTCCACGCCCGCCGCGGCTTGACGCATTGCAGGTGCGGAGCGGCCAATGAGGCGGCCCGACGCTTTCCGGCCAACCACTGCAGGGTCGCGCTGGCCTATCAGAGCGTCCTTGTCAAACTGAACGAGGAATGAAGGCTCAGCAGCGCCAACTAAGCAACCGGCGTCTGAGCGCATTTTGGGGCGTGTGTCTGCGAGCTGCCGTGTGCTCCTCCGCCGGGAGATATAGTGCCCTCGCCCGCGCCCCGCCCCGCCGCCCGCGCGCGCTTGAAAGCCTTAGGCGCGAGGCTAGCGTCTTGGGTCCCGCTCGGAGAGACCGGGGAGGAGTCGGTTGCCTTGAAAGCAATGCAGAATTCCTTGGCCTGGGCCCGTGGCCCTCCGAGGGGCGATCCCAACCCGCTGCCGCCCTGCCCCCTTGCTCAGTGAGGCCGCGCTCGGTGCCGTTCCTGTGGCACGTTTTGTGAAAACAGTTGCTGCCGGAGAAATAAGGCGGCCTCCCCTTATCTCGAAACCCCGACCCAAACTGCCACCGAGCTGACCCTTCCTGTTTACAGCAGAGGCCCGACCGCCCGAGAAGAGCCCTCGTGGGCACTTTTGTTTCTCGGGGGGGGGGGGGGGGGGGAGACGTTTCCATTTCCCAGCCGGGTTTTGAGCCCCGTCCGAGCAAGGAGGGGGCCGCCAGGGACGCGGCCAGGAGCCGGCTGGGGACAGGCGGTGGTTCCCCGCTGCTAAGCTCGCGCGAAGACCGAGGGGAAGCTTCTAGCGTCCTCCCCCATGGAAAGCCCCTTTTGACTTCTTTGTGGAAAGGCCCTTCCAGATTGAGGACGGGGTTCAGTGGAACAACCTGTCAACTGGGCCAGATCTGGTGCCACAGACTGTGTGGTGGCTGGATCTCTAAGCCCTCATTGTGCAGTGAAAAATCTGAGACCCAGGAAGGTCAAGCGCCACGCCTACAGTCACATAGCGATTTAGTAGTGGAGCGCAGAATACAGCCTAGGTTGTCTGTCTCCCAAGCCTGGGGTTCTCTGCTCCAGTAAATACCCCCACTTTCTAGAGCCAGCGCTATAGTTGTGAGAGATGGTGGAAGCATTTGGGGAAGGAACTTTATCGTGAAACTGCAAGATGGTGTGGGAACTAAGAATGGGGTTTCTCGGAACAGAATTTTGTTAGTGTCCTGTAGAGAAAGCAGCAGAGAAGAAATGTTACTTGGTTATTCTCACTACTAAGAATCTAGCTGAGAAAATGAAATCTTGTGGCTTTCTTAGAACTGCCATTTCATTCAACATCCTCTATCTGTGATTTTGACACAATAGAGCTTTGATGATCTCATGATTCTTGCCATTGAACTGTTCTCTATTCCCATCCTGTTTCTAAGAGTATGCTGTTAATGGCCTTTCCTGAGGTTTTACAACGAGTAGTGGTGTTTCTGCTGTACCCACGTAAAGGTTGTTCTTTGATCTAAGGCTGTAGTTGCCAGTGGCTGTTTATTGCCGCTTCTTAAACCTTTACTCAGAGACTTGTTCAAAAAGGAGAAAAGCTGTGGTTTTCTTTCTGTAGGCGGCCAGTAGTCGTCCCCAAAGATGCTTGCCAAGTGAGCAACGCATCATAAAAATACCTGGCCAAAGAAACAATACATCATATTTCTTTTGCAATATAAATGTTAGAGGAAATATATACCGTGACTTTTTGGGTTAAGCCAGACCACGGTGCGAGAAAAGAGATTTGGCGGGACGCCTGGGTGGCTCAGTTGGTTAAGTGCTCGACCTCTGCGCAGGTCATAATCTGGTGGTTTGTGGGTTGGAGGTCCCCATCAGGCTCTGCACTGGTGGTGTGGAGCCTTCCTGGGATTTACTCTCTCCCTCTCTTTCTGCTCCTTACCCGCTTGCGCGCGCTCTCTCAAAATAAATAAATAAACTTAAAAATATATTTTTTTAATTTGAAAAAAAAGGGATTTGGCTGGGACATTAACAAATTGGGAATTCTTGCAGAAGTCTCTGTATTCTTGGGAACTCAGTTTTATATTCTGTAGAATGAGAGGATGGGATTAGACGATTTCCACGTTTCCTTACAGCACTATTATTTAATGTTGCTGTGAAGAAGTTAGACCACGACTCACTGTGTCATCATATTTAGGCTTATCTGCTTCTGTGCACAGTGCTTTAGACTTTTAAAGTGACTTTTGCATTTACTTTCACATTTAATCTTTGCAGTACTTCTAGAGGGAGAGTCTCCATTGCATAAGAAATTGGGTTTACTCTCAAGTGTGTCCCAAGATTATGTAAATGTGAATCAAAGTGCTACAAGGTACTCTTCTGGGCCGATTACTTCAATGCTAGTACATGCCAAACTGCTGTTGCTTGGTGGTCAGCAATTAGCTCACTAAATTGTGAGCTCCTGTACGGATAGGGCCTATCCAATTCGTCTTCATATTCTCTGTGCTTAGTCAATTTTACTTTAGATTACAGAAGCTCAATAAAGATTCATTAAAGGAATGAATGAACAATAATTAAGACAGTAGTAGAAGAATCCAGATGTGAAAATGTCTTTTGAGTTCCAAGAAAATCGACCAACCGGGGCGCCTGGCTGGCTCAGCTGGAGGAGCATGTGACTCTTGATCTCAGGGTTAGGGGCTTGAGCCCCATGTTGGGTGCAGAGATTGCTTGGAAATAAAATCTTTAAAAGAAAAAAAAGAAATTCAGCCAACCAATACTTACTGATAGTCTACAATGTAGAAGGTACAGTTTCTTTTTCAACACTACAATTTTTTTTTCTTCATTTGCGTTGTTTCCACTTGTTATTTTTAAGTTAAGGAAATATCATCATTATGGGACATTAATAATGTCTTCTTAAATATCAAGGCTTATCTCCAAGCTTTTCTTTGTATGCATTCTGTTACATTCTTTGAACAATACAAAGATTTAGAAGAAAATATTAAAAAAAAAATCAGATTCACTGAAACCAAATCACTTGATTTCCCTTACTATCGTTGCTTTTCTGGTCCTTATAAAGAGATAATGTCCTTTACCCAGCTTTTGGTCTTTTTTGTAATTTGGGGGGATAAGTGTCACGATTGATCAGTCAGTTTGAGGAGGCATGGCCTAGCCTGTTCTAAGTATTTTAATCAAGTATCATTCAACAAAGTGGGACTTCTATAATGATCTTAATTTTTACTGTTTATAAGAAGATGTAACTCTTGAGTCAAATCCCCTATGACCTTTAGTTCTATTTATATCCACATCTCCAGGGGTCTCCTAGTTACTGTGGAATTCTGCACAAATCCCTTGCAAAATTCACAAGTAAAATAATTAGAATCATAAAATTCTAAATCCGGGAGGAAACGCAAAATGTCTATCTGGTCCCCCTTTTCCATTTTACAGATAACTAAGTTCTGAGAAGTGAATAGTTAGGAACAGAGTGGGCTTTAGGATCCTTCTAGACTGACCTATGCTTTGACCTTTGAAAACATTTTAATCAAAGATTAATTGTAAAAAAAAAAAAACCCACACTATAAAAAAAAAAAGATTAATTGTAAATGAGGGGAGCAGAGGAATGTTATCATCCTCAAGGCCTCCCAGTGACTGGAAAATCTTGAAATGACTTTGCTTTGGACTTTGTTATGCCATTTAGGGATTGGCACTCCTGAATTGTTCTCTGTGCTAGGCCTTATCTATACAGCTGGTTTAAAATCTTTGACCTTTATTTAAATTGCTGACATTTTCCTGTTGTTAAGCTTTATCAGTTTCTTTACTTAGGTCTTCTTCAGGCTAGCAGTGTTTCCCTGTCTCATTCCCAAGAGAAGCCCATTTTCTGAAATGAGTAACAAACACATGAAAAGGCATGTCACCATACAATTGCAATTTTTCCACGACATTCTGAAGTATTTTTTTTTTAGGGTATTGCAAAGTGCTCATAAAGAATAACCGTGGTTTCGTCTTCATTGGTCGTGATGCAACTTTTAGTCCGGTTCCTAAAAATGTGGTTCTCCTCCTCAGCTGATTGCAACAGGTATGAGTGGACTTGTTTAGAGCATGGTGCTGTTTCACAGAAAGAATAACTTGTTCCATAGCTCCAGTAGCACCTAACCCCCTCACCTAGCTTGGCTGTCTAGCAAATGTTCACAAGCCAAAAAAAAAAGAGTTTCGAAAGAATAGCACAGCGCGAGCCTCTGTATACAAAATACAAGCTGAAATGCGTGCTCAAACCTCAAAGTCTCCCCAAATACAAAGCTCCCACGGGTACAAAGCACCGTAGAGTTCCATCACGTCTCATGTTTCTTTGGGATTTGGAAATCAGAAATGCCTCTCTTCGAAACACTTGTCAACAGGCCATTTAAAATATGGCTTCTTTATTTTGCTGCTATTCAATTTCGAGGTCATCTCCTATGTCTCAAACTTGGTGTGAAACAGGTACAACAGTGAAACTTTGTGTAGCTGGGAAGAGCTAGGGCAGCAAAGCCCAAACCGATAAATCAGTTCTCTGAGTCACAAATCTCTGAGGCGGCTCTACGGGCCGGTGATGACTCAGCAGCATTCCACTGGCGTGGCGGAGGGAGTGAGGCCTGCCGGAGGGCTTGTTGCCCCGGGCAGCAGCCTGTTGGGGGCGATGGGAGACCTCTTGGATCTTCCCACTGCAGAGCTTTAGGGGGACTGCCTCGGATTCCCTGACTGGTCCGGAATGGACTTCTGCCCTGCCCTTTGCCATATTTAGCTGCCACAGGTTTTAATCGCATAGACAACCACCAGCTTACATTTGCCTAGGGTTTTATTGTTTACAAACTAACATGACATGTTTTCCCCTTTCATTTTCTCACTTTTTGTCGTACAAGTCCTTGAGGTATGTTATTATTATCGCCATTTTACAGATGAGATAGCTGAGTCTGTGTGGCTGA
This sequence comes from Puma concolor, assembly GCF_028749965.1. Lineage (NCBI taxonomy): Eukaryota > Metazoa > Chordata > Mammalia > Carnivora > Felidae > Puma > Puma concolor. The sequence goes on along the minus strand of NC_141672.1, from coordinate 14,614,521 downwards.
GTGGCCAAGGAAGTAGCCATCTAACCTAGCAAATAATATTTCACAGTGTTGTCCCCTCCTGGGAAATAACTGTTTGCTTTGCCAAGGTTAATAGAAATAAAACCTTGAATAAGCTTTCATTGAGGCAAGACACAATTTATTTCTATCCTCTTGCTTTATGGGGGAGAATGTGAGAAGGGAGGGGGCGTGCCAACAGGCATCTGTACAACTTGCAAACTCTCCTGAAGGCAAACCTTTTCAGTGACCGAATGGTCCACTCATCCCGTTGTGATGCCTAAAGTTGGTTTATTAGCCAATGACTCAGAGTCTCTACTTAGAATGAACAAAACTCAAGAAGCATCTTCACTGGACTTGGGCGTAGATAGTTCAGTTTTCCTATTCAGATACAACTTGCCTTTGGCCATAGTTTCTCCATTACAGGAAGCTGGGAATGGATCCAGTTATGTGAAAGTGGGGAGAGAATTGCCGAAGAAGGAATATGCTTGCTCAGGGCTGTAGAAGGGTACAGGTCAGGAGCAAGGCAGGAACAGTCCAGCATGTTCCTGAGGAGATGTGGCCTGCCACCAAAGCTATGGAGACTGGTTTCAGGTGATAGTTCAGCATTAAAGTACATATTTCCTTTTCCTTTTCTCTCTACTTTGGAAAATTCATGTCTAATACCTTCCTTAGTCCCAGGAGTGAACTGAGCTCAACACTAATCAATTAAATAATCTATCGGTATTTATTGACTCAGGTACTATGCCAAATTCAAGAGTAGAAGATGGACGGGGCGGGCGCCTGGCTGGCTTAGTTAGTGGAACATGTGACTCTTGATCTCAGGGTCATGAGTTCAAGCCCCCTATTGAGTATGAAGCCCACTTGAAAAAAAAAAAAAGAGTGTAATATGGAGCTTCTGCTACTATCTGGACGAGGAGGTGAGGTATATGAAAAGACAATATCAGAAATGGATAAGAGGTAGAATCCAGAAATGGATAAGAGGTGGAATTTGGGAGAGAGGGAGTTCGTTTGGAGCTATGATAATCAGGAAAATCTGTAAGGTGTGGTATTTAAACTGGAAATGAAGGACCCGCAGGGTTTAGACAGGTGGTGAGGATATGGACAGACACCTGGACCCTGGGAATGGCATGGAAAGGGCAATGAGTTGAGAGGGCACCATGCTTATTCAGGGGGCAGAGAGTTAACCAATTTGAAGCAGAGAATTCATATCTATAGAATAACAAAAGTAACTCGGAAAGAGTATATCGACAAACTGTTGAAGGGCTTTGAATGCTAGGCATGAGGACTTAGCATTTTATCTCCTGTAGGCACCGAGGAGCCACTAAAGGTTTTAGAGTGAAGTGACACAATGAAAGTAATCTGGTGGCTGTGTGCTGCATTGCTCAGAAGGAGACAAGTCATTGGGATGAATAAAGAATCATGGACCTGGCATTACAAATTTTGGGATCCTGGATTTTGGGATTCTGAATTCAGGCAAATGTGTGTATTTCTACCCTTAAAAAAATCTTTAGAATGGTGCTGTCCAAATTGAACTTTTGTGATGACCGAAATGTTCTATGCTTTGCAATATGGTAACTCCCAACCATGTGGGTCTCTTGAATAGTTGAGATGTGGCTAATGATCCTGAGGGACTGAATTTTTTATTTTAATTTTAATATAAATAGCCACATGTGGCTAGTGGCTACTGTAGTGGACAGCATGGCTCCAAAAGGCAGGACAAAGGCCATTTGTTAGGATTCAAAACCAAACCACACAGTCAACAAACTAGATCTTCCCTCTGCTGGAATTGGTGAGGCCCATTCTTTGCTATAATCCAGAATCCGCGTCAATTTATCTAATTTATCATTATGGTCAATTTTCTCCGTATCAAGACCTCATTGAACGTACCAATTTGTGCCAATCTCTGGCTCTGCTCTTCAGGCAAGCTGAGTCCCCCAAAATGTGCTGAGTTACCACCATGGCCACATATCCCTCAACTGAACAGTTGTCAAATCATTTATAAGTTGCTAAATGCATATTATTATATGGACATCTGAGACGAGCTCTCTGGCTTGTCCCCCACTCTAGCACATATGGTAGGAATGAGAAGTTGCTGGTTACTGTTTGGATGTTGATTAAAGTTACTTTTACACTTGACTTTTGGGTTAATTGGATTTAATAGGGGAAATGGTGACTTACGAATTTCCAAAATAATATGACTTAGAGAATACATTTCTCAGTGGGTCAGCTGCATTAAAAAAAAAAAAAAAAAAAAAAAGCTTGAATTTAGTGTAAACAACTAAAGCACAAAAACTGTGATCTTATCCCATTGGGCATTTTAGAATCTGAATTCACATACTTGTTCCCTTAAGTCTGTACAACCATTGGCTGCCTGTGACTTAAGAGCTCAGTGGGTGAAAGCACAGAGCTAATGAAGCCCAAGTCATGGGTCCAGACTTATTAATGGCCAGTTATTTTGCTCTGTTCTCTATCCCTGACCCCGACTTGCTGTGTTGCATATTCATGACCTTGGTCACAAGGGTGGAACAGGCCAGAGAGGGAATGGTGCAAATCCATCACCACAGCTACTAGCAAAACAAGCACAAGCCCTGTGAATGGAGGGCAAGATGTGTCCTCTACTTTACAAAGGAAACCATTAAAAAAAAATGCAAGAATGGGTAAAACATGCAAGGTGAATGGTACTCTTTACAAATACTGCACTTTAGACTATTAACTAAATATACTGATGAACATTGCAAGCTGGAACATACCGCAGGGCATTTAGTCTGATCATGATTCACTTAAACTTATGAGGCACTAAATAGACATATGCTAAAATTGATAATGTTTTTCTCCTGGTACAAAGTGTTGGCCTAACACTTGCTTATTGTGTTCTGATGGTAACATATTTAAAATTTTCAATTTAATGTTAGAATTCTTCCTTTATCCTTTACCTTTATAAGAGCCATTCATAAAAGATAATAGCAAAAACAAACAGACACACACACACAAAAACAAAAAACAAAAAAACCCCAAAACAGCAAAATTTGAAATGGAAAAATGAGGCATCTTGTCTGTTGTTAGAGATAGCAAAGCTTTTATAATAATCCTGTGGAACATTTCATGAAATGTAAATCCACACACAAACAGCAGGAAATCTGTTCTGGCTCATGGAGATGATTAGGGAGGGAGAGAATCCCAAATAGTAGATAATCATGGAAGTATTACGGGGTGGAGAAGGGGGGAGCTGGGATGGTGGAGAGGGAGAAGACAAGACTCCTTTCCTGCGAGATCGATCTGGGGCTCCAGTTTGGCGTTACATTATGTCTTGAGGAAAATCCTCTGGACAATCCACCCATGAACACAGCACCGACTATAGTTATGTGCAGTGAATGACTTTAGACTGGACACTTTGTAGAGGGTGGGTACAAGAAATACTCAATCAGAGCCCTGTTCTGAAGCAGATCTAAATATGTACATATATTCTCTGAATATATACTAGTGAAAATCAGGGCCATATTTCTGTCTGTATTCATTGATGTCTTAAAAGCAGGTTATGTTGGGGTACCTGGGTGGCTCAGTTGGCTGAACATCTGACTCTTGATCTAGACTCAGGTCATGACCCTGGGGTGCTGGGATCGGCCTGCTTTAGGCTCCATGCTGAGCATGGAGACTGTTTGGGATTCTCTCTCCCTCTCCCTCTCTCATTCTATCTCTCTCCATCCCTCTGCCCTGCTCCCATGCGCGCTCTCTCTCAAAAAAATAAAAAAAATAAAAAAAAAAATCAGGTTTTGTAAAAGAGACATTTAAAAGACCAAACGCTGGCGCTAGGGCATGGAGCAAGAACAGGGTTAGGGAGCCCTCTGTTATCTCTTTCTATGAAAGCACGGAGTCGTCACCTGAATGTGCCACAGTGAATACGTTCCCTTGCCGCCTTGGGCCTCATTTGCAAAATGAGAAATGTCCTCTAGCTACAAAACGCCACAAAGTAAATGTTTTGCCTTGAGTTTTCTTTCACAAACACTCTGCTCCTTGTGTGGAAGATGTAGCTATTACTACATTCCTATAATCTTATTTTATTTATTTATTTATTTTAATTTTTTTTTCAACGTTTATTTATTTTTGGGACAGAGAGAGACAGAGCATGAACGGGGGAGGGGCAGAGAGAGAGGGAGACACAGAATCGGAAACAGGCTCCAGGCTGTGAGCCATCAGCCCAGAGCCCGATGCGGGGCTCGAACCCACGGACTGCGAGATCATGACCTGGCTGAAGTCGGATGCTTAACCGACTGCGCCACCCAGGCGCCCCCTATAATCTTATTTTAATTTTAAATCCTTGGATAAGAAATATTTCTTTAAAAATAAATTTTATTTTGGGGGGCACCTGGGTGGCTCAGTTGGTTAAGCATCCGACTTGGGCTGGGGTCATAATCTTGCGGTTCGTGAATTCGAGCCCCGTGTCCGGCTCTGTGCTGACAGCTCGAGCCTGGAGCCTGCAGCCTGCTTCCGATCCTGTGTCTCCCTCTCTCTCTCTCTCTCTCTCTCTCTCTGCCCCTAACCCAGTCATGCTCTGTCTCTCTCTCAAAAATAAACATTAAAAAAATTTTTTTAAATAAATTTTGTTTTTTAATTTTTAAAAAAGATTTTAGGTAATTTCCACATCCAACATGGGTCCCAAACTCACAACCCCGTGATCAAGAGTTGCGTGCTCTACCCACTGACCCAGGCAGTCACTGCTAAAAAAACAAATTTTAATTTCACTCTTTGTGCTTCCTCCTCCCCCCAGAAAATTAAATTAAACTTAAATTCTATTAAATTACAGGAAATAGTTATAGTGTAATGTTTAAAGTGCTTGGGGCTAGATTTTTGGGTTCTACCACTTAAATTAGGCAAATCTTTGAAACTCTTAGTGCCTGTTTCCACATAAGGATAATAATACCTGACTCATGAGATGAGCAGAAGAACGAAATAATGCATTTTGCACAGGGCCTGGCCAGAGTCCATGCCTGGCAAAAGTTGTTTTTATCTTTAACCTATTTCCATTTCTTCATTTGCCCCCTTCATCTTCCACATACACACATTTGTGTATGTACACACATAGGTGCATGATAAATATATTTTTATTTTTTAATTTTAAGATTTTATTTTTAAGTAATGTCTACACCCAATGTGGGGCTAGAACTCACAACTCTGAGATCAGGAATCACATGCTCTTCTGACTGAGCCAGCCAGGTGCCCCTGATTTTATTTTTATCATTTTATAAAATAAAATGATTTTATTTTATCATTTTATAATGTTTGTTTATTTTTGAGAGACAGAGAGACAGAGTGCAAGTGGGGGAGGGGCAGAGAGAGAGAGAGGGAGACGCAGAATCTGAAGCAGGCTCCAGGCTCCGAGCTGCCAGCACAGAGCCCGACGTGGGGCTCGAACTCACAGACCGAAAGATCATGACCTGAGCCGAAGTCGGACGCTTAATTGATTGAGCCACCCATGTGTCCCAATATGTATATTTTATAATCATATATATTATAATCTCAGGCACAGGGTTTTATAGCTGGAAGAAATTTATAGATCAAGTCCAAAACTTTTGTCTTATCTTTGAGTATGTACGAGTTTTACATTTGTATTTTTACCATCAGACTCAGTCTGACAGAGTGATGGAGCAGTGGAGTGGTGTGGTTACTCAGGCAGAAATGATATTCCAACCTGAGATTCCTGGCTTGGGCTGCATTCTTTTAACTTCCATATGACATTATTTTATTTAAATAATAACAATGATAATAGCCATTTTGCTTTCAACATCATGAAATACTCCATAGGTTCTGGGTTCTCAGGAAATTATGATATCACAATAATGTGGCTTATTTTCCTGATTGATCTCTCCATAAATTAAGAAGTTTATTGACTTCAAAGAATCTATTTGACTTTAATGAAAACTCAGTGATCATCTAGGGAGAAGAATCTGCTTCATGAATGAGGCAAATCCTTCACATTGTATGTTTAAAGTTTTCAGATATTGATTTCACAAGTATATAATCTAATATTAGAGACCCTGTGCAAGGGCCCATGCTCTATTTTATGCTCCATCATTGACTCATAGTAAGATCTTGGGCAAGTCACTGACCTCATATTTCAGTGTGTCAAACTAGCCAAAAAACTGAGTAAAGCATGACCTCACTACAAACCGAGTAGACTTGAAAGGTGAGATGTGCTTTGATACATGAAAGAATTACTAAAACAGAACTTAAGCTAGTAAAACATAAAGAATCAGAATAATGAATTGGACTATAGTAAGTAAAAGGGTTCTAAAATGTATAGGTTTTAGCAAGCAAAGTCATGAAAAAGTTTCAAAGTATTTAATTTGGGTGAAATAGGTTAAAGGACAGTGGGAGAATATGATTTTCAAAATATTATTTGAAAAACCATGGCTTGTAGCAATTTAACCACAATAATTATAAGGAACGGAAGATAGAAGCTAGTGAATCCTTAATAAGTAAATACATTTCATTTCTAGGCTGTTACTTATTCATTTCTAAGGCTGTTCCCCTTACTTATACGATGTATACTGTATTTTAAAATGTATTTCACTAAATACTATATGAAAAAACTGACAAAAGAATACAAATACCCTAGCAATGAAGCATTTTTAAGATGTGTTTGGCCATTTAGATTTGTAACACGCCATATCACGGAATATTCTTTACATTGATTTTCTATTCGTGCCTCTTCTTCTCTCTTCCTATTTCCAACTCTCCCCTTAATATATACACTTTATTCCCACTCAGGCTTTCCACCGTGAACAAACCTGAACAAACACAATGAAGATGAGGAAAAGGGAGGGGTAGAAGATGGGGGAGAAAGATGATGATGATTGGTAGATTTGTGAAGCAGATCATATCTTTCTGGTCTGCAGAGAGAAGGCAACACCATTCCACCATTCCCTGGCTTGCTGCTGCAGCCTCTTTAAGTCTTTTTTAAAAAATTTTTTAAGTTTATTTTTGAGAGAGAGAGAGAGGTGGGGGGGGGGGGGGAGGGTTGCAGAAAGAGAGGGAGACACAGAATCCAAAGCAGGTTCCAAGCTCTGAGCTCTTAGCACAGAGTCAGACTCCGGGCTTGAACTCACAGACTGAGAGATCATGACCTGAGCTGAAGTCAAAGGCTTAACTGACTGAGCCACCCAAGCACCCTGTTGCAGGCTCTTTAAACTGAACAGCAGGTTCACCCTCTCTGCAGCATTTCAGAAGGAACGCCTGGTAGAACAGTTCACAAGAGGTTATCCCAGAAGTCTTGTGGCATCTGCAATGTGCCTGAACATTTTTCATTTTTAAAAAATATCTTTCTGCAAATTTTGTCAGAGCCAGAAACAAACATAACCATGGGAAGCCCTTTCTAGCAGAGTTTGTCAATTACACACTTTGTATTCTCTGATTAAGTAAGCAAAGGATAAATTGGAACTGTTGCCCAGGCCCTGTAAACAAAAGATCAAATTTTGTCTTCTGCCTTGGCAAGAAAACTAACTGCAGCATTTTGTCAAGATTTTTACAAGTGCTGATTTCAAATTAATTAACTGAAATTGTCCTTTTTCTAGTTTACAGAAAAATTGAAAACATTAGTAAATTTAAAGATACAATATTTTTAAGGAACATAATCAAGATTGTACATTAAAATATTATCCAACTGCACTGTAGAGTCAATTTGCTGTTTGTTCCAGCTCTAACTAGGAGATTCTAAGTGCTATTTTCTCACCTTCTTTGCTTTTATGGATTTATGAATAAAGGTCTGAGCCTTCTCAGGACCAGGAAAATTAAAAAAATGTATCAAAGCATGGGTTTTAAGGTCTATGGAAGATTCACAGGTACATTAATTTCAGTAAGACTGGAGCCAGGATGAACAATATTTTCCATAGGAAAAAAAACAGTAAAGGGAGAGATATTATTCAGGCATACAAAAAATATTCAGTGGAAACGTGAAAACATTAAAAGAAGACTGGCTAAGCATATGAGCATGACACAGATTTAGCAACTAAGCATACATCATTTGTTTCGGAAACTGCTTCACTTTTTTTAAAAGAAAAAAAAAAAAAAAAACATCTGACCAATTTCTTGCGCGAGGAAAACTGCCATGACCCTTCCAGACCCTCCCCAAGGCAGCTGAGGTGTGCAGTCAATTCCTCTGTCCCCAGCTCCCCACGGCCGGCCGCCCCTTGCCCCAGGACCTCCTGAAGCTCCCCGAATGGAGGGGACCAGCTGGGGACCCAGGGGCGCAAGACCAGGGTGACCTGGTTGCTCCCGACAAGCTATAAAAGATGCGAGGCGGGGGGGAAGGGTGTCCCACAGGTGGAGGTGGAGGTGGGGCTGGGGCGAGAGGCAGACAGCTTCTCAAGTCCTGGGCTGTCCCAAGTCGGGGCTACGCAAACACTCCGCCCTTGAGCGTCCCCACGTGTGAGTCTCTGGAGCTACCACCCCTCACCTGCCTCTGCCCCTGCCCCGCGACCTCGCGCCTCTCCAAACCCTACGAGTCCCGGGCCCCAGCCTCGGCCGGCGGCCGGCGCGCGGGTGCAGCGAGAGGCGGGGCGCGGTAGGGGCGTGGCCAAGCGGGCAAGGCCCGGCCTCTCGCAGGGCCGCTCGGCGCGAGGCAACAGCGGTCGTGGCGGAGGGATACGGATCTCCATATATATACCGCGGGGAGCAGGCTCGCACTTCGGCAGTGGTGCTGAGAGCCTCGCGGGCGCGGCGCCGTTACTCGCAGTCGGGCGGCGGCAGCGGCACAGCGCTGAGCGCACACCGCGCTTTAGCAGCAGCAGCAGCAGCAGCAGCAGCGGAGGCACCCCCGCCGTCACAGCCTCTGCGCTGGTGCAGCCACCCTCGCTCCCTCTGCTCTTCCTCCCTTCGCTCGCACCATGGTAGGTCGGGAGTGGTAAACGGCGGCATAGCAGCTCTCTGCCCATGATTTCTTCCCAAATTTTTAGTTCAGCCCCCCCTGTTGGTGGAGGGGAGGTCCTTTTTTCCGGGTGTTACGCATCAACTGCGGTTAAGAAGGACGCATTTCGGATTTGCATGTCGGTTTCCTCGGCCAGGGTTTCTTCTTAAATTTTGGTCCCTCTTGGAGCTGGACTTGACTGTGGGCTGTGCGCGGGCAGGGGCTCCGGCCGCAGCAGCACCGGGGCCTTCCGCATCCACCTCCTCCCCCCAGCCCCGCACCACTGCATCCAGCGCGCCGCACCCGGGCTTCCCGCAGCGCTGCGCCTGGGCCGGGGCCCGGGTGGGGGGGCGGGGGAGCCGGGCGGGGCCGGGCACTCGATACCCCCACCCCCCTCCGCCTTCAGCCCGGGGCACGGAGGCGGCGGGTCGGGAGGGCTGCAGAGAATGAATGGGCCCACGCTAGCCGGTGGCGCACATTGCTCGGGCCGGGGCGTGGGGGGCGCCGTCCGCGTCTACCTCCTCCCCCACCCCGCGACCCTGCTGCGCGTTCTGGCCCAGCCGCTTTCCCTCCTCCCTCCCGGGGGGCGCGGCGCGGGCGTGGGCTGGGAAGGAAGGAGCCGGGGAAGGGTGGGGTGGGGGCAGGAAGGCGAGGGGTGGGGGGCGGAGAGGGCGGAAGCGGCGGGCCGGCCGCCCTGCGCCCGGGCGGGGCCCTGCGGTGTGGCCGGGCTCGTGTCTCCCTGTTTCGCACCCCTGCAGCCCCCCCACCCAGTGCGGTAGTGAAGGCGTGCGTGATCCTCAGTACATCGGGAGGTCCCTTCCCGCGGGAGGCGCTCGGCTTGCGCTAATTGGGGCGGGGGGGGGGGGCGGGGGAGGAGGGAGCTGGCGCGCGGCTCGGTTTCCATTAGAGACGCAAAGTTTCTGCTTTAGGAGGAGGCGGCGGCTCGGCGGGCTCGCCGCCTGGGGGAGCAGAAGCGGGTGGGAGGCGCGGGGCGGGCTTGGCCCCCTCTCGCCGCGCGGTCCCGTAGCGGGGGTGGGAGTGGGGGTGGCCCTGGTCTGGGAGGGGCGGTGTCCCCGCCCTGGGGCCCCCTCGCTCCTCCGCACCCCGCCTGCTCGCGGGGCACGCACCCCTGCCTGGCCCCTAGCCACTTTGCAGTCCGCAGGGAGATGCCCTCCACGTTTCCGCTTTCTCTTCGGCCTCTAGATTGCCAGATGCGCCTGTGCGCCTCGCCGGGTGTGTTTTCTACAGCCCCCTTCCTCCCTTGGGCGGGCAGGGCTGACATCACTCACAGCGTTTTCTGGCTTGGCGGGGTGGGGAGTTTCAGGGCACCTTTGCCCCTAGGCCAAAGCGATTTGGGGGCGGGTATTTCTTTGTCGAATAAGGCTGATGATGGTCTCAAAAACCTCTCCAAGAGAGTTTTGCGGTGAGGTGGGACTGTGCTCCCCCGATAAGGTGACAGCTTCTCTTGCGAGGTGTGGCACCGCTTCCTGTTGTACAAAGACAGATGTCCTGACGTTACATAAATCATCGGGTCTCCTTTCGATGTAAAGAAAACCATCTTCCGGTGACTGGGGTAGAAAGGAAGGAAGACCCAATTCTAATTTGAAAAAATAAGTCCCCCCCCCCCAAATAAATAAATTGGAACGTTCTTATTGGGAAAGTTTTCATTTAAGAGTTCGAGTAAACATGACTTGGTTAGCTTTCTGTTAGAACTTACTTTGTAACTGGCTTCACTAGGTGGTGTCCTTCATTAAAATAAAAATCCATATTAGCTCTCCTTGCATTCTCAAATTCCTCTGGCTGGAGGCACAGGTTCCGTGTTGCAGAGATCAGACAATACAAGTGAGAATTACCTTCATGGCCATTACCACCTCAAGTAAAGTGTGTTTATTATGAGCAGCTCTTGGTAGATTGGTAGAGTAAATATTCTCTGGCAAAGTTAATAGCTACTTCTTTTCCAGAAAAGAGAAGGTGTAGTCTTACAATTGTTGTGTACTTTATGTGTACTTAACGTTTGCAGTTTTGTAACAGCTCAGTTGTAGGATGGTTCCATTTTTTCCTGGCTTCTTCGTCAAAGATAATTTGAGGGCATCAGCCGTAATAAATGGTAGGCTTTTAAGACATAACTGCCTAATTTAAACAGAAAGCATTTATTACATGGAAATCAAGTTAGGTGGGGTAACCCATTGCCGTAAATTTATTTTTTTCCACTTCATTGCGTCTCATAAAATAGATCTAAAAGCCTCTTAATCCACTCCAATGCCATTACGTAACGCCTATTCGGAGATTTTGGAGCTCCCGCAGCAATGCGCAAGGTGCGCTAAAAGCCTGCCCCTGGACGCGATCCTGGCTGTGGTGACAGCAGCCTCAGACTAGGATCCTTGGATGGAAGGGGGGACTGCGGTGTCCCTGGCGCAGTAGGTGGCGCTCTTCTTTCTCAGAGCTTGTGGCTGCATCCTATGCGGTGTGGCCTTTTGCCGCTAGAGGTGCCATTTTTCAAATTATGAACTGACCCTTCCTTAGGGAGACCTCAGCACATCGCCTTAGGCCCAGCCAAGAAAACCTGAAGTACAGTGTTGTCACTTCTTTGTCACCGTTTGTTTTTAAAATGGGTTTCATTTAAGGGCAGTGCTACCGTTTGGGGATGGTTGTCTTTTTTTTTTTTTTTTTTTTTTTTAAAGGTCAATATTAAAAGTATAATTGGGAAAACTATGTTGCCCTCAGTCAACTCTTGTGCATTGAGTTATAACGTCTTCTTTCTTTATCTAGGCTGATCAGCTGACCGAAGAGCAGATTGCTGGTAAGTTGCTGACTTCAGGGGGTTCCAGTAGACCAGAACTAGGCACGATTGTGTGGGTGGCTTCTCTGACCCTTCCCCCCGAATAATCTGAGCAGTTTTCTAAGAATTGATTTAAATGGAAACAATATGCAGAGATATTTAGGTCAAGAGTGAATTCCTTGCCAGTGTTTCAGAGGCAACGTGGAAGGAAGTGGAGGTGGGAATGCTTGTTCCGCCCTGGAGTGTTTGACTGAACGTCCTGGTGTTCAGGGCTCCGCGCGTAATGAGATGGCGCTGAGCCTGCTCCTCGCAAATGGAGTTTAGAATTCTTATGCCACGGGGCTTTTAGTAATTCACCGCGAAGGCTTGGGCTTGCTGTTTGAAAATAAATGGGAAAATGAGCGTTAGGACTACTATAATCATTGGAAAGGGAGTTAGTTTAGATTCTAGCTTTTAGTGTTCCTTGGAGGGCTTTTTTTGAGGATGATTCTGTTCAGGAAACCAGGAATACGCCTTTGAGATGTTAAGTGCCATGTAGAGAGAACAGCCTGGTTACCTGGGACTGTACGTTTCTAGGAACCGCTTCATGTTGTTATGAAACCAGGAGTGCTTATGGCTGTAGAAATTTAACAGGAAGGGGCCTGAAGGGAACTTGCTGACCAATCTTCACTTGTCAGATTGGATTGAGGACTAACTTAAGTGTGTTTAAGCTTAGTTTTCTTGAAAAACGTGAGAACACTGTGGTTTTGCTTTATGGACTGCTGAATGGAGGCCAGTCCAATAGGACTGTTGTGGTCTTTATTTTAGCAGATAAAGACCAGGCAGTTACTGATAATTCCCAAACTTGGACGGTTTGCTTTGGCAAGCCCAAGGAAAGTGTGTGCTGTGCCTGGGTTGGATAAAGACGTTCATTCTAAAGGGTACGCTTTTGTTTTCAGAGTTCAAGGAAGCTTTCTCCCTATTTGACAAAGATGGCGATGGTACCATCACAACAAAGGAACTTGGAACCGTCATGAGGTCACTGGGTCAGAACCCAACAGAAGCCGAATTGCAGGATATGATCAACGAGGTGGATGCTGACGGTGAGGGCTTAGACCTATGAATGAGTGCCAGCGTTGTGTAATGCAAGTTCAGACATGTCACAAGATTGTCTTTCAGGTCCCCAGAGCAAAGCACATGCACCGCAGTGGTTGCCTTACAGCCGTTGACAAGGAAAATAGAAGATTATGGGCCTGCCTTTGGCTGTGCTCACTGTCTAGAACATTTCCTGGATCAGATCGCTGATTTGTTCTTTTCTACTTGCCGTGACCTACAGCTCAATCTTTTATCAACTGGCCCATGAGTCTGCACTGAGTCCTGTGGGGGAAGTTAAAAAAAAAAAAAAAAAAAAAAAAGTACCCGTAGACCTTTTAAAAGAGCTTACTGTCTGTCTCTCGAGGAGTGGGAAGTGAAGGTGGGAAAAGAGCACTCTTAGAATTGAGTACAGGCGTGAGCTGTGGATGTGTTTGTGCCAGAGAATTTTGAAGATCACGTGAAGCTTGGAGAGATGGGGTGCTTGGTGACTGTACGGAGTAGATTTATAGAATCTACTAGAAGAAGAAGATAAGGTGCAGAGCAAGAAGGAACAAGCAGTAACCCCTGTAACAGTTGGTCACCAATTGGTCATCCATTTCTCTGGACTCTAGAAGAGTGGAGAGTAGACCTTATCTTGCTCACTTCTATCAGTAAACAATTTCTGAGCATTCCCCTCTTGAAAAAAAAAAAAAAAAGACACCATGTGTTTGTGGAAACCATATATACATGTACTGTGTAACATTGTAGAACATGGGTAATTTTTCAAAAGATGAGCCAAGAATAAACAGTTTGGATCTAGACTCTTTTCTAGATGATTGGCTTGGTGTAGTAGCCATTTAAACAAATGTGGTATCCTAAGGTGATAAAGTAGAGTTAAACTTGTCTGATCACATTTAGAAGCAGGGGTTTGGGGCGAGGCTCTTTAACAAGTGGTTTCAGCCCATTTGGGCTACTTCAGAAAGAGTTTTCATCCATATTAGTGTTGTTTTGGAAAGGAGATAGCTCATAATTCTCTTGCGTTTGATTGCTAAGGCCATCTGGGAACATGGAGTGGCTGCCTCCCGTTTCATGTGAAGCCTAGGAAACTGCTTAGGGACTCGCAACTGGCAAAGTGTCTTGGGCCCTTAGATTGTATGGAACAAGGAGAGAGAAGTTGTCTGGGGCTACAGAATCTAACACTTTGCGATGAATAAGTGTAATGCCTGAGGACGTCTTCTCTGCATGGCTAGGAGATGGCACTTCAAATAATTTTTGTCTTGCGTGAATGTCATTAATGCTTTAAAATTTTGGAGGCCAAAATGACTTAAAGGGGTCTTTGAATTACTATTTTGATTTAAAGGTACTTGCTTGTGAAAATGAGTGCTTAACCTAAGGCTTTTTTCCTCTAGTTTTGTTTCCATTTAATGCAAGTTACCCTGTTAATCTGGTGGCTTGTCTCTGGAGGTGGTTCACGTAACTCTTCGTTTTAGAGGGGAAGTTGTTGGGAATACTGGCTGTAGAACAGATTCTTCTGACACTGTTCCCTAAATGTTTATGGTTCTGAGCTATGAAAACACTTCCGAGCCTTGCCCTTAATGGGAAACAAACAAAGATACGGAATTGGAGAGAAAAAGATTAGTGGACTTATAATGTGGTTGAGAAACACCTTCTGGAGAAGACTTTGTGACGGTTTATGGTCTGTGGCATAACAAAGTCAGTTTTTCCCCTCCCGTAATTCTTTTCTTCTGTGAGAATGTTTGGTTGTATTGACAGGCCAGTTCTGAGCCTTTCCCAGCATCACTGGCCAAGGCAGAGTTAGGTCGGAGTGGTCACCCTCACTCAGGGGGACGGCGCTCTCCAAAGCCTCTCTCGGGAATGGAAGGGAGCTGTGCTCTTTCTCTCGAACTGTACACCCCCCAATTAGTGGTCAAGAGGCCACGTGTGCACTTTCCTTTGCATCGTTAAATGATATCCTGGGCACCGATTGCTAGTTTGAATTACCACGAATCATGTGAAATTACCCTGCAAAGTGTTTAAACAGTTTAGACTTATAAATGGTTTTACCTAATAAAATAATTTACCAGTTTGTGCCATTGAGGCTTCAACCATTCCGTAAAGTGCTTTTAAGATTATCACTGCCAGGTAGCATTACTGGAGCATTTCTTTTATGTGAGCTTTTGTTTTTTAATTTAAGGTAATGGCACCATTGACTTCCCAGAATTTTTGACTATGATGGCTAGAAAAATGAAAGATACAGACAGTGAAGAAGAAATTCGCGAGGCATTCCGAGTCTTTGACAAGGTAATCCTGCATCTGTGTTGCAGACGGTACTTACATATGGCTTTTTTTTTTTTTCCCCTATCATTTCTAAATGCTCTGACAATCTGTTCTCTAGTTAGCACACTTAAAGCTAATTGCCGGGGCCCTGTTATCTCACTTTCAAATATCCTGACTTCTGCAGCCATCTTATTGGGTGAGAGTAAGCATAGTAAGTAGTGGCGAGTTCTGAGCCAAGTTCTTGGTTGTTACTTTCAGTTTGTTAGCTTTTGCAAAGCCCCTGCGTTCTCTGGGTTCGCTGAGTGTATGCACGTAGTCGGTAAGCGGGGAGAGGGGGCCGGACCGGAGATGTGCAGGCTGTATGCAGAAGTGGCACTACTGGGAGAGGGGATGGCGAAGTCACAGACCTGCTCAGCTGCCGCCGTCAGTAACAAGGCTCCACGTTCACAGGATGGCAACGGTTACATCAGTGCGGCAGAACTACGTCACGTCATGACAAACTTAGGAGAAAAACTAACAGATGAAGAAGTAGATGAAATGATCAGAGAAGCAGATATCGATGGAGACGGGCAAGTCAACTATGAAGGTAAAACACTACAATTTCCTTAGCTTAGTTTTGAATAGACTTCCCTTTGGTGTCGGTAAACAAGCTACCTGCTTTCACTAGACAGGGGTTTTTTTGGTTTGTTTTTAATGCAGAAGAGAGCTGACGTGTTCATGAAAGCTACTTTTGAAGATAACCAAAAGCTATGATTATTTGTCTTTTCAGAATTCGTACAGATGATGACTGCAAAGTGAAGACCTACTTTCAACTCCTTTTTTCCCCCCTCTAGAAGAATCAAATTGAATCTTTTACTTACCTCTTGCAAAAAAAAAAAAAAAAAAAAGTTCATTTACTCATTCTGTTTCTATATAGCAAAACTGAATGTCAAAAGTACCTTCTGTCCACACACACAAAATCTGCATGTATTGGTTGGTGGTCCTGTCCCCTAAAGATGAAGCGCTACACATCAGTTTTACGATATAAATACTTGTACTACCTTAACGATAAGGAAGCACTTAGTGGACTCCTTGCAGTTCCATTTGCTAATGATTACTACACTGTTTGGGCTGGCCAGTTTTTCATGCATGCAGCTTGACGATTGAGCACAGTCAGGCCTTTGTATTAAAAACGAAAAATGAAAAAACAAATTTAAAAAAACCTGTTTCAGATGGGTTCTAGTTCAATTTGTTAGTATAAATTGTCATAGCGGGTTTACCGAAAACAAACCTTTAAAATTGGTTTACCTCAGGATGCTGTGCAGAAAAAAGGGTGAAGGATAGATAGACCGTCTAGACGCGGCCCCACAGAGCAGGACGGCCCCCTGTACTTCGTGCGCCCCCACCCGTGGTGACAGTGACACATCCTGCCGGCATCCTGTGCGTGTTGGTTTAGCGTTGTCCGCATTGTACCAGAGAGCGAGATGGGTGTCGGGCTGTCACCATTCACACAAATTTTTAAAAAGAAACCTTTACCAAGGGAGCATCTTTGGACTCTCTGTTTTTAAAACCTCCTGAACCTGACTTGGAGCCAGCAGAGGTAGGCTGTGGCTGTGGACTCTTCAGCACAACCATCAACATTGCTGTTCAAGAAATTACAATTTAACGTCCATTCCAAGTTGTAAATGCTAGTCTTTTTTTTTTTTTTTTCCAATAAAAAGACCATTAACTTAAAGTGGTGTTAAATGCTTTGTAAAGCTGAGATCTAAATGGGGACAAGGCAGTTGGAGGAGAGGTTTAACCATTTAACGCCCACAGCCCAGAATCAGGCTTCTCGCCCTCCCGACATCCCAGCACCGACCTCTGAGCGTGAGACCTTGCCTAAAGCCGGGCAGATAGCAATTGCTTCGTCCTGTCCATAGGCACGTAGGTCTACTTGTATTTTCACTGGGGGGAGGTGGGGTGTGAAGGCCAGGAGCTTCATGATTATTCAGGCAGCGGAGCTCTTAAGGAAGGAAAAAAACCCACTTTTTCTCAAGCATGTACTTCGGGGTTCTTCTCAGTCGTGCTGCCGATGACCTGTTTTATGTAACTACTTGAGACCATCTGTGCAAGAGACATGGTTTTGTGTGTCTGTAATTCAATCCTCGCCGGGTGGTAGGAGCACGAGGTCCCTTCTTAGCCAGTCTTCGTGCCTAAAAGACACCACCGGTCCCCTTTGATTGATGACTTTTAATTTATACTACTTTCCTTAGCCTCCTTTTCTTTTCTATTTTTTTGTTTTGTTTTGTTTTCCTGCAGTGGACTTGACACTTTGCTTTCTTTCTCCCAAGTAGTCCCCAGCCTGAAAGTAAACAACTCCAGCATGGAGTGGATTTTGTGTCTAATTATAAACCTGTAACCAAAACTGAGATGCTGACACTGGTCTTTGCGGTGGGATTGGTGTTCTCCAAAAGCCCC
Source organism: Puma concolor (assembly GCF_028749965.1). Classification (NCBI taxonomy): domain Eukaryota; kingdom Metazoa; phylum Chordata; class Mammalia; order Carnivora; family Felidae; genus Puma; species Puma concolor. The sequence continues at coordinate 14,597,077 of NC_141672.1, read as the reverse complement.
TTTAAAGACAGAATGCGTTTAGCGTAGAACTCTTTTTCTGCAGTGAAGGCTGGAGGTGCGTCTTTCAGGGTGTTAACTGGTCGTAGCTTACCAGTAAGGAGATGGGGGTTTCAAGAGTGTTCGTGGGCGGTTTTAATTTGCCTGGGACAGCAGCAGGCTGCCAGTGAGGCAGCGAGAAGCTCTTGGCAGCCAAACGGGTGCATTCGGGGCTGGTTTATAGAGACCCTTGGCTTCTCCCTCTCCTACTCCCTGTCTTTCTGGCATTTTGCAGCCTGTTAGATTTCCTGCCAGAGGGATAGGTCAGAGCCGTGGAGAGGAGCCCACCCATCTGCTGCTGGTCCTTAGACTGGGCGGTTGTAGAAGAGAAGGTGACTGAACTAGAGATGGCTTTCAGGGTTCCCTGGATCTGGAAGGAGCACCTGAGAACACCTTAGAGGTTCTTCTGGTGAGACAGTGAGGACCAAGGGCTCCTGGACGTTTCTTGCAGGGAGGCCAAGTGTTGACCCATCGCGGGCCTGTGTTCAGTGGCCTCTCCGTAGCGTCAAAGAGGGATGGGGGTGATTTAACTTGTTTTCAAAACTTTGCCTTCTGTCTTAACTCTTTCGTCAAGTCTTTTTCTAGAAGCTGGGTGGGCTCCATTTAAGCGGTCCCACAGTCTTTCGTGAAAGACCGTTCATGAAGTCAGAGTCTTACATGGCCAGCATCCTGGATGGGAAGTGAAGCCTTGCCCCCAGGGAGTGCTGAGTTCAGCTTGGTGTCGAGGGGCAGCCCAGTCCGCTGTAGCCTTTTTTTTCCCCTCTGGCTTTTGAGGGGATGACCAGCCCAGATTGGGCGTTTGCAGGCTGCACAAGTTTGTGAGAGGAAATAGCTGGATGTGGGGGTCCGTCCCCCTAACGTTGGTTAGCACCTTCCTGTAAACTCTTGCCCCTACTTCTAACTGCTCTATAAATATATACATATATTTATATATATAAAGTGACTAGTTTAACTGGCATCCCGCTTGAGCCTGAGACTTGCCATAAAAAAACTGCTGAGTACTTGGCAAACACTTTCATAGTTTTGTTCTCCATCTGTTTGGGGTAGGTGTTAAGCAAGGCAAATGCATCTCGATGTTTCAGATGGGCTTTTGATGCACTGTTGCCAAGAAAGGCTTTTTTTCTGATTTTTAGACAAATGAATTTTTGCACACTTTAATTGGTGTCTTTCGGCAACACATTGAAAATTAGCTACTGTACATATTTTTATATTCTCTTTATAAATGCATGTCTGACTGTACTTCTAACCTGTATCGTAACGAGCGGCCGTCCGGTAGGCCTCCCTAAGTGCCACCGTGGCACATCAGAGTAGCAGCATATTATTGGCCCCTCAGCATACTGGGAACTTCTTCCTAAACCAAGAATGTAAATTTGGTCAAGGGTCTGCTCTTGTTTCATTCAATTATTTTAAACCTTTGAACTAATACTGTATATCCTAAATACATTATCCTTTTGGCAGTGACTAGGATTCCACGAATGTGTCTTAACCCGTCCCTTCAGCCGGCAGTTTACGATTTCCTTTTTTTTTTAAATCCCCTGAAGTTGTCTTCTAGGAGACAGAAATCCTTTGCGGTCTGTATCCCTCGAGTAAGAAGGTAGTGGCGTGGGTGGGGTGTGTGTTCTTTCTCCAGCCCTTCTACTGTTCATTACACACGTCTGTAGCAAAAGATGGCCGTAGTTCTGTTACCGGAGTTAACCCTTCACCATGGCGATTTGAAAAGGAGATGTACTTGAATGTTTCTGTAAATCTTGAGATAAACTGTTTGGAGATTTAACCACCTCTCTGATGGGGGACCAACTCTATGGAAATTGTAAATAAGTTTTATTTATAAACCTGGCACTGTATTCAATAAACATTTCTGCAGCCTTTCATCTCTAACTGCGAACTGTGTAGGTTTTTAGCTTGTATAGCCTCCGATCCCTTCTGCTTAATGGGCGAGGTACACCTGCCCTCAGATGTTATTCCACCCAGGCTCTAGGACAGTGGGCGAGCATGAGGGGCCAGAAACACCACAGACACATCCCACTCTAGCCTTACTCTAGTTTTAAGTTCAAGTGATAATAGCTGACATTTGAACTCAATCTTGTGGCCAATCACTGTATCCGTGCTTGCTTTATGCAGAAAATTCACACCACGAAAAGGTTCATTTCCCTTTAACCTCAGCGTTAATTCCAAGTTTCTTGAGGAATTGTGTGAAGAAATGCACTGTACAAATTGGACGGGAATTTTATACCTAAGCCCATATTACTTCTGCCCGCGTCAAGAGCAGGGCGGCCAAGGAAACGGGGTGGGATGCAACTTTACAACCTTGGAGGTGAAACCTTCCCCTGTTCCGATCCTGTTCAGACCCTGGTCCTAGGCAAAGTTCTCTAGCGGGAAAGTCCACCTGTTTTCCTGAAGGATCTTTTCCAGGTTGCTTTGCCCGTTTCCTTCTGCACAGAATCCGTGAGAGAGCCAAAAAGAAGGGGAAAGGTCACAGGGGAAGCCCCTGCTTTGGTCAGAAGGCTTGAGACCCGCTTCCAGGGAGCATTTGGCCCCTTCTGTATACAGGAGCTGAACTAAAGGATGTGGACACCACTGTGGAGACAGAGCCCCTCTGCCTGACACTTTAGGCCTGGCTCTTTGTTTTTGGTTCTTTCCCTCTGGAGCTGTGGACAGGTGCTTCCCTTCTCTGGGCCCCAGTTTCCTCCTTGGTAAAAGAAGATTTTTAGACTAGGTGGCTTTCTAGGATTCTGGCCAACCCAGCTTGGCATCACTTGGTGTTTAAATTGAAATTGCAGCCTAAGGGGTGGGAGGCAGAATAGTGTGGGCGTGCTATACGCTTCGAGGTGACAATTGGGATTTTTAAAGTGTCAGCAGCTCCATGTTGGGAGTGGAGTGAGGGGTAAGCTTGCTGTTCAGACCGACGTCAGGTTGGGCACCTGGGTGACTCAGGTGAAAATTCGACTCTTGATTTTGGCTCAGGTCATGATCTCATGGTTCATGAGATGGAGCCGTGTTGGGTTCTGCGCTGACAGCATGGAGACTGCTTGGGAATCTCTCTCTGCCCCTCCCCCCCACTCACGCTATCTCACTCTCTCTCAAAATAAACATATATATGAAGACTGTGATGTAATATTGGAACATGGTCAGAGAAACTGATCATTAAGTGACTTCCATCCTCCTCCTGGGATGGAAATAGGAAGCTCTCTGCCTGCAAGAGATTCAGTCCAAGTGGCAACGTCATCTGGATTTTCAGCAGCTTTGGTTCAGGAAACACACACACACACACACACACACACATTTCCGATTTGAGCTGAACTTCCCCGGGCACTGGGGGCTGGAGCACCCAGTGACTCAAGATGCCTTAGAAGGAAATAAAACTTGAAAGTTTTTTTATAGCTTGGAGCTTCTCTCTCACTGCCCTCCACCCTCTGCCAGGGAGCAGGAGGAGTCAGCTGACTCCAGAACCCCACGGGAGAGCAGATGAGGCCAGAGGAGCCGGCCGGCTTTCCCGCCTCTCCCATTGACAATCCCTGAACTTGAGTTAAAAAAAAAAAAAAAAAAAAAGGCAGTTTTCTTCAGAAGAATTATGTTCTGCGTCTGTGTCAGCAACCTTTGGAGTGAGTATGTATGTATTTACACACTCAGATATTATTAGAAATGTCTCATTTGAAAGTTTTATTTTCGCTTACAGAGATGAAGGGGAAAAATCTGGAGGTACTTCCACTAAGAAGATAATTTCTTATATTTTGTGTTATTGTCTTTCTATCCTGGTGGTATGTAAACATGTGCAGTTTGCTAATAATTTTTTTTAATGTTTTATTTCAGTTTTTGAGAGAGAGAGACAGAATGCGAGCAGGGGAGGGGCAGAGAGGGAGACACAGAATCTGAAGCAGGCTCCAGGCTCTGAGCTGTCAGCACAGAGCCCAACGCAGGGCTCGAACCCACAAACCACAAGAGTATGACCTGAGCCCAAGTCAGACGCTTAACTGACAGCCACCCAGACACCCCTACGGTCTGCTTTTAAACTAATTTACTTCCCCTTGTTGGGTCTTACTATATACCCTCAGGCTGTGACTTTCTTTTTTAATTACCGTGTTTTAGAGTAAAAGATTTTTTTTCCCCCACAGAGATTGGTACCAGAGGCAAGATTTGAGATAATGGATTATAAAAAGAAAATGGGAAATAAATGAAGAAGTAATTATAAACTAATACTTTAGTTAAAAGGACTAGATCAGGGGCACCTGGGTGGCTCAGTCAGTTGAGCATGTGATTTTGGCTCAGGACATGATCTCATGGTTCGTTGATTCAAGCCCCACATCAGACTCTGTGCTCACAGCTTGGAGCCTGGAGCCTGCTTCGGATTCTGTGTCTCCCTCTCTCTCTGCCCCTCCCCCATTCACACTCTGTCTCTGTCTCTCAAAAATGAATAAATGTAAAAAAATAAAAATAAAAAAAGGACTAGATCATACATCGTAGGTCAAACTCTCAGTGCAAATACCCATATCTGGTGATTCTCAAACTCTTGGGAACACTTGACCATGACAAGAAGCTTTTACCTCAACAGGCAGCCAGTCCCATTTTTCCAAAAGTATGTCTGTGGTTCTAAAAGAAATGTTTATTGTAGAAGATCTGTGATCTCAAATGACCCCACTACTATGTAAAATATACTTAATGCTTAGTATTACCTTCCAGAATTTTTTCTCACCATATGGATGCAGAGAGACAATGGACAAAATTGGATCTGTAGGTATGGTTTTTTTTTTTTTTTTTAATTAAGCATAATATTCTTTATTGTATACACTTACATATTGTGTATATTATATACATATATAATCTTTTGATTATGCTTTTTCTTGATCTATAATTCATGTACCATAAAATTCACCCTTTTCATAGTGGTTTTTAATATATTCACAAATTGTGCAGCCATCAATATTATCTAATTTTAGAGCATTTTCATTACCCCAAAAAGTAGCCCTTAGCAGTCACTCCCTATTCTGTCTTACCCCCACCCCTGGCAACCATGAACCTACTTTGTGTGTCTACAGATTTACCTATTCTGGACATTTCATATAAATGGAATCATGTATTCATAATTTTTTCTCCTCTCTTTTTTACTTTTTTTTTTTTTTTTAATTTTTTTTTTTCAACGTTTTTGATTTATTTTTGGGACAGAGAGAGACAGAGCATGAACGGGGGAGGGGCAGAGAGAGAGGGAGACACAGAATCGGAAACAGGCTCCAGGCTCCGAGCCACCAGCCCAGAGCCCGACGCGGGGCTCGAACTCACGGACCGCGAGATCGTGACCTGGCTGAAGTCGGACGCTTAACCGACTGCGCCACCCAGGCGCCCCTCTTTTTTACTTTTTATGCTGAACATTCCTCCATATACTTCAATTCTTAGATACAATTTTTAGGAGCTGACTACATGAGTATGGCCTACTTTCGTTAACGATCCCCTAGTAAAGGCCATTTGGCACATTCCATTTTGAGCAGCTCTAAGTGTGAGAACATTCTTAATAGGTTGACCTCTTCCTTTTAGCTTCTCTTCATTGATTCCACGTCAGCCTGGTGGAGCTACCACTGGACATCTAATCCTGTTTCTACGCTGTAGGCCTTTGGTCTTTTCCACTTCCACACAGCCCTCCTTAAATCTTCAGGCTTGGGGTGCCTGGGTGGCTGGGTCGGTATGACTCTTGATTTCGGCTCAGGTCACGATCTCATGGTTCATGAGTTCAAGCCCTGTGTTGGGCTCCGTGCTGACAGCGTGGAGCCTGCTTAGGATTCTCTCTTTCTCGCTCTCTGCCCCTCCGCCTCCTCTCTTTCTCTCTTCTCTCTCAAAAAAAAAATTACAAAAAAACTCTTCAGTCCTAGTATTTACTTTTTGTTGTTGTTGTTCTTTTTTTAAGACTGCTCTGAGCTGGGGCGCCTGGGTGGCTCAGTTGGTTAAACATCCAAGTTCAGCTCAGGTCATGGTCTCACGGTCTGTGAGTTCGAGCCCCACATCGGGCTCCGTGCTGACAGCTCAGAGCGTGGAGTCTGCCTTGGATTCTGTGTCTCCCTCTCTCTCTGCCCCTCCCCTGCTCATGCTCTGTCTCTATCTGTCTCAAAAATAAATAAAAACAAAAAAAAAATAAAAAAAAAAAAGACTGCTCTGAGAGTAATCAACAAAATACAGTGAAATTCACTCAGATTCTGTATTCAGACAGACTTCTGCATTCAAATCTTGCCTTCCCAAGCCATACAATTTGGCAGGTGACAGCTTGGTGCCTTAGTAGCCTCAAGGCGGTTGCAAGAGTGAGATTACGGAAATCCTCTGGCTTGGCAGCAAGCACGTGGAAGGTGCTTAAACGCTTTCTTCTTCTAGAAGGTATGAATTCTGTTACTGCAGAAGAAAACGAGGCCAGGTTTCCAGTTTCCTTTGTTTGGTCCAGCTCCTGTTGGCTCTTGGGAGTTGCCACTTCCTCTCTTTGTTCAAAACACACAAACCTTCTGGTTAGTTAGCTTCTCATCCCTTTGGGAACCTGATGACAGATGCCAGTGTCTAGTCTTCTGGTATAGGCTCCCCAGAGCTCACGGGCAGGCCTTCTGGACCCTCAGCGGGGCCAGGCCTAAAGGCCTCTGTCAGTGTTCTCCCTAGGTGTGCCTGCATGGGAAGAGCTGTAGCATCTTTGGGCACTTGCAGGCTGGGCCTTCTCTGGAGAATGATCAAGGTCCCATTCTTGTTAAAGGTCCATCTTAATGGAAGCAATTGACCCCATGCGGGAGAGGGCAGTGGTGAAGCCCTCTCTTCCTTCTCAGGGAACATCTCATTACCTTCTGTCCCTGGCAGAGGACTACCTCTTCCTGCTCCTGTTCTATCAGAATTCTGACTGGTCCTTGAGAAATGCTCACTGCCCCCAGCTGGGAGCCCTACTCTCTAGGATGGCTGGACCTGGCCCAAACTTGTCTAACACCATGGAAAGTAAAGCCACCTGGTCGCATCCTGCCTCTTCTCTTCTCTGCCAAACTTGATCTTCACCTGGAACATGTCATATGACATGCCTTGGCTCCCAAGACCTGATTCCAACTCAGTGTCAGAGACACCTCCCCAAACCCCAGAAGTGGGCAATGACCCAATGGTCAGCTAAATCTTATGTGAGCACATCTTTTTTTGAAGGGTTCTGGAAGGAAATTCAGAGTCTGGACAGAGCTGTTTAAACGGGGCAAATCCTTTAACTCATCCTTGCCCATAACTGCTTAGTCTTTCCATTCAGGCTGCCACCTGTAATCAGCAAGGAATATATATATATATATATATATATATATATATACACACACACATATATATATATACACACACACACACATATATATGTATATACTTTTTTTTTTTTTTTTTTTTTTTTGCTTGCTGGGAGAGCCAGCTGATTAAGGGAATGAGTGAGAGGGTTGTATTCTAATTATTTGTTCTCAGGTTTGATGCCTACAACGTTTAGAGCTCTGAATCAGAGGGCTTCTAAATATGGGAAGACTCAGTCTCTACCTTTTGAGGAGCTTTTGCAGGCTTTTCAAAGAAACAGTAACTACAACTACCAAGCAGCATGCCGATGAATAACATATACCAACTTGAATACATAAGAACTGATGCAGACATAGCATAACAATGTATAAAACAAAAATCGACAACAACAGGAATAACAAATCCATCATCATAGAGATTTTAGCATTCTTCTCCCAGTAATGAAGAAACCAGGCAGACAATAGCACATTTGAACTACACAATTCACAAGTTTGATCTTGCATGTATGTAGAACATTTTATCCAGCAATTAGAGATTTCAGATTGCAAATACTAATTAGGTCTTAATAATAGTTATAAATTAATAAACTATTATATTATTATAATGTATACTTATAAATACAAATATATAAATAACTATTAACGTCAACAATAAAATTAATAAGGAAGATATTAAATAGAGAATTAAGATTGACTATATATTAGGTCATAAAGTAAATCTCAACAAACACTTTTTTTAATGCTTATTTATTTTTTTGTTTTTTTTTAAATTTTTAAATGTTTATTTAATTTTGACAGAGGGAGAGAGACAGAGCACGAGTGGGGGAGGGGCAGAGAGAGAGACACATAGAATCTGAAGCAGGCTCCAGGCTCCGAGCTGTCAGCACAGAGCCCGACACGGGGCTCGAACTCACAGACCGTGAGATCATGACCTGAGCCGAAGTTGGATGCTCGACCGACTGAGCCACCCAGATGCCCCAATGCTTATTTGTTTTTGAGAGAAAGCACAAATGAGGGAGGAGCAGAGAGAGGGGGAGATAGGATCCAATGCAGGCTCTGCGCTGACAGCAGAGAGCCCGATGTAGGGCTCGAACTCAGGAACTGCGAGATCATGACCTGAGCTGAAGTCGGAGGCTTAACCAACTGAGCCACCCAGGCACCGCCTCAATGAACATCTAAAAAAAAATCTTTCACATTGACTATGTTATAACAATGCAATGGATGAAAAATAACTTAAAAAAATACAACTTTAAAAATACGCATTTGTTTTGAAAATTAAAGTCCGTTTCTAATAACACATGGGTCCAAAAAGAAATAATGAAAATCTAGAAAATATTTAGGACTGAATGAAAACAAAATTCTGCATTTCAAAGCTGTAGGATACAGCTTAGAAATGTATAGCATTAAAATAATTGTAATAGAAAAGAAGAAAAACCAAAAACAAATAAGGTAAATATGCAGCTTAAGTTAGAAAAAGAATAGAATAAGTCCAAGAGAACAGAAGGGAAGTATCAAAGATAACCACAGGTACAAAATACAAAACAAAACACAAAGCAGCGGTAGCGAAAAGAAGATCAACGAAGACATACAAAGATGGCTCTTTGAAACGATTATTAGGAAGAGTGTGGCAGTTTGTAAAAAACTAAAAATATAATTACCCTCTGATCTAGCAATCCCACTTCCGGGTATATAATCAAAAGAATTGAAAGCAGAGACTGAAATAGACATTTGTAAACTCATGTCCACAGCAGCATTATTGACAATATCTGAAAGGTAGAAGCAACCCAAGTGTCCGTCAGTGGGTGGATGGATGAGCAAAATGTGGTGTAGACAGACAGTGGAATATTATTCAGTCTTAAAAAGGGAGGAAGTGCTGACACGTGCTAACACATAAATTAACCTTGAAGGCATTGTGCTAAGTGAAAGAAGCCACTCAAGAAGGGACATGAATCCACGTTCATGAGGTCCCTAGAGTAATCAAATTCACAGAGACAGAAGGTAGAATTTCTAGACGGATGCCAGAGAGGGGAGAAGGGGGAATCCTTTGCTAAATGGGTCAAGTTCCAGTCTTGCAAGATAAAAAAGTTCTTTGGGGGCGCCTGGGTGGCTCCATCGGTTAAGCATCCGACATTTATTTATTTATTTTTTTTTCAACGTTTATTTATTTTTGGGACAGAGAGAGACAGGGCATGAACGGGGGAGGCGCAGAGAGAGAGGGAGACACAGAATCTGAAACAGGCTCCAGGCTCTGAGCCGTCAGCCCAGAGCCCAACGCGGGGCTCGAACTCACGGACCGCGAGATCGTGACCTGGCTGAAGTCGGACGCCCAACCGACTGCGCCACCCAGGCGCCCCAAGCATCTGACATTTCAAGTCAGGTCATGATCTTACTTGAGTTCGTAAGTTCGAGCCCCACATCAGGCTCTGCTCTGACAATAGGAGCCTACTTGGGCTTCTTCATCTCTCTCTCTCTCTCTCTCTCTCTCTCTCTCTTTATGCCCCTCACTCACGCTCTCTCTCTCAAAATAAATAAATACACTTAAAAAAATTGTTTTTAAGTTCTTTGGAGACCGATGGTGGTGGTGGCTGTACAGCAATGTGAACGTACTTAATGTCACTTAACTGTACACTTAAAGATGGCTAAAATGGTAAATTTATGTTATGCATATTTTACCACAATTTTTTTAAGTTAAAAACATGGAGAGAACATTACAGAAAGATAATGTCATCCTGGAAGTTGCTTATATTGCAGATGATGTTTTGTCTTCTGTTTCATTGATTTGATTTTCCCCCCTCTTACTTCACCATTAATATATTGTGTAATTATTATAGCTTAAATTTTTTTAACATGTTTATTTATTTTTGAGAGACGGAGGGAGACAGAGCACCAGCAGGGGAGGGGCAGAGGGAGAGGGAGACACAGAATCTGAAGCAGGCTCCAGGCTCCAAGCTGTCAGCACAGAGCCCGATGTGGGGCTCGAACCCATGAACCGTGAGATCATGACCTGAGCCAAAGTCAGCTGCTTAACTGACTGAGCCACCCAGCTGCCCCTAGTATAGCTTTACAATAGAAGCTAATTCCTGGCATTTCAAGTAAAAAAAAAAAAAAATGCTAGAAATGTCAGGCAGTGCTTATGAAAAAAATGTTAGAAACAAAAATGGAGACATAACCACAAATAAAGCAGAGATTTTTAAAAAAAGCATATTATGAAACTTTGATGCCAGTAAATATGAAAACTTAGGTAAAAGAAACAATTCCTTAGAGAAGAGAACTGACTTAAGAAGAAGTAGAAAACTTAAAGCAAACTATAACCATTCAAGAACTCTAATCGGTAGTTAAAAATATATCTACCTGTAGCGAATATCTGTCAAATTGTGCCATTCTTCCCTCTGAGCCATGAGGTCTTTATCTCATCCCCTGGAATCTAAGTGGGCACTGTGACTATTTTGACCAATGGCACACAGTAGAAAGGATGTGCTCATGTCTGGGTCCATGCCTTAAGAAAACTGAATTTTTCCAATTCTGTCCTTGGAACATTCGGAAGGCCCTGAGACCTTCATGCTGGAGAGGCCACATGTAGATGTTGGGCCAAGCCTTCCTTCTGCTGTCCCTACCAAGGTGGCCGACGTGTAAGGCCATCTTGGACCCCCTAGACAGGGCTACTGGCCAGCTGAAAACCACTGAGTAACCTCAGTTGACCTCTGGCCACAATGCTTGTCCCTTCACTATAGGATGACTGGCTCCTTCTCAGCCTGTGGGGCTCAGCTTTGATGCTTCCTCTTCAAGAATCCTTCCCTAACCATCCTCTATAAGACTCTACAAAACCCTGTCTCCATTAAGCAGCCACTTCCCATTCCCCCTTCCTCCAGCACATGACCACCACTAATCTGTTCTAATTTATTGATTCAGGATATTTCATATAGACAGAATCACACAGTATGTGGCCTATCGCGTCTGGCTTCTTTCACTTAGCATTTGCTTTGAAGTTTCATCTACACTGTCACAGGTTTCAGTGCTTTGTTCCTTTTTTATGGCTGAATAATACTCCACTGTATAGTTAGACCACAATTTGAGCCAAGCTGGGCTGGGAACTTGGTTCTCTTGCCCCAAACTTCAGATTCCTGTCTCTGAAATAGTGAGAAGGGACACCTTATATCACACTCCTGTGGAAAGGTGAGGCACGGGCTCTCTGTGAAACCAACCCACCTGTCCAGCTTGCAGATACAAACCTTCATACAGCCATGCACACACATGCAGGGCAACTGGCAAGATAATGAATAGTTAAAGCCCTCTTTCCCTCCACTGACTAGAACACTCTGTTTCCTTCGCTGGAGCAGGGTTGGGAGTTAACCCTTCAACTGGAGACTCATTGGGTCAGGGGTCCAGGGAGGATCTGAGATAACAAGAAGGTACTTGGGTGTTTGGGGCAGTGATTTTTTTTTTTTTTTTGTACCAGCAGATAAGGATGTTTTAAAATATTTTAAGACTGTTAAGGCCACGATGTATGTGGCAGGTGAACCTCAAGGTCGCACACCTATGAACACCAGCACGTCCACAGACACAGACAAGGACACGCATCTTCACACCCATGCATGCACCCTGCCCAAAACCAGACTTCCTGACCTCCTGCAGTTAGTTTTCCTCGAGTGAGGCCAGAGCTGGGCTGACCCAGGCGGCACGCTGCCAGCTTGCTAATATTTCCCTCGGCTCTGGCCCGAGAAGCTTCAGGGAAAAACCCACTCACATCCTGAACTCTCACCTGCTCTGGGCGCGCTTTCAGGCTTCCTGGCCTGGGTGTCATGGCAAGTGGCCGCGGTTCCACCCTGCTCTTCCCTCTGCCAAACACGTTCGCAGGGAGAAAAACCCACCCCACACAGGGTTTCTCCAGAGTCCTCCTTGGAAAGACGCCTGCAGGATGGGCTGTCTGGTTTTCCTACCTTTTGGAGCTGGGATAACTCTAGGATAACTTGTTCAGGCTCTTCACTTACCAGGTGAAGAATTAGGTCCCAAACGTTGGAGGAGAACCAACCAAAGTCACACATGGCGAGGGTGGTGAGACCAGGGCAGAACCCAGGCCTTCTGATGACCCAAATACCACTTTCTACCCCAGCAAGAGACAGATGGTGATTCCCTGCCTGGGAGCACTTGTTACCTCCTGTCCAGTGCCCCCTCGGGCGAGATGGCTTGACTGGTCTGCTCTCTCCTTGAGTTCTGCCCCATGACCATCCTGAAGGCCTGCCTTGGACCAGCTCCCCTCAGGACGTCCCCATCCTGTGGCCCGCTCTCCTGTTTCCAGAAGCGAATGTGTTCTGGGACCGGCCAGATGACAAACATTCCCTCCCTGTAAGGAACTCCTTCGTGGGGTGTGTGTGCGGCCTTAGCTGGGTTGGAACTCAACCTTCCCGGCCGGGCACCCTCTCTGCGTGGGGCACAGGCAATGCTCACTCTAGATGAGCTGGGTGGTGGCCACGGATGCAGCAAGGCCTCGAGGACCCCTCGGGGGCATCCAGATTCCGACAGATGGGGAAGAGGTTCATGCACGCACAGAAAGCTCTGTATGCACCCTGAGGGGTTTGCAGTGGGGAGCCAGAGAGCCTGTGGTGCTGGCTGTTCCCCATTTACCCCAGGACTCCTCTCTGCTCAGCTCTGCCCGGGCTTGGTGCCCTGGAAGAGGCTGATCTGTCTCCACTGCACGAAGGACTTCTGGTTGGGTGTAGCCAGAGGCCGGCACCATGGAGACTGAAGGGCGGAGGGGTGTGGGTCCCTGCTGGGTCGTGAGTCAGCAGGGACTGTGTCCCAGGGGCTGGGACGCCTGGCAGAGGGACACAGCTCTGTGGAGCAGGCCTCTCTATAGCCCCCACACCTTGTCCCCCTGTCCTGGCAGGCTTAGGGGCTGGTGCTGGGGAGGTGCTGCTGGGGGCAGGTGCTTAGCCCTGGGGAGCTTCAGCATCCCACACTGGCTTCCTTAACCCTGTCCACACCTGCAAACAGTCCCAATCTCCCTGTGTGAGGGGGCCCTGTGTCCTGCGGGCACCCTGGCTGGGTTCACAACCCTGCGTGTCAGGACCAACAGTTGACAAGCACCAGTCTAGAAGATGAGGGAAAAGCAGAAATGACAGTAATGGTGACTCTGGGGACTCAGGCTGGGAAATGGCAAGCAAGAAGGAGGCTCACCCCCCAGAATAGCCTCCACTGAGCAGAATTCTGAGCACAGCTATTGCCCAGGCTCAACTGGGGGCCCTGGGGGCTGAGGCTGGAGAGCCACTGAACCACACAGTGAAGGGGACTGTCCTGGCTCCCAGCAGGAAGAGGCCAAGATAGCGCTCCCCAAGCCCAGGCAGCCTGCGGGAGTGGCGGGGGGTGGGGCGGGTCCCCAAAGGTAGGGAGCTAGGGAGGCCCAGGCAAGCCTTCTTCTCCACCCCCACTCCCAGTCAGCCCACAGGGAATCGAGCTGGGCCTCTAGCATGCCTGTGAACTTCTTGGACCTTGAGGGAATAGACCTGAGCCTTAGGGAGATGTGAGAGGGGGTGGGGTCACCATGAGTGTTAGTTCTGGGTTCAGCTTTCCCACTAATTAGCGACAGAACCCCAGGGGGCAGCTCCTTAGCACTGGGGCTACAGCTGTCCCCCTCGCACACCTGGACTCTGGGACTTTGATCCAAATCTACTTGAGAAGCTACCGAGAGCTGCCTCGGCTTCTCTAGAAAATTGGAGAGAACAAAGAAGCAAACTTACCAGTTACCATGGAAACCATCCAAAATTTAAAAGACTAAAAAAAAACCAGTTTAATATCTCAAAAACCCTCTTGTTGGTTTGTGTGTGTGTGTGTGTGTGTGTGTGTGTGTGTGTGTCCCCTTTCAAAAACACACGCTCCCATACAAATCCACATTAGTCTGATGAGTGATGAGACAGGGGATGAGGACCAGAAAAGGATTCAGGATCTCTGGGGGCCGCGGCGTCCCCAGAATTAGTTTTAGGGTTTAAATTAAAACACGAATAAACATTTGAAATGCAAAAGATCTAAATCCTCAGTCTCCACTGATGAAAAAGAGGTAAAAGCTCTTTGCTGGATTAAAAGGGAGAGAAGATGGGAGGGTGGGGGAGGGGGGCAGATGGCGCACACTGATCCCCTCCCCGGTGTCTGAGGGAAGGTGGGGAACCACTGCTCCCTCTGGGGCTCAGCCGTCCTTCCAGCACCCTGTCCCATCCCCCCTCTCTCTGCAGGGCCTGAGAAGTGAGGACCCCGAACGAGGCATCCCCCGTATCGCGTGGCGTTGGTGTGGGTGAGTGGGGACTGAGCCAACTTTCTATTTTGTGGAGGCCATTGGTTGTGCCACTGCCTAAATGCTGGATCCACTCCCGTGAACGCGGGTCTCCCCTCCCAATGTGTTGTGCTGGCCCTGGGGACGCTGTCCTGGCGGGTCCCTTACTGCAGAGTTCCCCACTGCTGGCAGGATGACTGTGTGGGTCATGCTGGCTGCGCTCCCCTGGGAACAGTGCCCTGAGTGCCCACAGGTAGCCACCCTCCTCGAGTCTCAGGCATGTAGCCTGTGGAGGACTCATCCCACTCCCAGTGCCCGGGAGAGGCCTGTCTGTCCACAGGGACAGGTTGGAGGATGAGCCAGGGGCATGTGATTAGATGCAGGCTTTGAGTTCTCCATCTTCCCCTCTGGACTTAAGCTGGGCAGCATAAATGTGCTGGAGGCCATCTCCAGCTCGTGAAAGGGAAAACCTACTTGCAGAAAGGAGCCAACACCGAGAGAGCAGCGCCGAGCCAAGAGGTTGCTGGATTAAGCCTTACCTGAAGCCCAGCCCCACCCCCCCAACCCCCCAACATTTCAACTGCATGAACTGATACATTCCCTTTTTGTGCTTAAGCTAGTTTGAGTTGGTGTTTTCATCATCTGCTCCTAAAAAAGTTCTAGTTGGTACAGACTCTCAACCCCTCATCCTGGCATTAAGGCTCCTTGACATCTGTTTCTCTCCTCTTCTTTCTTCACCCCCCACACTCCCTGCTCTGCACTCCTCCACTCAGCACGCAGATCCAGTGGGCCTTTTCCAAACACAGTGCAGGCAATCCGCCCTCCAGGCTGCTCATAACACTCTCCCCACCTGGAGAGCCTGCCCTACCTATCTCAGTACTAAGTAGGTAGCACTTAGTACAATCTGAGTACTTAGCACTGTCTAAATTGTACTTAGACACACAGGGCAGATGGGATTTCTACTAATTGCTAAGTACTACTTGTCTAAGTATCCACTTGTCTTCCAAGGCCCTTCTCCGTCTTCCAGAAGTCTTTCTTAGAAGGCTCCTCCCGTGTGTTGCCCTGACTGCCCACATTTCTCCTCTGGCCTCCAGGAAATACACTTGGCTCCCCCGGTGGTCCAAGAATTCCAAGTATCATGCCTTGGCTTAGTTTAGTAGTTTCCTAGAACCTGTTCCTATCCCACAGAACCAATCCAGCAAGGGACTTGTGCCTGTGGAGGCCTGTCCCCGGGCCCCAGCCCTGCCCTGTTCAGAAAGGACATGAAATGATCGTTTCATCCTCATTTTCTCATTTGGTCTTCACAGCAGCCCTGCGAGGTGGGGCCCCTGGGTGGCTCAGTCGGTTGAGCTTCCAACTCTTACTTTTGGCTCAGGTCACGATCTCACATTTTGTGGGTTCAAGCCCCACGTCGGGCTCTGTGCTGACAGCACGGAGCCTGCTTTGGACTTCTCTCTCTGCCCCTCCCTCCTCCCTCAAAATAAATAAACTTAGAGCACAAACTCCAACAGCCCTGCGAGGCAGGAGATTTTAACCCACTTTCAGAACAGGGCCTTGCAGCTCAGAGCAGTTCAGTTACTTGTCCTGGGTCACATGTCCCTGCACTAGCAGACCTGGGATGCCGAACTTAGGTCTTCTGATTCAGCTCCACTGTGTTTCCGTGCTCCTTCCTCTGATGAGAGGCAGATCTGAATTTCACCGAGGGATCCCAGAGGATGTGTGTGAATTTCTCCTTGGCTCTCTCCTTGGAACAAAGGGTGACACCTGTACCCTTGTGGCATGGCCACTGTTCTTCTGTCACGGACCCAGCAGGCTGCTTACCAGGGGGCCGTGGCTTCCAGAGGCAGGCCGGCCTCATCCTGACCACGTGAAATCCCAGAGGTCTTGCCGAAGGATTGTACCTTTCTAGATGAACGACATAAATTCGTGGAAGTGTTTTCAGAAGGGCGTTTTTCCTCCGCTGGTCTCCATTTCCTTGAAAAACACAGACTTGGAGGTAAATAGTCTTTGCTGCTGCAAGTGAGCAAGAACAGATTTCCTTCCACATCCCTAGATCTGACAGTTCTGTTTCCTCTGCCCTTCCTTCCAGCGCTGTCCCCCAGGGAAGCCTGAGAGGACCAAGTTCCAAGGATGGAGGGTGTCCCACAGAGACAAGGTGCAGGGACACCTGGGATTCCCAATGCTTCTGTCTCCCCATCAGTCAGCGTGCTTGGCCTCCTGCCCTCTTGCCTCTCTCCACAACCATCAGGCTGGACCCAATGCCCTTCTAGAAGCAGAGGTAGAGCATTCCTGAAAGGAAGGATGCTGTCAGGTTAAAACGGAGGCTCGATCCTAATGGGAAAGATAAGCCGTGGGCTTCAACTATCTTTTCTTCTTCCTTCCAGACCCTGAAATTGGCTCGTAAACAACACATTGTCAGATCCATTTTCAGCTTCTGGAAATTAAACGCTCTGTTAGGAAGAGTTTGTACGAACATCCCTAACTGCGGAGGGCAAAATGAGAGGAATTACCTCCTGTTTGTTTATGCTTTACACGTTATACTTGCAAACTGCTTCAAAATACATTTTATTTTCTCTTAGGGTTTTTTTTTTTTCCCTCCCCAAGATCCTGGTGGGGATGCATCCTTTAGGTGATTCCTGGGTGTGGGTTGGAGGAAAACAGCAGTAGAGCGACCTGCCTTCAGTCAGCTGCAAATTAGAGGTGGGCTTAACAGGTCCGTGGCAGATGGGATGATTGATTACAACTTCTCCCTCCCCTGTACTTGTACAACACACCCACACAGAAGCACAGCAGAGTTCTCCACCCCTCTGACAATGAGGCTGAGCATGTGACTTTTTTTCCCCAATGCCAAACGGACAAAAGTGCCAGTGAGCCAATTCTCAACCCACGCCATAGGACACTGTGTGAATTTCCGCTTGTCCTTCTGCCATCTCTGTGAGGAGTTTCCCCCAGTAGCTTCTGCCCGTTTATCCTGGGTCCCAAAGTGAACACATGGGTGGTGGGGGACGGGGTGGGGGGGTGGGGGTGGGACAGAGTTGTTCTTATTGACCTGCAGATGCCTGAGTGAGAACAAATGATGGTTTTACTTCTTTGAACTTTGGGATGGCTTGTTACACAGCATTTTGTGGCCATAGCTGACCAATACAAGTACTTAGTAGAAATTCTGTAGATAGTTGGTGATTAATAAATGGCACCATCCCTGGCATATTTATCTCCTACCGATTTGCTGGGCATCTATGTTTTTGCCAGGCACTGTGATATGTTAGGTCCTAGGGATACAGATAATAACAAAAATCAATAAAATAATAATAATAATAATAGCTAGTGTTTATTGAGCATTTACTAGGTTCTAGATACTGTGCTTAGCTCTTCCTGTATATGCTCTTACTTAATTTTCCCATCATTCATATGAAGAAATAGAGGAAATTGAGGCTGTGAGAGGTAAGTAACCTGCCCCAGGCCATATGGATGGAAAGACCCAGTCCCTGCCCTCAGGAATCTCAAGGTCTGGCAGAGAAGGATGTGTTAATGGTGAACACTCATGCATTCCTGTCTGTGTGACTGAGCTGATGATGATTACTGTCCAAGTCTGGAGTCTGTGCTGAGGCAGCAAAAGGCAGCCTGGCCATTTTGGTAGGAGAATCCGCCTTGCTCCTACCTGCAGGCAGAACGTTTGCTCTGGAGGCTGTTAGGAGGAAGTCAGGGGACAGTGAGGTTAAGACCTGGATGAAGGTGAGCCTGTCAGGAAACCCACAGGTGCTGAGGAAAGCCCCGCCTTTGGAACTGCAAATGCTGGAGACTGGGCTTCTGTGGTATGTCGTGTGACCGTGGGTCTACCCCTTGCCCTCCTGTGCCTCAGTCTCCTCACCCCTAAAATGGGCTGGAGGATACAGTGGGGTGAGCCCTGTGGTGGAGCCCTGGATCCCTGCTTTGGAAGGAGAGCCTTTCTCTTTGTTGTTATCAACTGCAAGGGGGAGGGGAGAGGGAGGAGTAGACACGTCCTTTCAGCAGGATGTTAAAAGCAGTACAAACAGTCTCACTGTGCTATTTGTTTGACTAGAGACCATGATGACTGTGTCCCTTTTTCCTGGAAACTGAACTATAGAGAGGGATTTTAGCACCAGCATATGTTGTGTGTGTGTGTGTGTGTGTGTGTGTGTGTGTGTGTGTGTATTTTGGAGGAGTGGTGGTGTTTGCAGGTTCTGTGGGTTTAGCTTGTCAAAGGGAAGGGTCACAACCACACCAATATCTTCCATTTATTGAACCACTGTTATAAGCCAGGCACTTACGTTATCTCATAATAACCCCGAGAGGCAGGAGTCCTCTATCTCATGAGGGAGAAAACTGAGCCCTCTTAGGGGTGGGCCTACCAGGTGCTTTCTGTTGTTCAGGAGCACCTCTTCTTAGCTTCTCCTCCTGGGAGAGTAAGATGTTCTTCATGGCTGTGTCATCTTGGGCAAGTTCTGAGTGTTTCTGAGCCGCAGTTCCCTGATCTATAAAATGGGCATAACTAAGCCCTTCCTCACGAGTTTGTGATGACGACCGCCACTGAGTAATGTAAATGTCTCGATGTAACTGTCTGAGACAGAGAAGTCACTTGGTAAAGATAATTATTTTATGTAACGCATAACAATTATAGATTTACTCGAAAGACATTGTTAAGTCCTTCTGTCCAGATGAAATAATTCTAACTCCATCTTTCTCCCCAGAATGTTTTATTTTGTTTTCACACTCACTGACTTTGTTCAATTCATTTCAAACCACAGAATCACAGACCATCGAAGCTTGAAATCACCCAATGCCTACCCGTCTAGTTGGTTTGAATCTTTTCTTGTTTTTTTGCGAGTCTAACCAGAGAACACTTTTTCCTGACTAAGCCTTGTGGGGAAGGCCAGTGAGTGAAACACAGAAGAGCAGGGTTGTTTTGAGTGAGGCGGGAATGGTAGGTGGTGAAGACCCAAAGTCCTGTCTGATGGGGGTCCCTCCTCCCTGGAGGGGGAGCCTCTCGGTGCTTCTGAGGCCCTTTGCCTGGTGCTCTTTGAACTGCAGTCATGACCCACCAGTCACCATGAAATCAACTGGGAAGTCTCCACTTAGGCGGAATAGAACAGGAAATATCCAAGTTCCTGGCCCGAAGTCACGGTGAGTGTTGGCTTGTATCAGTTTTATTACGGTTACATAAGCACCCATGTGTCTACTGGACCATGATGTAAAAATCTATTTCTCACTGGGATTTGCCATCACAAAGTTTGGAAGGCCAGGGGTGCCTGGGTGGCTCAGCTGGTTGAGCGTCTGACTCTAGATTTCAGCTCTGGCCATGATCTCGCGGGTTCATGGGTTCGAGCCCTACATCAGGCTCCTCACTGACAGTGCGGGGTCTGCTTGAGATTCTCTCTTTAGCTCTCTCTCTGTCCCTCTCTCGTGCTCTCTCTCTCTTAAAATAAATAAATGAACTTAAAAACCAATAAAGTTTGGAAAGCCACTGCCATTCACTCCTATCTTTTCAGTCCACGTTTGGGGAAAAAGAACCCAAAAGAGGGAAGTGACCTGCTTGAGTAATGCGGTAACACAAATCTCTGGATGCTCTGTCCATGGTCTCCTTAACCACACAATGGACTAGGTAATGGTTACTGAGTGCTCACCGAGTGCTGGGTACTGTGCTCACTGCCTCAGGCAAGAAGCCATTTCGTCCCCACCACCCATGATAGTGATGGGTGACAGTAGTTCTATTCGTATCACCATCCAGAGAGGAGGAAACTGAGGCACATGGCAGATGCACAGGCAGGAAAGAGAGCCTGATTCAGACGCAGATGTGTGGCCCCTGAACTCGCATGTCACCCACGGGGCCCTGCTGCCTGGGACTAAGGAGGGTGCACTGGGAACCCAAGGCTGGATGGGGAAGGCAGACCAAGGAGGAAGGAACCCATCCTTTACCGCACCGAGGCCCCCCCACAGGCCCTGCAGTGCACGCGTGGAGCTCGAGGGGAGTGGATTCCACGGGGATAGCAGCTCCTTGCCGGCTTCTGCTGCCCCAGGCAGGCCAGCGTCCTCAGGCTGGAGCTGGGGGTCACCCACGGCTGCACCCGGGCACGTTCAGTGCCCCTCCAGAAACCTTAGGGAAGGCAGGTGAGTGAGGGCGATCCTGTTAGAGGGGCAACCTCGGACCTCATTTAAGTTGTATTGTTAGCACTTTTGCCCAAGCAGATTACGTGTCCTGTGCCCCTCAAGCGGTCGTGTCTGGGATGCTCAGGCAGAAGGCAACAGGCCTGCCGTAAAGCAACTCTGATTTTTGTTTTTCTTTTTAACATTCATTTTCTAGACACACCCCTACAACGCTTCTGTCCTCTTTGTCCCCATTGTCCAGCTGTTCTGGACTGTGTCTCATCTTTGTCTCTCGTGTGTCTGCCTGGAGGCCCCTGTCTTCCTCCACGGGCTCCTCTCTCTCTGTCTCTGGGCCACTGATTCTTCCTCTTTCTGTCTGTCGCTCCGATGTCGTCCCTCCTTTCTCACTGACAGGGACAGAGCTGGCTGCTCCAGATTCTGCACCGCTGGGACCAGGAGACTGATGATCATGGGGGGACAGGCTTTCTTGTGCAGTTTTCTGGGCAAGGCCTACCTCAGCTCCCATCAATCCCCGCTCTCCAGATGGACAGGAGGGGTGCGGTTTGTAGCTGGTTTCTCCATGGGAAGCATTAACAAGGTGCCGTTAACCACCAGTAGCCTTTTGAGCCTTGGTTGCCCTGCTCTGGAACACCATCCGATTCCAAAGAGAACCAAAACCGAAATACCCACACGGGACGGGGGTGGGGTATTGCAGTGACCTTGACCCTGACATACAAAACAATTCCCTCCTCCCCCCAGCATTCCCAGGATCCTCCCAGAAGCTCTGTGAGGGGCGCCAGTACTGCCCCCACTTCATGGATGAGGGAACTGAGGCTCAGAGTGGTAAGTGAAGTGACCGCCAGGGGTCACACAGCTGGGCCACAGCAGTCCAGACTCGAATCCAGGTCTCCTGCCCCCAAACTCCAATGCCGCTTCCCTGAGGCCTGTCCAGATGGAAACTTCAGGAAGGTGTTGGCAGAGAGAGAGAACAGGAGCAGAATGCAGGTTGCTTAGAATTTTGACGGTCTGTTTCCCGCGTAGTGAGTTCCTCTATTTCTCTGGGCTGCAGTGAGACCATTCCCTCCTGAAGAAAAGTTGGTATTTCTGCCTGCAGGCTCCTTCTCCCTTGGGGCGAAGGTTCCCAAGGCAGCAGGGAAAGGGAGAGGCTGGTGAGAGTTCCTTGCACTGTCCCAGAATCCCATGGGGCTGGGACGGGGTCTGCGGCCCCTGGAGAGAGTCGAAGTTAGCAAGCCTGACAGATCCCCCAGCTGCCCACACCTGCTTGTGTCCACCCTGTCATCCCAGCCTGCTAACAAAGTCTGAGGGCCTCAGTCTGACTTTTGGATGGGCAAGGGGGCACCGAGGAGGGATGGCGAAGGGTAGCGACCGCCCTCCAGGGCTGCGTGTGATCACGATCAGTGAGAACACCCTAAGGAGGGTCAGAGAGGCCCTCAACAATGGGAGGGACCAGACAGCCTCCCCGCATGGAACCTCTCCCTTCACTGCCAGCTTTAAGGGCCAGCATGACATTTTGTTTAAGGAGCTGAAGCTGGTGGGCTTGGCAGGTTACGGTATGGGGGTGGAGACGCTGGTCCAGTGCTGTCCACTCTGGGGATCTACCAGAGGTCTAGGCAGTCTGGTCTGCCTCAATCAGCCTCCCCGAAGGATGTGCAGTGGACAACTCTGGGGAGCACCATTCCCATTGTGCAGTGGACAACTTACACGCTCGTAGGTGTCAGTCCGGTCTGGGAAGGGACCTTGCTATTGATTTTGCTCTGGGCCCTACAAATTATGTAGGCAGCACTGCCTCTTCATATAACCCCGTGGAACAGACATATTCTGCATTGTCACACCTATTCTACAGATGCATAAACTGAGGAATGGAGAGATGAAACGGCCTGCACAAACTCAACCCGCCTGTGAGCTGCAGAGCAGGGGTCCTCTTGCATGGACCTCCATTAAATAGCATCCGTTTCACTGGGGGTGGTGACCCTGTCGTTATGGCCACACACCTGCTGGGCCTGGTGGTGGACAGGTGACAAACTTGAGTGGCCTTTCCCTCTAGCTCTTAGAGGATAGGGATTTGGAGGATCTCATCAGTCTCTGGAAAAACCTCCAGTCTTTGACAAAGCAGTGAAAATGGCCTGCAGTCCCCCCACTCTGTTTCTTTCTTGTTCTGGAAGATGAGTGAGAGGACAATGGGCGGGGGGCGGGGGGGAAGCAAAGATGAACAAATGTCACAGAAAGTCAACGGCACCTCATCCGGCTAAGCGAGGTAAGGAGGACACAGAGAAATGTCAGGAAGGAACAGCCCCCAACCCAGGCCTGGGACCTCTGGAGGGTTCTGTCCACAGCTCTCTCACCCATGCCGAAAACCAAAAGTGCAAGACAAGCTGGTCCCTACCGCCTAGAACAAAGGGAGGCTGGTGTATCTTAGTCACTGCTGACTTCTGGCAAATAAGCGGCTTTAGGAGCAGGACTGCTTGTAAAGTTCCCAGCTCCAAGCTGGAGGCAACATATTCAAAGGGAAATAAGGACCACATCTATCGAGGTGATGGGGATGGGGAGACCTGGGAGCCTCTTGCAAGCTCGTAATGTCTGAGCCGGAATCTTAGATGCACCTGCAGTGGGTTCGACGCTCTCCCCAGCACGGCTTTTATTCCTTTGGAGTGGTTGGTAGAAGGAAGCTCAGAAGGGCTTATGTGAGCTTGGGAAGTTGTGTATGGGTTTTTAAAAATATAATAAAGTCCTCTACTACTCCCGAGGCTGAGCGCATCTGGGAGGAGGGGAGGAAATTGCAAGTGGTTTTTTTCAGCCTGAGATGGAAGGTATTGGCAACACGTTCCCGAGGAGAGGAAACGCTCTGTTAGCTCTGAGTTCTGAGGTGGCTGGATTCACACATAACACTCCAGCAGCTAAAGGCAACGAGGGAGCTCCAGGTTCCAGCTGAGCACGGGTCTCAGGGCTGGAAACCCTGGGCAGGGGGAGGGGGCAGGAGGACAGAAGGACCAGGACTTCTCTTTGCCTTCTTGACCTCAATTTGCTCCTCTGCAAAATGGGAGGCGGGAGGCCGGACTGGAATGGTCCCTTTGGGCTCAGACATTCTGGATTATGAATCTAGAGAAAAGGGACAGGCAGGAAGAGGTTATTCACTAATACGTGTGCTTCTTTGTTGTCACGGCGGACACGTGGAAAAGGACATAAATGTAAATCTCACAAATAATTGTTATCGCAGTAATTGCAAAGCAAACACCTATGTCACAGATGACCCAGATCCAGATAGAATGAATAATCTGATGGTGCCAGGATCCCTGCGTGGCCTTTCCCACTCACACCCCCTCCCCCGTCCTACAGGCACTCATTGCTTTGCTCTCCTGAAGGTCATTTCCTTCTCCATTTCAGCTTGCCACCGTGTATGCATCCCTGAATGATAAAGTTTAGCCTTGTCTGGTTTTGAACCACATACGAATGGACTCATACGGTGTATGTTACTTGTATCAGCTTCTTTTACTCAAAACCATGATTGTAACATTTGTGTACTTATGCAGATGAAGAAACGGAGCCCCAGAGAAGTTAAGCGACACATCAGAGGTCACAGAACTAGTCATGGCAAAGTGGGGCACGAAGCCACCCTTCCTGGTCACTCCACCACCCAGAGCCGTCAGCTGGGGTTGGTGACTTCCATTCCCAGCAAAATGGCAGAGCGGGTAACCTGAGAACGAGCGAGATGGCTCATATCCTGCTTCACTTTCTTTTTTAGTGTTTATTTACTTTTGAAGGAGAGAAAGAGCGTGAGTGGGGGTAGGGGTGGAGAGAGAGGGAGACAGAGAATCCGAAGCAGGCTCCAGGTTCTGAGCTGTCAGCGCAGAGCCCGGCGCGGGGCTCGAACCCAAGAACCGCGATATCAATCATGACCTGAGCCAAAGTCAGCCGCTCAAGTGACTGAGCCACCCAGGCGCCACCCACCCACCCCTCCCCCGCTTTTTTTTTTTAAAAAAATTTTTTTCAACGTTTTTTTAATTTATTTTTGGGACAGAGAGAGACAGAGCATGAACGGGGGAGGGGCAGAGAGAGAGGGAGACACAGAATCAGAAACAGGCTCCAGGCTCTGAGCCATCAGCCCAGAGCCCGATGCGGGGCTCGAACTCACGGACCGCGAGATCGTGACCTGGCTGAAGTCGGGCGCTTAACCGACTGCGCCACCCAGGCGCCCCCTTTTTTTTTTTTTTTTTAATGTTTTCCTAGTTCACTTCTTCATATATAAGTTGGGACAGGGGCACCTGAGTGGCTCAAGCAGCTAAGCCTCCGACTTTGGCTCAGGTCGTGATCTTGCAGTTTGGTGAATTCAAGCCCCAAGCTGGGTTCTCTGCTGTCAGCGCCCTCTTCGGATCCTCTGTCTCCCTCTCTGCCCCTCCCCCAGTTGCGCACTCTCTCTCTCTATTGAAAATAAATAAACATTAAAACAATTTTTTGAAAAATATGTAGGTTAGGACAAGGTATGAGAATAAACCCGAGTACCTGCGGTCCCCCCTCGTCTCTCATTTCAACAGTGAGCAAACTGATGGGAACATGGATTTTCTGAACCTCTTCAAGAGAGCTCACAGGCTCTTGCTCCTGAGGCTGACGCAAAGGTATCATAAAATCGCCACATTTTACAGCGGCTTGAGGCCAGAGGACTTTTTCAGCTCCTGCCGGGGAAATTGTTCTCTCGTGTTACCCTTGCCTTTTCCTGGACCCTCAACTTCATGCCAGGGACCCCTAGAGTCTTGAAAAACACCCTCAAACAATTTCCAACAGTGGCATTAAGTGGTTTCCTCATATTGTCTTCGGCGGGGCTCCCGGCAAGTCAGTTATGTCCTAGATGCAGAGAGCCTCTGGGTTTGGGGAACATAGTAGCAGCTGGGATGACACTTGGGGGAGGGGGATTGTTGGCTGGAGAGGAGAGATGGTGTAGGAGGAGAAAAGGATTGCTGAAGAAATTGGGCTGGTGGAGACCAGGGCATGGGAAGGAGGGCAGGCTTCCCAGGACAGCTCAGGAATCACAACACAGGGGTCCAGGCGCTTGGTGAGGGGGCAGGGTGGCAGGGACGAGGACTTGGACAGTGCCTGTCCTGGGTCAGGTCTTCTGGGGTACTCGCGACTGACTCCTTTGGCCCCTTCCAGGAGGGCACAGAGCTCCACCAGGCACCCCTAGCCTTGGTCTGAGGAGTGAACACTGGGCGGGACCCAGGGGCCCTCGAGACGTGCTGGGCACTACTCTGGGGACACCTGTGTGTGAACTCACTTGGGACTCACAGGACCTGACGCATTTTATTGGCATCATTGCTTTATGATAATGATTTTTTTTTTGACAAATGGGGAGACTGAGGCACAGGGAGATTAAACGACATGCTTGAGGCCACCCATTGGTGGAGCCAGGATTTGAATCCTGCCATCTGGCTTTCTTTTCTTTTCTTTTCTTTTCTTTTCTTTTCTTTTCTTTTCTTTTCTTTTCTTTCTTTTCTTTTCTTTCTTTTTTTAATGTTTTTTTATTTTTGAGAGAGACACAGAGCATGAGTGGGGGAGGAGCAGAGAGAGAGGGAGACACAGAATCCGAAGCAGGCTCCAGGCTCCGAGCTGTCAGTACAGAGCCCGATGCAGGGCTTGAACTCACAAACTGCGAGATCATGACCTGAGCCGAACTCGGCAGCTTAACCGACTGAGCCACCCAGGTGCCCCATCTTCTTTTTTCAATGTTAAAAAATGAAAGGATGGGACCAGGTGGGATGGGACCCAAGGTCCTTCCACATCCCACCCCTGGGATGGTTGATGGCCTTCTCTGCTAACTTAACTGCAGACTCTGGTGTCACACAGGGCCACAGAACAAACCTTACGATAAACAAGTGGCTTTGTAAAAGACGAGCCTGTCAGGCTAACCCAGTTTCCTTCCTTGACATCATGATTATGCGTGAACGGCCAGGCCTGGGGCGCATCCCGCCCAGTGGTTTGTGGGGAGTGGCCGGGAGCCAGGGGTCCCTCGGAGCTCCCCTCCCTGCTCTTGGTGTCTCTCTGAACCGGGCCCACGCCGTCCGGGACAGCTGATGCTGGGTGAGCCGGCCTGATCTCTTCTGCCCACCCCCCCCACCGCCCACCCCCCCCCCCTCCCGCGCTAACCCTGCCCGGTGCCCTTCTTGGGCTCTGAACCCGAAACGCCAGGACAGGGGGATGAAGACGGGTCTCGCGTCCTTTCCCCGTGGGGTAGCGCTGGGTTGTCATCAAGCGGGCTCACCTATGCAGAGTTGGGAACCCAGTGCTTTGCTGGCCTGCCTTGACTGCGGTGCCTGCTGAAGCAGAAAAGCAAAGATAAGCTGCGGAGGGAGGCACCGAGGGGCTGCCTGGTCAGCACTGAAGGGGGGAAGGGTCAGAGGGGAAGGGTCGGCCCCAGCTCTGCACTGAAGCTCTGTGTGGCAGGGTCAGGGGCTTGTGATGGCACTGGGCACCCCCACCCCCTCCTTGGACGGAGGCCGAAACCCAGACTCGGAGTGACTTGGCCACGTCCACACAGCGACGGATGGCAGAACCAAAATTGAAAGGGGATCTCTGGAGGCCAAGTCCGGGCCCGGTGCACTTACCCTTGCTGCCTTCCCCTCCGGTACCAGCTCGGCAGGCCCTACGCCCTGGTCATATGGGCCGGGCACCCGGAAGGCCCCAGATGGCAATGCTGAGGAACACGAGACTGTGAGAGATGAAAACGAGCTGGTCCCATTCTCTGGGGGAGAATGGGTGCTGGAGACTCAGCGATGCCACGCCCTCTGAGTTCTTGGGGCTCCGGCATCCAGAGCCCAAGAGCCCAGGTGTAGGACGGCCCGCAGCTCTGAGTCTCTGCAGGCCAGGAGAGACACAGCTGCCCCTGGTGCCTGGGGCGAGCTCTCTGCTTTCCCTCCAGGTCCCCGACACAGTGACACAGCTGGCCAACCCTCAGGACGCACGAGAGTTCTTTTACACTTCATGACAACCCTGTGAGGTTGATTCATCATTGCACAACAGCCTATTAGACATGAGGAAACTGAGGCATGGAAAGGCTAAGTACCTGCTTGTACTAGTTAAGTACACGGAGGAGGTGGAAAAACCAGGATTGCGAACCCAGACGGCTTGGCTCCCAGGTCCAAGCACCCAACCCTCAGGTCACCCACCTGGGGTAGTCAAGAAGCACCCCTCCCGCATTCCCCAAGGTCCCTGTGGCCTGTCACAGTGCCCCACCCGAATGGCAGACGCCATGCTCAGTGTAGGCCAGTCGGACTCTCTGGAGCTTGAGTCTCAGGCTGAGTGACAAAGGGGACTGGAGTCATCCTCCCAGAGGTGCCCCCAACAAGCCCATTTCTGGCTGAGTTCTTTGGAATTGCCTTTGTTTCTCCAGCTCTTCCTTCACCACTGCATCGCGTCCAGTTTCCTCTTAGTAAGGAAGGAGCCCCAGCAGGAGCCCCTGCTTGTTAGCCAGAATCGGGTTCTACAGTTCAAGAGTCCTGTGGATGCAACTGTCCCTCAAATGATTTGTTTCTTCTTTCTTTCTTTCTTTCTTTCTTTCTTTCTTTCTTTCTTTCTTTCTTTCTTTCTTTCTTTCTCTTTCTTTCTTTCTTTCTTTCTTTCTTCTTTTTCTTTCTTTCTCTTTCTTTTTTTCTCTTTCTTCCTTCCTTTCTTTCTTCTTCCTTCCTTTTCTTCTTTCTTTCTTTCTTTCAAGTTTATTTATTTATTCTGAGAGAAAAAGAGAGCATGAGCAGGGGAAGGGCAGAGAGAGAGGGAGAGAGAGAATCCCAAGCAGGCTCCGCATCGTCAGCACAGAACCTGTCGAGGGGCATGATCCCACAACTGTGAGAGCATGACCTGAGCCGAAATCAGGAGTCAGATGCTTAACCGACTGAGCCACCCAGGTGCACCGGCTTTTCATTTCATATACATTTAAAGTAAGCACTAACCATGTGCCCAAACAGGCCTGGATTCAAATGTGGGCTCTGCCACTTACTGGCTGTTGTGAGCCTGAGGAAGTGACCTCACTTCTCTGATCTTCAACCCTTTCATTTGAAAAACGAGGATATTACTTTGTGGTACAATTATAAAGATGATGCTCTGGCAAAGGAAAAAGCAGGTGCAAAGAATGAGAAATGAGTGTTTGCCTTTGACCACATTAATGGTTGCATTAATGGTCCCATCCTGTTACTCCTCCCTATGTCCATGCCCTTCGCCATGAGACTTTGCAGACCTGTCCTTACTGTGGGTGGGAGGTCCTTCCCTACCTCTTCACTCTGCGCTCAGCCCTGTGCTTTGGCCAATGGATGATAGCAGCCATGGCTCGGGAAGATACTTGAGATGGGCTTGCAGAATCGAGTGTGCTCTCTTATGCTGCTACAATGGTCTTCAGATGGCAACCCACATCATGCAGGGTTGAGTCCATTGGTAAAACTGTTGTCTATAGTAACTTGGGAAACAAAAAAGCTTATCTTTTTTTTTTTTTTAATTTTTTTTTTCAACGTTTATTTATTTTTGGGACAGAGAGAGACAGAGCATGAACGGGGGAGGGGCAGAGAGAGAGGGAGACACAGAATCGGAAACAGGCTCCAGGCTCTGAGCCATCCGCCCAGAGCCCGACGCGGGGCTCGAACTCACGGACCGCGAGATCGTGACCTGGCTGAAGTCGGACGCTTAACCGACTGCGCCACCCAGGCGCCCCCAAAAAAGCTTATCTAATGAACTCTTGGACTCGGGCAAAGAGATTTCCAGGCAGAATATTGAAAGCATCGGTTGGCTCTTATGAGTGTGTTTGGTAAGGTACTAACCGACGAGATGGGCTCAGAAAATAACTAGTGGGTGTGCAGACAGTATTAGAAGGACTACAGAGAAGTTAGCATCTGTTCTGTTGATATGGTTTTGGCCCCAAAAGTAGAATGGCATCAAAGACATAGGGAACCCACAGAGTTTTTGTAAACAGTTATATTGACAAAAGGACTCCCAGTCTGAATTAAAGAGACCGTTCAAAATGTAAACAGACCTCAGGGTAGGAGGCAATGTGATCGCTTAAAGGCTGTGTTTCATGATGCCTTCAGAAGTGGCCCGGGAAGGTGACAGAAAAGAGGCTGGAGCAGGAGCCATGGAGAACAGGGGAGAGGGGACCCTCTCCCAGAAGCAGATCTTAGGGCCGATCAGAGAATGTTACCCGCCCTGTGGGCTGGGGTAACGAGAGACATTGTCCCAGCAGGATTTCAGAATTGCTGCGGACCAGGGACCACTGTGGAAGTCCTTCTTTGCTGGTTTGAATGGCAGTGTTCATGGCAGATATCCCGTTCCCAGTTTACCACTGTATGTTGGAGGCACGGAAGATGGGCAGCTGTCCACGGGTCTCTGAAGGTAGATGTGATCTAGCTGTGTCTGGACTTGACGTAGATCATGAGAAAGTAGACTCCGAGCTTGATGCCATTGGTTGATTTGGATTCTTGCTATGGTAGTGAATTTTGAATGGGGTCCGGGGGGAGGACCTGAATAATTTGGGTCATAAAGGCCGAATGTGGTAGCTTTGACCGCACCAAGGGACCCAATTCTTCACCCTGTCCTTTGCATGTTCTCCTATTGTGGGCAAGAGTCCCTTCCCCATCCCTGACTCCCAGCTCAGCCCCGAGACTTGCTTTAGACAATAGGGTGTGAGCAGCTATCACAAAAGCAGAGCCTTGACAAGTGCTTCCCCCACAGGGCTTCCCCACCTTGCACCTCCGACGATGCCACGAGTAGGGCATGCTCAGGCTAGCCTAGCGATCCATGGAGGAGGACGATCCATGGCCCCAACCCAGCCAGCCAGCCAGCCAACCAGCTTCAGACTTCTGTCCATTCAAGGCCTATAGAAGGGCACCTGGGTGGCTCAGTCAGTTAAGCGTCCAACTCTCTGTTTCAGATCAGGTCATGATCCCACGGTTCCATGAGTTCGAGCCCCGTGTCGGGCTCTGTGCTGACAGCACGGAGCCTCCTTGGGATTCTCTCTCTTCCACTCTCTCTGCCCCTCCCCAGCTCATGCTGTCTCTGTCTTTCTCAAAATAAATAAATAAACTTACAAAGAAAAAAAAAGACCCATAGAACTACCCATCCAACTCAGTCTAAACCAGCTGACCCCGGGCAATCCACTCACAGGAAAACTAATGATTGCTGTTTTAAGTCACAGAAGTTTGAAGTGATTCATTATGCAGCAATAGCTGATTGGACATAGCTACAAAGTGGAGTTTTTCCCCACGGCAGGCTGCTAGCCATGCATGAAGACCAAGTGAAACTTTTCTCTTGTAAGAATTTTTCTAACACCAATCATGCTAACAACAAAAGCTACTACTTACTCAACTCCTATGGCCGGGTCTTGTGAAAAGAGCCACGTACGTATCAGCTCACTGAATTCCTGAAACAACCCTAAGGGGCGGGTGTGATTATTCCCATTTTCCAGATGAAAAATGGTGAGGCTCAGAGAGGTTAAGAAACCAGGTCTAGGTCACACAGCTAATTTGCAGCAGAGTTTGGATTCAACTCCAAGCCAGCCGACTCCACAACCTGCCTTCAGAGTGTTCTCTGTCCTACTTCTGGCTTTATTTATGGTGTGACCATGTTCACTGTAATCTCAAAGAGAAAAGAAAAAAAAAACTTGTAAAAAGAGCAAAAACAACAAACATTTTATTCCAAGTAATGTAGTAACTTTTTTTGTGTATATACTTGGCTGTACTCTAAGCGGTTGGTTTGTACGAGATGGTTAAAAAGGGGCCAAAGATAAAACGTTGCTTTTCCTCCCTTTTCCTGTATATGAAGTTGCTGTTTGTTTTTTCACGTTTGTTGTATGTGTGAAACAATGTTGTGCAACAATGGACCGGAATTTTATTTTGCTGAGTTGTTCTAACAAGAACAACAAATATAAGTGGGTGTAGGCTTTGTAGCCGATGGGGTTGGCTTCTTCCTTGGGAAGAAGTGACTCCATTTTTTAGGCTGTGCACAGGGTCACACAGCACTTGCTGGTTTTGTTTTCCCAATATAATTTTTTTTTAAGTTTATTTATTTATTTTGAGAGAGAGAGAGAAAGAGAGAGAGCGCAAGGGGAGGGGCAGAGAGAAAGGGAGAGCGAGAATCCCAAGCAGGCTCCACACTGTCAGCGCAGAGCCCAACATAGGGCTCCAACTCACAAATCGTGAGATCATGACCTGAGACGAAGTCGGATGCTTAACCAACTGAGCCAGCCAAGGGCCCCAATAGAAGCAATAGAAGACATTCTATAAGCAGGTGTCAGAGAATCGCAGAAGCGAAAGGCGGACACTCAGATAAGGTGAGGTAGAAACCGCAGGAGGCTGATAGGACGGCACCCCTAGGTCGGGGAAGAGGTCAGACCTCGCAACTGGGAGTGCAGCCCCATGGAATCGGGACTCAGTCTTCCTGGAAGGCCCTGCCTGGCTTGTGCAGGTGCCGTTGAGAGAGCAGAGATTATTTTTGACACGTCAAGGACATCAACGAACAGAGGTTGGGGCACGGAGTCCCCTTGGTTCCATACATAGAGGACGCCCACGGAGAAACCACGACACGGAGAAAATGAGGCTTGGACTGGGCATCAGAAGATGGTCAGGATTTGGGTAACTTAAGAAGAAATCTCAGGGAAGGATTCACTTACCCAAAGTCCTGGGACTAGCCTGGGGCAGGATGGGACTGACCACGGATCCAGGTGTGTGCGCTCCCTACTACCCCACATTGCCCTGGGGAAGGTCCCCGCCCTGGCAACTCCCAGCCTGGCCCTGAGCATATGCCTGTCCAGCAGCTGGCACCATGGCCGTGGGCACCTGCAGCCCTGGGTGAAAGCTGGGGAGAGCAGGTGACAGTGGCCTTCTGGGTGGTGCAGTGTGGTGGTGACAAGCACAGACTCTGTAGCAGGTGGCTGGGGACCTGTTCCTCACTCTGCTGCTAACCAGCCACGTGGCCTCAGGCAAGTCACTTAACCTCTTTTATTTTTAAACTTTTCATGTTGAGAGACTTACAGATTTATAAAAGAGTGGCAAAGAGATTTTACATATCACCTGTCACCACACGTCACATACCTGTCACCCAGCTTCCCCTCATGTTGACGTCTTACATCACTATGGTACATTCGTCACAGGTAAGAAATTAACACTGGTACATTACAGTTCACTGCATTCCAGGCTTTCCTCGCATTTCCGGTTTTTCCACCGATGTTCTTGTTCTGTTCTGGGATCCCCCACGGGATACAACACCACATTTAGATTCCACCTCTCTTTGCTTCGGTCCCCTCTGTTGCAAGATGGGGATGACGGCAATGATGGCACCTATTTCATCGTGAGGATCCAGGGGTGGACCACAGATGTCCGACACGGAGATGGTGCCTGGCACAGGGAGGTGCTGTGTAAGTGGAGGCCGTGATTATTTCACTCCACCTAGCAACGCCTTTGCGTGACCTCTGCAGTATGCCTTACGGGACCAGCTAGGACCTCTACCACTCACTTGGGACTCAGGTTCTTCTGTAACCCCTGGCAGGCTGGGTTGGAGACAGTCAACCCCAGACATCATCACTGAGACCCAAGAGGTGCTTCCCCCAACTCTACAGACTGACCAGGAGCGGTGGCTTGGGACTCACTTTGGAATCAGGCAGGCCTGGGTTCAAATCATGACTTGAACGAGATGGGGGGGGGGCATGGTTTGGCCACCCACCCTCCTGTCATCTAACAAGTAGCTACTAAGGGCCCACTGGTCACGCCTGGCACTGTGCTAGACATTTCCCCACACCCTCCCAGCAACTTGTAGGATGCTTGATGTTTCCATCCCCATTATACAGATAAGGGAACTGAGGCTCAGAGTGTTTGAATGAATGACTGAAGTCATCCAGCTAGGAAGTAAGGGAGCCAGGACACAAGCCCAGCCCCTTTGGGTGTGGAACCCAAACCATCAGCTGTTCTTCTAGTTGCTACTGCCTCTCTGAGCAGCAGCCCTGTTAATAACAGCAATAACCCCGGGTGCAGGTATGGCTCTAATCACTTTACATGAACTCAACCAGTGAATAAACTGTTTTTGTTTTAATTCACTCGCTCCTTATAATAACTCTTTAGGGTGGGTGCTATTATTATGCCTCTCTTACAGATGAGGCACAGAGATTAAGCGACTTGCCCGAGGTCACACAGCTGGAAGGTGACAGAGGCTTTGAATCCAGACTGTCCACCTCCAGCACTTGCCCTCCTCAGCACTGAGTCACCTGCTACGCACTCACCTTTTTTTTCTTTTTACACTCACCATTTTCTGTAGCCAGGATTTCACAGACTCAGGGTCTGAGGGCCCCACACGTCCCGGGGGTGGTGGTGGACAGGACACAGAGCTGTCTTAGAAATAGGAGGAGAAATAGAAGCAGAAATAGGGACCCAGAAAGAGGGTGGGCAGCAGAGCACGGTCGCGGACGGCCCGAGACCCTCCTCTCCAAGTCACGAGGCCGCCTGGAAGCCCTGGCCGAGTGCCCCGCTCTGGCCGTGCCGCCCGAGACCACCCTTGGGGAGCTTCCTGCTGACTCTGGGTTCTGGAGGCGGCCCCCAGGGAATGCCCTGATGGCCTGGTTGGGCATTTTTGCAGAAGCATCAGCTGGGGAGAAGAGGGCGGGCGGGGAGGGGAGCAGAGAGGAGATGGAACAACATGGCCAAGGCCAGGGGCAGCTGGGCAGAGTGGAGGGGAAGCCGGCATATGTGATTCCCTGTTAGCCAGGCGGCGTGTTCAAATGAGGACAAATATGTATGAGTGGGCACGGAGCCCACGGGGAGCCCAGCAGCACAGTGCAGAGAGGGCTTGGTCTGCCTGGGAAGTCGCTGCAGGGGTCTGCATCATGCTAGGAAAAGCAGGGAGTCTGAGTTTGCTGCAAAAGAAGGGGGTGTCTGGGGACGGGGAGAAGACGGAAGCTGTCCATTGTCATGCCTGCTGCCCGCCCTGAGGCCGATGGCCACTGTCAGCCACCCTCTCTTCCAGCCACTCTGGGAGGCAGGGATTATGGAGGTTCAGAGAAATGAACTGATTTGCCGAAGGTCACACAGATTACTAACTGCAAGGTGAGGTGTCTCAGATGGTATCCTGGTCCGAGGATGGTGGGGTGTTCAGGACTTATAGAGAGCTTCCACACCAGGCCGGCCTCCCAGCTTGCAGCCCCACCTGCTATCATTTGTGGCTTTGAAGTGCAGAGGGGACTCTAGGGCAGCTCATGGGCTCCGAGCTCACACCTAGCAGTGGAAGCAGCCACAAAGGTCAACCCACAGCCTTGGGGACAAGGACAGATTTGAGGGCTTTAAAAGACAGGCGCCAAAAAAAAAAAAAATTAAGAGGGCAAAGAAGGCAGCACTTTAGTTAGTTTGGAGTGGATGAGGAGGGAGGCGTTCAGGTGAAGGTTTAAAGAACTAGACCGAGAAGGGTCTTGAGGAACAGGAAATAGGCCAACAAGTGGAGAGAAGAGGGGCAGGGGCAGTGTTTGCTGCTGATTTTGCACTGAAGGCCCCAGTGAATGGCCTCCCTGAACCCACGCCTTCTGCAACGAGACTTTGTAGCTCCTCCCACCCTCGAATCAGGGATGCCCTTGGTACTGGCTTGGGCAGAGAGAAAGCAGCAGCAGTGTGCCAGTCCTGAGCCCAAGCCGTAAGAGGCCTTGCACGCCCCCACTCGCTCTCTTGGACCCTGGCCTCCTCGGTGTGAACAGCAGGGTCTAGCCTCCTGAGGGGAGGTAGCTGGAGGGATGGATGAAACGGGCGAAGGGACTCAGTACATGTATCACGACGAGCCCTGAGTAATGTATAGAATTGTTGAGTCACTGGGGCGCCTGGGTGGTCCAGTCATTAAGTGTCCAACTCTTGATCTCAGCTCGGGTCATGATTTCGTGGATCCTGAGATGGAGTACGGAGTTGGGCCCCACACAATGTGGAGCGTGCTTGGGATTCTCTCTTTCTCGGTCTCTCTCTGCCCCTCCACTGTGCGCTCTCTCTCTCTCTCTCTCTCTCAAAATAAATAAATAAACTTAAAAAAAAAAAAGAATTGGTGAGTCACTATATTTTGTACACCCGAAACTAATAGAACACTGTATGTTAACCATACTGGAATTAAAACAGAATAAATTAAATTATTGGGAGGTGTTAGGTTATGAAGGTGGAGCCCTCATGGATGGGATCAGTGCCCTTATGAAGGAGACCCCACAGAGGTGGTACCTTCTCTGCCATGTGAGAACACACGAGAAAAGGCCCGTCTGCAACCCAGAAGATGGCCCTCACCAGGACTGGACCACGCCGGTACGCCAACCTCAGACTTCCAGACTCCAGAACTGGGAGAAATAAATGTCTGCTGTTTATAAGCACCCAGTCTGTGGTATTTTCTTACAACAGCTCAAGTGGATAAGACATGGTCTGTGGACATCTTCCATTGCTCCATGGCTATATGGGGTTGGTTATGTCTACTATTCTAGGTGTCTGGAGTGGGGGGGAAGGCCTTACCCTTTTGCGGGCAGGGGGCATCTTAGATGTGCCCCTCTGCTGGAGTCACCAGTGCTGCTGGGGGTGGGGAGACCTGCACTCACGGAAGGAGCCCGAGCTGGGAGTCTGGACACGAGCCCTGGTCCTGGCATTGTCCCAACAACTGTGACTCTTGGGCAAGACCGTCCCCCAGTGGCTCAGTATGTCAAGCAGAGGGCAGGGAGTCGAGGGAAGCTTTGCAATCCTGTGCTGATCTCCGGCAAGCACCTTTGGCATTATCCCCTGAAAACCTGCATCTGAAAATCAGGCAAGGAGGCTACCTGTGTGGGATGCTTCCCACATGCTGGGAGCCCTCAGCACCTGCCAGTGAGCGTGATTCCCCAGGAGGCCCAGAGAGGTTCCAAGACATTCCACAGCCAGAAAGTGGCCAAGGCTGAGCTGGAACCCCAGTCTCGGGCCCTGTAAGGATGCTCTGTGCCACACAGCTGGGACCCCAGCTCAGCTGCACACCCACTCTGGCAAAAGCACAGGTAGGAAGTAGGTGAGAAGTGGGTTAGCTCCTCGGGAGGGGTCGAAACCGAGGCCTACTAGTTCTGTACCGAGGAGTGAAACTGGGGTGGGGGTGGTCCCAGGCCCTCTGTCCCCCAGGACAGGTCCCCGTGTCCTGACTCTGGGGCTCCAGTTGGAAATTGGAGTTGCAAGGCAGGCTCTCCCTTCCCCACCCAGGCAGATCCCGAGCCCAGCACTGCCACTGCTGTCCCTCGCACCCAGGCTGGAACCCTCCCCTCAGCCTGGGTCACTCTTAGGCTGCTTACCTGTGTGAGCTAAAGGGCCTTGGCCTTGGAGTCAGGCAGCCCTGAGTCAGGCCCTGGCTTTCTAACACTTTACCTCTCTGTGCCTCAGTTTCCTCATCTGTCAAATGGGAATAAGGAGAGCGATGACCTCCCGAGGTTGGGGGAAGGACAGGGCCCTTGGGTGTCTGTGTGTGGTTTGGATTCATGCGGCACGGGGTTGGGAGGAGGGGCCCTCAGGAGTGCTCCCCACAGACACACCTAGTACTGGTATCTCACTCCCCTCCTCAGAGAAGAAGTAAAAGCTGCTTCTGTCCCTCTCCCTCAGAGCACTTGAATGATCTTTTTTTTTTAAATTATTATTATATACTTATTTATTCTTGAGACAGAAAGAGACAGAGCATGAGCAGGGAAGGGGCAGAGAGAGAGGGAAACACAGAATCCGAAGCAGATTGCAGGCTCTGAGCTGTCAGCACAGAGCCCGATGCGGGGCTTGAACCCACAAACCGTGAGATCATGACCTGAGCCAAAGTCGGACGCCTAACCGACCGAGCCACCCAGGTGCCCCTTGAATGATCTTTTTTGAAAAAGCACAGTGATTTCCAAGGCAAGCCCAAGTCGTGAGCGGCTCCCGTGGCAGGTCCCACAGTTTGGACTCCGACCTGCAATTCGTTCCGCGGTCATGCTTTATTCCTGCTGAACCCAGGCCCCCGCCCGCACTCTCGGCCCAGGGCTCCTCCTGGGGCCCTCTTCTCCTCGCTCTCCCGGGATCTGCGGGCCTGCCGACCCCGAGACGCTCGCGCTGCCTCGGGAGATGACAGAGTTGGGTGTCTAGAACCCGCAGCTGCGCTCCCGCAGGAGCTCTGAGCTCCGCAGAGGCCCCAGGGGGCGGTGGCCAGCACCCCCCACCGCCCCGCTCCGCGAGGGACCTGGGCTCCCAGCCGGGTCCTCAGCTCCCCCTGCCCGTCCCCGCCCCTCCCCCCGGCCAAACACCCCCCCTTCCCCTCCTGCGGGAAAACCTCCCCGGCGAAAGGCTCCGCCCCCGAGCGGGCTCAGGAGTGGCAGGAAGGGCAGCCAATGACAATGGAGGCAGAGCATTACATCATCACTGTGGGCTCCCATTGGTTGGCAAGACAGCCTCCTGGGCTCCGCATCCGAACTGCGACTCCAGGCCTCTGTGCCCCAGGCTCCCAGAGCCTTGGGGTCAGGCTGGCAGAGAAGGCCCGTGTAGGGCAGAACGCTGGGCAGACGGAGGTCCGGGCTGTGCCACCGAGCAGGGGAGAGGCGTGGTGTCGGCGGGCGTCCCTTTCCTCACGTGCAAGAGAAGTTTCCTATTCTAACATCCTCCCCCACTGCCACCATTTTACAGAACTCCCAAGACCACCTTCTGCCGCCCCCCCCCCCAACCCCCGTTCCTCTACCTCCACATATTCACCCACTTGTGCGTCCTCCCTGCAGGGCTGCTAGCCCTCGGGGGACAGAGGTCTTGTCTGGCTCGCTCTCCGTTGCATCCCCGGAGCCTGGCAGGACGTGGACACGTATGATAATGGTTTGCATGAGCTGAATGTTTCCTAAAAGGCGGACGCAGCTAAGGCTTCTATGTTATTTTATTCATATTGTAAACATTAACTCTGCGCAGACATTGAGGCTGGGTGAGCATAACGGATGGTCCAAGGTCATAGACCTGGTGAGTGGGAGATTCGGCATTTGCACCCAGGCAGACTGGCTCTAGAGCCCTTAATCCCTATGCCCCGGGGAATGAAGAGCCAACCCTCGCTGTCGGGCCTGGTTTAAGCTCCCCAGCCCGATGGGCGGTCTTTGGCAGGAGGCTTCCTTGGCCTGGCTTGTCGGGGCCAGGCAGTTCCACTGAGCCGTCCTAGTGAGCTTGGGTGGTGATGGGGAAAAACCGTTGCTGGGATTTGAGGAGGTCAGTCCTGAAATGTCAGAAAGGATTTCAGCTCTTCTGCCACCCCGAGGATGGTGGCGCATACATCACAGCGAGCTGGCTCACGTCAGGTCATCCGTGGCATTCGATGCTGGCATGTTGCTTCCTCTTCTCTCCAGCCCCCCGCCCCCCATCTTTCTCTCAGTTCTAGTCCGAGCGCTGCGCAGATTCTCTGTGAGTGATCCTAAGAAACCGTGCCTCCTCTCTAGGCCTTGGTGTCCCCTCACCTGCACCAGGAAAAGGTGGGATGGATACTCTCAGACCCAGAAAACCTTTGGGGTCCAACCCGTGCCCTCCACTGGAGGCCTCTGGCCATTGGGCCTGTGCCCTGTTGTTTTGAGCCATGGGGGGTGCTGTCCCAGTGGTGCCAGGTGGGGGAGGGGGGAGTGCAGGTGTCTGAGTGCTGTGCTGAGGCCGGAGGGACAGAGAGAATGAGGCCCAGCAGGGGAACGCATACTTTAACGGATAATTGCAAAGCTTGTCTGTGAGTAGGAGCACAGAGAGAGAGCATTCAAGTCTGCACCGGAGTCTGAAGGATGCTTTGAGGATGAGAATGCAGCCCTTGGCTGAGCCTTAATGTGGCCCAGAAGTTTGTCAGGCAGATGGGCTGGGGAGAGGGAAGCATTCATTCACTTACTCACTCACTCATATTTTCTGAATAAATACAGAAGGGCATATTGTGGAAAAGAATGTATCAGGGGAAGATAGGACTGGGTACTTTCAAAATCCAGAGTGGCCTTCACCATGGGTGTTCAGAATCTCCATGTAGAGTTCCAGGAGGGGGCTGGGCCTCTCCCTTTTTGGCAGGCCTGACTGTTGGGTGCTGCCTCTCTTTTCCCCTTCCCACCGCACAGCCAGCCCATGCAGTGTCTGTGAGCTGCTCTAGAAGGATGTGACTCCGGGGAGGCTCTGGGAGCCGTGTATCCTAGCAACCGCCGAGGCTGGCATCAGCAGGGCTAGGCCCAGACTCAAGGTGTGTTCTAATTTTTCAGCCTTCTATTAATGGTGCATCTCCCACAGGGATGGGGGTAGGAAGGAAGAGGAGGGAGTGTTCCTTCTCGTGGAAGACTGTAACATCACCTAGGAAGTATTCCTACCAAAAGTCAAACCAGAATCTGATCAAGCCTCGACAGGTAACTCCTGGTTACAGAGATATAACCAGATGAACAGAGAAGCTCAAGAGAAATACCAGCCAATTATAACGGATGGACTTTATTTGGATCCTGAGTCTTAATAACAAACTAAAAAACAACAATGACAATAAAAACTGAGACATCCGATGAGACAATTGGGGAAATTTAAACACTGACTGGATATTTAATCATGTCAATGAGTGATTTTTTAATTTTTGAGTGCAGTTAAGATGGTTGGGACTATGCTTAAAAAGAGTCCTAACTGGGGCACCTGGGTGGCTCAGTCGGTTGGGCGTCCGACTTCGGCTCAGGTCATGATCTCGCGGTCCGTAGGTTCGAGCCCCGCGTCGGGCTCTGTGCTGACAGCTCAGAGCCTGGAGCCTGTTTCAGATTCTGTGTCTCCCTCTCTCTCTGACCTTCCCCCATTCATGCTCTGTCTCTCTCTGTCTCAAAAATGAATAAAAAAAAAAGAGTCCTAACTGCTGGGGAATGCAAACGGAAATATTTGTGGATGAAATCATCAGATGTCTGGAGTGTGCTTTCAAGTCATGCACGGTGGAGAGGTGGATGTGGGGGGTTACATGCAATGAGATTAACCCTGAGCTGATAATTGTTGTAGTTGGTGATGACGGGTGCTTGGGGTCATACTACCCTATTAATTTGAGTCATATGAAATTGCTGATATTTGACCACTTTTGACCTTCAAAATGGCAATTTCATATGGTGCAAACTAATTTTTTGGTATATGCTTGACATTTTTTCCTAATAAGGTATATATATTTTTTAGAGCAGAAGGAGAGGTCCATGCCTGCTTTTCCAGAAGTCTCTGCACTAGGAAAGAGGTATCGTAGGCTGGGACTAAAATATGTAGCACTGTCATGAGAAAAGCTGAAAACAGCCCTCCGAGGCTTTTGTAACCTGTGTGAATTATTTTCTGTTGAACTAGTAATAATAGTCATTCATGATTTGCTGGCCACTGACAGCAAATGTTCAGCGTCTTGCCTGGGTATGTTTGAGCTGCAGAAGGTGGCTTCATTGATTTATTTTTTATTTTTTTTTAAATGTTTATCTTTGGGGGCGGAGGGGCAGAGAGAGAGGGGGAGACACAGAATGGAAAGCAAGCTTCAGGCTCTGAGCTGTCAGCACGGAGCCCAATGGGGGGGCCGGAACTTGTGAACTGGGAGATCATGACCTGAGCTGAAGTTGGACACTTAACCGACTGAGCCACCCAGGCGCCCATTCATTGATGGCCAATTGCTCAATAAGAAACAATAAAAAACTGAATCCAAACAAGCAAGTCACTGGGCATCAAATGGAAATTCTTGGCTTATGAAGGCAACTTGGGTCATTCCTGGAGTTTCTGGAGATACACTAGCCTTGTGGGACATTGTCTGGAGGATCCCCGCAGTGGGTGCAGAGGCAGGCCTGGGACTTCAGCCCTGCTTTGTTCCGTGGTCTCTGCATATCTCTCGACCTTTGGAGCCACAGCGTCAACTCTTACCTTTTTTGGGACTTGTGGTTTCCTGTACCTGGAAAAGGCTGGGGTTTTCCATTAAGTCCCTTCTCTGGTTGCTGTTTCTGTCTCGATGATGAGTTAGTTACTAGATCAACCAACAAGGTTTTCTTTGTTTCAAAAATATTTATTTACTTATTCTTTTTAAGTAGGCGCCACACCCCACATGGGGCTCGAACCCACGACCTCAAGATCAACAGTCACATCCTCCACCAACTGAGCCAGCCAGGTGCCCCCTTATTTGTTTTTAATGTCTTCTCTTTGCTGACGACTGTGGTGGGTGCTGGTTTCTTGTCTTAACAAGCTCACCAATCAAATCCCGACTCTACCTCTTACAAGCTTTGTGACCTCAAGCAAGTATTTCATCTCCGTTTGGGCCTCAGTTTCCTTACTTGCAAACTGGGGGTAATGAGAGTTAATACCCTCGTGTAGGGATTTTGTGAGGATTAAATAAGATAAAGCCAAGTACTTAAAGCAGGCCAAGTACTTAGTGTCTGGCACATTGTAGGGCCCAGTGAATTGTAACTACTAGAACTACTATAATTATTATTACATAAAGCCCTGAGTGTTTAACAGTGAATACAGACCCTGTGGTTCCAGTGATGTGTCATGTAAGACATCCTAGGGGACTGCTGTCACAGGGAAATCTTGCACTAAACCTTGAAGGATAAGAGAATCGGAAAGTACCAACTGCCCCTCAATATTCATTCTTCCCCTTTTTCTTAATAACAAAATCGAGACTACATTTTCCAGCCTTCCTTGCTGTTAGGTTTGGTCATGTGACTAAGTTCTGGCCAAAGAAGTGAAAGCACATGCTTTAAGTAGGACTTCTGGAAAGCCTGCTTAAAAGAATCTGACTCAGCTGGGAGCAGAGTCCCTTTATCCCTCTTTCTTTTTTCTGTTGGTCTGGAATGCTGATGTGATGGCTGGAACTCCAGCATCTACTTTGAAGTATGAGTTGACCTTGCAGACGGAAAATATGCACTGAGGATGATGGAGCATGATGGGAGCCTATTTTTTTTTAAATGATACTATGGAGCCACTATGCTGTCCCTGAACTGCCTATCTCTTTACTTTTTTGTGTGACAGAAACAAACTTCTATATCACATCTCCCGTTTTTTCCTGTTATTTGAAGCTGAACCTAATTCCAGGGGTCATATTCAAAATATTAAACACCAGAATGGCATGGGCACTGACAGGTCCGAACAAACTCTGGTCATAGTGCTAGGGTACCAGATGAAGGGCTAGGATAGCAGGGAGATTGGAGCAGAAGATATTTATCATGTAGTATGGAAGTATTTTAATATTTTAGCCACCAGTCCAGCTATATCAATACATATCAGCTGAAAACTAGCTGAATACCAGCCCTGCTTATTCTTAGCTGATACAACAAAGTTTGAGAATAGCTAAAAAGACAAGAAGGACTTCGGATCATGGGCACAGCTTGAGTAGAGGTTTAGTGGGTGAGTGAAGCATGGTGAGTTATGAACACTGAGAACTCTAATTCAATCTGACTTGATGGGAATGTTTTTTTCTTTCTTCTTTTTCCAATTTTTTTGTGTTAAAATACATGCGTGTAAAATCATTTTAACCATTTTAAAGTGTATAGTTCAACAGGATTGAGTACATTTATACTGTTATGCGATCATCACCACCGTCCATCTCCAGAACCCTTTCATCTTGTAAAACTGACACTGTCCCTGTGAAACACTAACCCCTCACGTCCCCCCCTCCAGCCCCCGGCAACCGCCATTTCACTTTCGGTTCCTGTGATTTTTTTCTACTC
The DNA here is from genome assembly GCF_028749965.1 of Puma concolor. NCBI lineage: Eukaryota > Metazoa > Chordata > Mammalia > Carnivora > Felidae > Puma > Puma concolor. The sequence continues at coordinate 14,553,768 of NC_141672.1, read as the reverse complement.
CAAGTACTTCAGGTAAGTGGGGCCATAGAGTATTTGTCTTTTTGTGACTGGCTTCTTTCACTTAGCATAATGTCCTCAAGTTTCATCCACACTGCAGCACATGTCAGCATTTCCTTCCTTTGTAAGGTTGAATAATATTCATTTGTATATATATGCCACATTTTGTTTATTTCTTCATCCATCAACGGACACTTGGGTTTCTTCCATGTTTTCGCTGCTGTGAACCTGGGCGTACATATTTGAGTCCCTGCTTTCAGTTCTTTTTGGTATATACCCAGAAGTGGGATTACTGGATCATTGGGTATTTCTATTTTCAATTTTTTGAGGAATCTCCATACTGTTTTCCACAGTGGCCGCACCATCTGACATTCTCCAAAACAGTGCACAAGTGTTCCGATGACCCCATGTCCTCACCAAAACTTGTTGTTTCCCGTTTGGGGATAGTAGCCATTCGAATGGGTGTAGGGTGGTATCTCATTGTAGTTTTTTTTTTTTTAATAAATAAAAAAAATTAATGTTTATTTTTGAGAGAGAGAGAGACACACAGAGTGCAGGCAGGGGAGGGGCAGAGTGAGAGGGAGACACAGAATCCGAAGCAGGCTCCAGGCTTTGAGCTGTCGACACAGAGCCCGACACGCGGCTTGAACCCATGGACCGTGAGATCGTGACCTGAGCCAAAGTCAGATGCTTCACTGACTGAGCCACCCAGGTGTCCCTCATTGTAGTTTTGATTTGCATTTCCCTAATGACTAGCAATGCTGAGCATCTTTTCATGTGTTTACTGGCTATTTGTATATCTTCTTCAAAGAGAGAATGTTCTTTTGAGCGAATGTGTGTATGTGTAGATTATAAAAGGAGCGGGAAGATAACATCAGAGGTCACACAAATCAGGTAACGGAAGCTAGTGAGAGGTAGATTCAGGAGTATTCTTGAATTTCAGCATTTGTGGGTTTTGGAGTACACGAGGGACTAGATGGCCATGGGAAGTAAGAATCTTGGTTCTGCAGTGCTGGGGTGTGTGTGTGTGTGTGTGTGTGTGTGTGTGTGTGTTTCAGTTTCCATTGCAGTATAACCAGCCATCTCTATTAGTCAAAGAAACACAAATCCACCCAGAGTTGAGGGTGAGCAGGCCTGGGTGCCTCCTCTCACGGGAGGGATGTCAAGGTCACATTGCCAAAACATACGTGAGGTGGGCCATGCTATTGCAGCCATCTTTGGATGCGACAACCTGGCACAGGAGGTGTCCTTCCTTTTCAACACTGGTCTTGTTAAGAAGCCCCTCGGGGTGGAAGCCTTCTCTTTCTTCCCAGTCCCAGCCTGCTCAGAACTAGGAGGAGGTTCTTACTGTCTTCCAAATGGGATACACAGTGTGCACCTAAATTATTTCTGGAAACCAACTATATCTTTGGTGGAAAACGTCCAAGAAAAAGCTTAAGCACTGAACTAATTAGCTAATGTAATTGAAACAAACGGAATAGTGCAGGCTCTAAGTATGACTCGAAAATGCAGAGAAATGGATTTTTCAGTGGGAGGTGATATAGTTCCCATCACTACCCAAAATTACTGGCTTTATGAGTTATTCATTTAGCAGAATTTCCTGAATGCCCACGAGGTGCCAAGCACTGTGCTGGGTCGAGGTTGAAGATGCAGATGCCCCTGTAAGATGCTTAAACTTAGCAGCAGAGAAGAAGAAGAAGAAAAAGAACGTAGACTCGCTCAGCGCTCTGAGGGAGGAAAGCAAACGGTGTCTTGGGGACATGGAAGGGTTGGGCTCTAGGATTACCCTTGGGCTGAGTTTCAAAGGAGTGTAAGAGTCCTAGGAACTCAGGAGTAAAGCAGACACTGGAGAATTTACAAAGAACTTTTATACCTATGCTTTGATCTAACTTTCTTGACAGCTGCGTAAGGGAGTTCATCCCCATTTTTTTGGATAATGCTCAGAAAGATCAAGTGGCTCACTCAAGGTCATGCAATTAAAATCAGAGATGAAAACTTGAGCCTAGTTCTTCTGACATGTTTTACTTTCTTTATTGGATAATTAACTTCTGGGGAACAGCTGTTTTCTTCCCTGATGCCAGATCAATGACAAGTGAACAGATCTGAGCTAAAATCATGGAGGGGAGAGAACGATGATCTTTTATCATTTAGATCCCCCAAGGTCACTCTCAGTTTTGACATCCACACTGGCAGGAAGAGAGAGAGAGAGAGAGAGAGAGAGAGAGAGAGAGAGAGAGAGAGGAGGATTTTTTGGCCAGGTCAGGATGTGGTGTTCATCACGTTCCCCCATGTTCTATTGGCCAGAACACAGCCATTGGGGCCCCATCTCAAGGTCAAGGTGGCTGAGAAACATAGTCCCCAACTAGCCAGGCACTTCCCTGCACACGAAGAAGGAGGAGCATGATTGTTTGGTGTTCAAGTGGTCCTCTCTGCCACAAGCCAACACTTATAGAGCACTTACAATCTACCGGGCAGCATTGTAAAAGCTCCACCTGTATTAATGCATTTGATCTTTGAAACATAACTCTATGTGGATGTACTACTTACAGTCCCATTTTATGGCTAAGGAACCTGAGGCACAGAAAGGGGTAAGCAACTGGGATTCAAACTGACATCCTTGCTCTGGACCATGGAGCCTGGCTGTCCCCACCCCATGCATCATTCATCAATTTCTCCTCTGAAATGTGGCCTGCACTTGGCTTCTCCTCTCCATTCCTCTGCCACCGTTCCGGGTCACACCCTCTTCATATCTCATGTGTCCCCATCCCCTGGGTTGTCCCCTCCTATCCACTCTCCCCTCTGCTGCCAGTGATCTTAAGTGTCAAGTGTGGTTCTGTCTCTGCTCTTTCTTACCAGAACTTGGGTGGTGTCCTCAGGATAAAGTCCTGCCTCCCTTCATCCTTCACTAGCCTCTGTGCTCCAAACACTCTGGGGTTCAACCTCTCTGAGCTTCTCACCAGTCCCTGTACTCACCAAGGAGCCCAATTGTGAATCCATGCTTTTGCGATGCTGTTCCTTCTTTCTGGAATGTTCTCCCTCTCTTGCATTTGCCAAATTCCCAGGTCCTCAAGACAAGGCTCAGAAGCTGCCCACCCCATCCTTCCCTTCCAGGCCTCCCCAGGCAGGTCCTTCACCCCTTCTTCTGTGTTCCCCAAGCTTGTACCCGGACCCCACCCCTTCCCATACTGCCTTGTTGTTGGCTCTATACTCAGGTGTTTTGCTTTCCCAGACCAGGAGCAACATAGGGTCGGGAGGGTGTCTCATCCATTGTCATTCCCATGGGGCCTGGAACAGTGGCTGAGCTTTCACACTGTCACAGCAGGAAGAAGGGTGCCTGTTTTCTATGGCCTGTTCTGCCTCTGCCTAGATTTGACCCTGGTTGACTTCTCTGTTATGGGAAAGCATTTGTCTATTCATGGATTCTTGACCCTGGGCACCTTGTAAAAATGACTGATGGCCACACACCATCCCAGTGATTCTGATTCCCCTGTTCCCCAGTGATGCTACTATGCAGTCAGGGTTGAGAACCACTCTGAGTGCTTCTCTGGTTTTAACGTATCCACAACCCCCCTGGGATGCTGCCGAAGCGCTGGTTTGAATCCAGTAGGTCTGGGATGCGGTTGCAGTGGCTGCGTTTCTCACGAGCTCCCAGGTGATGACGATGCTTCTGGTTCATGGATCACGATGTGAGTACAAAGGCCTTAGATGATCTGACCATCCCTTGCCTGACATTCAATGCCACTGAGATGGGAGGAGGAGGCCTGGAGGCCTGCATGAGGGGTGAGGGAAGGTGGTGAGGTTGGGGAGGTGGCTCATACTCGAGAGCTGCCACGGAGGACACATGGGCAGCACGTGGTGACACTTGGCACACAGGTGGTGGAAGTGCTTGCGTGCATGGTCCTGCTGATCATCGACAGCTAGTGTTTACCACGTGCTGGGCACTTTTCTAGACTTCTATTCCAGTAACTCACTTGATCCCCCCTCCCATTTTATAGATGAGGAAACAGAAGCCCATTAAATAACACATCTAAGGCTTGCAGCTGGGATATGACAGAGCCCAGGCTCCAGACTGTGTGACGGCTCCTTTGCCATGTTGTCCCTCTAGTGTCTGAGCCAATGCATACTCATTTATTTGCCCATCACACCAAACATTTGATGAGCCCCTGTTCTGAGCCAAGCTCAGGGTTGGACACAGGGAAAAACAAGGGGATCGCCACCCAGGACGGAGCCCAAAGGCAGACCCTGAACATTCACCTGGAGGGCTTATGGAAGGGACTGTCTGGCCCCCACACAGAGAACCCCAGCCTCACCTGCACGTGGATGAGTAGCTTTTAACATCGGCCACAGCCTGATGACCTGGTTAGGTGGACGGTCAGTGGACAACCACACACAGGACTCTGGACACGAGGCAGGCAGAGCAGCCTGGGGCGGCCGCCCGTTCCTCCTCAAGACCTTCCTCTCCCGTCCAGCTTCTCAGGATGTCGGTCCTCCTCAGGCTCCAGCTCACTCCACCATCTGAATCTCATAGTCACAGCCCATGGGCCATGTAACTGCCCGTCTTTAACAAAATCAATGCCATTCTATTATTTATTAATTGCTTTGTTATTATTTTGGTGGATGGAATAGGACACTCAGCCCTCTGGGCTCCTGTAAAACAAATTGACTTCCAGCCCACACCACTTAGATAATAATAAATCTTCATGTGGGAAAGCCGGACGGGTGCACTGGGACACCATGGTTTCCTGTATCCCTGGCTCCTGGGGACTGACTGCCTTCACCCGACTTCAGGTGGTTCTCACAGAGTGGCTAACCCATCTGATGACCTTGGTAGCTAAGGTCTGAGCTCTCCCTCAGGGTCCCTGGTTACTATGGCAGCTGATGTTCTAAGCTCCAGGTTGGGGAGAGGGGAGGGAGACCTGGTCAGGATGAGAGTTATCCAAGCCAGAGGGAAGCGGATGAACCAGTGAAAGGCTTATTTTTTCAAATATCTTTTTTTTTTAATTTAAATTCAAGTTAGTTAACATACAGTGTAGTCTTGGTTTTAGGAGTAGAACCCAGTGATTCATCCCTTACATATGACACCCAGTGCTCATCCCAACAAGTCTCCTCCGTAATGCCCACCACCCATTTAACCCATCCCCCCACCCACCTTCCCTCCAGCAGCCCTCAGTTTGTTCTCTATATTTAAGAGTCTTTTACAGTTTGTCTCTTTCTCTGCTTTTATCTTATTTTTCCTTCCCTTCTCCTGTGTTCATCTGTTGTGTTTCTTAAATTCCAATGTGAGTGAAATCATATGATATTTGTCTTTCTCTGCCTGACTTATTTTGCTTAGCATAATACACTCCAGTTCCATCCACATTGTTGGCAAGTGGCAAGACTTCATTCTTTTAGATCACTGAGTAATATTCCATTGTATATGTATTACCACATCTTCTCTATCCATCCATCAGTCGATGGACATTTGGGCTCTTTCCATAATTTGGCTGTTGTTGAGAGCGCTGCTATAAACATTGGGGTGCCTGCGCCCCTTTGAATCAGCATTTTGTATCCTTTGATGAAAGGCTTTTTCAAAGCCAGTCCCTCCTTGGTCCCAGCTCCTGTCCCACTGGGCTGTCACGTCTGTTGGCATCGCTGTCATCTCCATCAGGCTGGGAGCTTCTCTATCATCCCAGGAGCCAGTGTGGAGTTTGACAGAATAGATGATGTCATGTGCACCCCACTGAAAGGGAGAGCCCAGGGATTATAATTCCAGTACCTGTACCCAGCCTGGCATCTGCCGTTTGTGTTTGATTCTTTCCAACAGCTCACATTTGTGACGCATACTTCCAATGCTCTGGCATACTGTTTATTCACGGTCAGTATTTCCACTTGATGAAATCCTGTGGGATTCTGCAACTTATATAACAAACTCTTAGGGAGCATTTACTATGAGCCAACCCTGTTTTCCGTGTTACTGACTCATTGACTCCTTATGATAGCCCTCTGAAGTTGGTACAATCATTATCCACACTTGGCAGAAATCTGAAACGTGTGGAGGTTAAACAAACCTGCTAGTAAGTGACCTTCAGCTAAGCTTTCTCTCCCAGTCTCATTTCCAACCATTCTTCCCGTTTTCTGATGCTGTATGCTTGCCTAGATCTTCATGAAGTAGCTTCCAAACTTTTTTTCTTATTATGTAAAATGCAAAGTTCCTCAGGTACTTCCTTTGCCCAAGCCGCATACCAGAATCCAGCAAAAGATATTATACAATTACTATGAATGTGCTAACCTCGCTCTGCCAACATTTTGTTATAATAATAATAGCTAACATTTGGAGAATGTTGACAACTCTATGCCACAAGCTTTAAAAAGTTTATAAATGCAGAAACTGAACTTCGGATAGGTTAAGAAACTTCCAAAGGTCTCACAGCTAATAACTCTTTGTGTGTGATTCAAAAACTTTTTTATTATTGGGATTTAGTTGACATACCATGCTATGTTAGTTTCAGATGCACAAAGCAGTGATTCAACAGTTCTATGTGTTACTCAGTGCTCGTCACGCGGAGTATAGTTTCCATCTGCCTCCATAACTTCCAAGCTTTTTGATCATGCACTCCACCAGCAAAATTTCTAACCATCCATCCTTCTAACATATGCATACTTGAGTGTGTGAGCACGAGTGGGGGAGGGGCAGAGAGAGGGAAACAGAATCCAAAGCAGGTTCCAGGCTCTGAGCTGTCAGCACAGAGCCCGATGCGGGACTCGAACTCACAGACAGAGAGATCATGACTTGAGCCAAAGTTGGACGCTTAACCAACAGAGCCACTTAGGTGCCCCCTTCATAGGAGTCTTTTAAAGACATCTGTCCACTTAGAGTTGATTTAATGAAAAGTAGGCAGTTGCAAATCCAGTTGCCCAGGCAAAGCCGAACTACCATATACTGAAACCCCATTGGGAGAGAGTTTCAGTGTATGGTCCCTCCAACGCTGTGGCCACCTGATCTGGGACAACCTGGAGGTCAGTTTGTAAATTCAACATCAATAAAGCTTCGTTTCTTTCTGAAGTTTTACATACAGGTCTGAATAAAAATCCCAATACTGTCTTCCTGCACTCAAATGAATTGGCTTTCCAAACCCCCCGGGGTCCACTCCCTGCCTCCACCCCCATTATAATCTATGGTTTTGCTCCTTTAATGTTTAGTAGAATTTCCAGAGTTCTTACACATGATTCAGACATTTTTACACAGATTAAGTCTTTGGTTGAGCAAATAAACATTTAAAAACATCCATCCACAGATAATTATTTGATTAAATACATGCTCGGAAACACAAACAGTTCTGAAAAACACTTTTATGTAAGGTATTAAGTTCAAAATAGGTGATCTCATTTGGTATTATACATGGTAGAAAATTCTAAGCTTGATTTTAAGAGATCAGATAAACAAATGCTCTGGAGAGCTTATCATTCTTTTAAACAGTCCTTCCCTGCCTGTCACTTGTTGGGTCCACATTTGTAAAGCAACGCGCATGGGTCTTAGGGGGTCACTGGCTGGAGAGATCATGGGATTAGTGAGCCCAGCTGGCCGTGTAGCTCCCAAATAAGCAGAGATTTAATAAGGGAAACACCTGAGTCTCATAGAGGTGAAAGGTCATACAGACAGTTAATGGTGGAGCTGGATTAAAAGTCAGGTCTCTTTATGGCAGCAGCATACCAAGCAAGCTCTTTATTCTTTGGTATATTAGTTACACACTAGTGTTGTGTAATAAGATGCTCCCAAACCCAGGGGCTTAAGATGGCCATTGATTATGATCATGTTCACGGGTCTTCAGGCCCAGCGCACCTCAGCTAGGCTGGGCTGGTTTCCAGAGGCCCAGCCCTGGGCTCCAGGCCCCCAGCTGCAGGTTGAATTCAAGCCCGCTCTACATATAACTCGTGTTTCTTGGCCCAGTAGCTGCTGGGGGTATGTGGTCTGTTCCACTTGTCTGATTCTAGGGCTCAGACTGAAGAGGCAGCTTCTTCCATCCAACAAGTGGAGCTCAACAGGGCAAGTCCAGCTGGGTGAATGCATTTCAAGCCTCTGCCCACTAAATGGCCACCAATATTCCAATGTCACTTGTGTGAGTTACATGGGCAAGCCCAAGTCCAAAGGGTGGGGAAGTACTCTCCGTCTACCATGAGGCTGTAGTAGATGCAGATTTAGAACTCTGATGGGAGAGGGACAAATTTGAACCAATAACTCAAGTTATGTACCTGGTTTAAGTTAGAGGCATGCTGTATTGGCCCCAGCATCATCTGCCTTGGACTTGTATGTGCTGGAGCATTTTGGATGATCTGAGGAGGAGGGACACTCAAAGTGAAGGTAAAAAGGCTTGTCTCCTCCATTTTGGTGAGATATTTGAATAAGTGGGATGATTTCCTATGCCTCCCTGGGGCTCTGAAGGGCTTTTATTCAGCCCCTGAGTGCAAAGGTGGTCCTGGCTGGTAGCCCCGGGTTTCCTGGTGTAGGGCTGGGGAACCTGTGTGGCATCTCTTCAGGGGCCCCATGAGAAGTCCAGAGAAGGCCCTGGATGGCACCATGGCACTGCCCAGGACCCCTACCCCCCACAATAGGCTGAACTCTGCAGGATGATGGAAAGAGCAGATGTGAGGTTGCAAAAAACGGATGCGACCTAGTCGTCCCCCAAATACCCACAGTGACAGAGTAAGTCCAAGCTTCTCTTCATACAGTTTCCCAGAAATGCCCCAGTTCTCACAGAGGAGAGCAAGCCCCTGCACATTCACAGGGGCCAAATCCCCAGTGGCCTGAAGGGGCCTGGACTTGCGGTGGCCGCTGGCCCAGAAGATGGGGCTGGGGCTGGGGCTGGGAAGGATTGCACTTCTGTCTCTATTGCAGTCTTTGATTTTCTTTAATGTTTTATCATGAAAAATTTCCAAACATGAAGAAAAGCAGACATAGTAGTGTATTGAGCATTCTGACATGGGCTTCATCTATTGGTAACTAATATCACCCTAATACTTTTATCATGCCAAAATTAATATTTCGTTGCTTAACATCATCTAGTACCCTTATTCTGCCCCCAGTTCTCTTAAAAAGCCTTTTTACAGTCACTTGTTTGAATTAGGATTCCACACATTGCATTTGGTTGGCATGTCTCTTAAGATTCTTTCAGTCTGTAACAATTGCCCCTCCTTTTAAAACACCATTCGTGGGGTGCCTGAGTGGCAGCCAACCCTTGATTTTGGCTCAGGTCATGATCTCACGGTTCGTGAGTTCAAGCCCTGCGTCGGGCTCTGCACGGACAGCGCAGATCCTGCTTGGGATTCTCCCTCCCTCCCTCTCTCTCTCTCTCTCTGCTCCTCCCTAGCTTGTGCTCACATGTGTTCTCTCTCTTTCTCTCAAAACAAATAAATAAACATTTAAAAAATAGGGACAACTTTGACTCGGGTCATGATCTCATGGTTCATGAGTTCTAGCCCTGAATCAGGTTCTGTGCTGACAGCTCAGAACCTGGAGCCTGCTTCGGATTCTGTGTCTCCCTCTCTATCTCTGCCCCTCCCCTGCTCACACTCTGTCTCTCTCTCTCAAAAATAAATAAACATTAAAACATTTTTATAAAAAAAAATAAAAACACCATTCCTTTGTCAAAGAAACGCAATCATTTGCCCTATAAAAAGTCCAACATTCTGGATTTGACTGTGTTCTCGTGGTGGTGTTTGGCACGTTCCTCTCTCCTCCATTTTTCTGTAAACTGGAATATCTAGAGGCTTAAATAGATCCAGATTTAGTGTTTAGGGAAAAGAAATTACGTTGTGGGTACTGCTGTGTACTCGTGGGCATCCCATCAGGAGGATGTTCTATTCGATGTCTCACATCGGTTGTGTGATGTTGACTGATCAGTCAGTGCAGGTGCTGGAGCCTGACCTATTCTAAAGTTCTCCTTGAGTCTTCTACCCCTTTCCACCAGCTTTAGTAGCCATTGAGTGAATAGACCCATTATTTCATTAGGAGTTGCAAGGGTGATATTCTAATTTTATCATTTCTCCTGCTTTTATTAGCTCTCATCCTTCTATAAAGAGGAATGTTCTCACATCAACCATTTGGTTATCTTGAAGATGAGTTTTACAGGAAAGGCATGATAAGTGCTTGAAGTGCTTGATTCTTTCTCTTTGACGGTCTTCTTTCAAAGTGATGAGATAGTGCCTGAGCAAACCTCCACAGGTGGCCAATAAAGGACTGTTTTTGTTTTTTATTGCAGCCGTTATGATCAGTAGGTTTTTAACATATTTACGTGCTTTACTCCATTTTGGTCGTTAGTCTTCTTGACAAATAAATATTCCCATCTTTGGCCAGGGGGAGCTCATTCAAGTTGGTTCTCGTGTCCTTTTTGACATGACCCCAGTAATCACTGCCTTGCTTTCAAACAGAACAAGAGGATCCAGACTCATCCTGTACATTTCCTGCCCCATCCCTAAAATCAGCCATTTCTCCAAGGAACCCTGGTTTTCTTTCAGTGAGAAAAGGTACTCAGACATCACAATCTAGATATTAAGTATTGCAATTGGGTTGTTACTGCTTCTAAGACTTTTCAGTGGACAATGCTAAGGGGAAAACTGCATATTTTAGAAAGAGGGAAAAAATCCTGTGATACTGATATTTCAAATTTAATTAAAGAGCATAGGTAAAATTTTATTTAACTTTTTAATTTCGTATTTATCTCTTTTCTCTAGCCCCCAAAATATTTATTGTCCTATCTGTATCCATCCATCTATCCACCCATCATCCATCCATCCATCCACACATATATTCACACAGATAAGAGTAGTTTCAAACTAACCATGCTGACATTGACACTGACAATAACCAATAACTAAATACAGTTGGAGATTGCTTTGTGTGTGATTTCTTCCTTAAGATTTGCTGAATAGTGTGCTTTAAAGTCACTTGAAACCATGTTTTTTTCTCCATATGGTTACATTGCCAGCTTGATGTATAACCATTATGATGTAGAAGTAGGTTTATTTAGTTCAGTTTGGTATGTAATTAAAAAAAAAATAGAGATCCTTTGACTTTGTTTTCAATTTTTATTTACTTGATCTCAAGTCAAAACTATAAAACAAGTTGCATTCAGAAAAGTCGCTTCTCGCTGTGTTTGCCTCTCTTGTTTTTTACTAGTTTTTGGAATTCCTTTGATTATTTCTTTTTGAAAATATAAACAAATACATACATATGTGTATATGTGTATTTCCCCATTCTACACAAAAAAATAACAAACCATGCACTCTGTTCTGTACCCTCCCTTAGCAATATGTCTTGGAAATTGCTCTACAATACCATTTACAGGTAGTCCTCATTCTATATAGCTGAATAGTACTCTGTTGTATGGATGAACATAGTCTTTTCAGCCAATTCTTTATTGATAAATATTTGGGCTATTTCCAGCTTTTTTTCTTTTTGCTATTATAAATGATATTCCAGTGAATGACCTTGCACCTATCATTTTTTTTTTTTTTTTTTTTGCCGTGTACACACACACCCTCCGGCCCCTCCCAGCGCTTTGAAATCCCATCCCCGCTTTGTCGTCTCCCCCGAGGGGCCGGGATGCTCAAGCACACTGAAAGTGTGCTTTTGGGGCAATTCCTAAAAATGGGATTACTGGATCAAAAAGTAGATGCCTATGTAATTTTGCTAGATATTGCCAAACTCTCAAGAGAGGTTGCATATTTATGCTTTCCTATCAGTACTATTGGAGAGTGCTTGTTTCCCTAGGGCTTCTCCAACAGAGTATGCTGCTGAATTTTGGAGTTTTGCCCATATGATAGGTAAGAAGTGGTATTTTGGTTCAGTTTTCATTTGCATTTTCCTATTTTCATAGGTTAAGAAGCTATTTGCATTTTTTCCCCCTGGGAACTGTCTATTCCCATCTTTTACCCATTTTTCTTTTCTTAGCTGTTGTTGGGAATACTAATTCTTTAAAAAAATTTTAAAAAAAGGAATACTAATTCTTTGTGATGTAAGTTAAAAAATATTGGGGCGCCTGGGTGGCGCAATTGGTTAAGCGTCCGACTTCAGCCAGGTCATGATCTCGCGGTCCGGGAGTTCGAGCCCCGCGTCGGGCTCTGGGCTGATGGCTCAGAGCCTGGAGCCTGTTTCTGATTCTGTGTCTCCCTCTCTCTCTGCCCCTCCTCTGCTCTGTCTCTCTCTGTCCCAAAAATAAATAAACGTTGAAAAAAAAAATTAAAAAAAATTTTTTTCCCAGTTTATCATTTGTCCCTGTGTTTTTATATGCTTTATAACGTATGTTTATATGTTTTTTATATGAAAATTTTAAAAGCCTTTTTTTAATATAGTAAATTTACCATTTCCCTCCATATTGCTTCTGGATTTCTAGTCATAATTAGGAAAATGTTTTTCCAATCCCAGGTTATAAACATTATTTATATTGTTTTGTTTTTACAATTGGATTTCTCATGTAAATGGAATTTAACCTGGTGCACAGTGTTTGTCTGCATCTAATTTTATCTTTTTCTGTATGGCTGTCCAGTTGTTCCACAAGACTTATTAAATAACCTTCTTTGCCCCCGCTTACTTGAAATGCTGCCGTTATCATATACTCAATTTCCTTAAGTACTTGGGTCTATTTCTGGATTTTCAACCCTTGCACCATAAATAGATATATTCATCTTTATGCACCAATACTACACTGTTATAATTATAGAGGCTTCCAAATATGTTTAATATCTTATAAGGGTAGAACTCCTTATTACTCTTTCATTTTCTTTCCTGGCTATGCTTACTAGCTTTCTTCCATATGAATTTTATAATCAATCTTTAATGCTCCAGGGAAAAAAAAGATGGTATTTTGAGAAGGGTGAATCCTATTAAATTTATAAGTAAACTTATGGAGAATTGACATTTTTACAGTGTTGAACTTTCCCACCAGGAACATGGAATATACATCAGTTTGCTCAAGTATACATATTTGCATTTCAGGAACCTAAAAAAATTTCCTCCTATAGATTTTACACATTTCTTGTTAAGCTTATGTCTAAATATTTTATTTCAAGTTTTGCATTACAAATGGAGCCTGTTCTTCTGTTAACTTCTTCTTATAATTTTTTATATTTATAAAGATGATGGGTTTATGCATGTTGATTTTATTATCTTACTACTTTACTAAATTCTCATTGTTTATAGTAGTTTTTCCATATTCTTTTGGCTCTTTCAAATATATATAGTCATATTATCAGCAAACTGAGTTTTTTCTTCCTTCTGATTATTATGCTTCTACTTGCTTTCTCGTATCTAATTGCATTGGCTACTATCTCCATCACATGTTACATAGTCATTGTGTGCTATTTTAAATGTACTGTTGTTTTGTATTTGCTAGTATTTTATTTAAGATTTTTCTGTGTATAGGTGAGATTGGTGGAGCCTGATTTTAAACCCTTCTATGGTACCCATGGCATGTCACCTACAGGTGACAGCATGAACTGCAAAGAGTCTCTTGAACTTCACTTGGCATTTTCTTCTCTTCCTTCCATGCTGGCTAGTTCCACACTTGTTTGCTTCCATTGTTTTTGTTGTTTGTTTGTTTGTTTCAGTCTTTTGCAATCACCCTCATGTTTGCTTTCCATTCTTTCTCCTTCCTGGAGATCAATGAAGCTTGGTAGTATTGGGGAAGTGAACGTGCCTCAGACTCACACAGACCAGCCTGGCATTGAATCAGAGCTCAGCCACTTACCATTTCTCTGACTTTGGGCCAATTGCAGAATCTTTTCAAGCCTCAGCTTTCTCATCTGCAAAATGGGGATGATAAAAATGCCCAACTTTACAGGTTTGCTGGTAAGAGTAACACAATTAAAGAATAGAATTAACAAGTGTTTGTTACAGCTGCTCGCCAAACCCTTTCTTTCCTCCAGGGCACAGACTTAGATAACATTTTCCACTCTTCATTGCAGGTAGGTGTGGCCATGTGCCTGTGTGCTAGCAAATGGAATGTGATCACAATGATATGTGCCTCTTCCAGGTAAGGCCCATAAAAAAAAATTCCCACGTGTAATTGTCCATGCTCTTCCTTCTACTGGGCTGATGCAGACGTGCAAGGTGAGGAATGTGGAAGGGGACCGGGCCCCTGAATCACCACATGGAAGAGAGTCACCTGCTAGTCACAAACACAGTGTTGGACTTTACGTGAATAGATAATAAATTTCTGTCACATCTGACCCATTGCCCATTTCAGAGTTTGCTTGTTATGGCGCCTAGCATTACCCTAATTAATACCATGCTCAAAAAACACAACTTCTTCCTCTCCCTTTCCCCTCTTCTCTCCCTCATGACCCAGCTCAAAATGTCAGCTCCCTGGTGAGATTTTCTCCAATCTCCTCAGGCAAAATTAATGAGTCACTGTCTCTGTGCTCCCAGGGCACTTATAAGCCCTGACCCAGTCACAAACTGGGTTCTGAATTCTTTGTTTATGCTTCTTCTCCAGGTGCCTTGCCCAGAGCTAGTACTCAACAATGGTTAGTGGATTACATGAGGAATGAGTACATAGTATGCAAACGCCTCAAATAGACATTCTGAATAAAGACTGAAGGCTGGCTAATATCTGCAAAAGGGTGTGGCAATAACACACTAACCTTTTCATCTAACCTTAAATCTCAAAGCAAACTGTTGGCATAGTTACACCTTTGTTTTTTGTTTTTGTTTTAATTTTTAAAGTGTTTTATTTATTTTTGAGAGAGAGACAGAGTGTGAGCAGGGTAGGGGCAGAGAGAGAGGGAGACACAGAACCTGAAGCAGGTTCCAGGCTCTGAGCTGTCAGCAAAGAGCCCAACGCAGGGGCTCGTGAGATCATGACCTGAGCTGAAGTCGGACGCTCAACCGAGCCACCCAGGCACCCCTTAAAAAAATTTTTTTAATGTTTTATTCATTTTTGAGAGACAGAGACAGACTGTGAGCTGGGGAGGACCAGAGAGAGAGAGGGAGACACAGAACCTAGTTATACCTTTGGATCACTGCCAGGGACGGCTCTCTGTAAAGCCTCCTGTTTTTGCACTGGTACAAATGACGTAGGTTGCATGGACCCTTCATTTCCTACCACATAAGGTTCAAGTCTTGGCTCTGTCTGGAACTAGTCATGTGGCCTTCGATTTGTCACACATACACACACATGCACACACACAGACACTGGTTCAAAGGGATGTACCTGGGAGTGAGGAGACCACTTGTGCTCTGAGGGTGAGCCTGGGGAAGTTGAGATGCAGGGAACTGAAGTTGGGGGGAGGCAGCCTACAGTTTTTCCGGTCTAGGGTCAGGAGACTCCTGAAATGCAAGAGTGATGGGCCCAGGACTCAGCCCTCCCCGCCTTGGTCAGCTCAGTCTCAGTCTTGCTGCTCCAAACTCTCCAAGGGAGGGCCACATGAAGATTTTCTGAGACCCTGTATTTGGAAGAGATACAAATACAGTATCTCTGTATATTGTGGCCACCACCTCACAAGTCATACAAAATTAAAACAATATTGAAAATACCATAGTCTCATTAAATTCTGATTTTGTGTGTGTGTGTGATTATTACTTTAATAGTGCTTTTACAACATTATATCAAAATCTTTTAAAAATGTTTTATTTTTCCTCATTTATTTTTGGTGCCCCTGTTTACCATCATCTTTAGCACCTGCTAGGCCTCCTGCTGTAAGATCCAAGAGGCAAGTGATGCTCCTCTTGAAGCACCTTGAAAATTGTGTGTCCCTGGGATTTATGGGAGTGGAGCCCAATTCCTGTCTGTGTGGGTAGGTGTTAATACTTCTCCTCACACGTGGCTGGAAAGGAGCCAGGTCTCAGAGCTGTAGCACCTCTCCTTAGTTCCTTTGGTGCCTGGAGGAGGCAGGAAGTCTTGCAAGCTGCTGAGTGTGGGGGTGAGGGTGTGACAAAGGGCGCTGGGGATAGGGACAGGCAGGAAATGGAGAGGCTGAGCTGGGAGGAAAGCTAGCAGGGAGAGGCCTGTGGAAAATGTCACCTGCATCATCTCTTGGGCTCTGGGCGTGGCAGAAAAATGTGGAGCAAGCCCAGGTGCTTCCTCATGCAGGGGCCTCAGAGCAGTTCCTTGGGACAGCAGCTTGACTGGATGGAGGTAGGGGGATTGGTACTGGGAACAAGGAGCCCCTGGTTGGCCTTTGAGCCTTTTTCCTGATGTCTCAATAGAAGCAGTAAAGCAGAATATTTAGAAATCATGGACTTCAGAGTCAGATTGCCCAGATCTGAATCTGGGCTCCATCATGCACTAGCTCCATGACCTTGGGGAAATCATCTAACATTTCTGAGATGCGAGTTGGTCCAGATGGAAGGGATCAAACAGTCAACTAGTCTAACAAACTTGTTTTACATATGATGCTGATGAGGTCCTGAGTGGGGAAAGAGCTCTCCAAGAGTTTGAGTAGGAGGTGGAGTTAGAGCCTGAACCAAGGACTTCTGACTCCCACCCAAGTACTTCATCCAGCATATCTCTGTGAACATTGGGCACAAACAACATCCAACTACCAATCCCCCCATTTAACCATTCATTCTCTTAATCATTCGTCATCCATCCCCAAACCAATTGACTCCTTTATTTAACCATCCATATAAATATCCCATCCACCCCTATCTGCCATCCACCCATCTATTCATCCGTATATCCCTCTATCCAACTATTCCTTATTCACCCATTTACCCACCATCCTTTCTATCATCTATCTACTCATCTATCCACCCATCTATCCATCCAACCACCACCACAACCATGAACCCAAGGTGGGAGCGGGAGATGGAATGACTGTTGGGTACCTAACCAATAGTGTTTGTCATAGGGTGTGAGAAACTGAAGTTATTACCTTTAAAATTTGTGTTCCTAATTCAATTCAAAGTGGTTGCTGAATTGCTATTAGGTTCACAGCATTGTGCTGGCATTGCTGCCTAAATGTAAGGGTTCAGGAAAAAAACCCTGTTATATACAAAACATTTTCTCCTAAAGAAATATGACAACTAAAAGCAGCTCGAGGCCCTGGATTGGATCTTGGACTGGGAAAATAAAATAACTACAAAGGACATTATTGAGACAATTGATACAATTCTAATATGGACTGTGTAATAGATCATAGTATATTACTAGAATGTTTGATACCCTGATTTTTATAACTGTACTGTAGTTATATAAGAGCATGTCCTTTTTCTTGGGAAATGCACCCATAAGTATTTAGGGTAAATGGACACAATATCCCCAACTTACTTGCAAATTATTTAAGAAAAAAATATTTCTTATATGTAAAAAATGTTTACATAAATATTGTAATATACAATGTAAAATATATTTATATATTATATGTAAATGTACATATAATATATAAAATGTATAAATGTTTACATATTACATATGTAAATATATATTATAAATAAATAAATATATTTATAGAAAGAGAGAAAGCAAGCAAATGGAAGCAACTGGTGAATTTTGGTGAAAAGCAGTGAATTTTGGTCAAGTATATAAGGAAGAACCTTGTACTATTCTTGCAGATGTTCTGTCTGTTTGAAATGAAATAATTAAAAGCCAGCCCCCAAATGCAGTCTCTTTCTCTTGGAGTTTACTGTTAGATGAGGGATCTACCCATGGAAAACCCAGACACATAAGAAGAAGACAAGACCTATTAGTCCATGAGTGTTCATGTTCCCCTTTCACCCCAAGCACTGTACATGATGAAGACCTAGAGGGGAGAGAATGGAAGAAAAACTAGGGGGTGGGACTGGGAAGAACATGGAGAGAAGGTTTGTGAGAGCTGTAGCTCCCGGGTCTGGAGACCTTAGGAATGCCAAAAGCAGCTTCGGAGAAGTCTATTATGGGTTTTGAATTTGATTGTTTTCCAAGAATCAAAAAACAAGGATTGAAATGTCTTTTAAAATTGCTTTCAATTGCTAGACTTTCTTTGAGTGCAACTTCATGCAAAGACTAATTCACAAGGAGCCCTGCATTTTATCAGGTTGCAGATATATAATTATTCCCCGTCAATTAGTATTACGAGATTGCTGAGGAATGGGTTGGTTATAGAAGCTCTACCTCCAATAGTCACTGGAAGATGTTGGGAGTAGAGCTTGAAGGGTAAGTGGCAGCTGGCTAGACAGAGAGGAGGAGGAGGTCTTGGGAATCCAGGTGAGAAAAGGGAAACCCTGTGCTAGGCTCTTTTACATACCTATATTTCATTTCATCCATTCAGTGTCCTTGTTAACTACTTATCATTAGCTCTGTTTTACACATCAGGAAACTGAGTCATAGAGAGTTGCCCACACTGCTGGTAAGAGGCAGAACCAGCAACTGTATGACTCCAAAGATCTATGATGCCATGCTGCCTCAGGAAAGAGCATCGGGGAGATGGTAGAGAGAGATAAAGTGGGGGTGGGACTGAAGGGAAAGGCCTTGAAATGCTAAGAGTGTCAGCCCAGACTTTACCAATATAGATTTCCAGAAAACTACTAGCAGGGAAGGAGCCTGGTAGATGAGGGGTATAAAGAATGGGGACCAGGGGTTCACAGTCTTGTCCAGCCACAATAGCAATGGTAACAAAGAAGGCCACCTCTTACAGGACCTCGCAGCAGACCCCTTAGCCTGACGGGTTCTCCTCAAGGTGGGAACTGCTTCTTTCACCACGGCACCAGATACATTTAAATTCAGAGAGGAGGATTTGTGATTCTGTGTGGGCAGATTCCCAGTTGTGAACTTGCCAGCTGCCATTTCTTGTTCCTTCTGCCACAGGATGGGGGAAACAGGCCCCTTCTCCCCCTTGTAGAGAGTGGGTGATTATTGGACACATACCGGCTGCTCATTCATCCAGTTTCCCTCTGTCTGGTGGTGACTTGGACAGCAGCTCAAACTCCAGACCAAGCCCTTCCTAGATGGGCACAGGGGCTGAGCATGTGACATAAGGGACTAAGAGAAGGCTGGGGTCTGGAGAAATGGCTCAAGGGCAGAATGAGGGGGACAGTGAAAGCCAGAAAAAAATCATTTGGGGTTTTAGCAAAGTAGAAATAGAATTTTCCTGACTGGGCCAGGGTTCTCTCTCCATTGGTCAGCTAGAAGGGAACTATGATGAGGCCCCACAGGATGGCTGAGCCACAAGATGGAAGGAGCCTGGGTCTCTGAAGGACAGTGAGGAGGACAGCTACCCAACTACCCTGAATACCTGCCCAGGACTAGTGTGAGCAGAGTAACAGAGGGGCCTCTGTTGTAGGGATCTGCTACATGTTTGGGCCTATTTGCTACAGCAGTTAGTTGGCCAATACACAGGCTGAATCATCAAGGGGTCATGCAAAGAGCATGATCTTATTCCTGGTTCTACCACCAATTGACTCTGTCATCTTGGGCCAGTCACTTTTCTGGACCTCAATTCACCACCTGTGAGAAAAGAGGTTCAGTTAGGTGACCTCTAAAGTCTCTTCTATTCTGCAATTCTTTTTTTCTAAAAGGTGAGCAGCAGTCCTTGAGAAAAGAAACCCAGCCAAATATTTGACAAAATGCCTCACAGTATCCTTACTGATAATATGGTAAAATGGAACCTTGCAGGTTCTAGGTGGAGATAAGTCACAGAAGATAGATTAATGATGCCTAAGGAGCATTGTTTAGTAGATCAATAACCTGGAAAGGAGGTCTCTGGTGACATTAATAATTTGGATGAATACAAAGAAAGGGAGCTGGAAAATATATGGAAGACACAAAGCTGGCTGGCTTATAGATGGATGAAACACTCATGGTTCAAAATAGTCTCTATAAGGCAAGGGCTGTGACAAAGGCAACAAAGGGAAATGAAGAAAGGTAATGCAAGCCCTGCAAAACTCAAGGGCTAGAGGAGGTTGTCTTGGCAACAGGCCTTAGCAACAGGCTATGCAAAAGTGACCTGGGCATTTTTGTTGACCACAGGTTCTCTTGGAGCCAATCCTGGGCCATGGCTGCTGAAACCCCACTGCATCTGTGGCTATACTAAGCAGCCACACACTGGGTCCAGGGAGGGGAAAAGGAAGAGTCACTCCTCAAGATCAAGTCATACCTGGGGTCTCCTGTACCATTTATGGGACAATTGATGCTTTAGAATAGATGTCAGAACACTCTTTCTGTAAAGGGCTATGTAAGTAAGTAAATGTTTTAAGCTCTGTAGCACAAAAGCAGTCATAGCCAATAGTAAATGTATGAGTGTGGTTGTGTTCTAATAAAAGTTTATTTACAAAATAGGTAGTGGGTCAGATTTGGCCCCTGGGCCAAATAGTTTTGCCAGCCCCTACTTTAGAAAAAGAACAAACGTAAATGACAAGCATGGGAAGGGTTCTGGAGGTTGAGGCATATATGGATTGGTAAAGAACAGGGTGAGACTAAGTATGGAGAGGTAGACATGCCCAGTCAGTGGTCTCAAAGGGAAAATAATAATGGAAGGAAGTTACAAGAGGCTTATTTTAATTCGTGTCAAGGAAGACCCTTTAAAACAACAAAGGGGTAATTCTGTATCATCAGAAATGGGCAAGTAGAGGCTGGGGGATGTGGGAATTGGGCTCTGTGTTCTTTAATGTCCAGTTTTGCTCTGGAGTGAAAAGTTCTCTGCCTCCCATGATGGCCCTGTCTTCCCTTCCTTCCCAGTACTCAGTGCTGAGCTGGTACATCCTGCCCACACAGTGAGGCATAAATAATACATTGGAGATACAGCCATGTCCCTTTGATCACGAGGCTCCAGGAGTTGGAAAGACATTTGTAGGACTGGCTTGACTGGAAATTTATGGTGAGCACTGTGGAGGCTGGAGAGGCCTCTGGCTGCAGATATGCTCCTCTACCCACATAGGTGATTGAAAGCTGGCTCCTCAAATGGGGATACTGGCCTGGGACTGAGCATTCAGAACTCGGTTTGTCCCTTTCCTGACCAAAATGGTGGAGGAGACTGGATGAGTTCATTTCTCTGGTCCTTCTGAGCATAGGTATCTTGGGGGCAGTACACAGCCACCAATGATTACTGACAGAAACA
Source organism: Puma concolor (assembly GCF_028749965.1). NCBI lineage: Eukaryota > Metazoa > Chordata > Mammalia > Carnivora > Felidae > Puma > Puma concolor. Next base: position 14,532,765 of record NC_141672.1, on the reverse strand, counting down.
CATGCCTCCATGTCAGTTTTAGCTGGCCCCTGGAAGGAGTCTCAAGAATAGGACTGGGACATCCAGGTTTCCTGAGGCAACATTCTGGATTCACTCACTTCAGTTCTGTAAGTTCATGACTGAGCTTGAAGAGGTCTGACCTTTCAATCTTGCAATAACCTGTGAAATGAATGGGGTGCCACCAGAGAGTTTTGGTTGCTAATAACAGAAACTCCAACTCAACTAATCATAGTGGGGCAAGGAGTGACTCATCACCAAAGGCATGAAGGCTCCAAGTTAGTGAGGTGGCTTCTCAGGTAAAGGAATCTCCAATTCCCAATGGCTTACATCAATGAAAAAATGCATCCATTATATCAGCGACAATATTCAGTAATGTGAGACCCCACCTCCCTGGCCACAGCTGATTGGACTACAGGGAAGTATGAGGCTAAGAGCAATCAATCAGTTCCTAATTAAATAGTCAGGGGGCAGGGAGCTCTGCCCAATCAGGGAGCCAGCAATTAAGAGATCAGAATTTGAGCAAGAGAGTTGGATAGAGTGTGGGACCATCTGTGAGGGATCTGAAGACAAAAATCCAACTGAAGGTAGTGGGTAGAGGAACATGAGCCAGAAGGATGCAGGAGCCAGAGGGGAGTGAGAAGCAGGCAGAGTCAGCGTGGAGAGGAGTTGGCCATCTTTAAAGTCACAAATAGGGGATTCTCTTTCCCCAGAGCTGAAGCAGGTCTTTCCCAGCTCCCAGTTTGTTCTGGTCTTTATGAGCCTGGTTGAGTGTCTCACCATGGAGGTTATGCCAAGTGAGGTCATGCCTGGCAGAGTTGCTATATTTGCTGCTGTCAAAGCATCCATCTTCCTTCCTCCCTCTCTCCCTCACTTCCTCCCTCTGTTCCTTCCTTCCTTCCTTCCTTCCTTCCTTCCTTCCTTCCTTCCTTCCTTATATTTGAGAGACAGAGAGAGAGAAGGTGGGGAAGGGGCAGAAAGGGAAGGAGACAGAGGATCCAAAGTAGGCTTTGCACTGACAGCAGAGAGCCCGATGCAGGGCTTGAATTCATGAACCTGAGCCAAAGTGGATGTTTAGCCAACTGAGCCACCCAGGTGTCCCTGCCACAATATCTTTTAATAGGACCTATGATCAACTTCTCACTATGATCTGGGAGATTTTGAGGAGAGAAGTGAATCCCCTAGAATTCTAAGTAATTCTCTTGCAGGGTCATGATATGGCATAAGCCAGACTTCCTGGGTCAGGTTTCCTCTCCTCAGGGTACCCCAGGAAGATTGAGGGAGTGCTGGAAATGATACCCATGTCTCTTGCCTCCTTGATCTCTCAATGCCAACCCGAGACCAGTAGCCATCTCTGGGCTTGAGAGAATAAGCAGTCAGCCAGGGCCAGGGAACTCAGTCAACAATAGTGTCAGGGAGGTGTGGTCAGCTGGCATTGTCCTCAGCCCTGGCCTCAGCCAGGAAGGTCGATGTGGGGTGTAGACAGAGGGAAGGGGAAAGTGGGGAAGGCTCTGTGGAGTCTCTAGAGCATAACATATTCTGCCTGTGTCCCTTGTCTGCTTCCCCCACCCCCGATTTCATTAGCAGCACCTGGACTTGTTCAGACAAGGGAGACCACCCAGACACCATAGTGGCTAAGGGTGCAGTCCCTGGAGCCCAACCAAACTGCTGAATCTGCCATGTATTGTGTGAAATGAATAAGTCACCCATCTTCTCTGAGCCTCCACTTCCCCATCTGGAAAATGGGGATGATGATAGAACCTACCACACAGGGTGGGAGGATTACATGAGTTCACATGTGTAAAACACTTGGGATGGTGTCTGGTGTATAGTACTCACTCAATAAATGTTAGCCACGGCTCCTAAGAGCAAGAGCTCAGGGGAAAGAGTAAGAAAATCAGGATTTAGAGAAAGGACAAAAAGATACAGATAGAAACATTGAAGGAGGAAGGGAATGAAGAAGGCAAAAAGGAAATATGGGACTCATTTGGGTGCTGGCCTTGTCCACTCAGGGTCTGCTCAGGGCTCACTCTCTTGTTCTTCCCTCCCCCATATAATATCCCTGGAATTCTGAGGAATTCTGCTTCCACTCTCCAGTGGTTGCCATGGTGATGGAAACCTGGACCCAGTGGAAAGTTCTCTGTGCTTGGCAACGAGGCTGCAGCACCCTGCCTTCCGCCTGCCTGCCTGTGCGTGGGCGACTAGCTACAACTGCTTCCAGATTTGGGGCCAGCACAGCCTCTCTGTGGAGACCCAGCCCTCCCCCTTCAGAATCTAGGATGAGGGCCCTGGTGTGACTGGCACCAAAGGCCCTCAGAGAATATCTAGCTTGTCCCTTTTTGCAGCTGGGACATTGGGCCAGAAGGGTGACTTGGGAGACTCTTTCAAGGTCACACAGGCCTCTGACTCCCCTGAGTCGTCTCCCCTGGGCTTAGCTGTGAGTCCAGTAGGCATGGTGTCCCTGAGGACATCACAGATGGCAGTAGCTACATGGTAAGCCAGACCCAGAGAACACACCAGCTGCTGAGAGCCAAAGGGACACGGGAAAAGAATCGGAGCCTGGGGAGAGCACAACTGCTTCCACTTCTCCCAGATTCGGTGCTAGATGGGATTTATTGGGGTGCCATGTTTGCTTGTCTCTCAACAGCCCTGATTACAGCTGAAGTAACAAGGTCACAGAGCCAGCCTTTAGCAACCTCCCTCTAGCCTTCCCTGGTAGGGTCCCATTGCTTATCTTGGCTCCTCCCTCTGCCCATGCCCTGCCCCCCAGACTGAGCCTCAGTCCCCAGCAGGAGCCCAGCTGTCCCCTTCAGTGTTGGTACGTCCTGGCTTAGCCAGGAATCTCCTACCTTTCACCCCCACCCCCACCCCGCAGTTACTTGTGTGATTTTTCTTCTGTGGACTCTGTGTTGTCGAAACCTTTGTCGTTTGAGCAAACAGCGTTTATTGAGTAACTCTGCACACCATAGCCCATTTTTGATCATCAGAAACCAGGCTCTGACTACCCCAGAAGCAGAAACATGGGTTTGTATGATAGTGTGGTGGGTATGTGGGACCGTTCCAAGAAGTGAAAATTGGCACTAGCTCAGGGATTATCTTATGGTCCCTACCTCTCAGAATCTGGCAGGCGAAGGTTTCCATGTTGGCAAAGATAGAATTTCCCCCAGTTCCCATAGGTCAACCCCAGCAGGTGGGATGTAGTCTGTCTTGGGAGCTCTGACCACTGACCACATTAAGGCCAGACTGGGCCATATCATGCCTACCCCCACTTCCTATGTATGAGTTTTGACTAGGCATTTAAGGTTGCTGCTGAGAATTCAGATCATGGAAAGCAAGGGCCCCCTACCCTGTTTCTGATAATGAGATCTGGAGACAAAACTATGCATTGGAACAAAGGGCTTTCTTTGAACAAGAAGTTATTACCCAAAGAATAGAGACTAAGCCCGTGGGTCCTAATTTTCCATGGAATCTGGGAGTTGAAAAATTCCCTTAGAGATAGATTTAGCCCAATGTCATCATTACACAGGGGTGTGAACTACAATCTAGAGGGGGAAGTGATGGCATTGGCAGGGGATGAGTACCAGGTCCAGGGGTAGGGGGGAAGTTTTCACCTCCATTACACCTGAGATATGTGGTTACAGAAGAATTGCATCATTTCTCTGAGCCTCAGTCTTCCTACCTGTAAAATGGGGCTCAAGTTATCAACCACCATTAATTCTTCCACTGGGTCACGTGATCCTTAGGGGAAGAACCATGCCAACCTCCTATTTTTCTGCCACAGTCCTAGCACAGAGAGGTATAGAGATCCTGGAATAGAGGTCCTGGCTTGATTAAAGAGTAAGAAAAAACATGAGGGCATTCCTTCCACATACTATCCACCACTCATTCATTTCATTCATTGATTCATTTATTTGTTCAACCAAAATTTATTGTCATCCTTTATGTGTTGGGAACACAGCAGTGCAGGAGAATGACTAGGAGCTTAAAATTGACTGATGGGGTTTGGAGAGGTGGTCCTCACACACTGGAATATGGGAAGTACAGGACATTATGTGAACACAGAGGAGAAGATCACACTCAATTTTACAGAGCCCAAGAAGACTTCCTTGAGGAGGTGACAACTTAGCCAAGACCTCAAAGATAAGAAGGTTTAATAAAAGCAAAAAAAGCAGAATTAGAGTTTGAGGAAAGATAAGTGTAACCTAGATAGGGAGGGGTCCTCTGGGGCACACAATTCCCCACTCTCTACCTCTGCTCCTCAAAGAACAAAGTTATACAGAGCAGAGACTAGTGAGGTGGTTCAGGACCACGGAGAGCACCACGACATCCTAGCCACCATTGTGGTCTTGCTAATGCTGAGGGGCACAGCACAGGCTAAGACCTGAGATGAAGAAGGGCAGGGCCTATGGGGGTTTGGGAACCACCAAGCTGGGAACAGAGGAAGGAGAATCTGGGGGACTCACTAAGATCCAGGGTACTGATTGTTACATCTTCAACTGGATGAAGGCTGCAGTCACAGACCCATGAGAGCCTGGTGAGCAACTCTGCATGAGAGTGGAGGAGGGAAGAAGAGGTATAGAGAGTAGCTGGGCTGAGTCTGCCTGGATCCTCAAGCCCAGTACGAGAGGGGGCTCCATGCTCCCTGATCAGCTTCTGGGGGCATCCGTGGGTTCCCAGCTCCTGCTTTGCTTTTGCAGCCCCACCTTTCCATTATCTTATTTATTAATTGAGCACCTATGTCAGATCACTCCCTGTTCTACACGTTTAGGGTATGTCAGTGAGCACAAAAAATAAAGTCAATATCCCCATAAAGCTTATATTCCAGTGGATGGAGACAGATAATAAATAATAAAATAATGAAATTATATAGTATATTAAAAGTGGTAAGTGCTATGAAAAAAGGGGGGTGGGAGGAAAAAAGAAACCTGGCAGGGTAAGAGGAATTCGAGCACTCAGGATGGGCTGGGAAAGGGGGAGTCAGTTACAATGTTAAATATGTAGGTTATAGTGGGATTCACTGAGAAAGTAACACCTGAGCAAAAAAGGTTGAGAGGGAATAAGAGAGCTCCAGGCAGAGGGAACAGCCAGTGCAGAGGCCTGTGTTGGAGAAATAGCAGGGAGGAGTCAGGGAAGAGTTGAAAGGGACAATGGGGGACCGTATGGTGGGGAAGCTTGCACCAGGTTGTTGCCAGAGCAGTGGAGGGAGCAGTCAGATTCTGGACTGATTCTGGAGGCAGAACCAACAGGATTTGCAGAAGAATCAAATGTGGGATGGCAGAAAAGGAGAGGAGTCAAGGATGACTAAAGTTTTGGCCTGAGCAATTGAAAAGGTGGAGCTGCCATCAAGTGGGGAGAGATGTGGGCAGAGCAGGTTTGGGGGCACAGAACAAGAGCTCACTTTCAGCTGTGTCCTTTATGAGATATTCATTGGACATCCCACTAGAGACACCAAGGAGGCATTTAGAAACATGATTCTGGATTTCACAGCCCAGAGTAGCTGAAATGGAACAGGCCCAGAAGAGGCTGCCTGAGCTCAAGTCCCCATCAGAGCTGGCACATCTCCTTCACACATTTCCCACCACTGCTTCCATGTCTCTAGGGGTGGGTAATCGTTGTCTGCCCCTGCGGACATATGGAGGCCTCTGTATGTCTGAATAGTCCTGATGGAGAGAAGTTCTTCCTACACTGAGCAGACTTCTGTCCCAGGGTGTCAAGACCACGAGAGAAACTTAGATAAGAGACGCTGTGACCTCCACATGTAAGAAAGAGTGAGATGTAGAGGACATGTAAGGGTTCTTGATATCATTCCAGTGTATGATTGCAATCCTTTGTGAGACCAGTTTTCCCTAAGACACCCAGGGGCTTTCCAACGTGTGCTCCCTTTCTCTTAAGGTGGCTCTAGTGGGCTCTGCTCCTGCCTTCAGAGACCTCTGCCAAGCCAAGCCAAGCCAAGAACTGACAGGAGAGCTGTGAAGATTCAATGAAGGAAAAAATGTCAAATGCTTAGCCTGGTGCCTGGTGCCTGGTGCAGAGAAGGTGCTAGATGCAATGAAATAGTCACCTGTGACAGAGGTAATCACCTGTGCCCCAGAGCATCCAGAAAGACAGTGATCAGGGAAGGGACCCTTAAGTTAAGTCCCAAAAGGTGGGTAGGACTTAACCAGATGAAGAGAGGGATGCGGGGATTCCTTGTCCCCAAGCCATCTCTTCTCCATATTGAGCATGCCCACCTCCTGCCACACATCCGTCCACCATGACTAGTGTGGAAGCTCCAAGGACAGACCCTTGAGAGGACACAGCACAGTGTAGAAGTATGTGGGGACTAGAGCTAGATATTCAAATCCAGGCTTCATCCTAGCTGTGTGACCTTGGATAAGTTATTTGACCTGTCTGCACTTCTGCTTCCTCATCTGCAGACAAGGGGATAGTAACAGGGCCTATTTTGTAGACTGGTTGTGAAGACAAAGTGGGCTAATGCCTGGTAAGAGCCTAGATGAGCTCAATAAAATGTATCTATTATCATGGTTGGGGCCTGACACTGCACTGGACTCAGCTTCTGCTCAGCCCAGCAAGACCTGACAGGTCTGTCATGGTTCACAAAACCTGCTTCAGTCCATGAGTTCAGGTGGCTTTGTTTTATAGAGAAGGACATGAAGGTGACTCAGAGAGGCCAAATGACATTTCTGAAACCCTACAGCTAGTCTGGGGAAAACTCGGCTGAAGGAGACAGACAGGCAGTTACTGAGGGACCAAGTAAAAGTGTTGTGGGGACTCAGGGCCAGGAGCAGGAAGCAAAGGAGACAGGCAGGGCTGAGCTGGGGGGAGGCAGTTTCCAGCAGGAAGAGGGAGTGGAAACCAAGCAGCTTCCCAAGGGGTAGTGGAAGCTCTGGCCACAGACACCTGGCTGTCCCATTGGGTCCCTGCAGACCTCTCCTGCCTCAACTCTGGGTCCTCGGCTGCAGCAGAAAATCCCTTTGCTGAGTCACCGAGCAGCTGGAACAGGCGTGGAGCTTCCTGAGTCTTCCTGTAGAGCTAGCCAGTTTCATCCCCCTGCTGAGCAGCTCCTTGGAGCATTGGCTTCTGCTCTGGCCTGACCTTCAGCTGCTTATGTATCCTTGGGTAGACCCCTGACTGTCCAACAGGGGTTCCCATCACCAAAATTTAGCTGCCAGGAAGCTAGGGACATTGATGGCCTTTTTTCTGTGTATTCTAGGGCCTACAGTTCAGTCAGGTACTTGATACTCAGAGAGTTTTTGTCAAGTAAAGCGAATGACTGAATGAATGAATGAATGCATGCTCAGCCTTGGTCTGAGGGCAGTAGTGGAAACCAGATGAGTAAATAGGCAGCAAAGGCCTTGCTCAAAAGCCTTGGTCCGGTGCTCAATATCTGCACACACACTGGCAATTGGACCCTGCTCCAGGATGCCTCCAGGCCTCAGAATCTCCATGACTGAATCCAGACTCATCACCTGCCCTCCCACCCTTGCTGCTGCTTACACATTCCAACATCTTTGTCTCTGACCACAGAGAAGGAATTCCCTCAGTACCACCCTCAGCTCTTCACCTCCTACATAATTCTCTATCCCACCCACTCTCCATCTGAACTCCATCACCTTGCTAGACCATACCCTCTTTCCCCTCCTATCTTCCAGAATGACCTTGCAACTGGTCTGTGTCCAGGCATGCCCTGACCCACCCCACCCACCCCATTTCAATCTTCCCACTGTAGCCAAATAGGCCTTTTGCTTCCAGGACTCCTCATTGTCCTCAGGACAGAATCCAAATTCCTCAGCAAGATCTGCATGGCCCTTGGAAACTGGACCCCTGCTTATGTTCAGCCTCCTCCCTCTCCATACTCCCCTCGTCTTATTTCATAACACTTTCCTTATGTTTCAGCAGCCACCATATTGTTTCCATGTCTCTGTATCTTTGCACATTCCATTCCTTTGGCCTCCCTTGTCTGCATGATAAACATCCCTCCCTCCCTGGTTTGGTAATAAACACCCATCTCTCAAATTCCCTCAAGAAAAGTCCCAGAAAACCCATCCTGACCACCCCAGAGTTGCATAATTTCCCCTAAGACTTGCTCAACTTATTATGAACAAATCTATCACATCTCTCATGTTCTACCTCAAGTATTTGGATGTCACTCATCCCTAAGAGGTATTTCTAGAATATCTAGGCGCATGGTTTGTTCAGACTACATATGAATATATATATATATATATATATATATATATATATATATATACATATGTATGTATATATATATATGTATATATATGCAGTATCTAGCTCAAGTAGGTGTTCATAAATATGTAATCAATAAATGTACTGATGGGGTGGACAAACGGAAGAATGGGAGAAAGAATGGTTGGATAGATGGATAGACAGAAGTAAGGAAAAAGGAAAGGCAAATGGATGGATGTATTGAAGGAACAGGATGAAAGGAAGGATGGACAGCTAAATTGAAGGAAAGGACAGGTATTGAATGGAAGGGTATAAGGACAAGGGATGGTAGATGGAGAGGAAGACTGAAGTTTGGATGGATGGAAGGAAGGATGGGGAGATGGAAGAAAGGAAGGAAGAGAGAAAGCGTGAATGGATGAAAGAGTAGTTGGATAGAATGGATGGATGGAAGTAAGAAAGGTGAAATGACGGATGGATGAATGGATGGATGGATGGATGGATGGCTGGCTGGCTGGCTGGATGGATAGTTGGTTGGATGGATGGGTGGACGGATGGTTAAATAGATGGATGGAGGGCTGATAAGATGGAAGAATGAAAGGGAAGATAGGAGGAAGAATGGAAGCATGGTTGGGTGAATGGGTCAATGCTTAGGTGTGATTCATGGATAGATGTAACAGGTTTTGTGCCACTTGAACTGGTCGGCTTTCTCACAGGCATTCTGGGGCTCCCACGTGGTCCCTGAAGTTGGTCCTGGCCTGGTATATTTACACTGCACACTTTTACATTTTGACCTTAGACAATAAACTACTCATCTACTTGTGGTTGTTAAGAAAAACTAGAATGGTAGAGGTCAGCCAGTTCAAGGGAGTGTCAGAGGAAATGGGGCTCAGAGAGTTTGGGCAGCCTGCCTAGGTCAGAGCCAGTTCCCGAGGTATCTGACTGGAACTCAGCTCTTCCAGCTCCCTCCAAAGCTCTGCATTGTACTCTTTGGTTTGCTCAAAGCTTCTCCCCAGAGGCTCATTCTGAGCAGGCCCTGCCTGTCCACTAACCTGGGAGAGATTTTTTCATGGAACAAATGAGAAAAGGAAATGATCTCAACCTGGGATTGAGGCTGGGGAGGCTTGAGTCAGGCAGCTGCTTTTCCACACTAAACGTGACCCTGGGCACATTCCTAAGTGGCAGGAAGAGGATCTGGTCCAGTGCCAGCTTCCTGGCACCTTGCCAGGGCCATGACATTGAAAAGGTTTGGGGAGCAGCAGAGAACAGTTTGGGTGCCCAGAAAATCCTCAGGGGAGGTGGGCTGAGAGGTCAGAATTCCCCTCATTGAACCCAGGGCAGGGCATGAGCGTGGAGGCATCCGTGGACCTTCTGTCCCTGCCACACCCATCCTCTGTGGTCAAGGTCCAAAGGCTGAACCTCTACCAGTATCCTCAGCCTTGTTACCCCTGGTAGCACTCACCACTCTCTTTCTGAGCTCTTCACCCACAGATTTCATTATTGAGGCTTCCAGAAAATACCTGGACACCTGTGGTACCCATATATTGTCCTGTACCTCTGCATCCCAGTGTGGGTGGCAACAATCCAGGGGAACAATGCCTGGGAAGTCATTTGCTTCTTTCTCCAGTCTTCCACACAAAGCGCCACTCTGGGACACCTGGTGGCTACTCCCTTGGAACTTCCACCTTCACCCTCTCATGGAGACCTCACAACCCCTTGAAGGGAGGGGCTTGGGGTTTCTGCTATGCAGACATTGACCTAGAACCCAGCATAATAGGTCAAGCGAGGCCACACAGTTTAGTTGCCAAAGGTGCAGATTCTGGAAGGTGCTATCAATGAGAGGTAAAGACTTCACTTTTTAAGCCTCTGTCTCTAATTTTGTAAGTTCTGTTATGTTTATTTTCTTTAGGGCAGCTGAAGGACAAATCATGTATTTTTGAACCAGCAATGTTTTTAGTGTTTTCTTTTTCTCCCTTTCTTCCTGGGAAACAATTCAGGGCTTTCTTTTCATGCTTCATGACCATAGAGACTGAAAAAAAAAAAAAACAAAAAAAACCTTGCTTTGGAAAATCCAGAAAGAGTCCAAGTTTCCTAGGGAGGCCGGCCGGGCTGGTGGGGTGTGGGCTTTCTTGCTTTCTTTGGTGCAGACGTGGTTGGCCTATCCTGCCGCTCAGCCTCAAACACTCAGCCCTTTGTGGGCCTTGTGCCCGCTGTGGTTTTTAATGTTGTTGTGTTTCAGAGTTAAGAATCTGTGGTTTTTAATTGCACCTCAGGATACCACCCAGCTCTGTTCCCAACCACTGCACCCCCTTACAGCCTGAGCGGAGGGACTCAAGGTAAGGTCTGAGGCTCTGTCGTGCTGATAATTCATGAAAAAACATGCAGAAATCTGTATTTATTCAACCAGAGATGTCCTAGAAACCTTTACAGAGAACTAGATATGAATTCTAATTTTAAAATATATGTTTGGGTAGATTAATATTTGAATTGGACAAATATATAGCAAGAGTATTGTAATACTGTGCTTTGGGATGTTCTTTACTGCTTAAGAGTCCGCCCTCTTCGTGGGCTTCCTTGCCTCTACTCTTGACCTGCACAGTCTTTTTTCAGCATTGCAGCCAGGGCAAAACTTAAGGCACACACATTTAGGACAGGGGTCAGAAAACTTTGTCAAGGGCCAGATAATAAATATTTAAACTTCATGGGTCTTACAGTTTCTGGGGCAGCAACTCAACTCTGCAAAAAGCAGCTATAGGCAATAGTAAACAAGGGGGCATGGTTGTGTTCTAATAAAACTCTATTTACAAAAGCAGGCTGAGGGCCTGATTTGGCCCTTGGGCTATATTTTACCAATCCCTCTTTAGAGAAAGGACAGACATAAATGACCAGTATGGTGAGGAGGTTGAGGTATATGTGGATTAGTGGAAGAACTTCATGGGGATTGATGTGGAAAAGACTCGGAGAGTTTGACACATCCCTTAAATGATCAGGGAATGGGAGAGGGACCCACTCAGTGGTCCCAGAGGCAGGCCATAATGAGGGAGAGCTACTGGAGGTTTATTTTCATTCATGACAAGACAAACCCCATAAACAACAAAGGGGTGAGTTCCCTGTCGGTAAGGGCATGCAAGCAAAAGCTGGGGCATGGGAGGATTGGACTGGGTGTTCCTTAATGCCCAGTCTTGCTCTTGGAGTCAGAAGTCAGAAGTCCTCCACTTTTGCTCAGAACAGTCCTCCCCTTTGCTCACAGCAGAAGCCAAAGTCCCCACAAAGACAGACCAACAGTTCTGCACATCCTGCTCCTGCCTTCCAATCCTCTCCCTGTCTCTCCACTCCTGCCTTACTGGCCTCCGGGTTGCTTCCTGAGCCCCAGACACACACCCACCAAAGCGCCTCTACTCTGGCTGATCTGGTTCCTGAAATTCCACTTCCAGACCTTCATATGGCCAACATTCAAACAGCCACCTGACATATACATCACCACCTGCCCCCCACACGCCCTAGTGCTTTACCCTACGTTACTGTTCCTCTTAGCACTTACCTCCACTTGGTGTGCCTTTGAGTTCACCTCTTCATGTGGCTGACCGATTTATTTAGTTGACCGATTTGGCTGTGTTCTCCAACTAGAATGTCAGCTCTCTGAGGTGGGGACTATTGTCTCCGGGTCACTACTAGTTCATAGTAGCCACTCAATGAACAGTTACTGAAGATGGCAGGTTGTATTTTTCAAGGATGGCTGCCACCACCTCCCACCCCACTCGCTCTTCATACAGTGTAATTGTGACACTCACTCCTTGGAATGGCAGGAGGTGGATGTCTCTGCTCTCTCCCCTTGAATCTTGGCAGGCCTGTGACTATGGCAGAAGTGACGTTATGTGACTTCAGAGTTGGGGTCAGAAAAGCGACAGAGCTCTGCCCAGTTCTCTTGGGATGTCCGCCCTTGGAACCCAGCCACCATGGTGTGAAGAAGCCCAAGCCATATTGAGGTCAAGTGCAGGTGCTCCAGCCAATGGCCTTTGTTGAAGTTCCAGCTGACAGTCCACCTCAATCGTTGGACACAGGGGTGAGGAATTCTTCAAAAAGGCTCCAGCCCCAGCCACTGTAACCATATGAGAGGCTCCAGGTGAGAACTGATCAACCCCCAGAACTGTGGGGTATAGTAATATATTTTTTTTGAGAGACAGAGAGGGTGCACGTGAGTGAGAGGCAGAGAGAGAGAGAGAGAGAGAGAGAGAGAGAGAGAGAAGCGGGGCTCACCCAAAGTGGGGCTTTTTTTTTTTTTTTTTTTTACCCAAAATGGGGCTCGAGCTTACCGGACACAGGGCTTGAACTCATGAACCAGGAGATCATGATCTGAGCCAAAGTCACATGCTTAACCGACTAAACCACCCAGGCACCCCTCAAATGTTGTTGTTTTAAGCCCCTAAGTGTTGGGGTGGCTTGTTATCCACAGAACATCCAGCGACAGCATGCTGATGTGTTGTTTGTAACTCCCGCGTTCCCCACGTCAGTGTTCGGGACCCCACTTGACACTGACCCCTTGCTGGAAACCAGCCCTTCTCAGAGTGGGTCCTGCTGTGTCTGCATGTTTTCCTGGGCACTGTCTACCTTGTGTGCTCTCTGGAAGCTTGTCCTGGGCGGGGGGCGGGGCATGCCCTCTTTTCTGGCGTCTGCTGAGACTCCTTCTCCCGGGCCTGGCTCTCTGCTGGGGTCACTGCAGATGCTCTTCGGGCCTCAGGAGGCATGGGGACATGGCTCTCCTCAGGCTGTTCCCCCTCCCTAGGTTGGCCAGAAAGATGCCCCTGCATTGAGGCTGAGGGCTCCTCCATCATTGTCCTTGATACTGGTGTCCCAGAAACTGCTCACTGCTTTGGATGCGTACCTCTGCCACCAGCAGGCGGGAAACAGAGGCACAGCTTGTTTTTAACTCTCAGCTGCCTCCATGTGACCCACTGCCAAGACCACTTTAGACCCTGGAGCTAAAAGTGAGAGTCCAGGAAGAGGAGAAACTCCTCCTGTCCCCCTTGCCCCTTTCCTACCCCCCCAAGACATTCCCTTTTCACGAATGTTCTTTCCAAGATCATTGGCGGCACCCATTCCACTCACATTTCACCCGAGAAACACCCCCAGCGTCCATCCAGGATGTGGTTCAGTGCTGTGATCCCAGCAAGTGATTCCCAGAGAGCCCAGCACTGGTATTTTCCTGAAAGCCTGGTCTATCCACGAGCACAGGGTTCCACCTGTCTTCTCCCAGCATCCTCTGGTTTGCCTGCACCTGCCCTCTGTAGGAGAGGTGCTGAGGGTGCTGAGGGTGCTGAGGGTCTGGGCAGGGCTGGAGCTAAGAGCACACGCTTCGGAGTAAACCAGACCCAGGTTTTCATCTGCTTTGTGGCCTTGGCCGAGTCACTGACCCTCTGTGATCTTTGAACGGGGGAAGTGGTCTTTCTGGCCCTACCGTGAGGATCAGGGAGGTAATATGCAAAATGTCCTTCTCATAGTGCTCGGCACGTTGTAGGCTTGCAATACACGGTGGTTGTCACTATTGGCATGTGACTTGCCAAGGTCATGCAGCCAGCCAAGGCACACGCAGCCCTGTGTCCCCATCTCCTCCGCTTTACCTGGCTGACAGCCCCCCTGCCTCACATCACACTTGCAGGTGCACACCCCCATGTCCCACGTCTTCACTGAAACCACCTCTGGAGGGACAGCCCCAGGAGCTACCTTGGGGCCACAAACCAGCTCCCCCTGGGGCTTCCTTCTTGGGCTTGCAAATCAGGATAAGGTCTTCTTCTCCACCTTGGCAGCCCTTGGCAGACCAGAAAAACAGAAAGGTTCCAGGAAAGGAGGGCATGTCCCAATTTGGCCTTTGACTCAAGGTCAAATGGATCCAAGGTTGGCTGCTGGAAGCAGCATGAACCCCCAGAGGGCTTGGGGGATGCACCTCTGCCCCTTACTAGCTGTGTGACCTTGGGCAAGTCCCTTTACCTCTTTGAGCCTCAGTTTTGTCATCTCTGAAATGGGCATAGTAGTACCAGCCCGGAGCATCGGTGCTTCCGCCTGGCTCTGGGGCTGGATGAAGGCACTTCTCTGAGGCCACCTCGAAGTTGGTCTCCCTCTTCTCTGGGACCATAGTCCCTTTTACCTCCTCCCCCAAAGAAGTCCCATGGTGATGTATTTGCTTGCCCTTTACCTTTAAGCGCCTTGAGGACTGGAACCTTCTACTGTGTTCCCTGTCAGTGGCCCCATGCCCAGCACAGGGTCATATACAAAGAAACCGACCTGTGTCAAAGGAGCAGGTGCTGACTGATGTGTGACCTCACAGCTCAGCTGGGACTGAGAGTCCAGAAGAAGAAGGCCCCAATCAGTGCCCCAACCAGGCAGAGGCAGGGACAGGGGCAGGCTAAGGATGGTTGTTTTTAGCTCACTTGGCCTTTGGAGCATTCCTGCACAGTGGCCCAGGGGCCAGCCCAGCCCAGCCCACTGCAGGTGGCACTAAGAGGATGACGAACTGCCCCACTTCCCAGAACCCAGGAGCCCTAGAGGTACCTCAGCTGGAGAAATGTCTAGATTCCACGGGCCTGAGCCATTTTACTTTCCCCAAGGGTTTCATCTTGTGACCTTTGTCATTGTCATCATCCAATAGGCTTACATAACGGTTATGCTACCCCAGGGCTGTTCTAAGTTCCCAAAACATGTGAGGTCACCTATCAGGCTAACTCTGGAACATGGGTACTATGAATTAGCCTGGGGCCCAGAGAGGTTGGGTAACGCGCCCACGTCATGTGGCTGAGGGGCAGAGTGGGGCTCTTTGCTTCTTTCTGAGAGTAGCAATTGAGAACAAGGCACAAGATGGTTCTAGGCCATCTCCAGGAACAACTGTAAGTTCTCCCGATGCCGCCTGTGGCCTCGCGAGCTTCCATTTCTTCATTTGTAAGTGGGGACAATAATGGCCAGCTCCTGGAGGCAGGAAGGAGCTCCATACTCAAAATCTGGCCTTACTTCCTTCTCGCCCAGCATCTGGCGGAGGCTGGTTCAGAGGTCCCCACTGATACAATTCGGCTGGAACAGCATTCTGGGCTGGAAGGAAGTAAGAGCAGGGCTAGGGAGGAGCCCTCGACTTCAGGGCTGGCTACACTGGGGGGCAGCCCCAGAGTGTGACATCCTCAGGCAGGGGTGGGGCATGTGCCCCAGACCTTCCCCTTCAAGGCCGAAAGCCTTGGCTGCCCCCTCTAACGAATACATAGGTAGGCTCACAGCATCCCCAGGGCCTGGCCCTGAGCTGTGGGCTGTTTGCCAAGGTAGGGTGACCCTGGGTCAGAAGGCCTCCCCAGGCTGGCCCACCCCCGCCTTTGAGGAAATCCACTCTGTTCCCCAAAGGATTCCCTGCGTGAGTGTCCTGCCAGCCAAGGTACACAGGACCTTTGTTTGTGGAGCCTGGGGTGTGGGCAGGAGGGGAGGATGGGGCTTGGGCCAGGAGGAGCACCTGGCCTGGAGCACCTGGCCTGGCAGAGGCCCACTGGGCACAGGCCCAGGAATCATGGGCATCCCTGGAAATCAGTTTCTGGCCCCCAAGCCCCACCCTCGGGCCTCCCGGGTCTTCTGCGTGAGGTGAAGCCCTAACAGGGTCCCTAACAGGGACCTCAGGGCAGGAGACGCGGAGCCCAGAGCCCACACCGCCCTTCTCCTGGAGGAAGGGAGCCAGGGAAGGCGGCCCTGGCTGAAGGTCACACAGGAGCCCTGGCTGCTGGCCACCTTGGGCTGGGCCTGTCACAGGAGGCCTCTCGTGCACCGAGGGCTTCAAAGTAGCCCTTTGACATTCTCTGCAAAGGAGGTGACAGCCTTAGGTATGACTGACATATCCACAGGGCTAAAGGAAGCTCATTTTATGGCCACCGGGGAGGAGGGTTCCCTCACTGGATGCACCATCCATGGCCCCTAACCGTGTATATGCAGAAAAGAAATCCTCTAGCTAACTTGTAGCTGCCACTATGATGTTACCCCGGGAGGGGGCTTTAAAGGCGATTATTGATTAATTGCAAGCATTCGAAATAAGACCATGATTTTTTTTTTTTTTTTAACTGTATCCTGACTTTGTTTGGGGTGTTCTCCACCTCCGTGGGCCTGGGCCCGGGGACTTCTGGGTGGGTGGCAGGGCAGCCTCCGCCTGCCCCTGCCACCCTCCCCCCCACCTCCACCGCCTACCCTAGGGAGGGAGGGAAGGTGGTGAGGAGTCACATCGGAGCCAAGTGCTGATGACCAGGGTGTGAGAGACAGGTGGACATCTCCCAGATCGGCTCCCCGCAGAAGACAGACTCTCAGCTGCCAGGTTTATCTCAGCTGGCCCCTCCTCTGTGACATCGGGCCAGAGGCCCCTGCCCCCTCATCCCCATTCCCGCCTGGGGCCTCAGTGTCTCCAGCGGAACCTCAAAGGGCTGAGCTGAGCGGCCTCTCTGGTATCTTCCAGCCTTGACCCAGCATGGTGGAGACACCCCAGCTCACATCCTCCAATGTAGGGAACCACATCGAGCACTCCAGGGCTTGAGCAGCCTCAGGAAGGAAAGAAAATGCTCTTTAAGTTGTCATAACAGAGCGGGCCTCCAGGCACCTCCTGTTTACCGAGGCTGAGTAAATACAGCCCGGCCCTTAGCAACAGGCACAAAGGGGCCCTTGTGCCGCCTGCTCGCCCTCCCTCTGCTCTCTCCCTGAGCTCAGCCCCAGCTGGGAGCACTGTGGGAGGCAGGGTGGCCTGGCCTGGAGCCGCCTGGCGGGTGACAGGGGTGGGTGCAAGACCTGCTGTGTGGGGACCCTGGGGCGTGTCAGGGACCCAGGTCTGCACGGGCCCCTGTCTTCTGCAGGCAGGAAGTTCTGCCCCATTTTGATACGGCTTGTCACTCAGAGATGGAACAGGTAAGCCTTAAACCAAGGAAGAAGGGTGGGGGTGGGGGGTTCAATGTCAGTCCTAGCTGTGAAACTTTAGGCGTCTTATGGAGCCACGTTGAGCCTCAGTTTCCTCATTTGTGACCAGGAACTAATACACCCCACCTGCCTCACCTGGCCACCTGGGCATCCAATGAGATGGATGTTCATTCTATACGACCGACCCCGGGCAGACAGAAGAGTTGTTAGTTCAGGCTGAGGGGCAGAGCATGTGTTATGAGTCGACGACAAATGGGTTGTGCCCCTGTTGAGTGCTAAGAGCTCCCAGAGCCCCCTTTGAAGGATGAGGGGTCCCACTTTTGGAAGCCTGCTCTGTGCCAGGCACTCGGGGCAGGGGGGCAGGTGGTGAGGCTGGTACACCCTCTCCCCATAGACCCTCACTGTCTAAAGTGGGAGATGAGGCAGGTAATGACAAAGGGCTGATTTCTGTAGTATGTAAAGTGTTACCACAAATCAATACAAGGATGAATAGCCCGGTTGAAAAATGAGGAAAAACTACGGAAAAGTAATTCATAAAAGACTGGCTGATAAACACTTGGGGGGAAAAATCAACGTTACTAGTAACAAAAATGAAAATAAAGGCAACAATGAGATTTTCTTTTTTTTCCTCCCGTTAGATTATCAAAAGATTAGAAATGTTTCTCGGGATGCCTGGGTGGCTCAGTCGGCTAAGCGTCTGACTTCGGCGCCGGTCATGATCTCACCATTCATGGGTCCGAGCCCTGCACGGGGCTCTCTGCTGTCAGTGCAGAGCCTGCTCGGGATCCTCTGTCTCCCCCTCTCTCTGCCCTCCCCTGCCTTGCACACGAGCGTGCTCTCTCTGTCTGTGTCTCTCTCTCAAAAATAAATAAACATTTAAAAAAATTAAAGAAATGTTTCTCTTTGTATTAGCAGGATTGTGGGGAAATGGGCATCTTCATATACTAATGCTCTGCCACTTACTAACTCTGGACTACTGACATAAAACTTCCCCCTGCCTCACCTTCCTCATCTGTAAAATGGGCTATGGAAGCATCCACCTGGCAGGTTTGTGGGGGGATTAAATAAGTCATGAGGTATAAAGTGCTCAGGGAAGGGCCAGGTAAGAAAAAGTGCTTAGTACCTGGTATTTATTATTCATTTGTATTATTACTGTTGGCTCAAGGTATACATTGGTGCACTCTTTCTAAAGGCCAACTTGGAAACACGTGTCTGAGTTTTAAAAGTGCCTACTAAATCCTGCTCTAAGAAAATAATCAGACAAGTGAGCAAAGACCTGTATACAAGGATATTCATCAGAGTATTGTTTGTGAAAACAAAACATTGGAAATAATCTAAATGTCCATTAATAGGGAACAGAATAATTCAATTCTAATCTACCTCTTCAATGAAATACTGCCTAGCAATTAGATCAGACAGGGTAGACATGTTTGCATTGACATGGAAAGTTCTACACGTCACATTGATGGAGAAAAGAGCAGGTCAGGTGACATCTGATGCAAAGAGATCCCATTTACATGCAAGTGTAAACACAGATTTATCTGCACACTGAGGGATGTGTGTGAGGATATTCTCCAGAATGCTAGGGGGGCCTTCTCATAAGGTGGCTTTTATTTTCTTCTTTATATCTTTTTGTATTCTTTTAAATTTTTTTTAATGTTTATTTATTTTTAAGAGACAGTGAAAGCAGAGGAGGGGCAGAGAGAGAGAGAGAGAGACACAGAATCCGAAGCAGCCTCCAGGCTCTGAGCTGTCAGCACAGAACCTGACGCGGGGCTTGAACTCATGAACCATGAGATCACGACCTGAGCCAAAGTCGGACACCCAACTGACTGAGCCACCCAGACGCCCCCCTTTTTGTATTCTTTAAACTAAAATACACACAAACATGTATAAAGTTGTTTTTACAGTTTATTAAAGCTACCTATAGTTTATTAAAGCTATTTTTGTTGTTAAGTTCAAAGGCAGTAAGTGCTGAATGGAAACGTGGCCTTACTCTCTGTGTCTGGAAAGGGCCAGTGCGTGGAATGACTTAAGTGAGGATTCGCAGCGTGGACAGGAAAGGTGTGGTCAGTCCTGATTCGGGGAGGGGGGGGCTCCATTGAGGGTGGACACAGAGGACAGGGAAGGTCACAAGGTCAGTGCAGGGGGACACTGTTTGTGGTCAGGACTCTGGCAGAGACAGGGAGGAGAGGAATAGGGAGCAGTAGTGAGAAAAGTAGACCGAGGCCAGGTTGCAGTGACTGGAAGGCCAGATGCACGGTGTGGATTTTACGCAGAAGGGGCAGGGAGCTGGGGCAAGGCAGAGGCCCCAACCTGGCGTCTTTGCTTTCTTTTGGTTGCTTACGTTCGGCTCTCACTGCTCTGGGCAGGGGAGCCTTGGAACGGAGGGGACAAGCCCGAGGAGGTAGGTGGACCCTCACACACGAGCCAGTTCTTTCCGCTTGAAGTCTTTCTGCTTGAAGCCGGCCGGGGCTGTGGCCATGACCAAGTCTCTCCCAGTCCAGTAGAGCCTGGGCCTTCCCATGATGCACGATGAGAGCCGGTCCCCATGCACCTGTTGGGACTTGGAGAGCCTGAGGAAAGGGCTAGATTCCTGTGGTCAGCAGACTGTCACACCCCAGAGCTGACAAGGACCATGTGCCACTCCCCAGAGCCATCTGATGGCAGCCCCATGAGTAACCCCGAGGTTTTCACCAGGGCATCGTATAATTACAGGAGATCCCATGCTCTGGTCCTCGTGCCCTGGGCACTTCCCTAGTTGGCCAAAGGTGCACTATTGACATTTTGGGGGTTAGATAATTCTATGCGGTGGGGCTCGTCCTGTGCACCCAGGGTTTAGCAGCACCCTCGGCCTCTACCCACTGCCGTGAGCAGCACTCCGGCCAGATCTAACGACCCAAATGTCTCCCACCTCCTCTGGGTGCCACAATCGCCCCCAGTTGGGAACCAGGGCTTCACAGTGACCTTCCGTGGCCGTCAGCCCCTCTCCGGGACTGAACGCCGGACCAGGGCAGGGTCTTCCCAGCCCCAGCCCGGGCTGTGCTTCAGCAGGAGCTTGTGATGGCCGAATGGGAGCTCCAGCCCTGCCTTATCTGGACACCCCCTCTGCCCCCCACCCCGCCCCTGCCACTTCTCCCTCAGAGGGGGGAGTAACAGCTGAGAGAAGCACATCCCATCCCTGCCCCTGCACCTACCTGCCTGGCCCAGGACACTGAAAGCCTCATTGTCCCTCCCACCTCTCCCGGCTCTGGTCTGCAAGCCGCCATGATGGAAAGAACCAAATCCTTTGAGTGAAACAAACTTCAGTAACTTTCTCAGACGACCCCCCCCGTCCCCCCCCCCCCCCAACACACACATGGGGAGGCCAGCTGCTGGCACGGTGGGGACTCCTTCTCCTTGGATCACTGCATGTGCATCCTTCACACCCAGCCTTCTCTGGCACCTGCCGCCTCAGAGGGAAGGGCCATCGAGATGTAGTGTCACATCCTTACCACCCCAAAGCACTTAGGGGAAGCTCAATTCTCAGAACGGCAGCTGGAAGGGTGCCTCAGATGACGGCTCGATGTGCAGGGAGGAGAGAGCCAGGAGGGGACGTGGGCCGGGGTGTGAAGTGTGCCCCACGTGGGGCTCCGGCGACTCCAGCGGCAAGCATCCCAGGGCCGTGATCCCCAAGGGGGATCTTTGTTTCCATCTGAGACTCTGACCCGGAAGGATTCCGTCATATTCAATGTTTGAGACAAACATAAAGGAAGAAGCCATTGTAGTTAGGCAGGTGGCCAAGAAGGCACAGAGTGCCTTGAAGGAAGGGAGCCCATGACAGCTGCCAAGGAGCTGGCCAGAGAGGGAGCTGAGAGCATTTGCACGTTCAGGGACCCCAAATGTTGTGTATTTGGTGACACGGGTCTTGCCTCAGGAAGGGCTTCTTCCCAGAACCCATGGCCTGGACCAGAGCTCACTGGGTGCACAGGGTATCAGAATTCTGGAAACCGGAACCGGGAAGTCTCCAAGAAAAGGCTTGTCACAGGTCCCTGGAGAGGAAAGATTGGATCCTGATGACTAAGCCGCACTGTCCAGGCTCAGCCATGATTCTCCACGCTCAGATGTGTTCACCGAAGGGCAGACGTACTAACTTTTGTTTCAGAAGGTGCCTGATAGGCAGCCGTCCCCAACAAACCATCTTCATAAAGTGCTGTCGCCTCAGGGCTTCTTGGTTCCCAGGGGTCCCTGGAGCCGTGGAGTCGGCAGAGAGGGGTCATACCAAGGCATCTGGGCTTCTAAATGACTTCCTGTTTTTCAAAGTTAAAGGGGATTCTGGGTGACCCTGGGACATCATCGCACATAGGCAGGCAGAGGTTTTGGTGAGGGCTGGGGAGGAGAGGGACCCTCGCGGGAATGCCGCCAGT
The DNA here is from genome assembly GCF_028749965.1 of Puma concolor. Lineage (NCBI taxonomy): Eukaryota > Metazoa > Chordata > Mammalia > Carnivora > Felidae > Puma > Puma concolor. Next base: position 14,511,259 of record NC_141672.1, on the reverse strand, counting down.
GGATGTGTCATGGTAGGAAGGACAGAAGCTGCGGCACTAGATGCTGTTTGGGGACACGGGACATCATGACCAAGATTCTGGGGCCTGGGTGGGCACAGCCAGGTAAATGGCCCCTTCCTGCTTCCAGCAAGGTGGCTTCGGCAAGCCCGTTCCTGGCTGGGTTTGCCACCTTTAGGGACACAGCTGCAGTGGAATTTGAGGTCCCTTTCCCTCCCCCAGGGAGTTCAAAACTCCTGTGCCCTCTGTGTCTCTTGTCCTCACATGGCCCCCTGGAGGAGGGACGGGGGATGGAGCTCGTGGCTGAAGGGGGGGCAGATGCCAGGCATTTGAACTGGCCCTTCCCCTCCTCTTCTTGGCCATCAGAATCCTGATTTGGTTCAAAACAGCAGAGAGTGCCAGGGCCCAGGGGATGAATCTTGCCTCACTGCTGGTCCTGTGCCCCTTTGCCAGAGTCTCTCTTTCCCGGCCTCCCTTGCAGCTCTAGGTGGCCAGTGACCCAGTTCCGGGTGATGAAATATAAGGTAAAGTCTGTGGGGAGGGAGTGAGGGTGGCATCTGGGAGAGCTTTTGTTTCTTCATAAAAGGGACAGGTATGAAAGGAGACTTCTCTTAGGCCACCTTTCCTCTCCTTTCATGCTGGAATGCAGACACGATGTCCAGAACTGTGGCAGCCATCCTGTAACTATGTGACACCATGTTAACGCTGAAGATGACGGGCCGAGAGGTGGAAAGAACCCGGGTCCTTGATGATCTCACTAAGTTGCCGAACCGCCCAGAAGTCCCCTATGCCTGAGGTCCTCGTTAAATAAGCAATTACTGTACTTGTGGGTTAGCTGGATTCTGATACTTGTAACAAAACATGTTAGGGAGGCAGTGAGGTATGACTTCCTCTGTGGGAGCGAATGTAAAGGACCTGGCTCAGCGGCCACTGTCACGGCCGCGTGTATGTGCTCACACCCACAGATGTGTGTGGACGGATGATAGATGAGTCAACTATATGTACACGTGATCTCTGGGGTAGAATGTGGTTCAAGTCCAGGTCCTCCGACTTGGTCCGGGTCTTTCGGGTTCTCCCTACCCTAGCAGAGGGGCGGTTTGGTTTCCTTAACTAAATGGGGGACGATAACGATGACTGACTAAACTGGCAATTACGATGTCAAGTCTCACGATAACCCAGAGGGTGGGCCAGAGTCCTGGCTCCACCCAGCAGACGGGGAAACCGAGGCTCAGAGAGCTTGAGTGATGTGCCAGAGTCGTGAGCCAAGCTGTGGCGAAGCTGGGGCCCGAATCAGCCTTCTTGCTCTCTCGTGTGGCCTCGCACAGCGCTCTGGGCGTCGGAGGGCTGCGTGTGTGCGTGTGGGCAGGGGCATGTGTACAGAGGTGTGCCTGCAGGGTGTACGTGCAGGGGTGGGTGTGCACAGCCACACAGGCCAGTCACATGGGCTCTTCCAGCAAAGATGCCCCTGTGCGACAGACAGCTCCCTCCGCTCCCTCCGGCTCCCTGGGGCCCTGGGGCCTCCCGCTCCTTTCTCCAAAACAACTTCATCAGCAGCATGGGCAACAGCTCCCCAGGGGTGGGCCACCTGTTTACCACCTGCACGGGCCTCACCCCGCCCGGCTGCTCCAGGCTGCGACGACCAGTGCCTTCCAGGCCCCCAGCCCTTTCCCTCCCGGCGTCTTCGAGCGCCAGCTTTGGTGCAGCTGCTCCTGAGAAGAGCTTCCCTTTCCTTTGCTGCCAAGAGCCCCCAGACAAGGGGGCGCTTTCCAGCCTTCTCCCGCTGGGCAGCCTGGGGGACAGGGCTGGGGGCCTGTGTGGGACAGAAGGAAGGCAAAGGAAGTCAGAAGCTCACAGAGATGGTTCCAGGCTCCTCCCTCCCACCGCCCCCTCCTCCTTGTCCAAGCGGATCTTTCAGGTCGTCCTGAAGGACAGAGGTCCACTGGGACCTCAGGCTGCAGCCCAGAGGTTGCCCGGTCATGGCGAACATGCTGGGGAGCCCTCCTGCTCTCACCTTACGCTGAAGGGTGCCTCCCTCCTCCCTCCTGTTCTCTGTCCTCACTTCCTCTTCCCCACCGCTGGTGGAAGGAGATTCGAGCCCCGCACTCCCATCTGGAGCTCAGGGCAGTCCCACCCCTCGGCCCTCCAGCTCCTGAGCCACAGGCCTCACCTCTACGATTTTCTCACAACAAACACACTGTCCTGTTGTCCTCCTGACCAGGGAGTCTTTGATCCATCTTGGGCCCTGGGCCAGAAAGTCATTCAAAGAAAGTACAGCCAAGGAGAGGGAAAAATTGCTCTTCTGACGGGACAAAGCCAAACACTGTCACACGCCAGGGCCACTGGCCTCCTCCCAGGAGCTCAGAGAGAACTTCTGGGGGGTGGGGGCAGGGTGGGGGCCAGGGAAGGGGGCAGAAGAGGGGTGGTTATGGCCAGGACCTTGCAGCCCAGCTGGGGTGCAGAGCCCAGGTTCATTCTTGCCAAAGCCTTGAGCGGGCACCCAGCCTCTCGGGGATGGCCACCTTGTGGGGTTGGGTGCCTTGGAGGCCCGAGTGAAGAGGGCCTCCTGAGGTCTCTGCTGTTTCCCACAGCTCACAAAAGTGTTTGGGGGCGGAGGACAGTCCCCACACAAGCGACCAACTGAGGCTTGGGAGGGGTGAGCCGCCTGACATCACGGTTGGGGCACCCTCGATTGTTCCCACGTTCCCCGGGGCCCCCACGGCTGTCCCACACCTGGCCTAAGGAAGACAACACAGCAGTAAAGATAGCAACCCTCAGGAGCCCCACCTTCTCAGTCCCTGGCTGGAGAAACTGAGACCCGGGCCAGCTCCCATGGGGTGCCCGGCTCTCCTCACGCCGTGCCTCGCTGAGCTATATCGCTGATGCTTACTGCGTGCTTCCTGCGAACGGGGCTAGTGCTTCGCGCTCTCAGCGTATGATCGTGTTTGGTTTTTATAACAAACGGATACATTAGGTACCTCTACTACCCTCCTATTTACAGACGAGTAAGCTGGGAGGGCAAGAGACAGACCCAAGGGCACACAGCTGACCCGCGGTGGAGTCGGGACTCGAACCCACGACGGCTGCCTCCAGTGCCCGTGGCTATGGCCCCCGGTGAGGGCTTCCTGTTTTAAGTGCTGTATGTGTAGTATCCCAGTCCCCAGTTCCTTCTAGGGGACTCTCAGCCAGAGTGCCCCGTTACTGTGACAGTGTAGCCTGTCCGCCTCTCTGTTCGGTGCCACGTCTGAGGGTGTCTGCTCTGTGCCAGGCACGCCGCGGAAGGAGTTCTTGCACCCTTGCCACCTGGCTCAGGGGTCTGGGGAGGGGCAGAGGGTGGATTGTGTCGGCTCTTCTCAGGGGGGCTGGGGGAGGGGAAGTGAGGTTGGAGGGAGGGAAGGGTTGGGGAGAGAAAGGGTGTCCTAGTTAACCCTCCAGACAGCCCTGTGAGTCAGGGCGCATCGCCACCCACTCTGGAGATGAAGCTGGGGTCATCCTGTGTTCTGCCCGCGGCACAGCAGTGAGGAGGAGTCCCCCCTAGACCTGCTGGCTCCAGGACCAGACCCACCGCCTCACTTGGTCATTCCTTCCGGCTGAGGGTGCAGGGCCCAAATTAGACACTCGTCTCTGTCCCGATAGACTGAGTGCCTGATGCTCTCGAGCGGAGCTCCTGGCTCACCCACGACCCATCCTCCGGGGCGAGTTGGGAACAGCCACGCAGGAGGCCCGTATCCACATGGGGTCCCTGGCAGAGCGTGGACCACATGGGGCTGAGGACCAGGCAGCTGCAGGAGGAGACAGCAGGAGAAAGGGCCACGGGCGCTGGGCCTGGCCCCTCCCTGGCCTGCTGAGCCGCACGGGGCCGGCAGAGGGTCCGGAGTCTAGGGCATTTGTCACTCTGTCCCTCCTGCCCCTGAGCACTGGGGGTGGGCTGGGGCTGTCTGTGAGGAGAGGCAGTGAGTGAGAAGGGCTCTGCTCTCCTTCCCAGAGATCTTGCTGGACAGAGCGTGGGGGATGGAGGGTCCTGGCTTCCAGCTCTGCCCCAGCCGCTCGCTCATCAGCTGTGCGACCCAGGATACGATTCTTAGCCTCTCCGAAGCTTTGGCCTTTTCGGCTGTCACAGGGCATGTATTGGTCTGCCCGTGCTGCTGTGACAAAGTCCCACAGACCAGGACTTAAACAACGGACGTTCCGTGACTCGCAGTCTGGAGGCTGGAAGGCCTATGTCAAGGTGTCCACAGGGCTGGTTCCTTCTGAGGCCTGGCTCCTTGGCTTGTAGGTGGCCGCCTTCTCCCCGTGTCCTCTCGTGGTCATCCCCCTGTGCGTGTCTGTGCCCTAATCTCCTTTTAAGGACATCAGAGCTCACCCTAATGGCCTCCTGGAATCACCTCTTTAATCACCTCTTGAATCACCCATGTTCAAATACAGTCATACTCAGAGGTACTGGGGGATTAGGACTTCAATCTAGTGATTTGTTGGTGGGAGTCACATTTCAGCCCTTTAACAGGCGTAACGTGAGTATGTTCTCACAGGGTTGTTATGAGGATTATTTACTATTAAGTTTATTTATTTTGAGAGAGAGGGAGAGACAGAGTGAGTGGGGGAGGAGCAAAGGGGGAGAGAGAGAGAGAGAGAGAGAGAGAGAGAATCCCGAGCAGGATCTACGCTCTCAGCACAGAGTCCGACGCGAAGCTCGATCCCAGGAAGCATGAGATCATGACCGGAGGCGAAATCAAGAGTCAGATGCTCAACTGACTGAGCCACCCGCACGCCCACATTGTGAGGATTATTAATCATGAAATGTAGGCTGGCAAGCCTGGATGCTGCCACCTGTCCGGGGACATACATGTGATAACCCTCACCGCTCAGGGGGTGCAACCTGGTGCCTGCACCCTGAGGAAATGGAGGGTGCTGAAGCCCGGGGCTTGGCTCAGGTGGGCCCTCGGTCAGGTTGTGGCTTTCCAGAGCCTGTCCTGTCCACTCAACCACGGGAAAGGGGAGCGTCCCTGTGGCCCCGGTCCGTGGCCCGGGCCCGAGGCCCGGGCTTCAGCCAAGCCTCCGCTTCCTGAGCCGGCCTCAGGACGGGCTGGGCCGCCGAAACCCTTCCTAAAAAGGAATTGGGCTGTAGTGGCCCAGGCTATTTTTAGACAATTGTGTTGAAAAATCCCCAAAGTACATGTAGCATCATGCATTTTTTTTTTCCTTCAGGAAGAAAAAAGAGAGGGAGTAAGTGGACTCCCCCCATCCCCCTCCCCCACCCCTGACACTGGGAGGGGCCTCACAATGTCCCCTCCCTAGAGGGTCAGTAGCCAGGGTCCTGCAGCTGTCCAGCTGTGAGGTTTAGGAGCTCAGCACTTTGGGCCAGGGGAGGGGCTCCCACTGGCCCCCACCTCACTCTGGGCCCCCAGAGGGGACAGGGCACATGAGATCACCCCACATTACAGGCAAGGAGACTGAGGCCATGCTGTCCTTGGCCCCATACTCCGGCTTCGCATTTTACTTTTTATTTTATTTTTTTAAAGTTTGTTTATTTATTTAAGTAATCTCTACACCCAGCGTGGGGCCTGAACTCACAACCCCAAGATCAAGAGTCCACTGGATCCACTGATCCAGTCGGGCTTTGCTTGCTTTTTTTAATGTTTGTTTGTTTGTTTGTGAGACAAAGAGCTCAAGTGGGGGAGGGGCAGAGAGCCAGGGGGACAGAGGGTCCGAAGTGGGATCTGCCTGACAGCACAGAGCCCGATGCAGGGCTCAAACTCACAAACTGCAAGATCATGACCGGAGCGGAAGTTGGATGCTCAACCGACGAGCTACGGGATATATGTTTTGATGGCTGTGAAGCCATCCCTACAACCGAGATAGCGAACACACTCATCATCCCCTAAAATTTCTGTCTCCTCTTTGTAACCCCTCCTTCTCGCTCCTCTCCCCTCTCCACCTGCATCACTACCCACCCACTTGCCCCAGGCAACCTCTGGTCTGCTTTTTTTTTTTTTTTTTTTTTTTTTTAATTCTAGAGAGAGAGAAAGCAGGGTGGGGAGAGGGGCAGAGCTGGAGAGAGAATCTTAAGCAGGATCCACACTTAGTGCAAAGCCTGACGTGGGGCTGGATCCCACAACCCTGGGATCATGACCTGAGCCGAAATCAAGAGACTCACGACTCTGAGATCGTGATCCGAGATGAAATCAAGAGTCGGACCCTCAAGCGACGGAGCCACCCAGAGGCCCTGCTTTCTGTCCCCATGGATGAGTTTGCATTTTCTAGAGTTTTCTGTAAATGGAATCCTACAGTAGGTTCTCCTTTGGCTTCTCTAACTTATCATCGGTATTCTGAAATCCATCCACGTTGCCTGTACATCTCGACAGCTCCTTCCTTCCTATCGCCACTGGTACCCCCTTGTGCGGCTGCATCACAACCTGTTTACCCATTCATTTGCTGATGGACATTTGAGTTCTTTCCACTTTGTGGCTGTTATGAATAAAGCAACTCTGGGCATTCATACACAAGTCTTCGTACGGACAGATATTTCCTTTCCTTCAGATAAATCCCTAGATAAATACTACCGGTAATTCTATGTGTAACTTTTTAAGAAACTGCCAGAAGGCACCATTTTGCAGTCCCACCAGCAGTCCCGCCAGCAGTATATAAGGGCTCCCATTTCTCCACATCCTTGCCAACGCTTGTTGTTGTCTGTCTTTTTGATTGTAGCCATCCCAGTGGGTGTGAAGTTGTGTCTCCTTGTGGATTTGATCTGCATTTCCCTTATGACTAATGATGTTGAACATCTTTTCCTGCGTTTGTTGGCCCAGATCTCGCTTAAAAAACAAAACAAAACAGGGGCGCCTGGGTGGCGCAGTCGGTTAAGCGTCCGACTTCAGCCAGGTCACGATCTCGCGGTCCGTGAGTTCGAGCCCCGCGTCAGGCTCTGGGCTGATGGCTCGGAGCCTGGAGCCTGTTTCCGATTCTGTGTCTCCCTCTCTCTCTGCCCCTCCCCTGTTCATGCTCTGTCTCTCTCTGTCCCAAAAATAAATAAAAACGTTGAAAAAAAAATAAAAAAAAAAAATAAAACAAAACAAAACAGCACATACTTTTAATTTTGGAAGAATGTTAGCTATGCCGAAAAGTTGCAAAGACAATACTGATACCCGTACCCCGTCACTCAGTTTCCCCTAATAGTAACGCCTTATATTACCTGGCACATGTCACCGCTAAAGAAGCAATATTGCCACATCACTATTGATTAAACTTCAGACTTTATTCAGACCCCACGAATTTACAACGCTAGTGTCCCTTTCTTGTCCCAGGATCCCACCCCGGAACCCACACCACGTCACACGCGGTGGTCATGTCTCCGTGAGCTCCTCTGGTTAGTTTCTCAGACTTTCCTTGTTTGTCACGCTCTTGACAGTTTTGAGGAGCCTTGGTCAGATATTTTATAGAAAGTTCCTCAATATAGGTTTTTCTGACGTTTTCTCATTACTAAACTAGGGTAATGGTCTTGGGGGAAGCAGACCCCAGAGGTGAGGTGCCATCCCATCCCATCCCATCCCATCCCATCCCACTGGGGGTACATGCCATCCACATGACTTACTGCTGGTGACATTGACCTTGATCGTGTGCCGGGTTTCTCTGCTGTGGTGGTACAATTTTCCCCCTTTCTAAACTCTGCTCTTTAGATGGGAGTCCCTAAGTCCAGCACACTTGAGTGTTCAAGCTCCTGAAGCCTCACCTTTATCTGAGAATCTTCTATGCCAGGCACTTCACACTGTCCCCAACCCTACCACTGTCCCTTTGGGAGAGGTCCCAATAACCCCTAAATTTGGTAATGTTTAAGATTACAAAGGATCAGGGGTCATTTAGTCAAGCCCTGTCTTGCCCTTCTTACAGATGAGGAAACTGAGGTCCAGAGAGGGAAGTGATTCACCTATGATCTCACTACGATCAGAAGGAAAACGGGGGCGCCTGGGTGGCTCAGTCAGTTAAGCATCCGACTTCGGCTCGGGTCATGATCTTGCAGTTCGTGAGTTCGAGCCTCGCATCAAGCCCTGTGCTGTCAGCGCGGAGCCTGCTTCTGATCCTTTGTCTCCCTCTTTCTCTGCCCCTCCCCTGCTCATGCTCTCTCTCTCTCTCAAAAATAAATCAGCATTAAAAAAAAGATAAGAAGTAAAAGGATCTCAGGGCCCCAGACCAGGGCAGAGATCTGGAGGGATGTCCTGGCCCAGAGTAAATGCTCGGTAGGTATTTAGGGATAGATGAGGCGAGTATATGTTGAGTGAATGGTAAGGGCTTCCACAGGTGATGAGGGTTCTCGGTGGACACCATAGGCCAGGCAGACACCTGCCACCTGCTAGTTCCCTGCACAAACTAGGGAAGGAATGATGCTGAAGGGCAGACAGCCCCACACTCCCCTGCTGTGAGCCTCAAATGCCTCCCACGTTGGCCATACAACAGAAGGGCTAGAGGAGCCCAGATTTGGGGCTTCCGCTGGCTACAGATGACCCTCTGAGTGGCCGGTTAGGAACTAGAACCCCCATAGTGAGCAGACACTGTTACATCTCACCGGTGAGAGAGTCCAGTGGGAGGGCAGTTTATTAACGCTTATCAAGGGCATTAAAAATGTTCATGTGTTTGCCCTGGTTCCTGCAGGGAGGCGAGTGGAATCAGATGGATCCTGGATGGAATACAGGTCATGCTCATTGGCAAGTCACTCGATCACTCGGTTTCAGTTTTCCCGTCTACAAAATGGGGCTAATCACTGCATCTACCTTTTGTATTGTTTTTAATTACGTTAACATACTTCAGCAAGGGCAATGCAACATATATTAATTTTGATGTGCACCTAGAGATGACTACTTAACTCTTAAAGAAGTCTAAGCAGGAATATACACTCCAGGGCTGGTTGGTCAGCATCTGAAAGACTAATCAGAGGCCCCTGGTCTAAGAGGCAGCTGTGACCTGCTCAGCTACTATATCTTCCACCAGGTCCAGAGGGTTTGGGGAGGGTGCTAATTAGTACAATGGATATGAAAAACGCTCTTTTTTGGGGGGGTGAAATTACTGGTGTTAAAGTGTTAGTGTGGATTGACTGGCAAGACTGTACAGGCACCTCTGACGTGCCCAGCACTCCAGGAGTGGCCCAGGACCAAAGACCCAATCTAGTTCTGTGTCCAGATTCCTTTGAAGGTTTTGATGTCTGACCTGACCAGAGGGAAGCTGAATTCTGAATCTTGCCGCCAGAATCCTGTCGTACCAGTCCTTTCCTGGGAGTGCTTCTCGGCACCCGGGATGCCCGAGAGCTGGGACCCACCCCACCCCCACCCCATCCCAGACCGTGCACCTGCTTTGGCACCTGCTTGCTGATAGCATGATCTGCCTGGGTTTTGCGTTCACGGGGCTCAGCTGGCAAGGTGGACTTGTGGGTCAGGAGCCTGCGGCCCTCCCTGCCAACGATTGGCCTCCACACGGACCTGCCAGCAATTCAAACTGACCAGCGTGGCTCCGGTCAATTTACAGACCGCCTCATAGAATCGCGAGGGTTGAATGAGGTAATCCACAACATCACCCAAACCTGGGGCAGTTTGCTTCACCTTCTCAAGAAGCCTTCATTCCTCATCTGTTCCAGTACCTGTCATAACAGTATCCACCTCACAGGGTTGCCGTGAGCGTCGGAGTTCATCCAAGTACAATGCTCCGATCGGTGCCTGGTGCATAGTAAAGGCTCAGTAAACGTGAGCTGGCCTCCATCATTCCACTTCGTGTGATATGACCATGAGAGACCATGGCTGACAATAATGGACAGGTGGAATGATTCACAGTGCACCCGTGTGATGGAAGCATCTGCTATCCTTAAATTGTCTACTGAGTTCAATGACAGGGGAATATTACGTGAAAAGGTGTGTAAGTATTATATGTAATTTCCATTTCATCAAAAAATACCCTCATAGGAAAATACTGGAAGGCAACAGGGCAAAATGCTGAGAAGACAAACACTAGATGGTGACATTTGACCTTAGTCTTTGTATTTCTGAGACTGGTCACAGTGGGGGTGGTTGTCAGAATAATGGCCCCCCAAAATGTCTACATCCTAATCTTTGGAGCCAGTGAATATGTTGCCTTATATGGCAAAGGGGACTTTGCAGATGTGATTAAATCAAGGATCTTGATTTGGGGAGGTTATCCTGGATGACCCAGGTGGGTCCAAAGCAATTACAGGTCCTTGCACGTGAAAGAAGGAGGCAGGAGGCAGGGTTGGAGAAGGAGATGGGACAAAGAAGATCACGGGTCACAGTGATTCACTGCTGACTTTGAAGACGGAAGGAGACCACAAACCACAGAACATGGGCCGCGTCTAGAAACTGGAAAAGACAAGGAGCAGATTCTCCGCCAGAGCCATCAGAAGGGACGCAGCCTTGGGGCGCCTGGGTGGCTCAGTCGGTTAAGCGTCCGACTTCGGCTCATAAATAATAAATAAATAAATGTTAAAAAAAAAAATTAAAAAAAAAAAAAGAACACAGCCTTGCTGACACCTGGATTTCTGTCCTATGAGACCTATTTCAGACTTCTGATTTCTAGAACTCTAAGCTAATAAACACATTGTTTTAAGCCATTGAGTTTGTGGCAATTTTCTACAGCAGCAATAGGAAATTAATACAGTGGGTATTTTGCAATGATAAATGAAAAACAAAAGATGTTTGCTATTTATTTATTTATTTATTTATTTTTTAATGCTTTCTTCTTATGTTTATTTATCTTTGAGAGAGAGAGAATGGGAGCAGGGGAGGAGCAGAGAGAGAAGGGGAGACACAGAATCTGTGTCTGGAGCTCAGGCTCCAGGCTCTGAGCTGTCAGCACAGAGCCCGACATGGGGCTCGAACTCACAAACCGTGAGATCATGACCTGAGCTGAAGCTGGACGCTTAACTGACTGAGCCACCCAGGTGCCCCTGATTTGTTATTTTTAAGACTATCGTTGGCTAAATAAAAATACAGTAAAACCTTGGTTTGTGGGCATAATTCATTCTGGAAACATGCTTGTAATCCCGAGCACTTGTATATCAAAGCTTATATATCTGGGGCGCCTGGGTGGCGCAGTCGGTTAAGCGTCCGACTTCAGCCAGGTCACGATCTCGCGGTCCGTGAGTTTGAGCCCCGCGTCGGGCTCTGGGCTGATGGCTCAGAGCCTGGAGCCTGCTTCCGATTCTGTGTCTCCCTCTCTCTCTGACCCTCCCCTGTTCATGCTCTGTCTCTCTCTGTCCCAAAAATAAATAAACGTTGAAAAAAAAAAAATTAAAAAAAAAAAAAAAAGCTTATATATCAAAGCACTTGTATATCAAAGCAGCTGTGATCATGTGACGTCCAGCATCACGTACCTACTGGTATTGCAGGACGTTGCTCTTCTATCAAGTTGAAATTTATTAGAGGGGCCCTGACAGCAGAGAGCCCGATGAAGGGCCTGAGCCCACGAACCGTGAGATCACGACCTGAGCCGAAGTTAGACACTTAGTAGACTGAGCTACCTAGGTGTTCCCAGAGAGGGACTCGATCCGCAGAGGGAATCGTGGCGTGGCCTCCAGCCCTGCTGTATACGGTTTGTATGGGAGGGGGGAAGAGAGCCAGCACATGCCTCCCTGCCCACCCAGGGCCGCTTGGCGTGTCTCAGGGCTGCTCCCCCCACACCCTGTGCTTGGCAGGGAAGAAAGCACATGCTTGTGGTGCGCCTCTGGGGCCAGGCACCGTGTTCCATCAAGATTATGTTCACAGGCCCGGTAGCCCCATGAGCGGAAGTGTCAAGCCACTTTGAGACAGGAGCTTGCGACCCTTTGTCGTCAGAGGTGATGTGACCGGGCAGAGCTGGGATTCCAGCCAGATCGTGTGACCCACAGGAAACCCTATTGTCCTCAGGGGGTCGGGGGCCAACCACTAGCAGATGGAGGAGGAAGGGGGGCTGTGGAGGCAGTGGGTGGCCCACTGGCCAGCTGGAGATCCTAGCTCCAGACAGACCTGCAGAAGGCACCCCGTGACCTGCCTGTCACCTTCCCTTAGCCAGCCCCACTCAGGGCCCGAACCCCCAGGAGGGGTCCTGCTATAGCGGGGCCCCAAAGCCCCATGTGGAGGCCCCACGGGGGGCAGTGTGCCCTGCCCGGCACCCCATAATCCCTGCAGGGGCCTGCCAACTCACATCGCAGCCCAGAAGTGAGGCCACCATCCATCCCCGCTGGACCCTGAAACCCAGAGAGGGACAGTGACTCAGTCAGGGTCACCTCCAGGCAGGCATAGAGCTGGAATGGGTCTCCCAGGGCACGGCCTTGAGGAGGGGGTCCCAGATGGGCTCTAAAAGACCTTCCGGAGGAGGCCACGCTTGTCTGAGACATTTGCAGGATGTCCTTTTCCGGGTCCCGTCCAGCGGCAGCGTGGGCGGGGGCGGCAGGAAATGAGTGAGAACAAGTGTGAGAGGAAGGCCGGTGGCAGGAGCAGCATAGCACAGAGGGCCAGCCTCCTGGGGCCCCACTCCCTGTCACAGGGAGACACGGGGGGCCTGCTGGCCCTGAGCAAGGTCTCGGCGACTGGCGGTCAGCGTGTGGCTCTGAGTGGCAGGAGGGAACAGAGAGAGGAACCGAGAGAGGGCCAGGGAGGGCAGGGAAGGACAGGAGCGCCCGCCGACGGGCCGGCCGCCGCACTCAAGGCTGAGACTGCTAGTCACCAGTCCTCCAGCTCAACTGGTGCCCCCCCGCTGGATGACGTCCACCCTGCCGGCCCTGAGAGGTAGCGGGGAGAGAAGAGCAGGAAGGAGACAGGAGGGGAGGAGGAAAGGGGGAGCTGAGCAGTGACAGGCACCCCCCCCCCCCAATCCGCAGGGGAGGGCTGGGGGTGGGGATGGGAGAGGGGACGGCAGGGCGCCTCGGAATCCCCTTCTCCCCACCGCCCAGTTTAGTGGGTTCTGGCTGGGCAGGGTAGGGGTGCAGAGGAAGGGCTGCTGGCCCAGTTTAGTCAGTACTGGCTGGGCTGGGTGGGGGCGGGAGGTTCCCAGGTGCCTCACTGACAGGGTGGAGGGTGCCGGGCAGAGGGTAGGGATGACCATGGGACCACAGGGGAGCTCTGAGTGACCATCTGGACTACTTCCATCCGTGTGCCCTCCCTTAGGCCGTAAGACAGGTAAGGACACAGGCATGGGAAGCCTTGGTTCTCACCCGGGGAGATCTGAGCTCACGTCCCTCTCGGTCCCGAGGGTGTGCAGGGCCCTGGCCACAGCCCGCACCTCGGGGCCTCGACCTGGCCCCGTCCCCGAGATCCTTCTCTGCCGGCCGGGGCTGGCTCCTTGTAAAGAAGAACTTCCTCTCTCCTCTCTCCCCTCACCTCTTCCTCCTTCCCTCCCTGGCCCCCTCACACCCCCTTCCCCTCCAATTGCCCACATTTTCTCCTCACCCTCACCTTCGGCTTGCCCTCTAGCTTGCTGAGAGGTGGGGGCCGCAGGAAGAGGACCACCGAGGCTCATCGGCATCAGGGGTCAGGTGCTCTACCCACGGAAAACACCTGGGCTCCTGGCTGAAGCAGCCGGCTGCCTCTCAGGTGCTCGTGGACGCAGCTCCGGCGGTTTCCGGCCCTGCTCTCCTAGTCCATCCATGTCCCGTCTGCAAACGTGAGCGTGAGCCCATCTTAAAAACAGTCCCGGCCCACCTGTGCCCCCACCTTCTCAGGGTCCCTTGGCAGTGACATGCTTGAGAGAGACGTCTGCACTCCAATCTCTCTTCCCGCTCTTGAACCCGCTCCAAACTAGCTCCACCCTACCACTCTGTCCAAACGGCTAATCTTCGTTATCTCAGGCCGCCATAACTGAAATACCACAGACTAGGGGGCTTAGCCACGGGAATCTATTTTCTGACAGTTCTGGAGGCTGGAAGTCCAAGACCAGGGTTCTGGCCCATCTGGGTCATGGTGAGAACCCTCTGCCTGTGGTGAGAACGGCCGCCTTCTGGCCGCATGTGCTCACACGGTGGAGAGAGAGGGAGACAGTGTGAGCTCTCTGGTGTCTCCTCTTACAGGGACACTCATCCTGTTGGATCAGGGCCTCATACTTATGACCTGATTTAACCTTAACTACTTCCTTAGACTCTATATCCAAATACAGGCACATTGTGGGGTAGGGCCTCCACTGTAAATGGGGGGCGGGGGCATGACTCAATCCATAGCACAGCTCTTGTCAGGATCATCACCAACCTCCATGGTGCCAAACCCAGGGGTCCATTCTTAGGCCTGGCCTACTGGCCTACTGGCCTTCGGGGCACGGAACACAGCCGGCTCCTTTCCTCCTTGGCCTCTGAGACTCACTCTCCTTCTTCTCCTCCCTCACAACTGCTTCTCCTCATTCTTTGTCGGTCCGTCTCCATTTTCCCAACCCGTTAACCTTGCCATGCCCTGGCGCTCAGCCCTGACTTTTCCCCTTCCTGTCTACACTCACCCCTGAGGCAGCCCCACCACATCCCCCTTCACTGATGCCCCCACGTTTACACCCTCATCTTGGAGTCTCGCCCGTGCGCCAGCCCTGTCTAGCCGGCTGCTCCCCACTCGGAGCCTTCACGGGCATCTTACAACCTGCCTACAACAAACGCCTGCCTTTCTCCCACCTCGCCAACCTGCCCTCCCCTCGGGGCCGTCAGCTCCTTTTATCCTGTGGTTCAGGACCGAAACTTTGTCATCCTCCCTCACTTCTCTCTTCCCCTCGCAGCCCTGGTTCTACATGTGAGCACATCCTTTTGGCTCCGTCTTCAAGATATTCAGTCCAACCACACTTGACCACTCGGCCTCTCCACCGTAGTGTTTATCCGGAGGAACCATAGCGCCCTCCTGATAGTCTCCCACTCGGGTGGGCTGGGTAACGTCTCTCCTCCCCCAAAGAGGTCTGCGTCGCAATCTGTAACCTGTGACTGTGTCACCTTACGTAGTAAGAGGGACTTCGCAGATGAAATTAAATTGAGGATGTTGAGATGGGAGATTATCTTGGATTATCCAAGTGGGCCCAACGTCCCTCCTTTTGAGAGGCAGGCGAGGACAGAAGGCAAAAGGTGACATAACAGTGGCAGCAAGTGTGGTGTGACGTGGGGCCGCGAGCCCAAGAAACGGCAGCCTCTAGAAACGGATTCTCTTCTAGAGCCTTCGGAAAGAACACAACCCTGCCAACACAGACCTCCAAAACGGTAGAATAAATGTGTGTTGTTTTAAGCTGCTAAGCTTGTGGTAATTTTTTTAGATCAGCCACAGGAAGCTAATGTGCACCCTTGATGTGGGCCACAAGGCCCTGCATGATGTGGCCCCTGTTAAGGCCCTCTGACTCATCTTTTTCCTCTCCCCCTTACCGCCCTGTCCCCTGTCTGCCTATGAGCTTTTGCACTTGCTGTTCCTGCTTCCCGGGATGCCCTTCCCACCCCTCTCCCCCCCCCCCCCCGCCCCCCACAGATCCACCTGGCTTGTTCTGGCCAAATGGTACTTTATCAGAAGCTTTTCTTTTTTATTATTTTTTTTAACGTTTATTTATTTTTGAGACAGAGAGAGACAGACTATGAACGGGGGAGGGTCAGAGAGAGGGAGACACAGAATCTGAAACAGGTTCCAGGCTCTGAGCTGTCAGCACAGAGCCCGACGCGGGGCTCGAACCCACGGACCGTGAGATCATGACCTGAGCCGAAGGCGGACGCTTAACCGACCAAGCCACCCAGGCGCCCCTATCAGAAGCTTTTCTAACCATCTCCTATAAACCGTAACTCTGATGCCCCCTTGCACCCCTGCATACTTGTATCACTGTGTGTATATGGTACGTACACCAGATTATATATTTCTCTCTTTTCTTCCATGAAAACGTAAGTGCCGTTTATGTGTGCTGCTCACCCTCAGTGCCTACAATAGGTGTTCCGGTGTTGTGAGCACTTTACAGATATTTGTTGGATGGAGGGATGAATGGAGGAATTTTACAGATGGGAAGACTGAGACCAGGGAAGGGGAATAAATCGAACACGGCAACTGCCACATCTCACTGTTCCTCAGCTGGGCAGCCGTAGGCACCTTTCAAAGGTTTATCCCTCGGGCCTGGGTCTCAATCTGGGTTCTGCCGGGTAGTGTTCACATGACCCCAGGCTGGTGTCTCACCCACTCAGCTTCTGCTCCCTGGTCTGTTAATGAGTGAATGAATGAATGAGTGAGTGAATAAAGGCCATTGGTTGGGAAAGGCCTGCAGGCTAGAGGACCAGGGCCGGAGCAGCGAGAGACTAATGGGGAGCAGGAGGGGACAGCAGGGCCAGGCCGCAGGCGCTCGGGGCCTGGTTCCAAGAAAGAGTGGGATTAGCCATGGAGCGGGATGAAGTGGGCAGAGGCCTGATCCAACCCTCACCCTATAAAGGACCCTCAGAGAACGGATTGCAGGGCACAAGGGAGGAGCAGCGAGGACACTGCAGTGGTCCAGTCAGAGGTGGTGGGGCCGGCTGATGGGGCAGGTGGGGAGGGAGAATGGACATATGATCCAGGTAGAAATGACCGGCCTCACTGACAGGTAGAATGGGGGGTGGGGAGCAGGTGAGATTAAGGAAGAGGACCACAGGGTTTGGAAAGAGTTCCCTAATGGGGGTGGACAGTGACAGCCCCTCACGGAAACACGCTCTGCTTGCACAAGCAAAACAGGGAAATGCATAGGCTCCCGTGATGGAAAAGTCTGGGGCTCCGGTGCTCCAGCTATGAGTCTGGGAGCCGGTCCCTGTCTCCTCACTCTCTCCTCCTGAGTTGGCATCACTCTCAGGCAGGCCGTCCCACACAGTGCCTGTGGCCAGCAGCAACCCCAGGCTGGCATCCCTTCAGGACATCAAACCCAACAGAAAGAGGGTTTTTTTTCTATTTCCGTAACACAAATCCTAGGTGGGCCTCCCGTTCCCATTGGTCAAGCTTGGACCACAGGCCCAAACGTGAACCACTAAAATTGGGGGCTGGCTGGCAAGGCGGGGCCCACGTGCTTATCTTTGAGCCACGTGGATGGAGAGTGGGGGAGGGGGTTCTCCCGAGGGAGATGGGACCCTGGGGAGGGGACGGATGGGGGGCAGGCAGACACGATCCATCACTAGTGCCCTTGCACAGCCTGACGTCTTAGGGATTTTCCGAGGCAAGGGCCTGGCACAGGGCTGGCTTGGGAGGTAATGGCCGGTATGGTCCCTGGGCCGTTATTTTTGGGTAGTCCCGGCTCCTGCCTTCCTGGTCCTGATCTGGGCAGGCCTCTCCCTACACTCCTGCACAGGATGGCAGGGCTGGGCCCTGAGCCTCTAGCCAGGGTGAGCTGCTACCCCACTGGATACCTGCCCCTTCCTGCCTGTATCTAGTGTTGAAAATTCCATGATTTTTGTCCATCCACAGCCCCAGATGCCCCCTGGCAATGCCAGTGCTGAGGCTGGGGGGCTTACCTGCTCTGCTAATGGCAGGCAGGCTCCCTGACTGTGGTCTCTCCCCAGACCTCAGCTGCCCCCTCACCTGCCTGCCCAGTGAGTCAGGAAGGCTGCGCTCAGCTTGGGTGGGGGGCCTCGAGATTGGAACTCAGCCCCTGCCCCCCACCCCCCATTTTCTTGGGCCCCGGCAAGGTGGGGCTGCCCCATATCTGCTTGGCTGAGCAGCCCCGGGGGATTGGAAGGTCCTCTCTGGCTCACATTTGTCTCTAACACCTCTCTGTCCTCCCTCCCGCCACGGTGGCAGGAGGGTTGCTGAAGTCCTAGCCACACCACTCAGCATGGAGAGTAAAAACCTTTCCTCACACCTCCTGCCTTAATCGGGTCACTTTATTCCTGATCCTGTGCGCCCGTGAATGCAGAGATCAATAGCCAGGCCCGAGTCCCATGCTCTAATCCCAGACAGCAGGGGAGCGATGGGAAAGGTGAATTTCCACAGGAAGGTCAGGGCGGGTCCCGGGCACACACGGCCTCCCGCCCCGCAAACTGAGCCTTAGCCCCTCAGCCCCGTGGGCTTTCATCAACACCACAGACCACGGGTCCATTTAAAAATCATTTTATTATTAACATCATCTTCCCATTTAGCCAAGTGTCTGTCATGTATAAGGAATGTCGGTAAATATTCCATTTGAAGCTTCTTTGTACATATTTCCATCGATAAATAAACTCTGAATTCACATAAAAAAGTTAAACTTAAATAGCTCCTATTCCCTTCTCTTGTAACAGGCATATATTGGTGAAATATAAATATTCTCGGACTCAGGCTTTGTTCTAAGTGAGGAGAGGAATTCATCACATGGTACAGTTACTGACAACAAAATCGAGAAACTGTCAGCTGGTGTCCTGGCTTGGACTAGGACTGAGGTGGGAACCAGAAAATTCACATTTGGTTTCCCGGCCGAGGTTGGGGGAGGAGTGGTGACGGGGAGGAGAGTTTCCTTTACAGCTCTGATAAAAATAATCTGCTCTGCCAGTGAACTTTAACTTTGAATATATTCTTCTACATTGGCTGATTCATTCCATTATTGTTTTACTTAAAACTTGGATGTCAGCTAACAAAATATGGCACATAATCCATTTTGAACAATGTCGGTGGGCTTGGAAACTATCATTGGGCTGGCCAAAACAACAACAGAAATGCACGTGGGGAGAGCGACGATCCGGGGCTTGTTTGGTGAGTTCACTGTGGTCAATCGCATGTTCAGCCACGGCCTCGGCGCGGGGCACCCCGGGCGGGGCCTCCTGGGCCCGAGCGGCAGTGAGGCTGGCAGGGGCCTGCTCAGAGCACCCGGGGGATGATGGTGAAGGGCACGGCGGGGCTGCTGGCCTCCAGCTCCAGGGCTGTCAGGAAGCACTCGGTGGCCGCCGCGTCATTGCCCTGAGCTTGAAGGACCTCGCCCAGCCCGTTCCAGACCTCGTGGGCCGTCGAGTTCACCTGCACCGCGTCCCGGAGGATTTTCTCTGCCAGACTGTAGCGGCCCAGCTGATGAAGAATCAGGGCCTGCAGGCATCAGAGAGAGAGAGACAGACACAGAGACAGTCAGAGAGAGAGTCTCTGCAGCTCTAGGCTCTTAGCCGTCCTGGAGTTTCTGCACGTTTCTGGGAGGCTGGCATGAATCTCCACCGGGCTGGGCACCCGGCAAGTTCGAACCCTTCCCGCACTCAGGGGCAATGTTCCAAAGAGTTGCTCGAACTGTATGAAGTTGCCTACGTACAGCCGTTTTTTGAAAGATACAAAAGGCAGTTCCACACGGTTCATCTTACTACTTAACCCCCAGGAGCGAATCAATCCGAGAGGCCAGTCTGTACTGACCCAGGGGGCCGTCCCGGGTGTACCGGCTGATAGGTAACAGGTTTTCTAACCTGAAGAAATGTCATTTGTGGCATTACTTATGGTGGTGACTAGAACAGACCTTTTTTTATTGCTCTCAGTCCCCCTACCATAAACAAGCCCCTGCCTTCATTGTCCCCTGCTCACCACAGGCCCGCCCGCCATTTTACACAGTTTTTTTTTTTTTCAACGTTTATTTATTTTTGGGACAGAGAGAGACAGAGCATGAACGGGGGAGGGGCAGAGAGAGAGGGAGACACAGAATCGGAAACAGGCTCCAGGCTCTGAGCCATCAGCCCAGAGCCCGACATGGGGCTCGAACTCACGGACCGCGAGATCGTGACCTGGCTGAAGTCGGACGCTTAACCGACTGCGCCACCCAGGCGCCCCTGCATTAAGATTTCAGAGTTTTAATTAGGACGTAGGGGTTGGTCCCCAAATATTTTACCATGACCGTGTTTCTAAGTTATGCATCTCGATGACCGATGTTTTTGTATTCTTTCATCCGATGATATATTCTCTTTGCTTAATCTCTCCCTCACGGGGAACATGCTGAAATTGTGCCCACTTTCTCTGCTATTTTTTTTTTTTTTTTTACTTTATTCTATTTGTTTAGAGGGGCAGAGAGCGGGTGTGAGAGAGAATCTTTGGCAGGCTCCCTGCCCACACGGAGCCCCACACAGGGCTCGATCCCACTACTCTGGACTCAAGAGTCAGACGCTCAACAGACTGAGCCACCCAGGTGCCCCTCCCTTTGCTATTATAAATCGTGCTGCGATGGTCTTTCCAGACAGCGCCTCTCCGCTCTTACAGAATGGCAGATCTCAAATCTTTTCTACAGTCCTGCTGACCTGTGGGTAAATGGAACCTTACTGAGAATACCCACATATTCTGGGGGGGACGCTGGGGTGGGGGCAGCGGCCTCTGTGGGCTCCTCGCAGCAGCCCTGGAAGGGGCTCAATGGAACCAGCTTGATAGCAATTTGGAGACTCTTCCTTTACGGCAAATTTCCGCAAAGTGACCTTGACCGGGTTAGAGGATGTGACTCTTTTAAAGTTCTCCAAATACTCTGCAAATTATATGCCTAAAGGGTCACTTTCTTTTTTTTTTTATAATTAAAAAAATTTTTATATGTTTATTTTTGAGAGAGAGAGAGAGAGAGAGAGACACAGAATCCAAAGCAGGCTCCAGGTTCCGAGCTGTCAACACAGAACCTTATGCAGGGCTTGAACTCACCAACTGTGAGATCATGACCTGAGCCGGAGTTGGGTGCTTAACTGACTGAGCCACTCAGGTGCCCCAGGCCGTGTCACTTTCTCACCCATCTGCAGAATTCCAGTGCTTGGTCCCCTGTCCCCCACTATCATTACTCTTCATGTTTGCTAATTTCATAAGTGCAGAACGTCTGTCCTTAGTAAAACGTGCATTTCTTTAGTAACAGTTGAGGTTGGGGCTCCTGGGTGGCTCAGTCAGTTGAACACCTGACTCTTGAATTTTGGCTCTGGTCATGATCCAGGGTCATGGGGTCAAGCCCCGTGTTGGGCTCTGCACTGCGCATGCACTGAGCCCGCTTAAGATTCTCTCTCTCCCTCTGCCCCTTCCCCTGCTCTCTCTCCCTCTCTCAAAAAAATAAAAATTAAAAAACCCCAACAATTGAGGTTAAAGATTTTCCATGCTTTTGTTTACAAGTCTTTTAGAAGACTGCTATTCATCTGCTAGCATACTTGTCTAGATTGTTCTTTAACTTTTGAGATTTTTTTCTTTGAACAAAAGTTTTTAGTTTTTTAAGTTGGATTTGTTGAACTTTAGAGGGTTTTGTTTCGTTTTTTGGTCACTCCAAAGCTCTGAAAGTTATACTTTCAAAGAACTGACGCGCGTTCAATCCTGCTTTGTTAAGTAGTTGTCTGCTTTATCTTGGCAGACAGGAACCTACCTGGATTTCTTCTTCTCTGCCGGACACAAACTAGCTACCCCTCCCTCCACGTCCCTCCCGTGAGGCGCTGCCCATCATGAAGTGAATTATTACATGAAACACGGGGCCTTCTACAACTTTCCAGTGAGCCACAACAACCCCCTCCCGCCTTTGCATCAGTACTGTGCTGTTAAGATTACTGTTACATCATGTTTTAATGGCGGGGGTGGGGATGAGAGCCTCTCCTCCTTCCCTTTGCTTTTGAGTATTTGCACGACCGTGCCCGATGAACTTAACAATCATCTTGTTCATTCTCTTCGGGAGTTGAGTCGTGCTTGCGTTAACCTCCTGGGTGTGTGTGGAGAAGCCCGACATCTACCGTGTTGGGTTTTCCCAACCAAGAACATGGCATGGTCGGCTGG
Organism: Puma concolor; assembly: GCF_028749965.1. Taxonomy (NCBI): domain Eukaryota; kingdom Metazoa; phylum Chordata; class Mammalia; order Carnivora; family Felidae; genus Puma; species Puma concolor. The sequence continues at coordinate 14,489,633 of NC_141672.1, read as the reverse complement.
TCCCGCGTATCTCTTCCTAAATTTCCCGGTAAAGCCTTGCTCTACCTTTTTGTGGTTCACGCACAGAACCGATGAAGCACCCCCAGTGTTCTTGAGCATATGCGTCACCAAGGGGCGAGGGCCAGCAGGTAGGCTCTCGGGAGCAGAACCTACTGGGGAGGGGGCATAAACGCGCCTTCCAGGGGGCTGGCTGTGGCCTGAGCCATAGGCCACAGACAACGTGAGCACCGGGGAACCAGGTGGGGCCCACTCTGAAGAGCTCTGGCCTCCGAGACAGGCTGTGAGGAAGGCGCCTCTGTGGGCGGTGTCCAGGTCCTGTGGGCTGCTCGGGCTGGCCTCTCCCCCTGGGCATGTGGCTCTGGAGGTGGCGTCTGAGGGCCTGGAAAGCAGCCTTGCTTCTGAGAATCACCCACACTTAAGAGTACCCAGCGCAGGAGCTGTGAGGACGATTCTGGCAGAGGCCAAGGTCAGTGGGGCGACGGCCAAGGCGACCCACAACCCCAGGGCAGTGCAAGATACTGTGGAGGGGTACTCTCCGTGCCCCCAGCTCCGGCTCCCTGAACTGCCTTCCAGAGCGAGGAGGAGAAGGCCTCCAGCAGACAGAGGCTGTCCTCCCCTGGCCAGGGTACAGCAGACCTCAATGTCAGCTCGACTCTCTCTGGGAGGAAAATTGAAAGGAAACACTATACATTCCCTTTCTTATTAACATCGATATGTGCCTTAATTACGTCTCTGCTGGAGTCCACGTCCTAAATGGGATCCGTCAGAGCTGAGGCTCTGAGAGGGTGGCCAGGGCCGGGCAGACAGGTGGCTCCCTCTGATGCTTTAGGACACGAGAGGTGGCCGGAAGTCAGTCCTTGCTGTTAGGATTTCACCTTGGCTTCTGAAATTCTTCTCTCCTCAGACTACAGGCCTTCGCGTCCTCCAGCGCGAACTGCAGGTTTCAGCCGCCGTCCCAAGGCTGGTCAGGGTCAGTTTTGCAGAGGTTGCCGGTGAGAGCCTCCCAGCTGTCTCCCCAGAGCCCCATCCTCCACCCACCTAGGAGCGGGCAAGGGAACCATGTGCTGAGAGCAGGGGTAGCGGTTCAGCATGGACCCAGCTTCCTGCAGGACGATTAACAGTGATAACAGCAGCAAAGGCTTTCAGCGTTTTTGACACACCAGGCACCATTCCAAGTGCTCACGTTCATTAGTTCACTTAATCCACCCGGGGACCCCGAAGTGGTTTCGCACGGGCATGGCCGGGACATGTCTGCACCTGGCTGCAAGGCCGGCTTCGACCGCGGTGGACAAGGTCCTGCAGCGGAAGAGGAAATCTCCCCACGCACTAGGTACTCCTCCTGTTTTGCGGGTGAGAACTATGGCTCCTACGGCTGCGTCTCCTGCCCCAGGCGCACAGCCAGCTGCTGCAGAGCTGGACTACAACCCGCATCCTAACTCTCAGGGCCTGCCTGACATCCATTTGGATGCGGAGTCTGGGGCGGGGCTACAAGCGGCCACCTCCACCTCCTGGGGTTGGGGGGGCGCGGGGCATCCTCCCTCTGGCCCTCCTTCAGAGACACTGGGGCAGCTCGACACCCACACTTCTCAATCTTGGAGGTCCAGGCGGAAAGGACGAGAGGCCCTCCCCGGCTTGCAGGCAGCAGGATGTGAGGGCCAACGAGCTCCTGCCTTCATTCCTTCCGGGAGAGGTTATCAGCTTGAGCTCACTCTAGAACATTCCGATTTAACCAACAGAGCCGTGAGAGGAGGGAGGGGGTCAGGGTGGAGGCAGCAAGCAGTGGCATGAATTTTACCCAAGTGACCCTGTCATACTCTCTCTCTCAGTGCATCAAATTACTGAATACACACCACCTTTTTCTGAGTGGCCCTCCCAGGCAGAGAGACACGCACTGCGTGTGCCGGGCAGATGGGTGAGGAGGGACAAGCCACCGGGTAAGATGGAAAGAGGCGTCCTTGGTTACCTGGCGGCAGACCGAGCATACAGTCTGGGTCCCGACAGGCTCTGCTTTCTTCCTCTATGCGGAATGTTTTCTCCGCATCAGGCACGATGCTAGGCACTTGTGCTTGGCTCATCTTACATTACCACCGCTTTATAGATATAGAGACAAGGTTTAGAAAGGCCAAGAGCCTTGCCCAAGGTCCCAGGGCCAATGGATAAAGAGCTGCGGGCTGGCCCAGGTCTGCCGGAGGCGAAAGCCCCCATGCTCCCCGCACACCTTCCCAGCCGGCCCGTCTGCTCACTGCTGCCTCTGTCGCTTTAAGAGACGAGCCTGGAGCCCCCTGGGCACTGACCCAGTTACATCTGAGCCATGGCAAATGGGCATCTGCCGCACTGGGTCTCCTTTTCACTTCTCCAACCATTGATCACTGGCTCTGTCACTCCTCCCCGTGGTTATGGCCAGGAGATGGTTCCTCTCCAGCCCAGCTTTTCTCCAGCTCGGGTTGCTGCTTGGCAGTATCCTATATATTCACTCAAGGACGAGGACAGCTCCTTGCCTCCCTTTGGTGGCCTAGAGGCTAGCTATGATCTTGAGGCTTGGCATGGACATGGGTGCCAAAGGACTGGGGGCCAATGAGACGTGAAGACCCAGAAGGACCAGGGCCTTGGCCGAGCAAGACCCAGAGGCCATTGCACTCAGCAGCAGTGACCTACCCCCACCCTGCTGGAGTGGGGACAAAGTCACCAGTCCTTTTAACTGGGAATTTTGTTTAGAAATTGGCAGGCTGTTGTATCTGGGTGTAGCCTACCATGGGGGCTCCAGGGTCTAAGGCAGGGGACACGTCTCCCCATTCCCAAATGCTTGCAAAGAACCAGCCAATGGACTAATCTGACCGATCACCCGCAGTGTTGGGAAGCTAAGAGTCTTCATGTTGTCCAGTGTCTCACAGGTCTTGTGGGCTTGGAAATTTCCAGCCCATGTACCTGGACTTATATTCCTAATGTAGGAACAGGCTACCCTTTCCAGATGACCTTGAAGCTTCCTGAGCAATCTGTTTAGTGGAATTAATTCCTAAAGCTGGAGCTGCTCAGGGAGACATCAGAAGCTTGCCAGGGGCTGCCAGCTCAGGCTTGGCAAGGGAATGAAAAATCAGCCTCTGCCCAGTGCCCCAGCAAGCCAAGAGCAGCTCAGAAATCAGTCACATAATGGGATCAACCAGGACAAGCTCCAGCTGGGGTCTGAGCCATTGCTTGGGGCCAGCATCGCCGGCAGGTTGGCCAGAGGTGGGCTGGGACCTGGACACGCTTGGCTGTCATGAATGACATGCCACCCAAGCCCCGGTGTGCTGGGAGAGGCCTTCCCTGGCTTTGCCGTGCTCTTATGCACTAGAATCCCGACACCCTTTTCTTTAGGCCCTGCCTCCTCTCTCCTCCAACCATCGAAGGCTTAACTCGTGAGGCTCGCGTTTAACTGTTCTCACCACGGCTGGATCCAACTTCCTCCTAGGACAGACCTCTTGGTTCAGCCAGGCTGGTCTAAAAGCCCACCTATTTCTGCAGGATGCCTCCCCCAGCCTTCTTCCCCCTCTCCAACCGTAGTCATTCCTGGTCTGGCCCCTCCTGCTGGAGTTCAAGTCCATCTGCTCAAAGCCCTGCAGATCACCATTCCCCCAAGAGCCCGGGCCACACTGCCCCCCTTAGGCAGCACTACCCAGAGGCACGGGTCCGGGTCCCAGCCCTCAGGCTGGTAGGAGACAGAGCTCTCCATGAGTGACATATTTCATTACCGCAACAACCCGCCTTCTCTCCCATATCAAAATCCAAAACCCCACTGAGTGACTGTCCAGATCCCAGCCACGTTCCGGCGACACACAGGAGGTCAAGTCTGCTCTCAAAGCTCGGGGCCCAGTAAAAATCCTAACCAGATCGAGCAATCGCTCCCTAAGACCTAAGACACCACTGCAGGCCGAGGTGGGAACTCATGTGGTCCGTGCCTTCTCTTAACACCAGCCCCTTCTCTTCTCTTGGAGGTTGTACAAACAGGCTTCCACCTTTCCCAGCCCTGGGGTTCCTGAGCCACCGTGGGAGCCAGCTGGGCCGGCCTTCTGAGAAGAGGGGAATCACTGAGAGGTAACTTACTTGTCCCTTTTCTTGGACACAAATGAAGACAGCCTCCCAAGCTTGTGATTATTATAATCACGTGTTCTGTACAAATAAGCTCTTGGTGCCACACCAAATTGGAAGTGAGAGATTAAATTAAATCTGTTATTTCAAATGAGACAAAATGGACTTGGCTAATTTGAGGACGGTTAGCATCTTCCTCACTCATGTCTTGTGTGTGTGTGTGTGTGTGTGTGTGTGTGTGTGTGTGTGTGTGAGATAATTGATGCCCAAGGACTAAAGACCTTGCCACATGCTGTGGGCACCCGTGCAGGAGCTCTGCGTGGGCTCTAGTGCCCAAGGCGTCCTGCTACAGCCCTCGCTCTGGAGAGCACTCGGAGCCCTGGATCAGGTGACCAATAGCAAAGAGGCAGGACAAAAGCCACTATTTCAGACATCCCCATGGTGCTCTGTGCAAGTGCCAAGATGGCCCTTTGCTGGGCTCACTGCTTGTCCCTGTAGGGGTATAGGCACAGAGAGATAATGTCCCTGCAGGAAAGCATCCTTCTCAATGCCGAGCCACCACTAAAAAGCAGTCCTGCAGCTCAGCTCTGGTTCGGGGGTCAAGCCGCAGTCTCCGTGTGCCTATCACTCTTTCCGGGGAAGGATGCTTCGGAAATCAAACGGTCAGCAGCAGGGTGGGGGTGAACAGCTCCCTTGTGCTTTCCATGCCACGCCAGGCTGCTGCTGCAGACTCCACCCCGGGGCCGCTGCTCTTGACTTCTAGAGCAGAGACCAGCAGGTACCCTTGCTGTGTTCGAGCCAGCCTGGGTTTTGCAGAGGCTGCTGGAAGCACCAAGGCCAGGGGGTGGGAGGAAGTCTGGTGTCTGGGGTGGGACTGGAGTATTTAAAGAGTTTTCTGTCCCATCCTGGGTCAGACACTCCACCATTAAATCACTGCAGGGGGGTGGGGTGGGGGTGGGGGTGAGGGCGGGAGCTTAGGGCAGTATTGTCAGGAGGTTCCTCCAAAAATACAGGTAAACCTGCAAGGACAAATGCATGGATCCACTAGGCTCTATTAATCTTTAAGTTTTTTTTTTTTTTAAGTTTATTTATTTTTGACAGAGACAGAGTGCAAGCACGAGCTGGGGAGGGGCAGAGAGAGAGAGAGAGAGAGAGAGAGAGAGAGGGAGAGGGAGACACAGAATCCGAAGCAGGCTCCAGGCTCCGAGCTGTCAGCACAGAGCCCGACGCGGGGCTCGAACCCACGAGCTGTGAGATTGCGACCTGGGCCAAAGTCCGACGCTCAACCGACCGAGCCACCCAGGCGCCCCATAGGCTCTATTAATCTTTAATGGGCAAAGTGTGATAGCCAACACGCTGCGTGTTACTGATTGCCAAATGCTTTCCTAACCATCCTACACGACAGGTGCTACGTCAGTCAAGGTGGCTTATCTCCGTCCCAGCTCCCCAACTAGGCCTCGCTCTGAAAGGCCGGAGGGCAGGGGCTGGGCAAGCTGTGGGTCGTCTCTGCTTTGGCAGGCTCGACGCCGAGCAGGCGGGGCCGTATTCAGTGCAGAACGAATAAATGAGGGGCCCCCAAAGATCGAAGAAACGAGGATCATGTTTAAGGCCACTGCTGGCCAAGTCCAGGTCGGTCTGGCCCACAGCCTGTGCTCCTACCCGCCACGGCATGTGTCGGAGAGATGGAGGACTTCGCTGGAACCCATGAGCCAGGGGCCTGAAGGCAAAGCTGTCCCTGGAGGAAGTGGACATGGGCTGAGGACCAGATCTGCAGCCCCTCCTGGGCCACTCAAGCCGAACTGGCACCTCCAAGACTTTTGGACAAAGACACCTAAGCCTCCCCTCTGGTGGGACTTCTGTTGTGATGGCAGCTAGAGGAAAGCCCATCTCCTCAGCCCGTCACCCTCTGGGATGGTGACAGAGCTGCCTGGCTGTAGCCTGAGCAGCGGCTGTGCTGACTAGAGGTAGCTTGTTGGGGATCAGGACACAGGCGAGGGGTTACAAAGAGCTCTGTGGGCTCTGGCCACCGCCAGAGGACCCATGCCACGCAGGTGAGAGGCCCGGCTCCTTCTTAGAGAGTGGGAGGTGTAGGTTAAGAGCATGGCCTGGGGCTCACTGGGACTGGGTGTGAGCCAGTCCCACCAGTGACTTGGACAACTTCCTCCGGGTCCCAGATACTTGATCTGTATAATGGGGACAAATGCCAACTCACAGGAGAGTCATGAGGCTACAAGAGCCCAAGTTTGTAGAGCACTCAGTAAACCTCTGGTGAATGGTCACCATCATCAACAAGACCGTGATCGTTATCGTTACCCTTAATGACCTAGGGGGAGGGGAGGCCCTCCCGAGATGCCCAGGGTTGCAGGACTCTCCACTGCCGTCCTGTGTGCCTCTGGGTAGAACTTGTGACAGCAAGGGCCATCTGGCTTGTCCTTGCACACAGAGGGGGTTCTTGGTCAATGTTTGGTGAACGGGTGGGAAGATAGACAAGCGGATGGCACGGGACACTGTCTGATGGTGGCAGGACGGGGGCGGGCATGACTTCTTGCCAGTGCTCTCGACCAATGAGTACCAAAAGGCCTGGCCACGGGTCACCCTCGTCCACACTCGCATCAGAGCCCGATCGCTCAGAGCCTCCACGTGTGCCTTCTGGGGACATCGTTGAGGCGGCTGAGCCCGACGGGAAGAGGCGCTCTGTTCCCAGGGGGTTGCCACCGTCTCCCCTACAGATACTGCATCGCCGAGGAAAGCAGGACGCCAGTCCCTGTTCTGGTCAGGTACTTGCGTTCTCCTTCCTGAGGATGCGATCCATCAGAGAGAAGCCGGGTGGTAGTGGCGGTGCCCTCAGAGATAGTTTCCTTTTAAGTCAGAATCTAAATGGACTGCCAAGCAGGGCCACCCTGAGAAGGCCGCGGGAGACGGTGGCCTTGCAAAGGTTTTCTGGGAGCAGTGGTGGGAAGGCCAGGTGGGGGACTGCCGCTGGCCCCCCCTGCCCCGGGAGTGGCCCTTTCTTCTCTGGGAAGCATCAAAAGCACTGACAGTTGTGAGCACCAGCATTTTGTGGGCGCAACTGAAGGGGCAGCCTGAGCCCCGCCCCGCTTCCCAATGATGCCTTGAAAAGGAACTGAATACACACTCGGATGGGGTGGGGGTGGCGCTCAGCTTCTCTACCTGGATTCCAGCGGCTCTGGGTGAGGTCTGGGCTCTCCTGGGCTCTGTTTTATGTTTCATTTCTGTGTGTTTTGAGTGCTTAGAAATGCACACTGGCTTGCCAGGGGGCCGAGCGTGTGTGCCTTGGCCAACTATGCCAGGCTTGGAAGGGCCTGCCTAACCAGGCCAGGAGCTCCAGAGGCCAGATTCTAGGTGTCCCGGCTGATGCCAGGCGTCACTGCCCTACAGCCTATGCCGCTGCCCACTGCACCTCCAGAGCGCGGCGGGGGTCACATGCTGCAATTCAACCCCCTTTGCTACGTCAGTCAAGAATGAGTTTGGGGTGCCCTTCTGGCGGTGGCTCAGCAGGTCAGAAGTTTGGGGTAGAAACTGGTAAGGGGTGGGTCTTTTTGTTTTAGCCATTTTACTTAGTTTTGCCCCCAGTTTCCCCAAAGGCCGGGGCCAGCCATTCCCAGCAGCCGCACACCCATCTAACCACAGACAGCAGGTGAGGCTGCCGCAGCCCCCACCCACGGCTGTCCGGGTCCCATCCACCCCACCTGGCCCTCGTGTAGGGACACAACATTCACGAGGCCACTTGACCTTCAGAGCAAAGGGCCACTGACGTCCGGTACTGGGGACGGGGGCTGAAGAGCAGGAAGGAAGAGGCTGAGGGACAAAGGGGAGGAGGGCGATGTGGGCTGAGCGGCTCCTGGGGAAGGGCCAGCGACTGTTCAGGCTGCCCTGAGGAGTGGCTCCTTGTGACAAGGTGAGTGGAAGCCAGGCCCCCACGTAGCTGGCCTCGCTCCATCCATGGTGGGGCCAGAGATGGACATGGTGGACATCACAGGACAATCTGGGCAGGCCTGGGCGAGGAGGGGCAGTGGTCTGAACCCAACAGACACCCCGTGGAGGCTTTCCCTCAGGGTGTGCTGTGAATTGGTGCTGAGGATTCCAGAAGGAGGGAGGCAAAGACCCCAGCGCCTCCCTTCCTCCACCCAGGGAGGACCAGACGTGCCCGAGAGGCAGCTGGCACCTTTGTTCAGGCAGGAGATCGGCCGGCTGTGGGAAGCTGTCCTCTCACAGGCCCCCTTTCCAGGTCAAGTGTTTTATTTGAAGAAATGTGCCTTCTGGAGACCAGGCCTTTATAGCATTTAACTCAACTCAGAAGGAAACAAAACTCAATCTTTCCCAAACCTCTTATTTTTCTAAGCCAGCAGCCAACCATCCACAGAAGCAGAGCTCCTTGGGGTGAGGAGGGGGCTTGGGCCTCTGCTTCATGACGCACGAGCCCCTGCTGCAGTCCCTGACAGGCAGCCTCCCACTCTTGCTTACACCCTCCAGTGACGGGGAGCTCACCACCACCCCGGGCAGCCCACACCATTAGTGGGCAGTCTGAACTATCAGTTAAAAATGTAGAGCCCTAATTAGGCTTTTTATCTAATTACTGTTCTCTGATGTTCATTTAGTCTTCTTGAGTCATATGGAAAAAGTCCCCTCCGCTTTATATCTGAAAGTCCTTCAGGATCCGAAGAAAGCTTCCAGAATCACACACGCACACACAAACAAGCTCCCTCTCTCTCTCTCTCAGTCCAGGGCATTAGAGGAACAGTAAATTCAGCCCTCCCTAATCTCCCCACCTCACTGACTTCTGCTGCTGAGCATGGTACCCAAAGGAGACTGAAGGGTGGGTTCAGAAGAAGGAGCGATTAAGCCCCAAGACAATGTGACTGTGGCTTTTCCTTTTCTTAAAGCATCTGACTGGCATTGCTTAAAGCTGCTTTCTTCCAGAATGGTCTGGAATATTCTGGAGGGGCTGATTCCTCAAATAGCAGAGCTATAGGCTGTCCAGCAGTAAACGTGCCAGCAGTGAGGATGGGGGCAGTCTGGTCATAAGCCAAAGGGCCCGTCCAGCCTCAAGTGGATTTCACACAGAAATCCCAATTTGGCCCCAAATTTCCTCTGGCCTAATTTCTTTGAAACTGGGTACTTCACTGTCGGTGCCAAAATATCCACGTGCTGTGGTGGCTTTCAGAGAACAGTTGCTGGGGATCAGTGGGACATTTTAGGGAAGGGACCACAGTCAACCCGCCTGCCAGCAGCTTCCCAGCACCAAAGACCCACAGCCTGCCGCTGCTGTCGACAAATGCCCAGAGGGTGGTCAGGGATGGCAAAGAAGGGCACATGAGCATTCCCCAAAGGGCCACCCTCCTATTTCACAGGCAGGAAACAGGGGCCCTGATCTACCCAGGTGACAGAGTGAGCTGAGGAACAGCATTGAGGTCCCAGGCTGGGGCTCTGTTTGGTCTGCTGTAACCAAAGCCGTTTCTAGTCCTTTCCTCCCTTCTATAAACTCCACTGAGCACCTGTGGGTGTTCTGGCACCAGTGTGTGTGTGTGTGGGGGCGGGGGGGCTAGTTTGCTGAGGGTCCCGCCCCAGAGAGCTCCCTGAGCCCAGCAGGGGTGACTGTACATGTGGAGGTCCAGCATCTGGAACAGAGTGAGGCCTGCTGGAAGGAGCACAAGGGAGGTCATTCCAGAAGAGATAACACAATGCTCCCACCCATTTTTTTTTTTTTTAAACTAATGGGAAGGCTGACGCTCAGAGTTGGGCGTGACTGGCTCATGGCCACAGAGCTACTTCGAAAAGCTCCTTGTGGACAGGCATGTGGGCAGCCAAGCTTGGGAGGGGCTTCACTGATGACAGAACAGTGAGGAAAGGGTCCTGGGCGGGCGAGCACCTGGCTCAGTCACCAAGCCAGGTAGAGGCCAAGTTGGGTCTCAGAAGCCAGATTTGCGGAGGACCACCTCAGGGCTGTTTCTCTTAGGTCAGGGTACCGTGGTCTCTAGAAGGTGTTGGGCATTTAGGGGACCAAGAGACACATTCTAAGAGGGCTTCTCAGGGTTAGCTGGCTCTGGACTGGGCTGTCCAGGGAGCAGTCCTCTTTGCAGAAGGAGCTCTGGGGACAGGACTTCCCTGTCCAGCTCTGTTAGCCTGGACACTAGGTCCTTCTTCCGTGCAGGGGATGCCACTCCAGTGGGGCTAGACTGTGGGCTCTCCGGACCTAGGTGAGCACCACAGGACCTAGCTTGAGAGGGGCTGATGGGGCTGCTCACATCTGCGTGACGTGACGAATGCCCACCCCACCCAGCACCCTGTGCTAGTGGCCCAGACGGTCACCTGCACGGCAGTCCCTCGAGGTCTGGACTTTGCCATGCAGAGCAGGAAAAGCCCAGCTCCCTTCTATTTGGCCTGCTGTGTTAATTTTACAACACGCCCCCCTCCCCCCATCTGTAATGTCTGCTGGCAAATGAGATCATTTAGGACACTGGTCACACTCCAAATCAGAGATGGGGTACCCTGTGCTCTCAGCAGTCTCTCCTGCCCTAACTAGGACCCGGCTATCTAGCACCCCAAGTCCCTTTTTTTCCCTGCTCTTCGGAATGGTGCGGAGATTTCATTAGGAAAAAGATGTCAGAGCCCCTCTCTGACTTCATCGAGAAGGCTAAGAAGGCAGCTGCTTCCTCCCTGGAAACGGCTCAAAGGCAGCCTTCGAGCTGCTCCCTCTTGGTCCCAAGCACAGCCCCCACCCCAGCCCTGGGAGGCGAATCACTCTGATCTGTGTGTAAAGCCTGAGGGTCAGATACCGTTGCCAGCAGGCCCTTGGAGACCAGGCCAAGGGCAATGGGGAATCCGTGTGTCTGGTGGGGTGAGCTCTCCCTTCCCCTTCCCTGCTATCCACTGCAGACCAAGGCAAGGCACTCACAGATTACACACACACACACACACACACACACACACACACACACACACACCAGCATAAGCACCTGTAAAGCTCCGCATGGTGCACCTGCTAGGCAAGTCCCCTGCACTATCAAAGGACATGAGCGAGAAGGTCTGCCTCTGTGCGACTCGGGTTGAGCAGGGGGCCCTGGTGAGGGGTCAGAGGGGACAGGGCCTGCTGAGTCTGGGATGCTGGGCATTCTCTTTATCTGAAGCCCGTGACAGTTCTTGGTAAAATTCCAGATGATTCTCCATCCTCCCCTGACCCAATGTGTCATTTAAATTGCACGCCTGGTTGTTACAACGAGTATTAGTGCAGAGCTTCAGGGTGGACATAAATATTAGCTACCAATTCTTAGGTGAGAGGAATCTGCAGTTTGGCCCTGGTGCTGTGGGACCGGCCACATCCCAGCCAGCATTTTCTGCGGGTGCTAATGTGGCTCCCCTTGCTCGTACTTTTCCATTGGTAACGGGCAAGAGACTCCTGTTGACTTACTTCTACATCTCCCTCGTTGACTGATTTATTTATTTTTATCTACCTTCCCCGACAAACAAGTCAGGCGGACGTAGCAGCCCAGGGCGGCCTGGAAGTCAGCACTTCCCCACGGCCCCGAGTTATCCACGCAGTGGAAAGTTTGGGGCTAATCACTCCCCGGGGGCGAAGGCCCAGCCTCCCAGCCTCACGGGAGGCTGCTGCCACCCCAGGTGTGTTCGGGAAGATGGCGTCCCACCCCAGGCTGGTCCAGCTCAGCCAGAGAGGTGTGGGCCAGGGCAGCTCCGAATAAACTTCCAGCCCAGCCCTCCCCTGGGGTCCTGGCACCTTGGCTTCCACAGGTGAGAAGGGAGGCCCAGACAGATGCTTAGCTCCCCATGAGGCGATGGAGACAGGTAGGTATGGAGGGAGAGACATGGCCCAGAGCTCTGGTGGGGGATGTGTCTGACAAGCCCCAGCTGCAGGTTCTCTGTCCTCAGGAGAATAATTCACACGTGACTACCACAGAGCTGAGCTGAGGGCTTGCTGGGAGCCCCTGGGCCATCCACAGTGGGGGAGTCCTAGAAACCCCAGCCCCATCCCCGAGGTCCAAGGCTGGGCCTCCTTCCCAGTGACCCTGACAGACTCACGTTGGGCCTCTGCTTTAACCTGTCCTCAGATGGGGCAGGGGGAGGCTGTCACACCTTCCACTGTGATGTCACTGCACTGAAAAGTCCTGGCCTTCCCTGGGGCAGGAACACAGGGCTGTGGGGGACATCCTGCTGGCGGGGGGCACACTGTCTGGGCCTGCTCTGTGGCCCACTGCCAACCATCCTACTTGGGCAGAACCTTCTGTCTGCCTCACTTTCCTAACCTAGAAAACAAAGAATAGATGATCAATATGAAAATTCTAGGGGTTTGGTAAAATCTTCCATCTAGCAAGTGTTTTTCGGACCACCTGTTAGGCCTCCGGTTTGAGAACTTAAATGTTAACTAGAGAAAGCACCATAGGGAAGAGCCTCTTTCTGCAGTCTGTGGGGTGCAGGGAAGGCTGCCCACAGCATGCCAAGAAAGGGCAGGGAGGGTTTCCTGGAGGAGGAGAGGCCACCACAGCCCAGAGAGTGGCCCTGGAACCTCGCTCCCTGCTGTGCTGTGTTGGCTGGGCTGAGTGGGGCCTGCGGGGTCACCGGGCAGTGCAGCGTGGCTTTCTCTCTGACACCTGAAAGGCAGCCAGCGGCTGGAGACACTTCGGCCCAGTGTGGAGTGGGGTCAGAAAGTGGCGGTACTGGAAGACGGCTGGATTTACCGGAAGCCCTGGGAAGTGCAAACAGCCAACAGCGCAGACGCAAAGGGCTACCAGCTTCTGACCTGTGCAGACTCAGGCACCCGGAGGCAGGGGCCTCGGCGACTCATCTCTGTATCCCCAGAGACCGGTGTGGTCCTTAGGACCCAGTGGGCACTCATCAATGACTGCAGTATGGGTGTCATCTCCCAGCTGTGAGCCAGTCCCCCACTGCTGTCCAGGCCAGGGCCTGCCAGAAGGGCGTGGAAACCTCGCCCAAGCTCGGTGCTAACTTGTACCTCTGGGTGCAGTGGAGGCTGGCCCAGGAGCGGACGGTGCTGTCCGGGTGGTGGGGCGATGGGTGTGCCCCTCAGCCTGGATGGCCAGCAAAGCTTCCAGACCCCAGCCCTGAAGGCCACCTGGGGATGCGGGTGCATCCGGGCTACATGGAGAACACTAGCTCCACAGGCAGCCGCCAGGATGACGCAAAGCGGGGTGCTCCCCGAGTCTGGGTTTTCAACAGGCTCTGCTGGGGGCTGCTGGCCCCAGGCCACCACGGCAGTGCCACGCCCCTGATGGAGACAGACGGTTCTCTCGACAACGCGACAACGCACCGAGACGCAAATGCCGGTGATTCACTACCTGCCACGGGGGACGAGGTCATTTTGGCAGGCGCCTTCCCCACCCCTGCCAGGGTCTGGCACCAGCTAATTTTTCCATGTTTAAAGAGAAACAAACAGAAATGATAAGATACTTCTGATGGGGAGAGAGGACTGGGATTGATAGGCCTTGGAAAATTTTTTCCACAAATAACAAGAGAGATTCCAATCCAGGCAGGAAGGCAGGGCAGGGGGCTCGCTGGCCAGTGCTCCGCCTGCCCCCGAGCGCTTCCCCCTCACGCCCCGTGCCATTCCTGGTGCACCAGAGGACAGGAGAGCTACCCTCTAGTGAGAGAAGAAAACAGGCAATTTGCTCAGAAATGAGGATTTTTACCAAAACTTTTGCCCCAGGGCTCCCAGACCTTGTCCCAGGACTGGAACAGTGACAATGGCAGATGAGCTAGGGGACTTGTGGGAGCAGCTGCCCGTAGGGAGCCACATGGCTGCTGTGGAAATGGGACAGAGACTCGGCGTGGCACGTTCTTTTCCAGCACAATTGAGCTCTTATCACTGACCACTTCAATATGGAATAAATCAGCATCAAGATTAGAGTCATTTCCTCAAAAATCCCCCAGCACTCTAAAATGAGGAGCACAGTGATGTGCCCGGTCTCCGGAACAGAGGCTTTTCGGGCATAGCTAACATGCAGGGGCTACCTGCTGTTGGATGGGCCGTAGCTAACAAGGAGCCTTCTCCCAAGCCAAGCCCACGCCCAGAGCTCCCAACAGATCTGGGAGGGGTCGAGCCGCTCATCTGCAGGGACACGGGACACCGGAAGAACAAATCAAAGCAACAGCAAGGATTGCTCCCGAGCTGCAGCACGTGTGACTTTCACGCCACGTGGGTTTAGGAAAGGTAATACTGTGCCGCTCCCTGGGGCCCACACAGGTGGCTGCTCACAGCCCAGGGGGACCTGCCCAGAGGCTCTGGCTGCCAAAGAGCTGAGGGGACGAGGTCTCAGCCTCCCTGTAACCCACTTGGGCACCCGCTGCTCTCCAGTGGTGATGTTGTGCCGGGGAGTGAGCCCTCTCCTTGTCTCAAAGAACGGTGAAGAGCAGGACCGCGGGGAGACCCAACGGCCATCCTCTGTGGCCTCTGGGGGATCTCTTCACCTCACACATGATTCTCACAGCCACACTGTTTTGGGAGAAGGAGGGCCTGGAAGACTAGAAGCTGCCAGGCAGATCTTATGTGCTGGGAGTGCTCAGAACTGTGTTCAACCTTTACGACAGCTCTGCTAAGGTGTTATGTAGGAGAGGGTTAAATTATCCTTTTTAATGCCTATTTTAGAGAGACAGAGACAGAAAGAGAGAGAGAACGAGCAGGGGAGGGGCAAAGAGAGAGGGAGACAGAATCTGAGGCAGGCTCCAGGCTCCGAGCTGTCAGCAGAGTCTGACGTGGGGCTCGAACCCACGAACCGTGAGATCATGACTTGAGCCCAAGTCGATGCTCAACTGGCTGGGCCACCCAGGGACCCCCTGTATGACAGAGGTTAAATAACATGTCCAAGGTTAAATAGCATGTCCGAGGTCCTACGCATCGCCAATGAATGGGAGAGCTAGAATTCAAATGTAGGACTTTTTGCTCCAAACCACACCTTCCTTCCTGCCACCCACCCAGGCAATTCTGAGTCTCATTCTTTCTCCCCTGAGCCTCCCCGTAGCTGTTCTGTCTCTATCTAGAGTGGCAAGGTGAGCTCCACTCTACCTGTCCCACGAGTACCCGCTGCCCTGGAAGTCCTGAGGCAGGGACACATGTGTTCTTCTCTGCCTACCCACTGCTCCCCCATTGCCTCCCTTCCCCCCGTGAAACCACCTAGATCTGTACGTCCAGTGTTGTGCTGGTCTGCTGGCCCTCTGAAAGAAAAGAAAAAGCCCTGATTTGTAGTGCTTGCCAGTTTCTAGGGTATCAAGGCTCCCACCATGGCTGGTTTCAAGCTACCCATGAGGTCACTCTGGGGCAGAGCTGGGAAAGGATGAACGGAGCTGGCTGGCCGGCTCTGGCACACACTGCCTGCATCTAGTGGCGAGCAGGAGCCGCAAGAGGCCCCTGGCCCAGTAGCAGAGGGACCGCAGAAGATGCAGGTGACGCTGGTGCCATAAAATCCGCCCATCCTGTCAGCCAAAGCACACTGCTGTCTTGATGGTGGAGGGGGGTCGGCACAAAACTTCTATTTTCTTCAGGGTTAAGGATGCAGAAAGGGAGCAGAGGGACACGTTTTCTTCTGTCATTGAGCAATCTGACTTGCGGGAAGCTTAAGGCACCACTGAACCACCCTCAGAACACCTCCCACATCCGGGAAAACGGGGCTGGGGGCTTCGTTTCTCCCCTTTAGTCTCCCAAGATCATCCAGCAACACAGCCCTTTCAGCCTGATTTCTCTAAAGCCAATTTTCTTGTCAACTGGGCTGTGTCCCATGTCATACTTGCTGGTGGGCATGTGGGCGTCCATGTGGTGGCAGTGGGGGGGGGGGGTGGGTAGCTGGAGGGGGCTGTTGCCGGCAAGAAGGATGGGATTGTAGCCGGCTTTCTTTCATCATGCCAGAGGCAGGAGCAGATGCATCACCTCTGTGTAAGATGCCAGGCAGCAGGTAAAGAATTTAACAGCTTGTGGGAGTTCTAATTAGATTGCCAATTATAACTCGATTGACCTGCCTGGCTTTGAAAGGCCTGGAAAAACGCATGTTGTCTGTAGGAAGAAGCAGATTTTGCTTCTAGTTTGTTCTGGGGGATCCCTGCAGGGATCACTTGCTTGGACTTTGGTTCTAGCCCCATGCATCTGTCTGGACTCCCGCCGCCCCGGATGCAGAGGAGGAGAGAAAACCCGCGGGGGTGCAGGGAGGGAGAGAGATTCGGACCCCTGTGGGGGGGGGGGGGGGAGCCGTTGTCTGCAATAGGCATCTTTGCTCCTTTCTTTATGAAGAAAGACTCAGCATCATGTCCCCTAGGCTCCCCTGCAGGGTTGGGCCAGCAGTTTCTCCTTCATTCGGAAGGACATCAGCCAGCATTGCAATTACGGATCTAATCAAAACTGACCTCCTGGTGAGGCCAGATCCCAGGTTTTGTGTGTGTGTGTGTGTGTGTGTGTGTGTGTGTGTGTGTGTGTGCGCGCGCGCATGTGTTCAAGAGTCTTTGCAGAAAAGGTCACCATTGATATCAGCTTGGGGCACGTCCCCTCCCCCGGACATTGGCACCCAGCAGGAGAATCGGGTCTCCAGCAGACACGACAGGGCATGTTTCACATCCCTCCTAGGAACCAAGGCACCTGCTCACTGTTAGACACCATTCAAGTCCTTCTCGCTCACACATGTGATCCCATCTGATTCTCCCATCACCGTCTCTACTCATGGAGGAAGAAACTGAGGCCCAAAGAAGCTCAAGGGCTCCCAGCTCCTCTGTGTGGGACCATGTCTGTAATTCAAGTCATTCTTGTCTCTCACACTTATCACAGTGATCTTGCTCACCGGGACCCTTCCTTCATGGACATCCCATAAACCTCACAGGGCCCTAGGCCGGCCACAGCCCGGAGCCAAGAACTGAGTGGGGCCATGGGAACAAGAGGGCTTGGGGATCTGCAGGGTCAGGCCCAAATCCCAGCTACAGTTTGGATGAGCTGGGTGCATGGGAAAACTGTGTAAATGACCAGAACCCATGTGTCCTCATTAGCCAAGTTACTCTCCCGCTCTGTGAATGCTGGTGCTCCTTGGGTTCCGTCCTTGGCCCTCTTTCTTTCTCTCTCTGACTCGCAGCTCAGCTGCCACCTCCAGGCCACCACTGCTTCCTAACCATGGCCCCTGCCCTGGAATGTTCTGCCTCCAGACCGTGTGCAAGGCTTGTACCTTCCTTCCTCCCATTGCTTCCCTTCCTCCTGTGTTTCCTCTTGTTGGTGAAGTCGTCTTATCTATCCAGGTACCTGACCCGGGTATCTGAGAATCAGACGAGAACCTTCCAATTCCCTCACCAAGCCTTACTGCATCTGCCTTCTCGAAATCTCTTCTCCTGGACTGTCAAGATGTTATTAGTGGAGTCCAGTCCTTGGTGTCTCTTAGCTTCTACTAACGTATCCTCCACAGCTTCTAGATTGATCACTCCAAAATGCAAACCTGATCTCACTACTTTGTCTTAAGTTTTTTTTAATCTTGAAAAATTTCAAGCATGCAGAAAATTCGAAAGGCTGATATAATGAACATCTATATACCTATCACCTAAATTTAACAACTGTTAACGTTTTTCACACTTGCTTTATCTATTTTGGGGGCAAGCATTAGTATTTTGAAGTAAACTATAGGCACTGTGACACTTCATCCCTAAATACTTCAGCAGGAATCTCTTAAAAAAAAAAAAAAAAAAAAAGAATGTTTCCTTACAGAACCACCTCTAACAAAATTCATAGTACCTGCTCACCATTGTCTACTGACTGGCCCCAACTGTCCCATGTAGATCTCCAAGAGCTAGTTTGTTTACTAGGTATTCAAGCTCCATCTGTCCCTAACTTGTGGAAGGGTCGACATCTCTACTCTGCTGCTGAATCCTGGCCCCCAGGTCACACCTTCGGTGGAGCCGTGTCTGTCCCTCTTCCCTCATGACACCAGACAGCCTGTGACCTGTACCTCTGTCTACCAGAGCCCCTGTGACTTTTTTTTAAATACTTTTTTAAAAGTTTATTTATTTTGAGTGGGGGGGGGGGGAGAGGGGGGCAGGACAGAGAAAGAGAGAGAAAGAGACTGAGAGAGAGAGAATCCGTGCAGTCAGCACAGATCCTGATGTGGGGCTTGAACCTCATGAACCTCAAGATCATGACCCGAGCAGAAATCAAGAGCCAGATGCTTAACCGCCTTAGCCACCCAGGTGCCCCTCCCTTGTGACTTTTCCTACACTTACTTATACATGTTTATGGCTCTCCTTCGAGACTTGAGGGGAGTGGTCTAGTTCAGTATCTGGCACAGAACCAGGCTCCACGCAGCTTACGTACATCGTGCCATTTACTTCTTACAGCAGTAACTAAGAGGCTATTGTGCAGAATCCATGATGCTGAAGGTAAAGCCAGAACAATACCTGACACAGAGAAGGTGCCGGTGCCCAAGTGCCGGGTCCCTTCCTGCTCACAAGCCTCCAGCTGAAGATGTTCTGAAAGGCTTGAAGAGAAACAATGCCTGCAGAGGTATCTGAAGAGGCAGGTGTCCCATAAATACCAAGCAGATGAGGAAAGGGAGGGAAGAGAGATCACGCGTCAGTCGGTGAGCCTGGCGGGAGGTGAAAGCGGTCAAGTAACCGTGGGGACAGGGGGTCTGCCGCCAGGCAAAGGGGCTGGAGTCCCAGGGACCCTGGCAGAGGAGTTCTCAAAGGGCTTTCCTAAAGCTCCTGCAGGCCTGGAGCTTTCTGGATGCAGGGGCCCAGATCTGGGAGCTAGGGGCAGGCCCTCAGACTGTGGTTCTGGTCTCCCTCTGCAGCACGTCACCAAGGCCCCGGGGAGGGACATCAGGGGCAAGGCTGCCTCCAGACCCTGGGCGGTGCTCTCACCCAGTGCCCCTGGAGGGAGCCTCTGCACACTGGCACCCCATTCCTTGGTCAGCGGCGCTCACTGGCTTCCGAGAGCAGGGGTTCTCTAAGGAAAGGGCCCAGAGCATGCTTCTGTGATCTGTGCAGGGGAGGGGGCCTGCCTTGGCTCCAGGCCACCACCCTCCTAGAGTCCGAGGGTTTGAGGCTTGGTGAGTTTTGGTATTTTGTCACTGATCCGTTTGTCATTCCTTCCTCCTAAGCAACCCCTCACCCCCACTCCTTTGGCAACGGGAGGGGTGCCAAAGGCTACTCTCTCCTGCGCCCAGCTGGGCTCATAAATCAGTGCTGATCCTGCTGATCCAGGCTATGAGAAGGGGTGCTACACAGCAGGGGGGCCAGGTAAGAGGCAAGTGGGGAGACCAAGTCTTGACTCCAATTGGGAGCAAAATTGAGAGAGGATGCAAGCTCAGCGGATGCTACACGACCCACCAAGACAGGCTCGAGCCCCCTACTCCCCTTCTCCCCAGAGCAATGAGCGGGCTTCTCCGGGGCCAGGGCCTACCCTCGAGGAGTCCTGGGAGCTCGTCTCTTCCCCACCCCCACCCCGATGTCAAAAGGCAGACGCCACCGCTCACTTCACAGACAAAGTGGACGTGAAGCCTTCGGGAATGATGCGGTCAGGATTCCTGGTTGGGTCTGCCACCTGCTGCCCTGTGCTCTTGGCAAGTCCCTTCCCCCCTCTGGCCTTAGCTTCCCCATCCGTAAAAAGGGGTGCTTAGACTACGGAATTTCGTTGGTGTTCTAAATCCTGCGATGCCTCCGCTCTCTGGTGAGTGTTAGGTCCAAAGATGTCCCGGCCGCTTTAGGCTCTCACCCCTGATACTGGTGAAGAAACGCCAGAAGCAGTACCTGGGAGAAACTTCCAGGGTGTCCTCCCCAGACCTTTGGGCTGAAGGGTTTTACGCTCAAACTGAAGCTCTAGACAACATGTGTGCAGGCATATCCCAGAGAGAGCCCAGGAGCACTCCTGGGGAGTGGGGAGCCTCTGGGACTAGCACTGAATGATGGGGAAGCCATTCAGACAAGAGGCGGGTTGGGGACAGCCAGCCCAGGTGGACCCGAATGCCACTTTCTCATGGCGACAGCCCTCTTGTTGACTTCAGGGACAGGTGGTGTGAGGGAGGAGGGTGCTGTAGCAGGGCTCAAATCTAGGGGGGCCTGAAATAAGGAAGGGGAATTAGGGGCAGGTATCTGGGAACACAGAACAACCCAGATAAGGGAAAACTTGGATCAGACAGTCTGATCCAAGCCAGGGAGCAGCAACCGTGGCAAGGCAGGAATGCGGTGGAAGTGAAATGTCAAATCATACTGGAATAATGGGCCAGAATTTCTAAGAATAAATGGTTTGGGTAGAGTATGTCAGATTTTAAATAATTTTAGATCATAATTACTAATGAGACACTGAACTGCACTGCCTGTAATTAGTCATCTAAGACTCCCAAACAGAAAATAGAAATAAACACAGAATTAATTTTTTCCTTAAGCCGCGGAGAAGGAAGGCCCAGTGACATGGCTTGTATTTCGGAGCCTGCACCGGGTCTGTGATTTCAGTCCTCGCTGAGAGCCGGGTGGCCTGATGCCATATCTCCCTGGCCAGCACTGAGAAAATGCCGCAGTGGGAAGGAGGAATCCAAAAACCAAGCAGAAAATGTCTGCAGAGAGTATCTCTGCACCAAAGGATGCTGTTTGGGGTGGGGGGGCTTTTAGTGCGGGAGGGGTTGGCAAGATCAAGGGCCACGAGCCACACAGGAGCCACGTGGGTGCGGAAGTTCTACATCTCCAGGTGACACTCCCTTTGCTCCAAGGAGGACATACACGCCAACAAACGGAAAATGCGTTAAGCTAAAAATATGCATTTTCAAAGGGATGTGAGGACATAGCTTGAGTCATAAAAAAAAAACCCTTTCAATTACCTGGTTCTTCCCCCAAATAATTTCCAATCCCTCCCCCTATTCAGATGTCCTCCCCATGTGGCTCGCACCTCCGACCTGGCTCTGGGAGGCTCACTGTCGCTACCGCTGCAGGCATCCTACCCCCAAACGGGCGCGGGCACTGTGCAAACCCAGTTAGAGCGACACGGCCCCCTCTCCTCTCCCCAGAGGAGCCCACCCTCAAGGGACACGTCTTGGTGCTGTGGCAACAAGGGAAGCTGCTTGAATCTGGGTTTGGGGTAGGCACGGGGGTTACAAACAGAGGCTCCCACAGCCTGGAGCCAAGATCAGAAGTCACACCCTGAACAAGACACCAGGCTCACAGTCTATGGAGGGAACCAGATAAAAAGGGCTGAGGATGTGTCCTGGGTCACCATCGGGGCAAGTGAAGAGATGACTAGGGGGTGGCTGACAGAAACTCCACAAGAGAACTCATTTGAGCAGAAGGATCAGTGTTTGGGTGTCTGTTTTCCTTAAACAGGAAATGGTATTTAATGATATTTGTATGGCACCCTGGGGCAGGAGGACCGGGCTGCTCTAGGCCACATGTGACACACTACTCCCTTTCCTTGGCACTCCCGAGGGCAGAGGCTGTCCCCTCTTTGGCTCATCTGTAACCACAGGACAGAGGCGAGATGCTCTGGCCTAAAGGGCAAGAGAGTCTGGGGCCTGGGAGGAGGGTCTCTGCATTAGAGGCGGGGCTACTGCCTGGATCGGCACGGCCCCAATCCCTCGGTCCCTGCCACGTCCACCTGTCTGCCTCGGTGCCCCAGGCTGCCCGGGGACGGCCATTTCAGCATGGGGTCTCTGGGATGGGCCGTGGAGCCTGACATCCGGCTTAGAGGGGGAGTGCCTCTGGGAAGGACGAGGGGTGAGAAAGCACAGGGGTGCGGCCCAGGAAAGGCATCAATCTTTATAAATTTACCGTTTCACTTTCTAGTCTGAAACTAGGTCTCTCATGGGCACAGTTATTATGGGTCAGCTTCTCGGAGGGTGATCGTCTCACTGAATGAGAGACAGAGAGCAGGCAGCCTGGGACACATGGGGCCTGGAAGACCAGGGCTGACCCTGGCAGGATGGCCTGGACACTGCTCCACAGCAGCCTCTGGCCTACGGATGGTGACCACTGCCACCCTCAAATGGGGCACAGGGGCTGACAAAGAAGCATGCGCTTGGGGACAACAAGACAGGGTGTCTGACCTTGAGAGGGGCCCACTGCTGCCCCCCAGGGCCCTGGGGGAGAGGGCTGCCCCTCTGGAGCAGGTGCTACAGGTTGGCCTGGGGACCTGGCTGGGCCAAGCACGCCTGGCAGGAGCCCCACCTTATAGCACAACACGTCCTCTTTGAGACCCGGCCTGTGACACACTCAGATCTCACTGCACTGGAAGATTCCATCAACTAGCTGACTCGGCCTCCATGGTCTCATGTGAAACTGTGTGGCTGCATCCTCCAGTCCCCGCCTCGGTGTCACTTCCTGTACTCGTGGTGGGAAGGGACTGTGCCAAGGCCAAGCCAACAAACACCCAAAGGACTCTGCATAGAGAAATAGTTAGCCTAGTTAAAAATAGCATGTTCCCATGATACCTGCTCAAAGTCCATTCAAGGGAGATGGCACCCGGTGCTTTGGGGGTCTTTGTAAAAGGGGAATGATGACATCTGTCAAGGTCAAGTTGGCTCTTGAACTTGTTTTTCTCCATCTCTCCCTGCCATACCTCATCTACCTGACACTCCTGGTCTACACTGGCCGCTGTGTCACCACAGGCATGGCGCCTTCCCCCGACAGATCTGCAAAGAACGATCCCTATATTGGTTCCACAAGTGCTTCAAGAGAGGGAAGTCAACGGGCCGAAGGCCCCTCTGCAGGGGTGGGTGGGTAGGGGTCAAGAAAGGATCCTCAGAGGTGTGACATCTGAGCCGGCCTCCATGGCAGGCTCTGCCCTCCCTGCTACCCAGGCCAATCTATGGAGCCTGCCCAGCACCCCCTTCAGGTCCAGGGCCTGCCGCCACCCTGGTCTGGCCCTCCTGAGCCCAGATGCTTCCTGTCTCTGCCTGACAAACCACACCATGCCTTCCTACTCTTTTTGGCTTTAATAAGCTGGACTACAGGCTCCAGAGAAACAGCAAGTAATACTTAAAGGCAAAAGCACGAGCTTTTGGCCAACCACGTTTCATGACATATTCTTATTTCAGCTCCTCCGGCTGCTGAAATTCGGTTCAGAAGGAAAGCCACGCTCATGGGCAGATCTTTTGGAAAGGAGATGCCTCCCTCACTGTCAAGTAGGTACACAGGGGCTTCCACCGACTCAAATTATACAGAATGAGAGTAGCGTTCACAGCTAGTGTTTGTGGAGTGCAATGCAGCCTGTATGAGCTCGTTTAACCACACAAAAACACCGAGGGGTACTATGGTTACCCCTGTTAAACAGCTGACATAACGGAAGTGCAGGAAGATTAAGGAACTTCTCTTGGGCCACACTGTTAGAATGTGACAAAGCTGGGACCTGAACCCAGGCAGGCTGGCTCTCACGCCGGGCTCTGAACCCTTGTGCCGTGCTATCACTCAAGCTGTAGGCGCTTCTGTAGACTCCACAAACATCCAATCTTAGTATCGCCCAGCCCTGGATCTGCTCTTAATTTGCAGTGTAGCCTGGGGCCGGTCACCAAGAGCAGTCTCCCCAGCAGTAAAAAGAGAAATTGTCCACTTCAGCACATATCGTGAGAACAAACGCATCAGGTAGGACCTATGAGGCTTTCAATTTCTTTGTAAAGGTTATTATATTCATGCCAAATACTAAGAGTTCTCGAGAGGGCCTTGAGCTACTCATGGGGCTAAAATGTAGTGTGTGCTACTAAAAGAAGGGAGAGAAGGCAGAATAAAGAACAAAGACCTAATCCCCCAACAGAATGTGCTACTTCCTCTCTTGCACTGTTAGTTTGAATCCCAGTTACAGCGAGTGAAGATACTGGAGAAATCTTAGTACTGGAGAAAGCGTCGTACATTAAAGAGTACTCTCTGTAAGCACACAGATGTGTAGGGAAGGGAGAACATCTAAATATTTCATTAGGTCGTTCTTCAAAGAAAAAAACCGGTCTTAATTTGAAAAGCATTTTTTAAAAAAACAATCAAGTAAATAAAATGCAATTAATAGATAAAAGAGCCTTCTCACTTGACTATGGCAAGGCTTTGTTCCTGCCAATCATTCTATGGACAGGAAGAAAATTGATACTTCAGATGAAAGAGATCCATTTCCAAAGATCAGCGTTTGAAAGAGGAAGGGTATCTTGATGCTATTTCATTGGCTTAATTGTCTTACCCAGAGTAGCAATAGAGATCAAGGGCCCCTCTTCAAGACAGGTTTTGCCGCGGGAAAACGAGCCGTGCCGAGGTGAAACCCTGCCCGATGTGTCTGTGCCCTGGGCCACCCTCGACCCCAGAGCCCCCCGCCAGACTGATGCTGAAAGCAGACAGATACACAGACACAGGATGCCTGTCTCATTCCAGAGACAGGCATCTCCATCTTCCTGCAACTCCATCCCATTCATTCTGCACCTCTCTGCCAACAGAGGCACAAACTGGAAAACATGCTTCTAACCAGTAAAAGAGGAGACACAAGCAATTTCCCCTCCAAATCTCATTCAACAGATGGGCGCTTGAAAAGATGGGAGAGAGAAAAAACACCGAAGGTTCAGAATTTAGCAGTGCAAGTCGCCGGAGGGAAGCCAGAGCTCACCTCTTTCCCTCGATTCCAACCCTCTCTGCCATCCTTCTGGCTCCTCATGCAGAATGGGATGAAGCCTTTTCTCACAGTAAGCAGGCATGTAAGCCCGAAGACAGTTAAAAGAAAGCTCCAACTTCGGGCCCTTCTTTGAACTTCAGAGGAGCCTTTTTCGCCTCTGAACAATGTCGTTAGCCAGCCTCGTTGTGACGAATACTTCTGGATCAAACTTTAGGGCTGTTAAAACAACTTAAAATGTAGTCACAATCCATAAGACATAACCCACTGCACTGCATAATTGATGTCCTCCTTCCAAGCCCACCGTCGATGTGACGTGCCTCTGCTATTTCATTTTTTTTTTTAATGTTTATTTATTTTTGAGACAAGGAGAGACACAGCATGAATGGGGGAGGGTCAGAGAGAGAGGGAGACACAGAATCTGAAACAGGCTCCAGGCTCTGAGCTGTCAGCACAGAGCCCGACGTGGGGCTCGAACTCACAGACCGAGAGATCATGACCTGAGCTGAAGTCGGACGCTTAACTGACTGAGCCACCCAGGTGCCCCTGCTATTTCGTAATAGAATGCGCTTTTCCAACAGCTCAGCCATTCTCCCTGCGTCTTTCCCACTAATGCACTGCCGTGGAACAGAAGTACAGCAGTACTTCTAACATTGTTAATGTCACTTCAGATTTCTGATGTTTCAGAAAACATTAGATCATGGAGAAACCCCTTCAAGACAGCCTGTGTACGGGGGCGCCTGGGTGGCTCAGTCGTTAAGTGTCCAACTCTTGATTTTGGCTCAGGTCATGATCTCATGGTTCGTGAGATTGAGCCCCATGTCGGGCTCTGTGCTAACAGCATGGAGCCTGCTTGGGATTCTCTCTCCCTCTCTCTCTGCCCCTCCCCTGCTCACATGCCCACGTGTATGCTCTCTCTCTCTCTCTCTCTCCCCAAATAAATAAACATTAAGAAAAAAAAAAAAAAAAGATAGCCTGAGTATGAAACTGTTAGCCAGAAGCCATCTTGACTGCACTGGGGGTTTTCATGTCTTATGATCCTTCCACAGAAGACAAGCCTCAGCCACAGTCCTTGGGCAAATGGCCTAGCCTAACCCATCACCTCCAACCTCCTCTCTTCCCAGCCATCTTCCCCTCTCGTTGGGGAGATCCACCAGTGGTTTCTTACCACTACTTCCTCTGGGGGAGGTGGTGAAACTTACCACCTTCCCCAGTCTTCAGGCTGCCCTCCTTTGAATGACTGATGGCTTCTGTCCCTTTCTAGGCCTTGTCTTGGGAACTTCAACATTCAAGAGGATGGCCCCTACGTTTTCTCTTCTCTGAGCATCAGCTCTGGAATGTCACTGCCTCTGTTGCACAAAGACTTGCTTTAGGTGAAGGCTGACCCCTGACGCCATCTCTCCTCCTGCCCCCTGCAGAGGTGCAGGCTCTGGCTCACCAGTGCCTCTGTTAAGCCCCTCCTCCCCTGGTTCCTCTCAGGCTCACGGCCCTCTTCAGAGCCCTGTGTCCTTCCCTCCATGTGCTGTCCACTCTGGGAGCCCTGGGCAGCACCGTCCCCCTCCCCCCAGCCTTTGTTCCATGCCTTTTCTCAACCTGTCAAGTGGTTTAGAAGAAGACCTGAGCATCCTGGTAATATGATCTAGGATACATTTATTTCTTAGCAATACTTTCCCCTCCTCGCCTTATCAGCTCCTCTCCGTATCACCTTCCTGGCTCCCTGCCATGCTCATTCATCTCCTGAAAGTTCTTGTTCTTTTCATCCTCCAATCTCACGCATTGCCCCCATGAGCCCAGGCTGATGTTATCAGATGTTGAGCAGATGTCCCTGTTTGCAGAGCCTGTCCCTGTCCTGGTAATTCCGTCCTTGGCTACCTTGAGTCTCTATGCCTGCCTGTGGCCTGAGCAGTGCTGCCCAGCTGTCCCCAGCCCACTGACAGCCCTGTTTCCCTCCCCCCACCCCCACCCCCCACTCCAGGTCACAGGACAACTGATGTGGAGAAGGGTGCTCTGTGTTTCATTAATTCATCTTGGGTCCTGGGGATGAAAGATGTCATGGAAATGTATGTAAATGTATTCACTTATGCAAAATGATATGAAAATATGTCTTTAGATTTTCTGGGAAAAGTCTGATCATTCTATGAATTCCTCCCCTTGTCAACAACATTACTTTGTAATGCTTTATCCCTTCAGCTCCCTGCTCCCTTAATACCTGCCCACACTCAGCTCTCTGCCTCCCTTATCTTGTGCCAAATCATTATTAACGGTAAACACATTATTTCTCTTCTCCCTTCTCTCTATATGTGAATTTAAACATATAGATGAAGGCTGAAACGATTAGAAAAGTGTTAATTTTCACTGGGTGTAATTTACTTTTCTTTTGTCGAGTCTGACCTTCTATTAACTTTAGTGAATACCATCTGCCTCCAAGTCATGACTGCTTTTCTAACAATATTAACGTGTTTGCATTTCTGCTTAAATCGTCCCTGTCCTCTGAGCCGGACAATCTGGCACATGCTATTGCTAACAAGCCCTAGAAGCTAACCAATCCTTGTTCTTCACGAAACAGGCAGAGCTTCTGACCGTTGGGTTCTTCGCACTCTCCATCTGCCACCTGGGCTCCACCTGTAACAGACGCGGCTTCCTTCCTTCAGAAGAGCTCCCTCCGACTGTCCCTCCGGCTCCCCTCCTTCCTCTCCAAGCCTGACTGCTGGCGTGGACGCGCTTTCCACCCTCTGGTTTTTTCTATGACCCACAATCGGCCTGTAGCCGGCTCTTTCCCTGGGAACCCCTGTGGTTGACTCTCGTGGTTGGCTCTCCGGCGGTCTCCAGTGCTCGTGCTCTTCAAACTCCTCATTGTGATCTTCTGAGCCTCGCCCTGGCCTGACCCAAGCCCTCACTTGCACACTCCTCGCCTCGAGTGTCAGAACCGTCATCTTGGCTGTTTCTACCCTGCTTCCAGCACAGAAGTCTCGAGCTCCTGGCTCCTCCCTGGGACTCGGCCTGGTAAGAGGCCTCTGACCTCTCTGTTGACCCCTTCCCCTCAACTTAGGGGCCTGCAAATCAGTCTGGTTTCTATGAGGGCAGAGGCAAGGACCTACTGTGCCTTAATAAAGAGACTTCGGTTCTGTGTTTAATTTGTGTCTGGTGCTAGTATTGACCCCATTTATACATCCGAGGACACTGAGGCACAAAGAGGGTGACTTACCCATGGTCCCCAAACCAGTGAGGGACAGAGCTGGGATTCTAATCTCACACCTTTTCTGGCCTGGAGCCTCATCCTTAGCTTCTATTGCAAAGGCCGCCTCCTTCCCTTATTATGCTCCAAGCCATAGAAACACAGCTTTTCTGTGCATCCTGGGGCCGGAGGGCCTGGGGGTCCTGGGGGCCGCCCCCCCCGCCCCCCCTCCCAGACACCAGGAGATCCAGCAGCACCAGCGGGAAGGGAATCTGCCAGCTGTGAGATAGACCGTGGGGGGTAGTCTGGAGAACACAGGCCATGGTGCATCATTTACAAGGTCACCAAGAAGGAACCATCCACTCTGCCCTTTGGAACTCACACCAAGTATAGTCATTGAGCAGCATTTTGGACTCCAAGAATCAAGACCTAAACTTTGTAGGCCTGCTGGCCTCAACCTGCCTCTAGTCTGCGTAGTTTCTGCATATGTCAGGATGCACTGAGAAAAGTCTTAAGGGTTTATGATTACTATTTTCTACTGGCAAGAATGCCTTTGAGCCAGACAAGGCTCAGACATTGCTGGTGACGGCCTGGCCTCACCTGGGTCCCGCTCACCAGCTCCCCTCACCAGGCCTGAGGCTACTCCTTTTGAAAGGCGAGCATCTGACATTTGTTGGAGAGCTCGGGTGACTCAAAAAGCTCCAAAGGTGAAACAGAAAACTTTCCTGGTGCGATCTTCCTACTCGATCTTTTGTCTCATGTTCCCCTTGGGGATGAACAAGAAATACTTGTCTGAATAATTCATAGGCCCCGAGGTAGAAACATGCTGCTTCTTTTCAATAAAAAGGCTGGGTACACGGTGTTGATTATACCTCTTCTGCAATGCTCTACCAAAAAGCACAGAGCTCTGAGAAGCTCTGTACCAAATCCCTCTTACAACAGGGAGACAAAAATGAAAAGCCATGTAATATTTTTAATCAAACAGACTAATGCTTGGATAATATGGAAAATTACTTATAAAGCTGTACCAAGCTACAAAATGTTCATAAAGGGAAGGTGAAAAAAAATCAAGTAGCTGTAATTATAAGGTCTGATTTATTTTTATTTTTTTTAATGTTTATTTATTTTTGAGAGAGAGAGACAGACAGAACACGAGTGGGGGAGGAGCAGAGAGAGAGGGAGACACAGAATCCGAAGCAGGCTCCAGGCTCTGAGCTGTCAGCACAGAGCCCGACATGGGGGTTTGAACTCACGAACGGTGAGATCATGACCTGAGCCGAAGTCGGATCCTTAACCGACTGAGCCACCCAGGCGCCCCAGTCTGATTTGTTTTTAAAATAGAAAACTAGTAGTTAGTTATTTTTGAAACTGCTGAAGCCCTTCTACATCTTGCAATATCACTAAGAGACGTAGCCAGAGAACTAAGGCTTTGGGATCCTTTGGAGAACACTTTATTTCTTAGGTACTAAACCATAGCCTCCTAGCGCTGGAGGAGGTTCCCAGCCTATTTAGTTGCTTGTTTACATTTTACAGAAAGGAAACGGGGGGCAGACAGCTTAGGGTCTTTCTTTTTGTGAGCTTAGGCAGGCTCACAAGTTAAAGAGTGAGCAACTGACACCACAGGGTCCGGAACGCTGTTCCCAGACTTCCTCGTCCACTGCTCACTCTTTGTATCACACACTGACCACTGATTACGGACACCAGGCTCCCAAGGGCTGCTGACACGAAGGCCACCTCAGTTTCACCACAAGTCTCCTCTGTCCCGTGGCTCACGAAATCACAGATATCCCACCACTAAGTACGAAGTGCGAATCCCAAACGTCAGCCTGGCGTGCAGGCCCAGAGAAGCAGTATGGCTTTTCATCAGCAACTCAGACTTTGGTTAGCTTTTGAGTTTCCATTCAGACTCACGGGAGAATAACAGGAGATCGGCGGCTTTGTGGGGCAGTTGTGCTCAATGCGTGTGCCTAACACAGTAATGCCACCAATGTGAACCCCGCGGAGGGATCAGTCTGCTCCCCCACTCCACTGAAAACGAGGTGGAGGGACAGCCGACTCCAGGCAAGGCAGGGAGAGGAGCAGCCAGGCAGCCCCCAGGCTTCGGGCGCACATGCATTTCTGGGGAGCCACCACACCACGCGCAGTGTGCAAACCGGGTGACTTAGCTGGGTCCTCTCCGTACCAGAGGGCCCATCCCGCCCTCCTCTGACAGGATGCCCCTGTTAGCCAGTAGCCTCGGAGACAAGCTGGAGTCTCCCAGGGTGGGGACACCCTCCCGAGGTGGCAGCACAGAGACCAAGGTGACAGTGGCAGTGCCCAGGAGACTAGTGACTCATGCCTGCCCCTTGCACGGAACAGGACCGCTGGGCAGGGCTGCCAGGGCTGTGCACCACCAACTCCCAGGGGCTCCATAAACCACACAGAAATGGCGCCGCTGGCTCTGTACGGTGTGACAGCCTGGCAGGCTAACCACATGGGCCTCCGAACCGGAGGAGACCCGCCAGTCGCTCCGAGGGGAGCCCCGGCCCGGGAGCGGGGTCCCGGCCTGGCTCTGAGACTCACCAGTCGCTGCATGCTCTTCACGTGGGTGGGACTGATGGATAAGGCTTCTTCATACCACCGCCGGGCCTCGTCGAGGTTTCCCCGGAGCTCGGCAACCTGGCCACGCATGTACAGGACGTTGTGGGACATCGGGAAGAGGTTGGCGGCTTCCTGAGTACAGGCCGTGGCTTCTGCAGGCTTCCCAATGCCAATGTAGACTTCAGCTGTGGCGGGGAGAGCAGAAGACAGATGCTTTACTGGTTTGCTGCCCTTCTGAGGCCCTGCGAACGGCTGTGACTCTAGGTGGGGACACTTACATCCCCCCCATGGGAGTCTGGCAGGGACCCATCTGGAATCCGCAGGGCCCAGAGCCAGCCAGTCCCCCAGCCTGAGTCGAAACAGCTGCAGTGACGGCCCTTCCCGCCCTCGGTTACAACGGGACTCAAGTCTCTCTGGCTGCAGGGCCTTGGAAGGTACACGAGTCGCCACCAGCCAGAGGGGAGTGAGGCCTGCCTGGCGCCACCCCCCACCCCCACCCTCAGGGCTGACCTAGGGCACCTTGGTGTCCGGGGCACCTGCCCTTGGCTCTGACATCCACAAAGAAAGGGCCGGAACGAGCTGAAGGCCAAGAAAACCAGAGGCACACGGCCCCTCAAGGGGGACAGCTCTGCCCTCCGGCCTGTTTTCCTGATGCCAAAAAGCATACAGAGGGAGCGGACTGTGGCTGCCATGTTCACGGGCATGAAATAAAACGGCGGGTCCATCAGACCCTGCCCTCCGACCAGTAAAAGCCACTGCGCCCTGGAGACCATTAACTGTATGACACCGACAAAGCCCTTTGAAAACCAAGCTGTCACTTTCAAAAAGGCAGGAAAACGACTTTTCCTGCAATGTCAGGCCTCAGCTCTCGCAGGTGGAGTCCCGAATCGCTTTGCGGCCCCTGCCTCCCAAAGGGCCCATCGCGCACGGCCGCCCGCCTGTCTCTCGGGCACACTCAAGTGCCCTCTTCTCCTGAGGCCTGTGACCCCAGCACCACCTTCTTCCCGGCGCTGGGCAGGTGTCTCCAAAGACTTCAGACCCCCCTCCTCTCTCCTCACCGTATCTGTCAGGACTACTGCCCAGAGTCCTACTCGGCTGGCCGCTGTGCCCTGGGGCCTACTGACTGCTTCTACCTCCAAGGCAGCCCCCGGCTCATCGGCTCCTGCCTGGACCCCCACCCCCTCACCCCTGGTGGTCGGCGACATCTGCACCCATGCCCCCCAAGTTACACATACAGTAAAATGTTACGTGTCGTATAACGCAGGCCGAAGTAGAAGGACTAGAACACAACACAAAAGAAATAGAAAAGTCCTAGTATTTTCCTTGTGCACTTCAGGAGCTGTGTACTGGAGGCCACTTTGGAACTGCCCTGACCAGGGCAGGCCCTCCTTGGGCCCCTCACCTGCTGCCTGCCACACCTGTCTGTCCCACACAGCCACTGCCAGGTCAGCCTCCTGAGGCAGAGCTCGGGGCCGGTCATCCCACCTGCAGAAAAGTGCCCCTTCCTGAAGACCTGCTGCTTCTGTTCAGCCCTCACGCCCTTCAGCCTGCCTTCCAGCGGCCTCCCAGGGAGGCCTTCCCTGACCGTCCTGCTTAGCCTGCTGCTCCCCACGTACTCAGCATGACCCTGTTCCATGCTGTTTTCTTGTCCTCCATAATTTCGACCAACAGGTTCCTCTCGTTGGTTTCCTGTGCTGTCTGTGGTCCCCTGCAGAACGTAAGCCATCAGCACACGAGCACAGGGACTGTGTGCGTGTTGTTCACCGCTGTGTCCCCGGGGATGGGAATAGCACCTGGCCCAGTCAGAGGTCAGGGAAGAGTCGCTGAGCGAATGAATGAATGAATGAATGAATGAGTAACAGTAACAACAATAGTAGCTAACATTCATTAAGCATGTGCCTTATGCCAGGAAGTGCCCTCATTTCTCCTTCATCGGCACACAATGCCATAGGTACTATTATTTTATCCCCATTGTACAGATGAGGAAACTGAGGTACAGAGAGGCTGAACAACTTGTCCAAGGTTTCAGGGCAAGTTGGAGGCAGAGCCTGGTTTGGGCCTCTACAGAGAACAGTGGCCCTGACCCCAGATAACATCCAGATCCCTCGATGACTGGCTCCACGGCCCTTACGAACCTGTGTCTCTACTGCTCCCCAACACCCTAAGCTCTGGTGAGCCGCTGCTGTTTCCACACACGTGTCCAGTCTTCTGCCCCTTCCTGTGGTGCCATTCTCCCCCCACTGAGGCCTGCTCAACAGCCGTCATCCCTGGCAGCCAGCTCTTCCCCTCAGAGGGGAGCCCGGCCTCTGCGGTCTCTGATGGCTGCGGCCCTAGATGTGTTTCAGTGAAGGGTCTGGGGTCCGCTCGCGGACAGCACACTTTCTGTCTCCCCACCTGCAGCTTTGGGCCCAGAGGCTGGAAAAGGGCAGGTGTGGATCACACACTTGGGGTGTGTTCATGTTGACTACTTTTTGACCTCAACCAGCCTGATGGCCCCTCTCCTCGAGCCCCCTCTCTTTCCCAGGGATGGTCACCAACCACTGACTCCTCAGGCAGGGACAGAGCCCTGGGGAAAGCGGGCCCCGCACCGCCCGTCTGTTCTTCCGATCTGTGGGTGCCCTCTTCGACAGGGAGCACAGACATGACGGGCTGGCCCAGGGGTCCCTCAGACGTGGAAACTCGGGCCACTGAAATCCAGCCGAGCCCTGACGGTAGCAATGCCGGCACCGTGCCTGTCTCCCGTCCTCTGGAGGTTCAGCTCACCGGGTTGTTACTGAGCTCCTATGACACACAGGGACTCTGCAGAACAAGGGTGAAAGTCTGTCCCCGGTGAAAGTCTGCCCCTCCTGGGAAGGACACGGCAGGGCTGTCTGATGTCTCTCACCATGCAATTCCCTCCCGGCTCTAGCCAGCCGGCTGCGTGCCCACTGCAGTTTCAGGTTACTTGAGTGTGCCAGTGACTCGGGAGAGCTGTACAGAACGTTCCTCCCACTGTATGCTTGGCTCCTGACTTGCTCCCATTTTGGGGGTGGGCTTGTGTACATTTCTGAGGTCCCCAGGGCCTAGAGCTGACTGGGTGGGTGACACACTGGGCCTCTGTCATCTAAATCACTATGAAAAAAGACCAGCTTGGGAGTGGGGACCGAATGCTTCTAGAATTTTTATAACAAGAATCAAGGTGGGGTGGTGGGGGGGGGCGGGCTTAAACACCAGCATGACAATGTACCCATCAGCCCTGTTCTAGAAAGGTTCTCCGTGGGACCATGTATCTTCATGACCACCGTGTTGTCATCAGCCACGTGTCTGATGCTATTGCTTCCTTCCTGAGGAATCGATTGGAAGACAGAGACTCAGCTGAGTCATGATCATGACAGTGGGAGAAAGAATCTAGGCCTCCAAGGATTTCTTTTCAGTGGTGCAGAAGTTACAGGAGGAAACCTATGTCACTGGCAAGGCCTGTGCTCCTCACATAGGTGGGGCAGACAGATGCATGGCCTGGCTGTTCCTAAATGCATCCATTTGAAGCTCAAATGGAAGGACACGGGGCAGATATCCTGTGGTGATTTTCAAACCATTTCCTCCAAAGGAGCTTCTTTTTCCAAAGGGATCTTAAGAGTGGCAGCTGGCCTCCCTCTTGGTTTGGTCCCCTCTTCCGGCCTCTGAGGCACCTCTGGGGACCTCAGGGCTCTAGGGTCCTCAGTTTTGTAAGCCAGTGTCACGAGAACACGGAGGGTTCAGTTCCTGTACCTGGGCTGAGTGTGTGGCTGGGGCAACGCAGTCAACTTCTCTGGGCCCGTTCACCTGTCAGCTGGGGCCCGAGGCTGGCCCACAGCTCTCCCTGGACAGCGGCAAGGGTCAACCAGGGTGGTGGGAACTGGGGAGGATGGCGCTTCGTGGAGCCCTGCCGCCTTCCAGATGGCCACGAAGAAACAAGAGTACGGGGAGCTGAAGCCACCTGGGAGACCCGTCAGCATATTTGGGCATAGTTTGGGCCGATCGGTATTATTTGGGGGTGCAGGGCCAGCCTTCTGTTTACCACGGCTCCTGTGAGACAGTGGCTTGGAATAGTCATTCCCCCTTTATGAGGAAATCACGTCTTCTTGGGGTGCAGTCTTAGGCTCCAGGAGCAAGACCTTAGTGGACGAATTGGGGAGGAAGAGGGAAGGATTACAGAGGCCTCCCTGCATCCCTGAAATCCCCAGAGGGGTCCTCTTGCCTAGACAACACAGCTGGCCTTCTAGAATGTAACGAGTCCCTGTAGGTATTTACTCTGAGCTTATGACGCTTGGGAAGCCTTCCTTCCTGGGGGTCCTCAGCTCAAACAAGGCCCAGTACCTTCCTGGATGAGGGGTTCACAAGTGTCCATCCCTCAGTCCACAGGGCTGCAGCTCCCGCCTTTGTGGCTCCATGTGGCTTCCATAAATAAGCTCTACCGTCCCCTGGAGCACATCATCTTTTCGAGAGGACCCTCCAACCTTTGCTTCTCGTGTCTGCCAGGGGCTCATCTGCCACAGCCATGCACCTGGCCCTTCCCCGCCTGCCCCAGGTCCCATCTGATCGATGCGTTTGGGAGAGGGCCTTGGGCGTGCTCACGGTGGCCCTTCAGAGCCCCCTCCGCCCCAGGCCTTGTCTCTCGGATGCCTGAGTTCTTGGCTTGCTCTCGCAGGCACGTCGCGGGGCTCTGCCTCTGCCACGGGGAGGCCAGCGGTTTGGGATGGGCGAATTTACCTGAGCCGTGATGTTAGGGAATCTGACCGAGTCCAGATGCCAAGCCACATTCTCAGATTCCACTTCCCTAAGTAAGTGAGCTGGCAGTTTGCTCTCCACTTGCCAGAACTCAGGAGCTAAAGGGTGTTTCGTACTTCCCTAAAGCCTCCAGCATATGACCAGACTTGTTTTCTCCCTCTAAACTATGAGCGACTCCCAGCCACAGCCATCTCCGCATTCCTTAGCACAGGCTCTAGCGTTTAGCAGGTGTTCAAAGTGCAGTCTGAAGATTAGCGAATGCTCAGTGAAGGCTAGAGATGGGCCATTTCTGGGGCACAGGCCAATGAAGCAAGTCGAGGGTCAGAGAAGCAACAGCAAACAGTTTCCCTGACCCTTCACCGATGGCTAAATTCAAGTTAAAAAAAAAAAAAAAGAACAAAGGGCCTTGTGAGCTTATGTAAGAGATGGTAAGAGTCTGCACCAAAGGAACAGCAAGACAGAATGAAACTGGCTCCCGGAACCGAGAGCTTGTCAGGCCCTACGAGAATGCACTTGAACCGTGCAGGGCAGGCTCTGAGAGGTCACTCTCTGATGGGGTCCCAGGCACAGAGATTCTGTGCTGGTTGCTGGCAGCTGACAGCCTCTAACCGGAGGTAAGGGGTTGCTCAGGGTCATGGACACTTTCCACCTTTCTGAGAGCTCACACTGAGCTCTGACAGTCCCCTTTGGAATCACTTGGTTTGTCCTTGTCATTCTGTTGCTGTGGAACATGTTGGAAATAAAATCCCCTCTCTGCTTGCAAACTTCCCATGGTTCCCTACTGCAGGTGAATGTAACCGAATGTTTTTTGTTTTGTTTTAATTTTTATTTTTAGTTTAGAGACAGCGTGCATGAGGGAGAAGAGCACAGAGAGAGAGAGAGAGAGAGAGAGAGAGAGAGAGAGATTGAGAATCTCAAGCAGGTTCCATGTTCAGTGCAGAGCCTGACATGGGGCTTGATCCCACGACCCTGGGATCATGACCTGAGCCAAAATCAACAGTCAGATACTCAACCGACTGAGCCACCCAGGTGCCCCTGTAACCCAATTGTTTTTGCTCAGCGTTCAAAATTAGGGCCTTGCCACCTTTCCAACTGCCTCCCGCGATGTTTAGTTCACGGTCTCACCCCCACACCTCTGCTTGTGCTGTTCCTTCTGCCCCAAATGCCCTCCCCGAGTGGCCATCTGTGAAGACTCCTGGCTCTCAGCCCCAGCACACTCCAGCTGCACTTGCCTTCCCTAGACACCCCCAGGGAAGCCACCTCTCACACTCCTGTTCTTCCAGTGCCCTGTGTGTGCTCTGGGAAGCATGCACCCCAGTCCACCTTGTCCCATGAGAGCTGTGTGTGTGCTCGCTTTCCCACTAGAGGCTGTGGTCCTGGACGGCCAGTCGAGCTGCTCTGCCTTGGCGTTGAACCATGCCTTGCGTGGAGGGCCTTCTGAAATCACTTGCTGAACCATCTATGGGTGTTATCTGAAAGAGCTAAGCTCTGCATGTAAGGCTGAGGACTGTTTCTTCCTCAAGGTGAAGAGCTGTTCCTGGTTGGGGGACCCAGTGTAGATGCACTCACAGTCTCCCACAGGTCTGGTTTCCCCATTCATTCATTCATTCATTCACTCATTCATTCATTCATTCTTCTAACACTTGTCAAGCACCTGCTTCATGTCAGCTGCAAGGTTGAGAAGTGGCTTACAACATGCCTTCCCTGGGCTCAGGGTTGTGCATGTTGTGCACTGTGCAAAGGTGCTGGGCAGAGGGGGGCTGAAATCTAGCCTGGATCCTGCTGGCAGGCTGTGTGCCTGCTGCAGGGCTGCATTTGCCCAGAGAGATGCAAAGTGCCTTCTCACAAATGTGCCTTCAGCTAGTTAGTTAGGCCTGTTCTCTGCGGGATAGTCTACCCGGAGGGGACACCTATTTTGGAACTCAGATAAAGGAGGAGCAGTATATGCTGGAGGCAGCTCAAGGGCGGCACCTTGTCTGGGTACTCAGATCTTCCATTCCACCTGAGGTCTGGCCGACAGGGATGCAGGAAAAGACCCGTGTGCCATCAGGTGCTCTCCAATCATACAGGTCAGGCCTGCAGGCAGGCAGGGAGCTAGGCCAGTGGGCCCCCTGACCCTCTAAAACCATTTCCTTTACCCCAAACCCTACTTCCCTGACTTGCGCTTGGAAAACAAACCTTAGCAGCTTGGTTCTGGGATAGCTCCTGCACATGGGGGGCCGAGGAGTCCCCATGGTGAGCACAGGGCATCTTCTGGAAGCATCAGGTGCTCCTAGAGCATAGCACCCGGACCACTGAATTCACTCTTTCATATCAAAGTCAGCACGAGGGCCTGATGAGTTTCCTGTCACCCTTGCAAGTCATGAAGGCCCAGGGGAGGGCTGCGCCCTTATCAGCTCTCCCCAGAACTGTTCTTTACTTTTCCTCCGGGGAAGGTCAGAAGTGAAAGAAGGCAGTGATTTTTGTTTGCATGCATCGGTCCTAACCTGAGCTTCTCTGGGCCGAGCCCCAAGCTGGGCCTACAGTCCCCAGGATGAACACAGCCAGGGCCTTTCCTCCATGAAAGCTTGGCCAAATGCCTCTGTCAGGGTCTCAGCTTCCGGATCAACACTTATTTCTGAGTTTCCGAGTGGCTGTGTCAACCTGTCAGGGGGGAATGCCTCCCCCGGTGGCTTGGTAGGGGTGGCAGGACGGGCTCCTCACCCTCTAGCTGCATCGGAGACACCTGACCCCTCCGGGCCCTGGCCCAGCTGTTCTCCTGATGCCTCAATCCTTCCCCAAAGCCCTCCGCCCCTTTGGCTGACCTTGACTCATCATTCAAAGAGAAAACAGAAGCTGACAAAGCAGACCTTGAGCCTTCTCTTGCCACCACATTGACAAGCCCTCTGTTGTCCTCTGTGCCTATCCACTCTGCTCCTAACTGAGGGCCAATCCCTCTGCCTGAGCCCTGGACCCCACCACTCTCTTGCTTTCTAGAGGGATTCAGACCCCCACGTATCCTCTCTCTCTTCAGGGCAAGGAAGGTCTCAGTCTTGACGTGATCACTCCCAGCAGCAATCAACATGCTTCTGTGTCAGCCATTTGTGAAGCCCCCTAACTTGAACCCACACTCCTCCCCAGCTACCCCTCATTTCTCCCCTCTGCTGCATAGGGGCCCTTCCTGGAAGGATTAGGTACCCCCTGCCTGTCTTCGTCACCTGCCATCCACCCTGCAGCCACATCAGGAGGCTCCATCTCTGGCCCCCAAAGCCTCACCTGTCATGGCCGCCGACAACTCCCATCCGCCACGACCAACAAATGCTTCTGTCTGCACCTCTTCAACCTCCCAGCAGCACGTCCTACCAGCCGTATCCTCCTTAATAACAGTGATTTGAGGAGTTCTCAAGCGCTTGCTGCCCACTGAACACTCCCCATGTGTTATGTGGTGTAGCTGTCACAACTGCCCTCATCTTCTGTCGGAGAGCACTAGGCTACACCCAGGTGACACCGGGATTTTCACAAGCCCGACTTCAGAGCCCTTGATCGCGCCGCACAGGCCCCTTGGAAGGAAACCCTTTCAGCTGCCCGGTGCCACCTCTCCGGTTCCCCTCCTGCCTCCCTGACCTCCCCCTCCTTGCCCTCGCTTTGGCTTTTCCCCTCCTGCCGCCCAAATTTTAAATGTGGGAGGGGCTTGGATCACACGCAGTCCTGTCCCTTTCCCTGCTCCCTGGACATTCTCTTCCTGGGCCTTCTTATCACACCCCTTGGCCTTAAATCCTCACTCCTGAATGTCTGTTTCTAGCCAAAACCTGACGTGGAGGCTTGACTGTCCAGCTGCCCACGTGCCGTCTTCATTTGCGCATCCTCAGGCACCAGACACTTCCAAGCTCAAACACGACTCTGGTTTCCCTTCCTCCCTGACCCCAATGCATCAGTTCTCAATGCCCGCTCCCCCGCCATGGCTTCCCATCACAGAGAACAGCGTCACCAGTCACCCGCTGACTCAGGCCCCGAACACAGAACTCTTCCCAGATTCTTCTTTTCTCCTTCTCCCCCAACTTCACACCCACCGGAGAGTCCTATGGATCCTGCTGGACAGTGCGTCTCAGGGCCCACCTCCCTCTGCCTCAGACACCGAGCCGCACCCTCTGTATTCCACTCTTTCTGTTCCCACCCGTCTGACCCTTTCACCCTCCTGCTAGGAGGCCATCGGTAGCTTTTCAATGCTTTTAGGATTAAGTTAAAGATCTTAGCATGGCTACCAGGGGCCCTGCAGGACTGTGCCTCACCTCGGGCCACGTCGTTTCTTTCTCCTTAGGCTCCAGGCCCAGGGGCCCTGCCATTTCTCCAACACTCTCCGGCACCGTCTGCAGGCCTCCTGGGTGCTGTCCTGTGCCTCCCCGCCCGTGTCCCAACCACCGCCAATCACTCCTCAGGCCTCCGGTCCCATGCCCAGACCTGCTCTGGCTCCCGGCTTGGGGCGACCTCTGTCGTCAGTTCTCATGAGAGACCAACCCTGACCCTTCATAGCACGTGGCACAATGAGAATTAATCTGTAATTGTTTTCTCTCACATCTGTCAACTCCATGAAGGCAGGGACCGTGTCTGTCTTTATGACCACTGCTCTCCTGAGCCTCACTCTGACTGTGGCCCATAAACACGTGCCGGAAGACGTTGTGCTGAACGCCTGAGCGCCCACCCGGGGTTAGAGTGGGGGTGCTGAATTCTGGCTTCTCCCCTTACTGGCCATGTAACATTAGGCAAGTGACTTGACAGCTGTGTATCCGTTTCTTCATAGGTAAAATGGGGTGATTAAGGTGTTTACACCTCATAAGGCAATTAAGGCATATAAAGTCCTTGGAATAAAGTCTGATACCTGGACAGGGCTTGGTAAATGTTAGCTACCTGTAGAATGTAGACCATTTAGTCAAAGCCACTCCGGGCAGGAGCAGGGGCTGGTTTGCTTAATCTAGACTGGCCCTGAATGGGGCTCGCCCGACCCCCAGGTACTGAGCGTTCCCTCCTGCAGGGGCTTTCTGTGCGGTGACCCATACACTACCCGTCTGGGAGCTGGGGGCTATGCCACAGGATGACCCCTCGATCCTGCGGATGCAGCCTTTGGGAGGCTGGGAGGAGCCTGGTAAGGGGGTGGGGGCGGGGTGTAGGCTGGGCCAGGGCCAGGGAATTCGTGAGAGTATCACCGCTTTAAGTTCCCAGCAGAAATCAGAAAATCTGATCTTGCACATCTAAGAATAGCCGCTAGTTTCAACTGTGAGAGCGCCAAAGTGAAAGCTATAATTATTGGTAAGTAACAAGCAGAAATTAACCACCTACCGCAAAGTCATTTTTAGCCGCCATCCCAACGTGGAAATTAAAAGATGGGCAGCAAAAAGCTGCCGCCTGGTGTGGCAAAGGCTCTGGTTCAACCTGGAAGGTCTGTGAATGTGTGAGTCTCCGATGGCCAACCATCGGTTTGCCTCCTAAAGAAGTACGGCTCCTAGGGAAATGGGTTTTGCGGTACAATAAGCATCACGTGCTCTAACGGAGCTCCCCTGAGTCTGTCTCATTCCCCAGTAAGACCACAGAGGCACTTATTTCCATCTGGCCTGGGTTCTCCCACAAAGGAGAGGAGATAACCCCTTCTGACCTTTATAAGATGGGATATATACCAATGGCCCCAGAAGGTGCTTGGAACTTCTGAAAAGGAGACCATAAAAACGGGTAAATGTCATGTAAAGCCCAGATGCCATCAAGAAAAGATTGATAAATATATTTTTTTTAAAACTGGCCAAAAAAAAAAAAAAAAGACCAACGAAAACACTAACAAAATAAAAACAGGAGAAAATATTTATAGCTCATATCACAGACACAAGGCAGATTTCTTTGACACATAACATGTGCTTACAAATAAAAAAGGAAAGC
Source organism: Puma concolor (assembly GCF_028749965.1). Taxonomy (NCBI): domain Eukaryota; kingdom Metazoa; phylum Chordata; class Mammalia; order Carnivora; family Felidae; genus Puma; species Puma concolor. The sequence goes on along the minus strand of NC_141672.1, from coordinate 14,448,597 downwards.
TCAGTACCTAAGAAGATAAATGAGCAGAAACCATGAACAGACGATTGAAATACCACTTTTCACTTATCAGACTGGCAGAGATCTAGAAGTCTGAGAGTTCGTCGTGTCGCTAAGGATGCAGGAAAATGGGCCATTCACACACTGTTGGCGGGGCTATAAGTTGGTACTATTTTGTGGAAGTCAATGTGACCAAACTCATCAAAATTGAAGAGTGTATACCCTTTGGTCCATCAAGTCCATTTTTAGGAATTTATCTTACACGCAACATAGAGAGCAATAAATATTTGGAAGGATACTTACTGATGCATTGTCCGTAATGGCAAAATATTAGAAATAATCTGTTAACTAATGGTGTCATATAATGATTTATACTATGCAGCCAGGAAAAAGTCTGAGTAAGCGTTACATGCGCTGATGAGCAATGACCTCTGTGTGCGAGTGACAGCTCAGGAAAGCACACAGGGGACCTGCTAACAGAGGGTGCTGTGGGTGGGTGGCTGAGGCTCAGGGGCAGGATGGAGCCTTTTCACTCTCCATCCTTTGTACCTTTCCAGTTGTGTACCAGGGGAAGGTACTCTTTATTCAAAAATAATTTAGATAAAACTGTCACAGAGGTCCCAACAAACTAAGGAACAAAACACACACAACCCATGCTGGTCAGCCACCAGGTGTCCTGGTGAAGAGCTGGAGGTCAGAGGGAAGGGTGTGAACTGGGAGCGAGTCCCACCGCTCAGGAATGGAGGGACTCTATGTGGCCAAATGTCCTTGGTCTTCCCAGATCTGTGCTCCCTGCTGGGCCATTGGCCCATTCCTTCACAAGGCAGCTGGAGGCTCTGGTGTCCAATTCATGATCTCTTTGCCATTCAAATGGACATACCAGTGGCCCAGGGACCTGCTCATCCAATAGGCTGAAAATCGAAGGTTGTCTCAGAGTGACCTCACCTGCTAGCTTCGGGGGCCCCCTCACCATGGGCTCTCGTCATGAGCTCCCACTATACTCAGCTCACCAGAGAACACAATCTAGAGAGGAGAGACCCACAAATGCCACAGTAACACCATGGCCTTGGGCGTTAGGCCTTGATCTAATTAGTTTCTTCCAAAGCTTGCAAAATTTACAGAATCTGGCAGTATTGCTAGGCCTGACGATGGAACCACAAATTGTCCAAGAGTCGGCATTGGGCAGGGCGGGCGGGGGCAGGGTGATTGGTCACTGCTATCTTGCCTCTGAGAGCAGTAGAGCTCAAACCACAGATGGTAAGGTCTTACGGTTAAGTGGAAGCTGTTTTCTCAGTTCATTCTGAAGTTACCTCTCCAAAGACTATATGAATATATGATCCGATTCTAAATCTTGACTCAAAGTCATTGCTTTGAAAGAGTCAATATGGCACAGACCCCATAAGATTCTAATTTACTCAGTGCATTCACATAACATAAGCACTATGAATATTCTGTCCAGAGTTTATAAGGCAGATATGGCATTCGTTTCCCACAGTCCAATGCCACCAACTAGTAGACTGTTTTTTTTCTAAATGTTTTTCCATTCATTTTTGAGAGAGAGAGAGAGCGTAGGCACGTGAGTGGGGGAGGAGCAGAGGAAGAGGGGGACAGAGGATCCAAAGCGGGCTCTGCACTGACAGCAGCGGGTCGATGCAGGGCTCGAACCCACGAACTGTGAGATCATGACCTGAGCCGAAGTGGGATGCTCAACTGACTGAGCAACTCAGGAGCCGCCCTCCCCCCCCCCCGCCCCCCCACCAACTTGTAGATTATTAAAAGCCACACCTATAAACTAACAACGAGAACTTTGTTCTGTGCTGTAAGCTGTGCCGATGAGAAGTGGATATTATGTGATCATGTAAAAATTCAAGGACAGCTCTAAACTGAATCTTCGCTACCAAGTTCTTCAATGTTCTCATCAGCAGCCACAAAATTCCCTCCCAAGAGTCACGTGGGATATGCAAAAAGGAACAGAGTCTGAATAACCCAATAAGGGGCAGCAAGCCAGCGGGAGAGGCCATTCTGGAACTCAGTGACCCTCACTCAGGTCACTGACTTTTCCAAGAAATGGGCAAGAAGAAGTGTCCCTGAAGTCAAGGAAGTTCATTCCAGCCTAGAAGGACTGCCTTCAGCCCTTCTGGTTTTTTTAGACGGTGGCCCTCCAAAATCCCAACTTTAATTCAAATTCAAAAGACACTTCTGCCCCCACACTGGCCCTGCAGGGTCAGCCGGTCTCTCCTGGCCGGCCCTGACACTGAAGCCTTCCCTCTCTGCTCTCTGGAGTCACCGCTCATCAGGTGGCAGGATGGGACAGGTGCCAGGCCCTGGACTGGGGACTGGGCTCTTCTGTGGGAGAGCTGCATTAGTGCAGAGGAAGGCATTGCTGCTGTCCCCATGCCCTGAGCGCCAGCTCATCTAGGACCCGGCGAGAGGCCACATGCTGGCAAGCGTCTGCGCAGGAAGAACAATCAGCACATTCATGAATCATCCCTCTTTTGTACTTCTGCTTAGAAGAATGTAATTTGTTAATTTACGGGAGTTGTTATGGCTCAATTAAAGATGCCAACACAGAAGAGGCCGGCTGAGCTTGGCTCTGTGACCCGCCAAAGCCAGGTAGATCTGACCACGTTTCCAACAAAGGTCCGCCAATGGTTCCAAACAAGGCTCAATGAGCCTTGGCAAAAGACGACTAAATAGATGGACAACGGTGGGTAATGAGTACTTTCCTCAGCCGAATCTGGCCTTCCGCTGTGCACCCCGAGGGTCTAGCCTGGGAAGGCCCATTTGGGGGTCTCGCAGACCCAGTGATAAAACTTGAGGCACAGAAGTTACCGTCTATACCCAGATATAAATACGGAAGGAAATCCGCAGCCATCACCTACCCGGAGCCTCTGGGGGGGGGGGGGGGGGCGCTCGTTGCTGCAATGCCTACACGTGGGATTTATTTGGGGGATCTCCAGCTATGCGGCAGCAACCATGTGAAACTGGAGGAGGGGGGGCAATCACATCTGCCTTCTGGGCTGGTTTCCAGCCCTGTGTTTGCTGCTACCCGCCCCTGCCTCTGCGGATTAGCAGGAGTGCCAACAGAGAGGGGGCAGGGACATCGAGAACGCTGCCCCTTCCCTGGCCTTGACGAAGACATCTGAGCCATCAACACACCCGTCCCCTCTCCCAGGGACCCAGGATGTGCCAGGCGCCACGCTCATCCACCCTAGAAGGCCGGTGCTATTACCCCCACTGTGCAGATGTGGACCCTGAGGGGGAGGGGTGAAGCTATTAGCTCCTGTCTACACAGCCAGTAAAGAGTAATGGACTTCCAGACTTCTGAAGCCTGGGACACCCTACTACGCTGACCCCTGCAAAGAAAGCCTGGGTATAGCTCTGGGGTCCCTGCTGCAGCACAAACCCTACAACCACCACTGAGATCTCCCCAAGACCCTTGGCGTCCAATCAGAAAATTTCCGCTGGATGCCTGCTCTGTACCAGGCTCTGGCTCAGGGTATCGAGGCAGGGGACGGGGTGGGGAGATACACAGCAACTCGTGGTTCCTGCAAGGAAGTAGTGGCATTTTGGCGTGTGACCACAAAGGCCGTGATTTCTCCTGATGTGGGGTTGAAGGTTAAATAGGCAAGTGCCCACAGGATGCTCCGGCCTCCGGCTCAGTCGTGTGGGTGTGGGTGGTGGGAGGGCCCACGGGTAGGGGCAGGGCAGTACCTGCATGGAGCCAGATCTGCGCCAGCGTCATCCAGGGGTGTAGTGGGCCCTGCTTGGGGGCGCTGCTCTGCAGAGAAGAGGCCACTTCCGACAGTGCCTGCTCCACTCTTGAGGCTGCTACTGACGTGGCGTGGACAGAGCCTGTGAGGGGTTTCCGAGAAGACGGCATCAGAAGTCAAAGGACAGACCCGACTGACTAGTCACCCCCCCCACCCCCTCCCACACACAGACACGAGTTCAAGACGAACACACACTCCTTCCCCAGGACGTTTCTAAGTCTTAAGTCCATAAAGAAATACGGACAATCATTATGGCCTTGAACCTGAGTTTCCATCCAAGGCTCTAGCTAATCTTTTAGTCAACATCCAGAGCACATGCCGTGGGAGGTGCTCCCTTGAGGAGCTCAGTCTAGGACAGCGCAAGTGTTGGGGGGGGACAGGGGTACAGCTAGACACAGCTATGGCGCTCATGCGGAAACGTGGCATAAATGAAGTGCTACAAAGGAAAGTTACAAGGCACCCCTGTCAGGGCCTAAACCTGGAAACTATCGTTGGGGCGGTGGGGGGGGGGGCGTGCATTGGTGACTGGGGGAGGAATCATCCTTGCCTCCTGGGGATGGAGGCCGTTCTTAAGATAAACCAAGCCACTTGCCATTCCACTCCCTGGCTTTTGCAAGGCGGCTAACACCCCTGGATTTGGAAACTCATTCTAGGACATGACTTAGGAGTAGGAGAGAGAGCACGCTTTCACCTTACGTACAAGCAGATGTCGGTCATCAAGGCTAAACTGAGGGAGGATGGGCTGTAGCAAAGGCACCTATGCTCAGGAGTTGCTACCTGCCTGACTCTTGGGTAAAATTTGTCCTAAAAGGCTATGGAGAGGTGTGGACCAAGCACATTCACAGGCAAAGGGAGTTGGCAAAGGAACTTCTATTCGGAAATCAATTGACTCATTCCTCTTCGTGTGGCCCTTCTATGGGTCCTGATGGCTGGAGACCATCAGGGGCTTGGTCCTCACCTCTTCCCCAGTTCTCTCCTGGAGATGTGGTTTCAGAGCTGAGAGAAAGGGTCTCAGTTATTTCAAGGTGAAAACTTGATACTTCTATCACTGGCCACGTTCTAAATTTGAATTCATCATAAAGTGTAATATGTAGATAAACATGGAACCATCAACTTATCATAAGGATTCAAATAGTGATAATATATAAAGACCAATGCTGACTACTCAAATAAACGGAGCTGGTTATACTCTAGATAAGACAAAATTGTGAGCATGAAAATAATTTCTGTTGGGGCTTTGAAGTGCACCATAATTTATTCATTTTAAGAGTATTTGCAGCAATAGACTGGCCATCCGTTTTGTGTTTTGACTGTTCCAACATGAAGGAAACACAGATACCTCTAAATACACTCAAATCCTTCAGCAGGGATTTGGTGGAGGTGGCTTATGGGAGGTGGACGGAAACCAGGCCAGGAATTCACCTTCTGTGGATAATCCACACAGGGCACCCACGAGGACGAGCAAGAGGAGAGCCCCCCCAACCCCCGCCACCCCCCATGCCCTCTGTCCCAGGAAGGAAGTGAGTCCTGCAGAGTGAATGCAGCCACACAGGAGGAGGAACCGGAGGTTGAGTTAGAAGACATCAATCAATGCCATTACCATCCGGAAGACCTAATGAAGTTCAGCTAAGAACTGACTCTTGGGTAGACAAAGTGTGTCTGACTACTTGGAAAAAACAAAAACAGAAAAACAAAATCTAAACAGCAAAGTGATTACACTGCTGTTGATTTTTTTGGTCTCGTTTTGAACTTTGTTTTTTTTTTAATGGAAAATAAATATTTTAACTTTGAGAACAAAGATTTCATATAGTTTTCCTGAGAGTTTCAGGAGCAGCTGTCAGTTAAATAAACAAGGTTGCTGTTGCTATAGTCTGACGTCGCCACGGTGGCTTGCCTTCTCATTGACTGCCTTGAACAGTGGTTCTCAACTTTGGCTTCACATCAGAATTACTTGGCGGGGCGGGGGGGGGGGGGGTGTGTGTTTCAAAACCCATGATGTCATGGATTTTTAAACCACCCCCCACACCAACTGAGTCACTAACTCTAGGGATGGGGCTAGGCCTATTGTTAATCACCCAGGTAATTCCACCGTGCAGCTAAGACTGAGACCCACCGACCTGGAGAGACAGAAAAGCAGATGTCATTAATGTTTGGTCAAAAGAAGCCTGAAAGCATATTCTGCACACGCCAGGCAGCGAGTGTGGGTTTTCCTGCTTCCCTGCGGCCCAAGACTCTGGAGAACAGAGTTCCAGGAAGATCTTGTTCTTTAAAGAACATTCGTTCTCAATTCTCTTGGTCTCAGGATCCTTTTATAGACTCTGCAGTTATTGAGAACCCCTCAAGAGATTGTACTTATAGGGGTTATATATCTCTCTATATTTACCACACTGGAAACCAAAACTGAGAAGCGCTTCAAATGTTTGGTCATTAATTCATTACAAAATACAACAATAAACTACTACTGAAGAAAAATTCTACACATTTTCTAGTAGGTTCTATGGTTCCCTTGCTACAAGGGACCTGTGACTTTTGGAGGGGCTAATTTTGCTCTTTGGATTCACTGTTTTATTTGGTCTGCAAACAAATTAATCAGAGCTACTGTTAAAGTTCCTTCTTTTTGTGATATCTATATACGACCAAAGTAGCTAATTATTCACATAACAGTATGCTTCACTGTGGATAAGTTCTGGCAAATGATGACGGTAGTGATGATGAGTTTTAGTGAACATGGTGTAGCAGGCTTCAGGCACTCCCAACTAGCACTTTACATAGATTATTTCATTTAACCTTTAAACAGTTCTGTGGGGCTGCTAACAATGTTATCTGCACGGTTTAGGGGACAAAATTGAGATTTCATGAGGTTATGAACTTATCCCAAGTCATACGGCCAGTGGGTGGCAAAGGTAGGGCTTAAACAGTAGTCTAACTCCAAATCTAGCCTCTAGCCTCTAAGTCCAGCTCTGGAGCCACCTCCTCCAGGAAGGCTGCTGTGAGCCTTCTGTTTCTTCCCCCTGCCCCTCCCCTGTAAGAAGCTAGGCCTTGGTGCCTTGGGTCCTCAGTGCTCCTATAGCTCCCTAGGGGTGTGGCTATCACTGAACAGACCACACCGTTTCATGTTCAAGTTAATGTAACTGTCTCCCCTCTTAGACTGTGGTTCTGGAAGATAGGAAGCGTGCATTTAGGTGCTCTCAGGGGCTAACGACACCAAGCCTGTGGAACGAAAAAGTGAATGAATGACTACTGTCAACAGGCACGTCACTGTCTGAAATCTGGAAGACAGTGGTTCCCTCTTTTGGAAAAGCACGTCTGTGTCCTCTAGTCTCCTTGACTAACAGTGGCTCCGAGGCCGGAACCTTCACGGTCTCAAAGGGTTTCTCAGCATGGCTGTCATCGCCTCCAAGCACCCAGACTGCAAATGAGTGTGGCACATAGTTAGATTAAAGTCACCTCACTCAGTGACTTTCTCCCATCTCTAATATAACCAAGCCATTTAAATATGGAGGGTAACGGAGGTTTCTCAGAAATATTTTTTTTTCCCCTTCCCAGTCAATCCCTTTTAACACCTGCTTCACAAGGGCAGACACCCTTCACGTCCTAAACCGGGGATGGATATTAGAGGCTTCAGATATGTACTAATAATAGGTGACTGGTAACAATGGCAACATTATCTCATAGTTAACACCCACTATTCTTGGCAATAACACCATCAATCAGATTCCTCCATTGGATTCGAATTTGGAGGAAAAAATAAATAAACACGATTATGAATCAGAATGGATGTATCTGATTAAAGAAAATAACCAAAACAGCCTGTATCTTACCGTCTCATGGGACTAAAATGGTAAGTGCCAAAATAGATACGATATCAAAATAGATTTGGATTTATGTAGGTACACAACTAGAAATGCTAGTTCTAACCAACACTTTTTTTTTTTTAAAGCAACCACTTTCCTTCTCACCAAAGTAAATGTATTCCCACAGCATACGTGGGGGTGGAAGGGATTATTACCCTCAGAGAAATGGACAAATTGAGGCTTAAAAAAGGAATCAGACGGAGGAAGGAATAGAAGACATTATTTCTAATTTGAAATCCAAGACTCTGGAGGAATCAGCTCCCATATAATCAGGTTCCACAGGTAAGCCAGGGAGGCCGGCTGCTGTACATCTCTTATTTAGCACAGGAATTCGAGACGTGCTTATCACTGTCCTAACCTTGCAAGCTGAGCAGCTGCGGTGCTCCACCCAGTCCCTCAGCCACAGGGCACGAGGCCCTGAAAAGCCACCGCAAAACCTAACTGAACCGAGAGCTGACACAGGCAGGTGAGAATGTGCCCTAAAACCTGGTCCAGGTTCTGTGACCTAATCGTCCAAATGGTCCGGAAGGGGTGGGGGGTGGGGATCAGATGCCCTGGAGCTGAGATCTGTATTTTCTCAAGCCAACTACTCTCTCTTCCCTGCCACCAAGATGCCCCCAAAGAAAATGTGATCTTGGGCACCTCTTACGAAGGCAAAGTGTCCCCTGATGAACTGTTCTGATCCCTCCATCCCGGGTTTTCATCGGGGTTCTCCTTGGACCACCCTGTGTGTGGGATGGGGGGAGGGGACGGCAACAGAGTGGCCCCGGGGAACTGAAGTGGACAGGCATCTCCCCACGGCTGAGCGGACTCAGGACCGAGGCCACTGACCTCAGGAAGCCGTGAGTCCAAGCTCCGAACCCCTCTGCTGACCCATGCTGCTAACCCTGTTGAGAACCCTGAAAACCCTGAAAACCCTGTTGAGAAACGCTGCCACAGACAGGACACTGGGAACAGCCAGCTCAAGTTGCTTGTGCAGCTGCAGCCTTTACGAAAATCCTTTTTCCAAAGCACGCTACACCTGTGGTCGACATCACACAGCCCTCCAACGTGGCAGCTGTACGTGAACCCCATCTGACCATTCAAAGGGATCTCGAAGGCAACCGTTTTGTTAAGCAAAAGGCACGATGAATGACGTGGCTTGGTTATGTTCAATGAGGCGTTATTTTCACAAGCGTGGTCACTGAATGCACGGCCTATATTTATATTCCAGCTGTCCTTCTGACTGTTCTGGTGGCATTAGGTAAGCGGCTATGGTCTGAAGGGTGTGCCCCTCCCTCTCCCCTCCTATCTTCTCAGCGTGTAGCAGATAAATTGGGTCTGAGAAGGAACCCTGCCCCCCTAGTGACTAGGCAAGCATCAAAGTCCAGGAACAAGGGACAGGTGTTACGCTGCGTGCAACGAAACTCGCTTATCGGAGAGTCAGTAGACACAGCTCGCGTGTGTTTGCTTGGGATCCGGGCTGCTCTCTGCTTCGCGGCCCCAGAATCAACTCAGATGCCTCACGTGTATGAATATGGGGAGAGTGATGGAGCACGGTCCCCTCTCTCTGCTGGTCACCCACATTCTCCCTAACGCTACAGTGGCAGATACCTGGCCTCCCCACAGTTTTTCTGAAAAGAAACAGAGCCACTCCAGTAGCGGGCACGCAGAAATCCTCCACGGCCGATGAACCTCTCTACTGATTTCCCCTCGGTTATGAAATGATGCAATATTATCTGTCAGTAGATTTCGTCCAGCTTCCAGTTTCTGAGAAGCTGTGCTCCCCCCGCCCCGAAAACAATTCCAATGAGAAGGAAATGGAAGCAGTTACACCTTCTTAAAGACCCCGAATACTAAATAGCAACCCTGAATGACTAAGCATTCTTGCCAGAGAGCTTTGCTTACAATTTTTCACTTTTAACAGGAAAAGAACGTCTGTTTCTCCAGATAGGGCTTGAAAGTAAATCAGTCCGACGCTGCAGACTGCTGGCAGCCGGTGACCTCACACCTGCCACCTGTGCTCTGAGACCCAGGATGTCCTCGGGGCGGAAGAGACAGCCCCTCCATAGCCAGTGATGACTGTCTCTTATTTTTTGAAGGGGGAGGAGAACCCACTCTCACATCAACATTATTTATCTCTGTACCTTTTTTTTTTTTAACGTTAAACATGTTGGCTCCCCCCCCACTCCACCCCCAGCCCCGATTTCTCCTGGAGGTGGTCTTGCTTCTCTAAGGAGGCTGACTTGGGGCTGGGGGTGGGTTCCTCGCTGTGCTGTGTGACGTGTCCTTCTCAGCTCCCCTCTTTGTAGCATGTCTGCTGGGGTGACAGGGGCATGGGGCTCGAGTGCTCTACAGGCAACCGCCGGCCCTACCCACTTCCCATGACAACCAGGCCTCCTGCTTGTGGGTTCCTCCGATCAATAACTCTGGTCCCCATTCTAGGAGATACTTCCCTTTTTCACAGAGTGGGAAAGAGATTAAGACAGCCAAATAAATCAGGACAGCCAAACCCACGGTCTCAAGACGAGATCACAATTTCCAAGTGACTTTAACAGAATATCAAGCACAGCTGAAACCTGACAGGATGTGTCTTCTCCTGAAGGGGGAAAGTTCTTTCCAGGGAAAGCTTTAGGGAACGATCCCACTAAGGCAGGGAGAGACTGGGGGATGCGGTCACCAGTGGGCATGCGGGGGTGACCCAGCATGCTGCTGGCGGGTGCTGGCAGGGCCAGGTGGTCACACGGGAAGCATGGAGGGAAGCCGTTCACAAGCATGCAGGAAGATGCCAGCTGTCAGAGTGAGCCGAGCCATGGCTCTGGGCTGGAGACAGTACCTTCTGGAGGACGACACCAGGCAGATGCTTTCATCGCCATCAGAAACCCTCCCTGTTGCATATTCATGAGGCTGTGTCTTTGCACTTGAGTGTCTGGGGAAGGCTGTGTTTGTCTTTGAATGCAGCTTATGGGAAAAGCCTTCCCGGTTTTGGGTGAGGGTCTAATGATTGGACTCACACTCCTTAACTTCTATCCGAGTGCCATTTGTCACTGACTTGTCAATCTCCTGAGATTCTATTCAATCTTGTTTAGAGAAAGACACCACAGAACTAATTGGGGAGAATTAACTGTAATTTCATTAAAAGAGTAAGAAGAGGTTCATACTTGACTCATCAGGGCTGGAGTTTTTTAACTGCCACCCCTCAAAAGCAGTGGAGTCATCACTAAGAGTAACTTGTTCAAATACAGATTAAAAAAACCCCGACTTTATTCTGTTAAGCAGGAGCAGAGGGTGAAATAGACACCCAACAGACTGGTCATTTCCTGATCACGAGATACATTTTGAACTGTCAGAAAATGCAAGGTCAATAATAAAATGCTAGCCATAAGAAAAGGGGAAAAAACAATGACCTTGAGTTTGTTTTTCAACCTTATTTCATTCCAGGGGTTTGTTTATCATTAATCTGCTTATTCTCTTCTCCGGGTTACAGGTTCCTAAAAGGGGCAGCAGCTTGACCAGAATCAGTGATAGGAAAAACTGAGCCAAGAGCCCAAGTTGGCGTTCTTGATTTGAGCATGTTCTTGGAGAGGCAAATAAAATGTCGACACACATTCTCCTCCAAGATAAGGACTGCAAGGGCACTCAAGAAGGGGGCTGCCTGGGGTCCCCAGGTCTAAGGAGTGGTGAGCAGCGTGGAGAGAGCCTTGGACAGTTGTGTCCCAGTCGGGCTCTTCCCACCTGGCGGCCACCTCCCTGCCCCTCAGGAGCAGGTACCTGACTGGAAGCTTGAGATCAGGAGGGGCTCCTGGCATACCATAAAGGCATGTGTGAACAGAAGAATTAGTAAGCTGACATCCCTACAGACGGGGAAACTAAGGTGGACTCTGATTAAATGAGTTCCCTGGGTTCTTCCACAGAAGTGGCCCTTGAACCTAGGTTTCCTGACTTTGGAGAGAGCTGGAATGGTTTCCACAGAAGATAGTTAAGTCCCTTGTACAAATGTATCAAGCCTCACTGTCACTCATATGGGCTGCCTGAAGATTTTAAGGTAACCTGACTTTCTGAAAATCAAATCTTTTTAATGTATCCGAGGAGCCTGATATTGAAAAGAACCTTGGCGGTAAAACCTTTTTTTTTTTCCCCATGAAGAACCCTAATGTGATGACAACACCAAACATATCTCTTCTATTATGGACTTGTATTTATTTAAAAAAATGTCTTATTTGTATTGACACTTTTAGAAGCCAGAAATAAAGTCACACCTAAGCTGAGCTGGATTTCAGAGGGGAAATCAACTCCCTGAGGGGTATATTTACTATAAGCAGTAAAGGCTCAGATCATTCAAATGCACTGGATCACCACATACGTGAGCATCTCCCAGAATGCAGTGCCTGGAATGCTGATTCTACAGGGTGGGAAAAATGATGAAATTAGCTCAGGAAATTAGCTCGAACTTTTTTTAAACTGCAGGACTTCTCAGAGCCTTTAATATGCTAATGTGAACTGTCAGTCCCTAAGAGGGAGATGTAGTATTTCCCAAAAATATTTGCCCAGAGAGAATCAGAAGTCTAGGAAACATCCTCTGAAAGATGTGAAACTTCACTCCTGCCTTAAAAGGATACCACCTAAAGTATGAGTCCTACACCCAGGGAACCGCTTAGTCTCCTTTAAATTTTGGTAGGTGTAGGTTAAGTTTTATGGCATCTGTTTAGCTTATTTTAGGACAATTCATGATTAGGACTGCTTTCCTATGCAGCAATAATGGTTGAACTGGAAAAAAAATTTCCAGATTCAACTGGTTCCCTCTACCTAAAATTCACAGACGACCCACACTGGGGAGGCTGAGTGCCTCACACTTCCAATCAGGCCACTGGGGCTGCTGACCAATCCACTGCATGCCCTTACTAGGGCATCTTTCCCACACTGCCTCCTTCTGTGGTCCCTCCCAGAGAAGTGCTGCCTCCTCATTGCTTAAGCCCAAGCTGCAGCGGAATGCATTAGAATCTTGGGAGAGATGGGAACTGGGGGGGGGGGGGGGGGGGGGGGCGGAGTGGGCAAGCACGTGGCAGCTTTGCATCCATGTCATCTCAGCATTCCCAGCGGTCGACAACGACAACACACGTTCCGTGGTGGAGGGAAGCGTGATTCTGGAGGCCCTCAGAGAGGTTAATAGATTGGTAAGCTACTTACTAACTGAAAAAAGGGAGGGGAAACCATGAAAGTATACTTCTGGAGAGTTGCCTTGGAACAACAAACCAAATCAAAAATTAAAACCAAGAAACAAAACATTTGAAAAATCAAAATTAAGGCTAAAAAAGCAAATAGAGTTCTAATAACCTTCCAACTGTTAAGTCTGGCTGTGTCGAATTAGATTTCAACTCAAGAGTGACACGTTTTTCCACTAACAATGATTTTTTTTTTTTTTTAAACCAAAGAAAGGCCAACTGGGCATTCCCCTCTACATTGAAATGTTCACCCAGCACATGAAAGCTGACCGATTCATGTAATGTGTTTTGTTTCCAGGGCAGGAAATTCCAAAGGGAAGGGAAAAATAATCAGACAAGCACTTTTCAGATCTTTCCACCACTAACCCTAATCATGATTCCAATACTTTGTAGACCTTGGCTAGTTTTTGCTCCTATGAAGTCAAAGGATTGGGGAGAGACATTCATAGAACTTGGGGCCTTGGCTATCCCTCCTAACGAAAGGAGCTGGGATTCAAATTCATTACAGTTTTAATCAAGAAATTTTACATTTATCAGTAATGTGTGGTATGTTTTCCCTTTCTCTAACGAAATGTTGTATCTATGGGGGAGAAAGATTCTTGGGCACATCGGTCTTGGTGTAAAACACCTGGTTACTGGCTAGGCGCTCTCTAAGGATGGGAAGATGGCTCTGGGTTTCACAAAGAATAAACAGTTGAGTCCTTCGTGGAATACAGCACATTCAGCAGAAAGCCCAGTGGGGGGCTCATCGCCCTAAAAATTCACTAATTCATCTGATATCTAGTGCTTCACTGAAGAGTCAGGACTTCAACCTTATAAAGTCTAAAGGAACACAGGGATCCTCGGGATGGTGTTGACAGAGGTGGGTTTGCCGTATAACAGGAGAGGACGGGCCAGTGGGCATGTATCATGATATTCTAGAATGGTAAGATCCCATTTTAAGACCAAAAAACTGGGCAACAGTCAATGTGAAAAAAACAGCTTTTCTGGAAAAAACTGAAGGTGGCAATTGCCTGGAGGCATTGTATTAAGAGACAATGTCTATTTTAAGAAGTGGGTTAAAAACAACATAAGCAGTTTATAAACATTATCTTCATCTTGCGTTTCATAAAGCTGGGATTGCCACGAAAGCAAAGTTGAGCACACTTACTACACAGATAAGTAGAGCCAGAGTGTTTCCTGGTTTGGATGATTTATTTTAGATGATAGCCTCATTTCTGCCCCGGCTTTGTGCGTGTGTGAGTTTAACACAGCAGCTTTACCATCCAAACGATGAGCACATTAGAGGAAGCAGTTCTCTCTGACAGCGCCTCCCCTCAGGGGCTTTTGTTCTGCATATAACTGAGCATCTGGGACAAAGATGAGCCCTTCTAAATTATGGATACAGAGATTAAATTTTCTGGCAGTGCTTTGGGCAAAGTGGATGTTAAATAAGTAAGTGAAAGGAAGCAAGGCTGTACCTCCTGGGGGGAGACCCACAGTTGGGTCCCATCTAAGGACCTTACCGACCAGGGTTTCATTTTAGTACAGGAATCTCTCTCTCTCTCTCTCTCTTTTTTTAATGGACAGGTCCCCAAACACTGTAAAAGAGACTTTCAAATTTCTGTATTATTTAAAAGCAAGATCAGATTAAAATACCATCCAATTTTCCTACATGATTTCATGGGTTTTCACCCAAACCCTACATTTTCCTTCCTAGCAAATGGAAAACAATTTATACCGTTGCTTCCCAAGATGTGGTGACCCACTGGCTTTGGAATCCCAAGTGGGTATTCTGTAAATCCAGGTGCCTGGGCTCCAGCTCAGGCCTACTGAGTCATAAGCTATAGGGATGGGGTTCAGGGGATCTGTGGTTCTTAAAGCTCTTCATGTGCTTTTGATGGACAGTTTGAGAACCGCAAACTTAAAGGGCATACGACCATTATCTTTAGGATATCACCTTGATCACTGTATGCTTGTCGAATTAATTTCTAAATAGAAAATCAGAAATACAAATAAATAAGTTATTGGCAAAATGTTCTAATTTGCCTTTTTTAAAAATAGCGTTCTTATGCATTAACATTAACTCCAGGAAAGCATACAAGTAACCAAGGACAGGACGTAATTGTCTAGAAAAGCTTCTGTTTATTCTGCTCAAAACAGGTTTCCTTTCCTTTTCAAAGAGGAGGTTGGAACTTGGGCACCAATGTCTCTTTCTGCCCCAAACAGCTCTTGGATTTTTTAAATTGGCAAGATTTTCCCCTCAGATAAATTTGATGGGAGTTTCCTATTCAGCTTATCAGTTAGGAAGATTATCAGAAAATGAAACATCAGGCAAATGAAGCAGGTCTAACAAGAAAGGAAAAACCATAAAGCATGTTTACACAGAGAGGGCTCCTGGCGGGGACCTGGGTCATTGAATGAATGAGCTGCAGGGGGCCACACAAAGGTGTCAGGTTTGGGAGGAGAATGAAGATGAGGAGATACAAACAGGTGGAGAGGAGATTCGGTTCTTGAAAGAGAAGAGGAGGAGGAGGAGGAATCTGACACTAAAAAAGTGAAAGAGAAAAAAAAAAGGATAAAGGCAAAAAAAGCTTTAGAAACACAAAGGAAAAAATAAACTAGCTTTTCATATACTCACATAAGCTGCAAAGAAAATGAGGTCATGTAATAGACAATCATTCCTGTACTGGACAATAGCATACAAGTGCTTTTCGAAGAAAACAAATTTGTTGTTTTTTTTTCCCCACTGGTTATTTAATTGTTCTGCAACAACACCACAGAATAAAAATAACTCAGATTTACCTGGGCACAGACTCAGCAGCATGATCCAATGACCATCTCTAACCTACAATATCCAGGACATTCTAGAGGAAACCGCTTTTCATTTGGAAAGGTGCAGTAGACCTTGGTTATTCCTGGACTTGTTTTTTAGGAGAAGCCCTTATATAAAGTTTACTTGAAAGGTTAGGTTTTCCTAGGTAGAGATACTGAGGTATGATGATATGTCTTCGTCCCAGCATCGTGACAACAGAGTGCTAAGCTTTCTAAGTTGGTCTGTGGTTCGGTGCACAGGCTGGGGCACTTTGAAAAGGAAGCTGTTATTGTCGCCTTCAGGTCTCACAGCTGGAGACATACACAAGTAAGAGGGAGACCACCTTTCCCAGACACAATGGACCAAACTTTCAAGTTAAAAGAATGACTTTGCTTTGGACAGGTGTCCAGTGATATCTACCAATGATTAAAGATAAATCTCCTTACTCCACATCCTGTTTTGAAGGCAAAGGAAGAAAAAAAAAATTTTTTTTCATCCTCTATTTAAGGAACTACCAACTTATTCCTAAGAAAAGACAATGATTCATAGCTTCAACGTTAAGACTGTCACTCTATTTGATTCCTCTTTTTCCATGGCTGGGACCTATCAGAGGTGGGGGAAGGGGGACCAGAGGTGACACTGAAAGGGAAAACATGTTGTTTAGGGGGATTTTTCAATTTGTCACATCCATTTAATGAACCCAATGCCCACTTTCTTAGCCACAGGGGACTTGGCCAATCCAAAGCTTCCAGACAAGAGTTCCCCTGATGTTATTCCATAGATGTTCATGTGGACAATTTCGGAGGTAAAAAACCATACCTAGTTAATTAACCACTTCCAACATCAATAATGCTGAGCCTGCACCTTATAATGACCCAGATGTATAATAATAGCATTGGACTTACATTTTTAAAGAGTTCTTATCTATTTGACATGTACACTGAAATTTTAGGACACAAAATATGATGTCTGAGATGTGCCTTAAAATACTCTGTAAGATCTAAGTGTGGGACAGGGGAGGTGGATGCAAAAGGAATACTGATGGCTGAAAGCTGGTGGTAGGTACGTGGGGATTCATTATATTAGTATCTCTATTTTGGGTATGTTTGAAGATCTTCCACAATAGAGAAAAATTTTTTTAAGAGGAGATACGTTTTTGTTCTTCAACACCCAAACAAGTAACCCAAGAGGGCCTATCTGCACGCTGGCTGACTGAGAACGGACAGGGTCATGGCGGTGGAAGTTCGCCATGGCTCTGGCCACATCGTTGCCGATGCCAACGCTGTGGCTTTGCTAGTGTCACATGCCTGTGCCCTTTAAATGAGGGAGTTGGGGAAAGAAGAGAAGAGCAGGTGTTGCATGGACCAATGCTGTTAGCAAGATGTCACCTGCAGGGCTGTGTTCTCTCACACACTTTGTTTTGATTCAGGAGCATTTCTACCTCGGGTAAGTTCCTTTTCCCTTTTTCTCTAAGCCCAGTTGCTTTCCGAAATGAGCAGAGCTGCAGTGGATACTCAAAATTAGCCAGCCTCCTCCCTCACGTGCACTGAAGACTGTGGCAAAGGGAAGGAGGAAGATGGCTGAGATCCCCGCCGGACGGGTTAAGTCCAGAGTGTGAGGGGCGTGCGCCATGGAATGCTACGTTGTTGTAAAGAATGTGGACATTCTGTACAGATGGATACGGAGGGGTCTTTAGGACATGCCGTGAAGTGAACCGAGCCAGGGACTGAACAGCACATATACACAGTATTCCGCTATTTGTCGTGTGGGGGGAAATGGAAATGATATCTCTGAATATTTGAATGCAAACACACTGGAAGGGCAAACCAAAAAGTCAATAAAAATGGTTGCCTTTACGGAAAAACCAGACGGGGGTGCGGGGATGGGAGTAAAAACTTCTCTAGGGCACCTTCCGAATCAAAACCTAAAATCTGTGTGCTGTTCACAAGTTAGGCCATCCACACAGGTGTATGAATGAGAATGGGTTGGCCCTCTGACTGCTCCCCCACCCCCCAAGCTGAACTACAGAAAACTGGGCTCTCGTAACCGAGATGGAGGCACACTTTCCATTTTTAGGCGAGCCTCCCTAAATTTCGTCTCTTTGCTTTCAACTGTCATTTCAGAATGTACTACCCTCATTTACAACCAGGGGGCAACTGGCAAGGCCTCCTGAGGTGGCCTTCCATTCTTCTGATTCCCTGGCCTCCTGGGTAAGTAATTGGTGCCGTGTAAACCAAGAGTTTGGGGCTCTGGGGGCGGGGCTGGGGAATGAAGTCTTGTAGGGATTCCTGCAAGAATCATCTTGTAGGGATACTACAACAACAACAGTAAAATGGTCAGTGGCCAGGCCTGGGAGGCTGTGCTTCTCTCCTGCTGGGGGCAGGGCACCTGTGCAAGCAATCCAGACCCTAACCACCTGGGACCCCCGGAATGAGTGACAGAGCAGATGCATGAGCCCCTGCCTGTGCCACAGACACACCCCTCCTGGACGCTATGGCACCTGAGAAGGCTCAAACCTGAAGAGGGAGATTCTTGAGGTCTCTAGGGAGAATGTCCCACGGGGCAAAGGGGAGAACAAATAACAGGGTCTCTCTTATTTTCTGCCACTCTCTGTATTTAATGCGATGTGGTATTCGAGCCTTGGGACTTCAGGGGAAATGAAGGTCCAGGCCAGCTGGAAGGAGAGGGGGTCTGCATTCAGTAGGACTGTCCTCCCAGGGTGGTGAGGAGGGGTGACGGGGGAGGAAGCCCTGGGCAGCCGCAGCAGCTGTTCTGAATCAGCCAAATTGCTGCAGGTGCGGCCGTGAGCTTCCCCTCCTCCCACCGTGTCCCAGCCTCACCTTGCAGCGGCCAGTCTGGACAGCCTTTCCAGCAACGAGGGCTTACACAGTGTCTCTAGGAGCACTTCTGTGCTACTCAAAGCCAGAGGCCCCCCTCCAAGGACTGCTGGTCAAGGGGAGGGAGGCGGTCAGGCCACTGCAGGGTCGGGGAGGGGGAGTTTCTCTGTGGCTTGGTGGTCTGCATTTTGAGCACAGGCTGCCAGTGTTAAACCGCATTGATTTGCAATTCATGCTGCATCTAATACCCAACACTCCTTTGACCTAGGAACCCTGGGGCCCTGGGGGCAGACTTCTGAAGACTGCAAATTTGGTAAAAGGGAGCCTAGCACAGGAATGCTGTTTGCAGGCAGCTGTTAGCATGGGCATGGGCCTGGGCGGGTAGCACATCTGGCTCCGAGAGGTGGTGTTTCTTCCATCCTGCCAGGGGCCGGATCTTCCAGGAGATGACTGTGCACACCTCAGGGCTGCTCCCTGGCTTTCTCTGGAAAGGCTTGGTCAGGAGAAGGACTGGGAGGCTCCTTCCATGAAGCCAGCCCATAAAAGAGCAGGCATACCCAGAGGGGGATTAAAGCCTTACACAGACTGCCTCTGAGGGGCAGGGGGAGAGGAAGCAGAGCTGGCTTTCCAATGATGCTGTGAAATGGTCTCTGAGGCTCAAAGCAGAGGGAATTTCTTTACATCCTCCAAACTGCCCCTGGATGGTTGGTGTAACTATTAGCATTACTTGTTTGCGGAGGTTTGGAAATGACAGAGGTATATTTGTTCCTCCTTACCCAGCAGATGTGGAAGCACAAATGACGAGGTGTACCTATTTGCTCAGAGGCAGTGAGTGAAGCAGGCCTTCACGTGGGGACAGGGGCATCAGAAGCTCGGAACCCACCTGCGTCCCTAAAGGGCCTTTTGGCCCAGGGTGGGGGTGGGGAGGATGTTCCTATGTGCAACTGATTAAAAATCAAAACCGATTTCAGCAAGGTCTGAAACCTAAAGAGAGAGAGAGAGGCAGACAGAAAAGCAGAGGGGAAGCTTCACGGGGATGGGAACGATCTAATTTTAGTTTTGAATTTTGGGCTCTGAGAACAAGGGGAAAAATAGAAAAGATTTCAAAGAGCTCTGCCGGGCAGGCACTATCGCAACCCCCACTGTGAACACACACTTGAAGAGACGCTGGAGAAAATGCGCCTCGATTGAGTTTAACCTAGTTGCGTGAGGAGCGTTTCCAAGCCCAGTCCCTGGCAGTCTCCACCCCACGCCACTCGGGGCCAGGCCCCACGTTCTCGTGGACACCGTTTCGTCCCCTCTGGTCTGTTATTCTCACCTGTCTCGGGATCGCTGAAGTCTGGCAAAGTAATTGTGTTAAGCTGTCGTCTGTCAGCAATGGTTCTATCTAAGAGGCTGCTCCCACGTCCAGAATCACTGCAAAACACAGCTGCAGAGGTCAGTCATTTGAAGGGGGGCAGGGGAAAGACACAGACTTAACCACCACTGACCCTGAAGTGCAGTAACACCCCTTTTGTGCGTTTTCGATGCTCTTTAACACTCTCTCCGTTGAGGACCAGGCATCCCGCTTGTGGCAAGGCCTGGGCTGGGATTACTTTCCACGTTCACTGTCACAAACACACGTAAACCACACCCACAGACCCTTGCTAATTTTCGCCCTTTTTGTGTCATTATAAGATACAAGAAAGAAACTTTGAAGGCAGGTTCTCGAACCACCTTAGAATGGGGAACCCACTGGATTGGCATTCTGTGTTGAATGTCTTGCACCTCATCAAGCCCGTAAACACACACCGTCCTCGAACTGCTTTACTAATCAACGGTCTACACCTCAGCCCTCACTGCCCAGGGAAGTCACCTGCCTGGGGCATTTCTAGAAGACTCTGAACCCTAGGCCCCTCTCCAGACCAAATCCATCAGCATTTCTGGGGCAGTCAACATTTTTCCAAGCTCCCCAGATGGCTCTGATGTGTAGCTGGATCTGAGAACCCCTGGCCCCTGCTTTTCCTTTCCAAGGGCAACAACAGCCATGGCCTGGTTTGTGTCCCTACTTAACACAGGAGGGAAAGGGGCTGTGAGGTCACACAGGCCAGCTGCACCACCCTTCCCTCCCCACCTTGCTCCCACAGAACGGGCTTGGCACCATCGGTTGGCAAGTCGCTTGGGAGACCACATCAGGCCCGGGTGGAATGAAACACAGGTAGCGGACCGGAGCTCATACAGACTCTTGTTTTCTTTCGTTCTAAGAAGCTTGTAAGCAAAAACAGTTACATTCTTCCTTTTTTCCTCTATCATGAGATTCCATCAAAGAAGCTCCAAAAAGCAGCCCATCTATCTCTTGAGGTTTGAGTCTATCTATAATGCTTTTCTTTGCATCTATTTTGTTTGGTCAATCTGGGGGCTCTAGGAGTGGTATTTTGTTGTTGTTGTTAAGAAGTTCAAATTCTATAATAAAGGGACACAATTTCCTTCCTGCGTGCAGCTGTTGCTAAAAGTGATACAAACAAGATTTGGTATGAAACTTAATATGGTTCTCAGGCTGCAATTTCCACGTCCAGTGATGTAGTTAGAGAAATCCACAGGAAACAGATGGAAACTTGCCTCAGTACAGACTATTTGTCAGCCTATACTTATTACATCATTGGATACGCGTTTTTTGGAAACCACTCTATTCATTATTTCCGCAATTGAGAAATAATAAATGTCTCTGAGCAGAAGACAGCACAAAAGTACATGCAAATGTGCATTAATCACACTACCGACTGAACAGTTCCAACATTGGTCTGTTCATGTATATATTTTTAATATAAATATGACAAAGATATTACAAAGAGTTGTCTGAATATGGCAATGGCTCCTCACTTAGGAGCTTTCCAGAAGATGTTATCTCAACATATAGTGATATTTTTTTTTTCAATCTCCTGGGGGATTCCAGGCCACACAATAAGGTGTTGGCATTGCAAAGGAAGGATTCGCCTGGCATTTTGGTGGACCCAATCTGAGGAAATGGATCAGAAGCGTTTGTTTTGGCCCTAACCCTCCGGGCTTCCCATCTTACCAAGTTTCAGAGCCCAAGGTTGGCTGTCACGTGTGCTGCTGGGTCCTGGGAGCCAGCCAGAGGGTGGGGGTGGGGGTGGGGGGGTCATCTGGCTTCTTACTTTCTATCTGTCCCTAACAAGTAGGTCACTTGGGGTCTACTTTCCCTGTCAGATGAAGATAAGGGTTGTCTTCCTACATACAGCTTTGCAAGGCTGAACTGAGGTCATGTGGTCACAGCATTCAGAAGATTTGTGACTTTTGGGTATATTCCGTGCATCGTTATCAATATACATACCTATACATGTGGCTGAGGTTAACACGGCTGGCTAATTTCTGAGGACCACTTATTCCTTGCATTCTGGTGCAATGATAAGGGTGGGAAAGCTGATTTAAGGGCCTCCTGCTCTCAATGTTAGAAACCGCAACTAAAACCCAAATCGTGACTCGTGAGCCTTATCCACTGGTAATGACACAGGATAGCCTTCCCCTCCACCAGCCCATAGTTACAACCCATAGTGCATGTTCCATAGTTCCTTTTGAAAACAGTATATAAGCAACAATTCACTCTTCAAAATGGAGATGGTTTTGTTTCCACCCTGAATGCTGGGACTGAGAATTTGGCTGGTTGCTTTAAGCAATGGTTAGTTCTACCTTTAGAGGGTACGGAGTCTTAACCCATCAAGATTTGCCTTTCCAATGACCTCTGGAATGTGGAGGAAGGGGCAAAGGGAGGCCCTGGCCAACCCTTGAGTTTCTTTGACTTTCTCTGGCCAGTGTCTCTTACAAAAGACTTCCTCTCTCCCTCTGGGGCCTTCTTGGGCCCCTCCCATGGACCACCCTCTGCCACCTTACTACCCAGTTAGTAGAGCCCAGTGCTTTGGGCTGCCAGGAGCACTTCTCAAGGAGGCAAGCAGGAAGGGAAGCAAAACCATTCCTGGTCAGTGGTGCTAGGAGACAGTTTAGGGAGAGGACAGTGGCAGGAGCCCCAGATCCATGGTACGTAAGCTACAGATCTCCATGTAGGCAGATGCACAGGTGTGGGTAACTTCTGTTCCCCGCTCAGACTGAACATTTAGAGTGCGCTGTAGTGACGGTTAAAGTTATACCAGACACTGGAAGCTTCTCTTGGAAATCCTCTCTACCTTCCGTGGTACGCAGAGGTGGCCAGATGCAAGAGGCAAGCTGGCAGCGGGCTAGGAGTCAGAGCCCGGGAGTTCTTGTTGCCACCCAGCCTCTTGCCAGCTTCTGAACTAGCATGTGGCACACGTAAGTGCCGGGTGTAAGAGAGGGGCCTGGGACAGGACACCAGAGAGGGGCAGGTGGGAGAGGAGATGCCTGGTGTCCTCCAGGCCTCTTACAGCTGGGTAATAGGAATCAAGGTAAGCTCCCAATATCCCTGACCCTCAGTTCTCATCAGTAAAATGGGTATGAGAGAACATGACATTTGCCTGTTTCATGGGGCTGCTCTGAAGATGAAATGACAGCCCGCTTTGTAAACAGAAAAGCTTCACCAAAATGCTCTGGACCTTCTCTCGGTAAAAATGTTAAGTGCTGTTTGTTAGTAAGGAATAGGACTGAGGAAGAAAACATTTTCTTCCAATTACATGGCTACATGATGGAGATGGTCCCAGTGGTAGTGGCAAGAGGGAGAAAGAAGGGGTTAACAATAAAAAAATAAAAACAGGGGCGCCTGGGTGGCTCAGTCTGTTAAGCGTCCAGCTCTTGATTTTGGCTCAGGTCATGATCTCGTGGTTCGTGAGATCGAGCCCTGCATCGGTCTCTGTGCTGTCAGCACATGGCCTGCTTGGGATTCTCTGTCTCCCTCTCTCTCTCTGCCTTCCCCCGCCCCGCTCATGCTCATACGTACTCTCTCTCATGCGCGCACCCTCTCTGCCCCTCCCCAGCTCGTGCTCTCTCTCAAAACAAAGTAAACATTGAAAAAAAAATTTTTTTAATAAAATAAAAATAAAGAAAAAGAAGTTGGTTGCTGACTCAGGTTGGTGCAGGAAGCTTTGATGTTAGACCGGGGCTTGAATCATAGCTCTACTGCTTGTTTGATTGGGAAAATGGAGGCAAATTATTCAGACTTATTTATTTTCCATAAAGCGGAGAGAACAGTAGTGATTCTGCAGGGTTAACGTGGGGACTGAAGGTAAGGCACAAGTGGATGGCCCAGCACAGCCATGGCCCAGGTAAGGGTCATTCAGTTCGAGGAGGCTGCTGGGGCCTTCTGGGGGATGGGGTGCTCTGCTCACAAGCCACACTGTTCCCAGTGGCAGAGTCAAAATGTGCAAGAACCAAAGGGGCTTGCTACTTTACTGGGAGAGAGGAGACGAAACAGGAAACGGGTTTCTCTCCTAAATGCACATAAAACTGCACACCCAGTGAATAAACCCAGGCTCCTGAGATGACACACACCTTGCCACATGTACACTGGAGAGAACGCCTCCCCCCCCATGCTGCTCACAGCAAGAGATGCGTTCTCAGACTGCGGGTGGAGCGCTCTTTGCAAGCTGTCTGAGGCTCAGTTCAGCCACTAGCTCGGTGTGATTTTCCTTCGAGCAAAAATACAGAGCGAGTTGCAGAGAACACGAAAGCCACGTTGAGTCTCCGTGTGGCCCGCTACTGCTCATAACCATCCTCTGTGCTTCACCGCCTCCCGGGCTCTGGAGGCCTGTGTCAGCCCCGGGATGGAGCTGGGAGGGGGTGGGGACAGCGGGAAACCCTGGCAGGTCGAGCACACTCAGAAATAAGGGCGCCCTGAGTCAGGAAGTCAGTGTGGACCTTCTCTTGGTACAAAGCAGCCACTTCCCAAGATGCTTTCTGCTGTTTTCATTTTCGTTTTTTTTTTTTTTTTTTTTTTAAAGCAGGGATGCTTCTTGTGCATTGGTTCATGCAATTCTACCCTCTTCTGAAACCCTGTGTGACCTGATCATAGACTCAAGGCTCTTGGACCCAGAGCTGCCCTTATCTGGAGAAATAGGAAGTATGTGATCCCTTGTCAAGACACAGCCCTCTCCTCTTTATGCTTTACTCTATTGCCAGGGTCACGTCTTGCCTGACCACACTGGGGAGGATGTCTAAATTTGCGCAATGGTAAGGCCTACGGGAGAAACATTTATTTATATCCCAAAGAAAATAAATAAAGTTAAAAAAACAATCAGGAAGCTCCTTAATAAGGGGCTGCTCGATTGCCACCCGTCCCCCTCCCTCAAGGCTCTCTGAGTAGCAGGAGCGAGAGCTCCGCCAACTGATGGGTCCTCCTCCATCCCCCCAACCCCCCGCACACCCCACCCAGACTCTGCCTCTGGAGCCAGGGTCCCTCCCTGCTCTGGCCCCGAAAGATCCTTCAGGAAACGGAGGAAGTATGGACACACAGCCCAGGCATTTGGTTAAGTATTTTTAAAAAGCTTTCCAATTCTGCTATTTTTTTCTCCTCACATTCAATATTCTTGGTTGCTAAGTGGGAGGAAATGTGGGGAGGTGGGAGAGGTGTGGAGAACGGAGGGAAAATTGGCAATGTGAAGGCTGATGGGTGTATTTTCTCATTTCTAAAGGGGGTACAGGCAAAGGAATGCTCCAGCACGGAAGCAACCAGCTTGGGGAGCGTCTCCTGTTAGCTGGGCTTGTGGCAAAGACTCTACCCCAAATCCTGCTGCTTCTGGTAAGCCAGGAGCGGGGGGCTTTTCGGGAACATAAGATGGGCATTTTCTATTTCTGCTGACAGACTCAGAAAAGGAGAATTAATTAAAATGATCTTTATTTTCAGAACATATCCACAAAAGGGAAGAGGCCAGTTTCACGATTATCTTTTCACGGAGAGGAAGATGGGGCATGAGCAGTCATGTGCCACAGGCTATGTGAAGGGGACTCCTGTCTAATTGTTGCGACTCCAGCGATGCAAGGGTCGCCTGGCCGCCCGCCGGGCGTGGAACTGGACGGCGGGCTGGCTGTTCAGGGTGAGCTTCCTCCCGTCCAGCTGCACTGCCCCCAGGCCTGTGGTCACAAGTCTGTCGAATGTCAGGTCACAAACATCCATCCCCTAAGAGGGCCCTGATTTTGAATATAGTTTTTTAACTGCAGAAACTTCTATAAAACAAAATCCCACACGGAACCCCACCTGTACTCTGTGGCCTCCTTAGCGCCCATCCCACCAGCGCTCTAGGCCAGTGGCCTATTGCCTCCTGGGGGACTGTGCTGGGCTAGTGACACATTTATGACACATTTACGATGTGAGTTGAACATATTTAGGCTCCTGACTTTTAAGAGCCTAGTGTGGGTTGTCCATACATCTTGCTATGAGCTTGAAAAATGTTCCTAGTGTGTCTGAGCAGTTGTCTGAGTTCACTTGAATTATTAGGTCCCTTTTCATTAAATGACGTCCTTCATAAGGCAGGACACACACCGGGAAAAACTGTTCAAGACTTGAAAAAGGGCACAACAGGTTACTGGGTGTCTTACAGCGGTGAGCTGGGGGTTGACTAGTGAACCTTCTGCAGGTTATCTGCCTCTGTGGGCAGATGAGATACGACTGATTTCTACCCTGCAAAAAAGATGACCCCCAACCATATATTTCATTGTTCTATAGGATCCTATCTTTGCATGTCCTTGCAAGTTCATTTTAGCATATCTATCTTTTGCAAATTCATTTTAGCGTTATCTATTTTTTGAATTCTTCTCTGAACCAGTCTTAACATCTTACTGGTTCCCTCGTTAATGAGGTAAATATAATCTCGATAGGTCCTTGTTTTGTATTTGAGCCATGATTTGAACCGTTTGAAAATCATGCTTTATCCTGCCAATAGTGATACAGTGATTTCTACTCTCTTTAGAAGGACGCGGCCTATTGTCTACGGAGGCATTTTAGATATTACCATAGGAGCCCCATCTGGAGTATACAGTTGACGAGTCTATCCACAAATTACCCGAAAGATGGTAAGACTTGTCAAAGAAGTTAACTGAATGGCTGGTTGAGAGGAATCAGATAGAGGTCGCCCATGAACCGGGCCCTAGAGGGGCATCGCGGCAGCAGCCGCAAAAGAAACCCACGGTGTGGGGGCCTCATCGGCCACTGGAAGAAAGTCCCCTTAAGAATGGAGTGTGTGCGGCTCCATTGCTACCATCCGCTAAATGCCCATCGGCGGCGGCACTGTGGGGCGGGGACCCATGCAAACACCACACAAAGCAGGCGCTGCTGGCCTCTTACCTGGGGTTGGTTAGGTTGTAGCAGGATTTCCATATCTGCAACATGTGCTTACAGGTGAGGAGCGCCTCATCCGGGCCCCGGCACAGTGACTCCACCTTCACTTTGGAAAACAGTAGTCTACGGCGGGGAGACAAAGGGAGAAAACAACACGGCTCAAGCCAGAGTCCCCACCGGAAACCAAACACCGTGGCCTGGCCTAGACCCGGATGCTATGGTGCTCATCCTAGAAAGGGGTGTCCAAAGGCTTGATCCAGGGGAAGCCGTGGTGCAGACCAAGGATTCCAGAACTCCCAGCTCAATATACAGCTTTGTATACTGAAGGCAAATGCAGGCACACCAAACAGGACCATCTGTGATCAGGTTAAAAGCATCAGAGTGGTTGGGGCACCTGGGTGGCTCAGTCGGTTGAGCATCCGACTTCGGCTTACGTCATGATCTTGCGGTTCACAAATTTGAGCCCCGCATCAGGCTCTGTGCTGACAGCTCAGAGCCTGGAGACTGCTAAGGATTCTGGGTCTCCCTCTCTCTCTCTCTGCCCCCTCCCCCACTCGTACTCTGTCTGTCTCTCTCTCAAAAATAAACATTAAAAAATTTTTTAAAAAAAGCATCAAGGTGGCTAATTTTATTGAGAACACAAGGATTTTATTAAGGCGACTTTTTTTAAAAGTTTATTTATTTATTTTGAGAGAGGGTAGGAGAGGCAGCAAAAAAGGGAGAGAGAGAATCCCAGGCAGGCTCCTCACTGACAGCACAGAGCCTGATGAGGAATTCAACCACAAACTGTGGGATCATGACCTGAGCTGAAATCAAGAGTCAGATGTTTAACCTACTGAGCCACCCAGGTGTCTCAAGAGCGGCTTTCAAACCAAGCTGTTTATTAAGAGCTTTTTAAAACAAAACCAATTCATTTGCAAAGCTTCAAAAATTCATTAAAAGGGAATCTTGATTTATTTACAAAATTACACAAGAGGTGTGACTCAGTTGATATAAGCATCTACAAATAACCTTCCACAATGATCCTCATCATGCGATGGTGAATAAATCTCGTAAGCTTCGCAGAGCCTGAACTGCAGGCACATAAAGAAGGGGGCATCTGGCTCATGCCCTGTCCTCAGATCTTCTCAGTCCTGCTATTTATGGGTTAGGATTTCACCAACTCACTTCGTAATCACCAACTATCTCTTCCCTATTTTTGTTACCACCAATGGCTTCACCCTCTGTCCAGACCTGCTGAGAGCTAAGCTTCGATCCTTCTCAGCCCCTCAGCTATCCCATTCCTAGATTCTACTTATGCCTTTCTGAAGACATTGGCTCCCCTGGGCCCAGAGCCCATCAGTACTATCCTTGTGAAGGCCCCAACATGAGCCCAGATACCGCCCTGGTGGTCGTCCGGTCCCCTGAGTTGCCCGGCTCTAAGAAACTGTAGATCTCTAAAAATCATTTTCATTCCCAGCTCGAGAAACTACAATGATTCCTTATTGTTTGTAATAATAAGTCAAAATTCCTTACTGAGTCCTCGAAAGTACCCTGCCCACCAGCCACTCCTGTGTCACCACCCACCCCATTCTGGGCCACACATCCCTCTGGACCCCTTTACTCCTACCAAAGGCCAGGTTTCTGTCCTAATTCTATGAATATATTTGCCGTGTCCTCAGTTTTCATCTGTATGGATGAATCTACTACTCTCCCCCATTCTTCTTAAATTCTAAACCCGGCTAAAACCCCACCTCAACAAACAAGACCACGTTTACGTCTCTGTCTTTTCTACTCCGTGTCACATCAGCTGCTGCTGGTTGTTAATGAAAATACAAAGAAGAGAGGAAGGTGCTCCTGTTTATTAAGGGTCTCCTCTGTGCCAGGCCCCGTGGTTGGCACTTCACAGACAATATCAAGGGCATCTTTGTAACAGCTCTTCCGGCCCGGTGGTGTTTCTCTCCCTACAAGAAAAGAGCAGCGCCCCTCACTTCCGGAGTGCCTAGGATTGTGCTCAGAGGCCAGCGGGCCTTAAATCTGCATTTGCTCATTGACTGCTTTCTGTACAAATCACGGATTGTGAAATATGTGTCCAGTGATTTAAGGTAGATATGTAAGACAATTCTTCCACCACAAATGACCTAACGGCTTCATTTGGAGGCACTTTAGAAGAAAAAAGTCTCCTTTTCCTCAGTGGGAGATGGAATGAGGGTGGTCCGAATGCATTACTGCCCAGGTTCCAGAAGGGGTGAGTGTCACCCGCTCCCTCCAAATGGAACACAGGATGCCCAAGGGGGTGGGTGTTGGGTGGCTCTCAGAGCCTCCTGGAGCCTGGATCTGCAGACGCCTGGGATGACAGCGACGGGCCGGGTGATGACAGGGACGCAGTCCCTGATCTACAGACAGGTGGGCATAAAGGGTGAGACCAGATGTGAGAACAGGGATGGGCATCTGCTCGAAACATCTCAGGAAGGAGAGGTTCCCAGAGGCCTTTCCAGGACTGCCCACAAAGAATGACAGCCACTCAGGGCGTCTCAAGGGGTTCCTAAGGAACCAGGTGCCGACTCCTGCCAATGTCTCCAATAGTCCAGAGAGTGGTGAGAGTTTCTTCCCACCGGAATCGGCCACCAAACATGGGTCAGCTGGGGATGTGTTACAGACGGAGGAGAAGCTGCCCAAGGGTCACCTAGCAGCATTTGGCAGAGACCTATTCAGAGGCCAGAGACCCCCTTGGGTCTGGTTGCCAAGCCATTTTGGCCAAGGAAGACCCCACCTAGGACCAGGGTGATATTCTCTGAGAGGCACATCGAGCCCACCTGCCCCAGGGAGGGCCGTGAGATGGTGGGGAGGGTTTCCCCACACACGCTGACGGTGTGGTTCCAATCGTCCATGATTGCTTTCACTGTACCCAAAGTACAAAATGCCGGAGCTTGTCTCCAAGCCTCAACTTGGGGGAATGGTTCCACGCAAAGCCTCTTGGCTGCAAAAAGAACTTCTAATTAACATGAAATAACAGCTTTCAAACACTTGACTCAGGATATGGAGTTGAAAAGGTGTGGGCTGGATTTAAGAGAACCAGACAGGAAGAACAATGGGGGAACGGCTGAGCACAGATGATGGGAAAGGCACCTGGAAATGAGGCTGGAGGAACAGCATGAGAGAGAGACTGGCAGAAAGAAAGAGCTGGAAAACACGGGCAGGGGAGCAGAAGCAAAGCCTCGCAGCTGCTGTCAGGTATCTCCAATACGCTGGGCAGAACGCCCTGCCGAGCCAAACTCTGATATGTTCCCTCGGATGGGCATGTAAAAGACACAGCCTCCAGGAGACTGCTCCTTCTCACCACTTCCCCAAACCTCAGCTTGTCTACAAGCAGAGAATAATACCGAGCACAGGACAGGTGATGCTTGTCAGCATACTGGCCAAACCCTGCTCACACATTTCAAGACTGTTTGAAAACATCTGGCTGGCGGGAATGCGACATTAGCCCAGATAGGAAGGGAATGCAAACAATGATTAGCATGAGTGTGCTACAGGTGATAGCCAAAGATATTACAGATTCCACCTACTGAGGAAACCCTGAGGACAAAACAGGAAGTCATGAGAAAGCTTGGGACAAACCAGCATTGAGTACATTCCAGCACGCGGAACTACCAACCCGGCAGAGCGGGCAGAGGGGACTTCAGGCTGAGATAGTCTGCCGGTCACAGCAGCCAAGTCCGACCATGAGCTGAAGAAGTCACTTCTCTTAGTAAGAAGTCACGTGCTGGGAAAGTGGTCTATTCCTATGCCCTATGCCTGGCTCAAAGGTCATTGACCTAATTAAAACAATTTTGGTTCACACTCACTGAAACTTACAGAAAATGAATGAAGGATAGAAGAAGCTTGCCAATATACGACTCTGACTACATTCCTGATAGCCCAAATCTGGCATCTCACACACTGTTGTTCCTGACCCAGCTCCTGCCCAAATGCTTAGCCTCGGTCTGCCCCCGCCCGTCGTGTGCATCCCCCATTCTGGCCGTGATCAACTTCCTCCACGCCACTCTCCTTCATGACCCAGGCCCTTTGCACATGCTATTCCTTTTGTCTGCAATGCTTTTTCCATCCATTTCTGCTTTTTAAAGCATCTACTCATCTTTCAAGATTCGGGGCAAACAGCCACTCCCTCCTTCCCCCACTGCCCAGTGAAGCCGACCTTAAGGAACAGGAGCTAAAGGTCCCAAATAGAAATGCAACTCCAGAGAAGACACGAGAGCTCAGCCGTGGGATAAGAGCCTACAAGCCAGGAAACTTCTGCTTTCAAGACAAGCGAAATAATAACAATAACAACAGCTTTAAACAGTTAATTTAAATTTAACTATTTAATCACTGATTCTTACACTAACCCTGAAAGTCAGGTTGCGAGTTAAGTAACTTGCCCGGGTTCGCACTGCTGGTCACTGGTTGAATGGAAGCAGAAACCCGGATCCCTCGGACTCCAAAGCACTGAACAAGAAACGCAGGAGAGTGACTGAAAATGCTCTAATCACGCTCCTGACATTAACGAGGATAGACAGCATTTTCTAATCCATTGCCAAGTATTTAAGACCCTGTATAATGTGCAAAGACCTGTGTCGCTGTGTGGCATAGAAGGTGGTAAATATAATAAAATATAGTCCCTTGCCCTCAAAGAATGTAAGTCCAATCAGAAGAAAAGATCTGGCCATGAATAGGAGGTAGGCTTCCTGGTTTAGGGACAGATTACGGCCCTGGAACTCCAGTGCGGCCGCAGGAAGATGGGGGTTGGGCTGCTGGGGGATTGTTCCTGGGATACATCAGACGGGCTTCTTTACAAAATGATCACATTTGTCTGTGCTTCTTGTGACTTGCCTCCTTCACCCAAAAGTCCGGTGCATACAAAATTCAAGTCATTTGAAGGACTCAGTTAATCAAGGTTTTACTTTCCACTGCACCTAACAGAAATAACATTTTACCCTATTTTTGGAATTTTTTAAGACTCCCAAGATACCTCTTGAAATAACACCTGTGTTTGGCTTAGTGTAGAATTTAGAAAGAAGATATAACCCCCCGTGAAGCTCAGGGGCACGTGGTACTGCGACTTTTCCTTGGGTACCTTAGGGAATGCATCAAAGTGGCATTTTATCGGGGCCAGGTTTAATGTCTAATGATCATCTTCAGGAAGACTTTCCTGACTCCCTGGAAACTGCCCCCAACCACCAGACCCTCAACTCCAGTGGCTCATTCCAGTTTAACTTTATCCCCCACCCCCAGGAGTCCCAGACCTCAGACGCCCCTCCTTGAGTCCACTGTAGACGCTCACCCTCACGGCTCCCGCCTACGCTCATGGTGTTGTATCTGCTGGCCTGGAAGTCCGCTCTCTCCCAGTGCTCTTCCCACTCCAAGCTATGAAAATCCCACTGTCTGACATCTTCCATGGCCCCCAGACTCAGGCAGAAATCTATTTCCTTCCTCCCCTTACACGTACAAAATATTTTTTCTAATCTGTTAATTCATCCATATTTGTACAGCTGACCACCTATACATCAATGTACCTGATAATGAACACAAATTTGTTCATCCTTTTGTCGGTCATTTTTTAAAAATGTTTTTATTTATTTTTTAAAATTTATTTGAGAGAGACAGAGACAGTGTGAGTGGGGGAGGGGCAGAGAGAGAATCCCAAGCAGGCTCCATGCCGCCAGCACAGAGCCCCATGAGGGGCTCGAACTCAAGAAACCGTGAGATCATGACCTGAGCCGAAACCAAAAGTCAGACGCTTAACCAACTGAACCACCCCAGCCTCTTGTCAGTCATTTTCAAAGTGCCTATTATGCCCCTGAGGCTACAAAGGGGAATAAGACGTGGAATGTTCCCTCACAGTCTAGCGTTACGCACACATGATATGTGAAGAACAGACATACGGACAAAGTTCTGTGGGAGCACAACCGGAAGAACATTCTGCCTGGGGCTCATGGAAGACCACAAAGAAGTGGGACCCTTGCGGGGGGTGTTGGGGAGGGCCTTCCAGGCAGGCGGATGGACAACCTCTCGAGCATAGGCAGGGAGGTGTGAGGGTCCACAGTAAGCTAGGAGTGGTGTCTGGAATCCGGGCTATCAGGCTGGGGCCCGAGATAAAGGTGAAGGGGTAGGTATTTCAAATTTCTGGAATCTAATATGCCTCACAAAACTTTCTGGTGAAGAACTCTCCAAGAAAGTAAATGAGAAAAGTTTAGAGAAATACTAAATTAATACTTCCGTCCAACCTTATTTGGCAGGATATAAAATGCACTCATTAAGTGCATCAAGGAGGAAACATGCATATTAATATACAAAACCCGCACTAATGAGCCGATCTGTAAATGCTGTATTCAAGGCAGATGATTCAGAATGAGAATCACAGGAACCTTGAACATTCGGTATTTGGTGCTGGTCTGTGTTTGAATGCTCTTGGGCCCAGCATGCTCTTTGTTTATCTGCTGCATATAGGCAGGGATGCAAAAGAGCTGTGAAGAAAAGCACATGGTATCTGCCCAAGTGGGGCAATGGCCATGGGGGCCTTGACTACCGCCCCCATCCCTCACTTCCAGGGAATCTGATCCGAGAGCTGACGTGGGGCTGGCTGCCAAACACCTGAAAGAAAGTGAGAATCTGTCACCAGGTAAAAGAAATAATGGGTCACGAGAGGGGGTAGGAGGTGCAGGTATGTTGAAATTAAAGTTTAAACTGAGAAAATGGTTTGGCAGCTGCAGACCAGTAAGGTAAGAGGAATCGAAAGAGATGTGCCAAAAGCATGTGGTGACGAGGGGAAGAAAGATGGAAATCTGAAGCCAGATGAGTCAGCTGGGAACGAGGTCTGAAAGGATAGAGAAAGCAGCCCGTTGCTGATCGGGCAGAGGTATGTCATCAGATAAATCTAACCAACCCCTCAGAGGGGAATGAAGGGTTTCTTCCAGGCTCCGATGTGGCTTTCAAGAAGGAAATCTAATTCACTTTATTGTCACCAACATTTCTGATCTGGTCTTGGAGCCTCTCCTGGCTGGGCTTCCAAAGTGGTCCAGTCCCAGAAGGTCTGAGCCTGGGCTGAGTCACTGGCACTGAAAATCAAGACCATGACGGGCCTGTGAGCTGCCTGGCCTGACAGTTCAACAGGGCCCCTTCACCACCAAGGGGGCCAATGATGTTGGGTTTACAGCAGTGAGGGCCCCAAAGCCACGCCCTGAAACTGTTCCCGAGGGTCCTCTGACAATAGCTGGAAGGGATGGGTGGTAAGAAACCAGTTCATGTGACTCTTCCCACTAGGCATCAAATAGTGCCTGGGGACTCACTAATGGTGAATGTTCAATAAAAGTCACCTGAATGAATGATCTATCTACTCAACTGTTACACGGGAAACACGCAATTTCTTTGACCATTTGGCTTACAGAATCGCTGTATTGACACTGTTCATTGGCTTGTTAGAAAAAAAAAAAGAGAGAGATTTTTCCAATTAATCCAAAACTGGAAAAGGCCTCCAGTGGTCCTGTAATGCTTTGCTACTCAGAGTGTGGTTTGGGTCAGGCAACCGTGGGAGCTTGTGAAGAATGCAGAACAGCCACCCACCCTAGACCCAGCGCATTACAGTCTTCACGGAACGTAACTTGCAGATGATTTGTGTAGGAATTGAAGTTCAAGGGCCACCAGCCTGGTTCATAACTCTCCATCCAAACTTTTAATCAGCTGATCTTTTTAAAGACCTCCAAAGGAAGTGTTCCCGTAGCCCCTCCATTTAGGAAAGCCCGCCTCTGTTTATTTCCCTCCAGTAAGAATTTTGGGAGTATTTTATTCTTGAATTCAGTGGGAATTCTGATCAACCACTCACAGTAAGCTCACAGATGAAGCGGACCCTTACCCATGATCTTGAGCAGAATGCTTCTGTTCCTTCCTTCCGGAGGGCTTCCCAGGGCAGCTTCCTGAGGGCCGTGCTATAACCCCGCCCAGGTCCTCCCTGAGAGTCTCTCCAGTGAGGGTCAGCATATCAACCCTGGGGGCACATTCACATTGTCTCAAGGGCACAAGTGTCTCAAGGGCACCCCTTGAGTCTGCAGGGCACTGAGCATCACCCACCGCCATTGTGGGTCCTCTTGAGGGACAGAAAACTCCAATGTCTCCCACAACCAGGCAACTCAATAGGAGCTGGGCTCAAGATGTCAGGGAGCGTTTGGAGTCGTGCCTGCCTACCGGAGAGGTAATCAAATCCAAACATTTTTAAAATGTACGCTGACCTAACGGAACTCCGCTAGCAAATGTCAGCTCCCAGGCCGCCAGACAGAAACCCCTGGTTTACAAGCTTTTCAGGGGTCAAATCTGAGGAGCTGGCTTTCTTGACAAAACCCCAGAGCACAACACAACCACGGAAGGAGGGTGGGAAGACTGTGGGTCTTCTCATAAGTGTGTCTGGTCCAGGGATAAAGCCTGTCCAGGAGCTGGCCCCGGGTGGGTCCCTGGCAAACTTCTGTCTGGGAGTTTTTAACCCCTGAACAAGTTCTAAAAATCTGACCACTTTTAAGGTTCCTGGGTGCTCAAGAAGAGGTCGCCTAACGCGCCGGCCTGTCAGGGAGGTCATTTCAGCATTTCCCCACACTGGCCTCGCTGTCACCCATGTTATCCCGGGCCCAGGCTCCCAGGTCTGCTGGTTCCTGGGAAAAGCAGCACCACTCTTGTTTAACAAACTCTGGTATCAGGAGCAGAAGCCTCGCTCTCCAGAACTTAGCCGCCCCTCGTCCCTGGCTGGGAGGCTGCTGGAAGGGACGGGAGCTGCGGGGCGTCCTGCCGTCTGTGAGGGCTCAGCTGCGCCTCTCGGTATCCTAATCCGGCCTCCTCTTTATGACAGGCAGGGACTCCTGTTAGATCCCCTATCAGTTACATTTCGCTTCTCATTTCAGTCAAAGTGT
This sequence comes from Puma concolor, assembly GCF_028749965.1. Classification (NCBI taxonomy): domain Eukaryota; kingdom Metazoa; phylum Chordata; class Mammalia; order Carnivora; family Felidae; genus Puma; species Puma concolor. The sequence continues at coordinate 14,412,996 of NC_141672.1, read as the reverse complement.
CAACAATCTGGAATACTCCCCCATCCTTCTAGCGGTATTTTTAGAACAAACAAACAACTGACATATTTAGCTAAAATAAATCACCTCAAGAAACCCCGGTTTGGCTCATTTTTTGCTCCCGCTCCGGTTCTTAATCTCAATTTAGACCAGTGACCGGGACCAGCAGCCAAACTGGAAATGACATGGCCAGGGTGAACTAAAAACACCCCTGGAACCACAGTGCCCGTGTTTCAAAGACCTCCTCCAGGGTGTGAGTTTGGCATTTTTTGGAAGGGAGCCATTTCACTTAGTGCTATCCACGAAGCACCAAAGAACCAACATGAGCAGTCAGGGCCACTTCCTGAGCGCTGTCTCACCGGGTGGTGGGGGGAGGCCAAGGGGGTACCGTGAAAGTGGGAGCACCTGCCCTCTGCTTTGCTATAAGCAAGCCGGCAAGCAAGTGCCTTTGGCACAGTGGCCATCGAAGAAGTAAATGTGTGAACGGGAAACATCTGAAAGCAAGTCTTCCCATTAAACTATCTGGCTAAAAGAAAATCATCTATTCTCGCTGAACCACAAAGCCATCGGTCATTTCTAAAACGGGGGAGGGAGTGAACCAGAAGCAACTCTACTGACCTGCCACCTGCTCAGAGCCCATCTCTCTGGAGGGTATCCCTGCCCTTATTTCGGACTTAGCTCCCATGGCCCTGATTTCCCTGTATTCCTGAGTCTGAAGCTGGGAGCTTAAGCACAGAAATGAGGCATATGGGTCCATTTCAGTGGATGGTGGCAGATGTCAAAAGAATGGGAATCCTCTGTCACATGGACCTAGGTGGGGAAGAGCCCAGGCCAGATGGGACAGAGACAAAGGAATCCATGAGGATCTGCAGTATAGAAATGGCACCCTCCACTCAAGGACAGGATGGGAACCAGAAAGGAAGGAACCTGGCAGGGGGCTGGAAGCTGAACCAGCTCTTTGGGACCCGAGGTGGACAATGCACCCATCCCTCTGGGATTGGATGTGAAATGGGACCTAGTTTCTGCACCAGAAAACCGCTGCTGTGAATCCTGGCCTGTTTCACATGTCCCATGTTCTCGGTCTTTACGTCCTGTGTGTTCTCACTTAGCACATCATGAAGGGGTGGGTTTTGTCTTGCTTGGCTTTGCTTCAGCGGTGCCAAGGAGACCAGAAGCAGGACCCTTGTCCGTGGGGGCTGGAGCTTTAGCAGGGGGCCCTGCTCTCCAACGGCGTGCGTGGCGGGGGCCACAGCCATGATCTTTGTTTCTTCTGAGGTGCTCGGGACACTCTAGAGTAATTCTTCACACGGCACTGTAAGCGGCACGAAGGCAGGGACGGTGCTTTCCTCGGCCGTGGCAGAAAGTGGGAGCTCTCTAACCTTTAACTAGGGGGGTGCTCAAAGAACAGACAATCGGATCATCTGTAGGTGGGTTATTGATCCCAACCAGCTGTTTCCAGCTGAGGATTCCCACAAGAATACTGACAGGATAAACGTGGAGACTGTCTTCTTTGCTCTCGGGGACTTTTGTTGTGTTTTGTTTTTAAACAAATAGTAAATAGTCATCTTTCATGACCTTAAAATGCAAAAAGACCACTATGAATGCACTGACATTCACCTGTATTTGGACTGTTGGATATTTTTTGCACAGTTGGCTGGGTAACTAGCAGGTAGGTGCTTTATATGATCCATGTGTAGTAAGTAGATATCATCATTGTATACAGCAGAACTTGGCAGATTAAAACCAAAATGGACAATGGAAGAAACACAGGTAGACACACGCTTAGCTGGAACTAAGGCTACCAGACTATTCGGTAGGGTCATCAGTTTCAACCACTCACTGCGCAAACGTGTATTAATGTGTACAGCATGGGCTAGGTGCTAGGGACCCAGAGGTTTCAGGAAACACCTTGCATGAAGTCTGAGGATGACACTCCATACTTTGAATTGTTGAATAAGGTATCTAGAAGAACTTGCAATCTTGTAAAGAAAAGCTCCAGAACAAATAAACCTTGTGCATGCCACCACTGGGGATAGATGGCTTTGGGGTGGCCGCCCTAGCCTGGCCTCTCCCAGCTGCCAGGCCTCCTGAAGAGCTCTCTCCCCTGGCTGATGGGAGAGAGGCATATCCTGAAGGCTTTCTGTCCAGCATGCTCTGAAATAACCAGGAAAAGGGGAACTCTCTGGAAAGGAAGCAGGAGAGTCCCATGAGGACTTAGGACTGGGGGACAAACAGCCACATGCATATCTAGGACTGGGCATGTGGACTCAGGGAGCAGAGCTTGGGCCAGCTCAACTCCCAATATGAGGACAAAGCCATCCCTAATCCTGGAGCAGGGAGGTCTTATCATGACCCAACACGGCTTCGAATACATTTCTCCTCCATTTTGTCTTTTCCAGTTCCTCTACCCATACCTCACAAACCCAATTTTCAGTTTCTAAGCCGTTTTTCATTGGCTTTTGGGTATTTTGTCTCTCTTAACAAGCATCTACATTTACTGAAGGCAACACGGCAGACCCAGAACTTCACAGAAAGATTACATCAACGGGCTGGTGCAGGGGGCGACCACGTCCCCTGCCTCAGCAAGCCCCTCCCAGAAGAACCGTGGCTTTGTGACCCAGAGCCAGAGAGTCAAAGGGTGGAGGGGCCCCCAGCCATCTAATCTCAGCCTCTCAAGAATGCTGGCAACCCTCCTACCACCACATACGTCTACAGGGAGAGAGACTGGAAAGCTGATTTTTTTTTTAATTGTGGTAAAATATACATAACGTAAAATCTACCATTTCAAAGTGTACAGTTCAGTGGCATTAAGTATATTCACAGTGTTGTGCAACCGTCACCACCATCCATCTCCAGAACGTTTTTCCTCTTACAAAACTGAAGCTCTGTACCCAGTAAATGGTAACTCCTCATGCTTCCCTTGCCCCAGCCCCTTGGCAACCCCTAGTCTGCTTTCTGCCTCTGTGATTTTTGGCTGCTCCAGGAACCTCACAGAACAGTAGCCACACAGTATTTGTCTTCTTGTGTCTGGCTTATTTCACTGAGCATAATGCCCTAAAGTTTCATCCATACGGTAGCTTATGTCAGATCTTCCTTCCTGTTTCAGGCCAAATAATATTCCATCCTATGTATATATCACACGTTGGTTATCCGTTCATTCATCCGTGGGCACTTGGGTTGCTTCCACATCTTTAGCTATTGTGAAGAGTGCTGCTGTGAACACGAGTGTGCAGTTATCTATTTGAGTTCCTGCTTTCAATTCTTTTGAGTACTTACCCAGATGTGGAATTGCTGGATCATATGGTATTTCTATTTTTAACTTTTTGACGCACTGCCATACTATTTTCCACAGTGGCTGCACCATTTTACATTCCCACCAGCATGGCACAAAGGTCCCAGTTCCTCCACATCCTCGCTAACACTCATGACTTACTGGTGTGTGTGTGTGTGTGTGTGTGTGTGTGTGTGTGTGTGTGTGCGTGCGCGCGCGCGTTACTAACAGCTCTCCTAATGGGTATGAAGTAGTATCTCATTGTGGTTTTGATTTACATTTCCCTGATAATTACGATGTTACGAATATTTTCATGTGCTTGTCGGCCAGTTGAATATCTACTTTGGACAAATGTCTATTCAAGTTCCTTGGCCGATTTTTTTTGTTTGGGTTGGTTTTTGGTTGTGGGAAGTTGTTTTTAAGCAACCTACTGCACCGATGAATCTGCTCCGCTTTGATCCACGGTGTCTTTGAGGGTGACACCCATTTTCTTTTGCCCAAAGATCCTCCTCTCCAGCTTGTATTCAGGCGTGGGCATCCCTGGGTGGGTTACCTTGCACTCATCCCTCCCAGACATCCTTCAGGTTTCCATGGATGATTTCTCTGAGCTAACGAGAAGAATAATCTCTTTCTTGTGGCCCAACTTTCTATCAAGTGCAAATGTAATGGGCATGTTCCTTACTCCATCACTCGGCTCAGGCATAAGAATAGCCCACAGCACCTGGCCTCTCAGTAATCACTACATCAAAACATTACTCAGTATCATCTTTCAACTTACATTGAGTGTAAGTGAGACACAGTGAGGAAGAGACAGCCTTACTTGCCAAGTAATGATTTTTTTTTAAACCAGATATATGCTCCACTCAAGTACAGAATGATCCTAACCATGTTTTCTAGTTTATTGATAAGATTGACAGGGGAGACAGCATAAAAATGTGGTCCTTCTGGATTGCTAGCTCTGAGCATAAAATGTCTTTCTCTTATTCATGGCAGCCTTCCCAATGCCTAGCATGGTACCTGGAAGGTGGTAGGAACTCAGTGCTTCAAAGGCAGTGATTAAGAGCACAGATGTTGAGGCCAGACCACCTGTGGTCAAATCATGACTGTGACTGACAAGGTGGGTAATTTTGGACAAACTAGTTTACCTTTCTGTGCCTCGATTTCTTTAGCTGTAAAATGGGGGTGATAACACTGCCCACCGTGATCAAATGAGTTTAGAATGAATTCACAGTGTGCTGATAAGAGTTGCCTATAACAACTATTATCATAAATGCTAATAATTATCACTGCTAAGTGAATGAGTAGATGTTATGTATGCCCACTGCTTTCCATGCAGTTAGTTCCCATTGGTGTCAAAAGAAATGTGATCTCTCGCATGTGTGAGAGTATAAGATCACCCACAGGAGAGTGTTTAGAAGAGCTGGTGGTCTTCTGGTCAGGTGACTGAGGACTTGTGTCAGTACCCTCTCACGTATCAAAGTTATGGGTCAGAAAACATACTGGAGGCATCTGGCTGGCTCAATTGGTTGAGTGTCTGATTCCTGATTTCAGCTCAGGTCATGATGCCAGGGTTGTGGGATCAAGCCCCACGTCTGGGGTCTGCACTGAGCGTGGAACCTGCTTGGGATTCTCACTCCTTCCCTCCCTCTGCCCCTCCCTCCCACTCGCATGCTCTCTGTCTAAAAAATAAATAGATAAAATAAAATTTAAAGGAAATATACTTAAGAGAGTTGGCCACACACCTTAATGATGCCACTTGGATTTGTATCCTTGAGAGGTTCTAAAAATTGCTTTCTTATGCTTTGCGTCACAAACCGCATTTGTGGTTTAAATAAGAAAGCTTAAAATTCAAATCAATTAACAATTTGTAATCAGTCGGGCTGCACAGCCACCATTTGTCTCAGGGCAAGAAGCTAAACCTGGCAGCGGCTGCCCTTAGCAGCTACTGTAAGGCTGGCTGAATTAGAAGAAAACATTTTAGGCTGGCTGAATTAGAAGAAAACATTTTAGTTACACTAAAATTCTCAGATGCCACTGTAAGTAGGATACTATCTGATATATTTTTCAAAGACAAAAAGGAACAAATTGTCAGCTTCCATTCCATTATTTTATCTAAAAATGCATCCCCATGGCAGAAACACAAAGTTCGTGAGGGGCTGACCAAGACGCTCACTGACAGATTGCCACACCGTCCCCCAGAGAGACACCTGTTCCAAACATCACCCGGCACCTACATCTACCTTCTTGGGCCAATGAAGAAATCTACCAAGTAAAGTGTATTCATCAATCAGGAAATGTTTGCAAAGCTGTATTTCAAAAGGAGAAACATCAAGGCTCCTCTCTAACAAGTACATTAGATAAGGAATCTACCCGAATTTACACTCTTCAATAGAAAAATGTGTTCTTTGTTAGATTTTATTTTGGGAAAAACTTACAATGTGTTAAAGACATTTTGGGGCACTGGGGTGGCTCAATCGGGTAAGCGTCCAACTTTTGATTTTGGCTCAGGTCACGATCTTGCAGTTTGTAAGACTGAGCCCCGTGTCGGGCTCTGTGCTGACAGGGAGGATCCTGCTTGGGATTCTCTCTCTCCCTCTCCCTCTGCCCTTCCCCTGCTTGTGTGTACTTTCTCTTTCTCTTAAAATAAATAAATAAATAAATAAATAAATAGACATTTAATATATAATCAGCAAATAATTTGTCATTCTTTTGATTAGGTATTTAATAAAAGGTTTTAAAAAATAATTTTTTAAGAGAAAAAGAAGTCACCACAAGAGGAACAAAATAAGAGAATACATCTATAGAAATCGTACACATAAATCCAACCATACCATTACTTATATTAAATGTGAATGCACTAAACACTTAAGACAAAGGGCAGGAATGATCAGACTAAATAAAAAAGCAAGACCCAATCATAAGCTATCTATAAGAGAAGAAGTATTTGGCTGAAAAGAAATAATGGCAGAGAATTTTCTAGAAATGATAAACAATACCAATCCACCATTTAAGTAAGCCCAGTGAATCCGAGCAGAAGCCACTCTTATCTGTATTACAGTGAAAATGTACAGTGTCAGCAACAATAGCAATTAAGAATAGCCAGAGAGAAAAGACAGATGACATTAAAATGATCTAAAATTAAACAAATAGTTGACTTCTCAACAACTCCAAGAGGAAAGCAAGATCATTTGTGCTGTGAGAAAATGTGAGCCTAGAATTATATATCCAGTTGGAAAATCTCTTTCGAGAGTAAAGCCAAATATATTTTCAGACACAAACTGAGAAAGTGTGCCAGCAACAGACCCTCACTAAAATTTCTAGGATAATCACTAAACAAAAACCAAAACAGAATGTTTCTTTTCCAAATTGGCAAGTAAAAAATACGTAACAAAAACACAATTAACCTAAAAGAAGGTAGGAAAAGAGAGGATAACCTATGAAAAAAAGGGCAGGACAAAGAGAAAGCACAAATGAGGTAGGAGACACTAATGCAAATATAATAGTATTTACAGTAAATGGAAATGAACTAAATGTTCCAGATAAGACTGTCGGCCTGAGTTAAAAAAAAAAAAAATTAGCTGTCTATATTAAGCACAAGAGTGAATCTAAAACATAAGCATATAATAAGTTCAAGATAACAGAATGAAGAAAGATACTCCAAGCGTGCATGCAGTGTGCACATGTATTGTATGTGTGCACACATTAGATAAATGTTGTGGATGTGTGTGTATAGTATGACAAACTAGATTTTGAAGCAAAGTGAATTATGTAACTTATTACATAATGATAAAGGGTTGAATTTACCAGGAAGACAAGCAATTCTAAATTTATATGCACCTTATAGCACAGCTTTAAACTATATAAAGCAAACATTGCTAGAACTATGTGGGGAAATAGGACAATCCACCATCCCAGTGGCACATTTCAACACACCTCTGCTCAACAATTGACCGGTTAAGTAAACAAAAAACATCAGTAAGAATGAAGAAGATCTGAATAGTGCAATTAATAGCTTAATCTAATAAATATATATGAAATATATACAAATATATAAAAATGTACCTCCAAATACAGAAAGCGTTCTTTTCAAACACAGATGGAATATTTATAAGGAGAGACCACATGCTGGGCCATCAAAAAAGTCAACACATTTCAAGTTCATATAGATTGCAGTTTCTGAACACAATTCAATGAAGTTATTAAAAGCCCATTAACAGAAGATAAGTGGAAAGACCCATATACTTGACAATTATAAAATACAGTTCTAAAATAACTGATGGGTCAAATAAGAATAATGGAGATTTAAAGTTATTTAGAATAAAATAATGATAAGAATTTCACGTACTGAAATTGTGGTCTCCCAACTAAAGTAGCACTTGGTGGGAAATTTTTAGTCTTAAATGTTTATGTCAGAAAACAAGAAAGACAAAAATTAAAAATGAACTAAACACCTAACTTAAAAGATTAAGAAGGAAAACCAAGCAAAACAAAACAAACTCAAAGAAAATAGAAGAAAGAAAATAATAGAAGAACAGAAATTCATGAAAGACAAAGTAAAAATACAGTTGAGACCATAAAAAAGCTGGTTCTTCGAAAAGATCAATGTAACAGACAAATTTCTGGCAAGGCTGTTCAAGAAAATTAAAAAGAAAGCACATTAAGCAGTATTAGGAATGGAAAAGACTTAACCATAGGTGCTACATGACAACAAACAGATCATAAAAAAACATGAACAACTTTATGCCAAGGAAATTTAATATTTAGATGAGATGAACAAACCCTTAAAATATATGTTGTATGTTTCAGCCTCTATGTTATATGTAGCTTAATAAAATAAGTGGAAAACGTGAAAACCCCCTAATTATTATTATTATTATTAGTAGTATTTATGAAATTTATTGTCAAATTGGTTTCCATACAACACCCAGTGCTCATCCCAACAGGTGCCCTCCTCAATGCCCATCACCCACTTTCCCCTCCCCCCACCCCCCATTATTTTTTAAAAGCATCAGAAGTCTTTCCATAGAAAAAAAAAACAGCCCCAGATGGTTTTACAGGCAAATTCTACTGAAACTCATTATTCTCGAAACAGGTAATTCCAATCTCACACAAATGATTCGAAAACACCCCAAAAATGATTCCAACTCCTTTTAGGAGGCTGGCCTAATCTTGACGCCATAACTTGACAAGTATACAAAGAGAAGGGAAAATTACAAGGTATTTCACACCTGAACATAAATATAAATGTTCCCTTAAAAATTAGCAACCAACTCTCTCATCACCTATAGCAATTCATCTCATATAATTTCATAACTAACATCTTTTGCATTACTACCATTTGGAAGTGATAATTACAATTTTATTTACATTTAAAAAATAAATAAAGGGGCGCCTGGGTGGCGCAGTCGGTTAAGCGTCCGACTTCAGCCAGGTCACGATCTCGCGGTCCGTGAGTTCGAGCCCCGCGTCAGGCTCTGGGCTGATGGCTCAGAGCCTGGAGCCTGTTTCTGATTCTGTGTCTCCCTCTCTCTCTGCCCCTCCCCTGTTCATGCTCTGTCTCTCTCTGTCCCAAAAATAAATAAACGTTGAAAAAAAATTTAAAAAAAAAAAAAAAAAAAAATAAAAATAAAAAATAAAAAATAAATAAAAATAAAAATTAGTCAACTGAATCCATTAAAATAAGCTAATATGTCATGATCAAGTTGGGCTTATTCCAAGAATGCAGAGTTAATTTAACATTAAAAAATATCAATTAATATAACATTCAGATTCAAGGGAGTAAAATCATACAACCATCTCAATAAATATAGAAAAAGTGTTTGATAAAATTCAATATCAATTCATGATTTAAAAAGATCAACACTTTTTAGTTAGTTAGATAAGTTCCTTATCTTCTTAAATAATATCTACAAACAAACTTGTAAAAAGCATAATTTGTAATGGCAAAACACTGAAAGAATTTTATTCAACTATACAGAAGGCCCAGTAAGGCCAGTTTTAAAAAGTTGAGGGATTGGAGATAAAGAAACTGAATTTTAATTATTTCAGATAAAAGTCATTGTCTATACAGAAATCCCAAAGTAATCTATACATAGATTGTTAGAAGTAACAAGAGTTTAGCTGAGTAGCTGGGTCAAGAAGAATATACAAAAATCAGCCACCTTTCTACACACTAACAACAAATAGAAAGCAAATTTTTTTTTTTTAATTTTTTTTCAACGTTTTTTATTTTATTTTTGGGACAGAGAGAGACAGAGCATGAACGGGGGAGGGGCAGAGAGAGAGGGAGACACAGAATCGGAAGCAGGCTCCAGGCTCCGAGCCATCAGCCCAGAGCCTGACGCGGGGCTCGAACTCACGGACCGCGAGATCGTGACCTGGCTGAAGTCGGACGCTTAACCGACTGCGCCACCCAGGCGCCCCTAGAAAGCAAATTTGATAAAGAAAAAAATACTACATATATAGTGTATACAAATGAAATTTTTTTCAGGTAGTTAGGAATAAAGCTAGTTAAAAATGGGCAAAATATTTATAAGAAATATTTATAAGAAATATTTATAAGAAAAAAATAAAACTTCATTAAAAAGTATTTTTAAATACCTAAATAATTAGATATAATGGCCATGGATTAGAAAACCAACTGTCATAAATATATAATTCTCCTCAAACTGAGCTATTAGACTAAGTGCAATTCCAATAGATTTGCTTTTGTTTTTGTTTTTGGAACTTGACAAACTTGACTCAAAAATTTATACGCAAGGGGCACCTGAGTGGCTGAGTTGGTTGAGTGTCCGACTCTTGATTTTGGCTCAGGTCATGATCCCAGCATTGTGGGATCGAGCCCTGTGTCAGGCTCAGGCTCCGTATTGGGCATAGAGCCTGCTTAAGATTCTCTCTCATTCTCTCTCTCTCTCTCTCTCTCTCTCTCTCTCTCTCTCCCCCTCTGCCCTTCTCCCCCACTCACTGTCTCTCTCTAAGGAAAAAAAAAATTATATGCAAGTTCAAAGGCCTGAGAATAGCCACAACACTCTTGAAGAGCAAGATATGGGGACAAACTTACCCCCCATATAATAAAGTTGTAAGAATTCAGAAAGTGGCAATCACACACAGATGGGTACATTGACTGAAAGAACCAAACAGAAAGCTCAGAAATAGCAACCCCCCCCCCCCCAATACGGGCATTTGATTTAAGGCAAAAATGATACTGTGGAACAACAGGGAAAGGAATCTTTTCAATACATGATGCTAAGACAAGCAATTTTTCCATAGAGGGAAAAATTACACTACATCCTTCACACCATACATATATAAAACAATCATTTCCAGATGGACCCTTAGATTTAAGTGTGAAAGGTAACACAAGAGAGCTCTTAGAATATAACTTAGGAGACTTATCTTCATGACCCTAGAGAAGGGAAAGTAAGGTTTCCTAAACTAGACACAGAAAGTAAAATCCATAAAGGAAATAATTGATAAATTCAATCGCTTTAAACATAAGAACTTCTGTTCATCAGAAGACAAGGCACAGACTGGTGGAAGATTTTTGCAACACATGTCACCAACAAAAGGACTCGTAACCATAATATATAAAGAAATGTCACCAATTGGTATGAAAAAGTCAACCCAATTAGGAAAGAAGAAAGATTTCTCCCTGTACTTCACAAAACAGAAAAGCTAAATGACCAATAAACAAATACAAAGGTATTCAACCTCATGCAACTTAAATTCACAATGTAACACCATTGCCAAAAATAAGTCTGAAACACCGGGTATTGGTGTAGGCAGCCACATGGGCTCTTGGGCACTGCTGGTGGGAAACTGGCACAACCCCTTTGGAAGATAGTTTGGAATCATTTGGTAAAATGGAAGATGCAGATACCCTATGACCCAACAATCTCACTGCTACATAATGCCTGGAGTGTTTGCACATGTGCACCAGGTGACCTGTACAAGGATATATTGGGACGCCTGGGTGGCTCAGTTGGTTAAGCATCTGACTTTGGCTCAGGTCATGATCTCGCAGTTTGTGGGTTTGAGCCCTGCAATAGCTCAGAGCCTGGAGCCCGCTTCGGATCCTGTGTCTCCCTCTCTCTGTCTGCCCACCCTCACCCCAAGTTGCGCTCTGTCTCTCTCAAAAATATATAAATAAACATTAAAAAAAAAAAAAGAATATCTACAGCAGCTTTGTTTGTAACAGCTGAAAATGGAAAACAACCTGTATATCCATTTGCGATCAACTAGAAAAATACATCTTGGTATATTTGTATAATAAAATACTATTTACCGGTATAAAGAATAAATTGCTGCTGCAGGCGGTAAGGATCAACCCCAAGAATACAATGCCACACGATGAAAGCAAGCAGTATAAGGATATACTCAGTACAATTCCATTAAAAATGTTTAGATATGCAAAACCAGAAATTTTCATTCTTTGGGAGTGCAAACAGATATGGTATAGAAACACAAGGGAATGCTCAACATAGAACTCAGGATGCAGTTAACGTCCAGAGATGTTAGAGAGGTAAGGGGATAGGACAGGCAGGGATACATAGGAAATTCATAGGCAATATTAATTTTCCTTTTCTTAAACTAAGAAGTGAGCACACATGTTAACTGTATTATTATTTTAAATATATTTAATAAATAACCTTTAGCTTTTACTCAATATTTAATAACAATCATTTTAAAGGATTCTCAAATATCATATTTGAGAACACTGTAGAAGGACTTGTAATACCAATAACATGGATTCCTACCAATTACTGAGTGATTACCATGTACAAATGCCTTAAATGCACTAGCTAAGACAGCTGAACGTCCTCAGAGGGGCAGCTGGTCTCTCAAGTACTACTTATCCTTACTGTCACCATGAAATGATAAAAGATGGCACTTAAGTACCTTGAATGAGCTTAACAGGGACCAAAAAGTCTATTATTCTCTGCATCAGGCTAAGAGGCTAGCTAAATCAATGCTCCGTTCAACAGTTTAACTGCCCAACAGTTAAACAGGCCTAAGCCCAACTGTGGGAGGGGCTTTCTCCTCCATCTGGCAAGTTATCTAGGAGGAAACATCAAGCATGTCCTCAGTCTGTGTATGGCCATTGGGACACGAGAAACATGAGGCATTCCCAGGCTTCCGAGAGCCTACGGTTCTGCGGGAGACGAGCTTGTCACAAACGGATAATACGTGTCGGCATTCGGGACAGGTGCCCACATGGTCTTGTTTAGGTTGGTGATGAAATGTTTTACCCACGTTGGAAAGAAACCATGGGATCCACCAATTACATCTGGCCCCAACTTTTCACAAAGTATTCTTGGGAAGAAGTTTCCCATCACATAGGAAGAAATACAAATATTTAAAAAGCAAACAAGTCATTGGCTGCTCTCAGACCTGCTGCCATATGCTTTGCTTTTTTGAGCTTACAGCTTAACATTAAAATAACAGGCCTGCATTCTTCAAATATCTCTACTGCTGTTCCTTACTTATTCTACTTGAAAAGGCTGTCAGCTGCTGTCACTTGGAAGCATTACCATATTAGCCACCACTGTTTACTGCTCACTGTGTGGCGTGGCTATTAGTTTAATAAGCCTCCTCTCGGATGACACCCGAGGCTGTCTACACAGGAGACACACGCGGGAGTCTAACGTCTAATGAAGGTGTTGGGGTGGGAGGCAAGGAATGCCGCTTTATACATATTGATGAGAGAAACCGAATTCAACGGCATCAGGTTGCACTTTACTGATGGGTAAAGGACCGAGTCCTTTTTAAAGTGCTTTCACCATTTTAAGATTCCTTGGGCTAACCGGCTTTGGATGCAATCCAGAAATACACTCGGTGTGCAAAAGGGCACGTTTGAGGCCTGCAAGAAGTAAAACACTGCAGCAGAGCTCTTTAATTCACTCTGCACAAATAGCTGAACCTACAAAAGAAATCTCTAGTCAGAGGTTTCCTGGGTTATAATGAGAATTTTCTCGATGGGGAGAAGAGAAGTGCCCTTTTCACTTGAAGACAAAGAAATGTTTGTAATGGAAATGCGTGAACCAATTTTCCAAGGAGAGCTGAAACGCACTGATTAAAAACAGTGAAGTGATGAGGCACGGAAATAAAGCCAAAGCAGAGCCACTTAAAATTCGCCACGGCAGCCCTGATTTCTGAAAGTGAAGGGAGCTGCCCTGAGCCCCCGTCTGCATTCCTTCCCTCCCTCCCTCCCGCCCCAAGCCACCCCCGCCCCATCACTGACCCTGCCACTTAGACAATTAGAACCTGCCAGCGTTTCTGGCCACAGTATACTGGTTACCAGGCTACTCCACTGAGGATAAAATGGGAACCAAGGCACCCACACAACAGTGTCCTTCTCCACAAAGCCTAACTGACAGGCCCGGATTCAGGGATTTGGAAGAATGTTGTGAATTCAAGTAGACCGACATGCATATGGCAGTTTACAATGTCAATTCTTCAGTTAGGTACAGACACTAATTGATTTATTTAGGGAATTCTGTTTCCTAGAGAACAAAACCAAGGTACAAAAGAGGTCAGTACCTTGTTGCAAGGTGCCTAAAAGATGATAACCGCCTGGAACTAGCAGAAGGCGCCGGTGACCAGGACAAACCAGCCATAAAGCCTGTTTCCCAGGCTTCAGGCACTGGAGTCGGCTCGATTTAACTGGTGCCATATCCGTGTGTATCTGTATTAGCATTTACTTCATAGTTTTCTTTAAATTGACTTTGAAACAACTCATTTGAAAAATCTGTGGTCTCCCTCTGAGCAGGAATTTCTATGAAATCACACTTTGATACACAGGTATATTTTTTCTAATGTGCATCTTAAAAAATAAAAATGTTCATCCACCATCCATCTAAAATCATCTAATGTGCACCAAAGCTACATACACATTGGGAAAGACTGGATAAGGTGTTTTAATATAATAAGGTGACCTAACAGGCTGTGTTTGTTTCTAAATATCATGGAAAAACAAGAATAAAGGAATTTTGTACTATTTACCCTCAGGGTATCCATGAAGGACCTAAATTAGATAGAGTGACGGAAGGGGGAAAGAAGTAAAGTTAATAACTTCTGAGTAAGGAAAAACAAAAGGCCAGGATCACTTACATAAAATTTTCTGGATATTCACTCAGGGCCATGTCAATGATATTCAGAGCATCGTGGTAATGCTTTTGTGCAGACAGTAAGAGGGCAAGAAGGTGCAGGGAGTTGGCATCATCGCCTTGAAGTTGAAGAGCTTGGCGGACGTACCCCAGAGCCTCTGGTATCTGGTTTGAAACAAAATCAAAAAGAATTTTAAAACACACACACACACACACACACACACACACACACACACACACGAGAAGATACCATTTCAATATCTGATTCTCTATAAACATCAAAAGTTGCTTCACCCTGTGCCACATTCAGATTTTAACCTTTGTGATAGCCCCAGGATATTAACCACAAACATGCAGACAGATGTCTTCTTCAAGCGACAGTATGACCTGCGGAGTGATGCTAGATGCTCCGCTTCTCTGTAAAACTGCCAATACCAAATCTTTTGTTTCTCTCCAAAACACAATTTCTCTTTTTCCACAAAACTGATCCACTCTTGATTATGCCCAAGATTGTTTCACTCTCAATGGAGACACATACAAGTTGCCAGAGGTTTTTAGTGTAATTAAGCTGCCTTAGCTGAACTGTTCTCATTTTTTGAAGTATTAGTGAACTAAAGTACATAAGAAATTACAAAACCTTAAACAGAGCTTTCCAAAGGATCAGACACCCGTGAATCTTTTCAAGTTCCTTTGTCCTGGACATCTCCATCAGGCATCAAGGAAATATGCAAACAAACCAACAAACAAAAACCCCACACCTTTCCAAACTACAACCTAAAATAACTTGATCCAAGGAACAAACTGCAATGCCGCATACAAAGCAGATGTATCCAAATTCAAATAGGGTGAGATAAAACTTTAACCTTTAAAATGCAAGAGCTGTGCAAGACTCTTCAAAATTGTCCAAGCACCAGGGTTGATAAAATGCATACATAATGGATATTTGAACGCCCGAAATTCCGTGCAGGTTTAACAGTAACTGGGGGGAATTAGAACCTGACACTGGATTTCGAAATAGAGCTCAGGACTGAAGCATTCTTACACAACCACCCAGGGACTGCTTCCTGTCCCCCTGCCTCAACTCCAGTCCAGACCTCTTCTCTGTTCGCCTGCTTCTTCCCAGCCCTCAGTAACCTCACTCTGTAGCAAGAAGCCACGACTTCCCAAACCTATTCATTTTCCTCTCTGAAATTCCATTTAGGATGATTTAAGTTATAAAGCCTGGCTACAGAGACTTTCTGCCACCGAGCCATAGAATCAGGGCTGTCACAGCCTGGGAGAGGGCTCATCCAGCCCAGCCATTTGTTCACAGGGAGGGAGCCGAGTCCAGGGAGGTGACAAGACTTGAGCATTGCCATCTAGCTAGTGAGTGACTGAGTCAAGAGTGGCTCTAAACCTTCTGATTCCTCTCCTGTCCTCTCCTCCTGCGCAAATGGCATTGGCTCTAAAGATAAGAGGGCCACAGCCTTGGGGCCCCTGCCCAGCAGGGACACTCTCCCACAGAGGTCTGATGTCTTCACACTGCGGGCCTGCAAAGATAGCGGCTGGACCCACAAGGCCCCACCTATGTAACCTCTCTTCGGGGAGACAACCCACTGCGTGAACAGCCCTCAGCTTCCTGTTAGGAAGGTCGAAGGCAGGTGTACTTCTGGTGTGGATCTGCAGGGGTGACCAGAGCAATCAGGGACAAACTGATAACAGGATTCAACATGATGGCCTTAAGGGAGAGCTGACTGGGAAGGAATTCAAAGCTGGTTTCTTCATTCAACGAGTGTTACCGGGTACCTAACATATGGTGGGCAGTGTCCCAGGCACCAGGGTATAGTGATGAAGGTGACAGCTTCCTGCCCTCTTGGAACCTGAAGTCTAGGGAGGAAGACAGGTCCTGAACAGGAGAGCTGAGCAGGAGGGAGGAGAAGAGATGGCTCCTGCAGGAAGGAGGCTTCAGGGAGAAGGTGAGAGACGCTCCTGGTGGAGGAGGGCCCGGGGGGTCGACCCCCAGTGTGCAGCTGAGGCAGTAGCAAGCTCCCCATCCATCCAGCTGTGAGCCCTACCATGCCGGGCGACAGGGCCCACACAGAGGAGGCATTCTGGTTTCCTCGGTCCCCGGGTCACCACGGGAAGGCACTCCTCAACACCATTCCCAGGCCCGCGGGGAGTCAGAAGCATGCCCACAGCCCCAGCCTATCCGGGGAATGGCATGTCTGGGGAACTGACCTCTGCTTCACCCTCCAGTCAGCACTCAGGAATGTGCTGGGGTTACCACCAGTGTCTTGCACCTGGTGGGCAGGCAGGCATGCGGCCAGACTCTCAGAGCAGCTGGGAGGGGACGGGAGGGTATGAGAATGGTCAAGACGGCTTCTGGAAGCTGCTGTTGGGAAGAGGAAGGCCAGCGAAGCTTGCCTCTCCAGCAAGGAGAGTGCTGAGGAGTCCCGTATGTCGAGGGGGGAGCCACTGTGACTGTCCCTCTCTTCCACATGTTATAAAGGAAACTGGTACCTCTTGCCCATGCCTGCCGGCAACTTCCTGTCAATCGCCAGCACCTTACGATGACCAGTGGCTAATCCCCACTGCGCAGCTCGGCACTGGGTCTGCCAGCAAGGGACAAAGGCTCTTTGGGGACTCCTGGGTTCATTCAGGGTGTCTGCCACGTGCTGCAGCCCGTGTTGCCCTCTGAACCCTCCAGATGTGTGGACGTAATCTCCCAAAGCGGAGCCCGGGACATCTGTGTCTTCACAGCAGACGCCCAAACTGACCAAAACACCAGTGGCTGTGCCGTGGGGAGTCGGCATCCTCTGAGAAGAGACTGGCTTTGGGTCAGCTTCGGGTCGGCGAAAGAAGACCAGCTACGGCCTCAGAGGGAGGCGCCGAAGGAACTGTAAGAAGGCGCGCACACCAAGTTCAGAGAACGTGAGAGAAACTGACCTGTCTGGAGATGGCAAGCTGCAGAGCCAGGTAGAAAGCTGCTTGGTGATCTGTAGGTGACAGGCTGTGGGCCCTGAAAAAGTATTGATGGCCATTAGAACGCGGGAGAGGCCATTTGAACCCTTCCTATGCAATGAGTATTCCCATTTGCAGTTTTACACGCAGGCCACGTATTTACGCAACGTTTCCTTTAAACTCTCTTTTGTCCATTAGCAAGTGCGACGTGTTTTCCTTCTTATGGCTGTGTGTGCGTATGGTGCCGGAGCCTGCTTCTGTGTTTCGTCTAGCACCTGAAATGGCAGCCAAGGATCCTTGGCTTTGAAGAGGTGAAGCCACAAGGCCCTGAGTCTGACCCCCCAACCCCCCCAGCAGACGCCTCCCTTGGGCTGAGCAGGAGAAGCCCACGTGTCATGCTAGGACACGGTGAGGCTATGAGTACACTTGGCAAGGTGACGGCTGCATCGGTTAAGTCTTGGCTTGGCCTTAACACTACTCCCTCCAAATTTCGGGATTTCAGGGAAACCGTATGAAAATCAAAGACCTGGCTTTGCTTGTAAAATGAGGTTTTGGTTTTTAATGAACCATGGGAAGAGGAGGATTCTCATTCAGCCTTTTGAAGCTTCTACTAAGCTCCCTCCAGCTTACTGATGTAGTCTGCGTAACTATGCATGTAAGTCTCTGTGGCCAGACACTAGGCTTGGTTTTATTAACTGGCCTTTGACAGCGAAGGGGAAGAGGCCGTACTGGCCTCCTACTTGATTGCAAACACAGTCATTCTTGCTTTTATGTGGAGGCCAATTGCATTTCACCAAGAGTAACTCAAAATGTGACTCGACGAGGCAGAAGTCTGTGTTCAGAAGTCTGGTAGGAAGAGAAAAACAAACTTTCAGTTTCTTCAAAAGGCACTATGGGGCCGACTAATTACAACTGGGGGTGGGGGTGGGGCAGACAGTACACAACCCTTCACGGTCCTCTGTCAACACTCTGGGATTAAAGGAGAATCTTCTACCAGCAGAAAACAAATCTGAGATAGAAAAGGAAGCCAAATCATTATGTATTCAATGGCAGCAAACACGTCAAGGATGTCTTCCTGTAGTAATAAGGCCTTTTGCAGAAACCATCTGTCTGCTGTGGAGAAAAAGGCTAAACAGTCTTCCAGGTATTTGGGATCCAGAAAATATGCTACTGGGTCCAACAAGTAGGGCATTGTTTAGACAAATGTGGTAGCTCCAGTGCAGGACTGGGGAAACTGGGGTGGTGACTGTCCTTTAGGTATGCTCAACAGCAAAGGACCCAGACTACCATTCCTGCGAATCTTCATTCATCATCTTGCCTCAAGACACAGCCTGCATTTAAGGGGCTGCGACTGAAGAGGTGTGCGTGTTGTCCTTTTAAATGTCATATTTCTGGGGCGCCTGGGTGGCTCGGTCGGTTAAGTGTCCGACTTTGGCTCAGGTCATGATCTCACGGTCCGTGAGTTCGAGCCCCGCGTCAGGCTCTGTGCTGACAGCTCAGAGCCTGGAGCCTGTTTCAGATTCTGTGTCTCCCTCTCTCTCTGGCCCTCCCCCGTTCATGCTCTGTCTCTGTCTCAAAAATAAATAAAACGTTAAAAAAAAAATTTAAATGTCATATTTCTGCCAGAGGCCTACTCAGTGGGCTCCAGGTTTTATGATTTTACAAGTATTGGTTTTCCATGAATTTTTACATCAAAGAATTTTTTTTCTTTGGTGTTCATAAAAAGTGAGATTGGAATGTCATGGTTTCTGTCTCTCCCAATTATTCAGGGAAAACGAATACACACTTAATTATGAAGAGACTTTGAATTATTTAGCATTATTTATTTTATCTTCTTTCACAATGGATAAAGCCAGGTTTTTACAACCCTCAAAAAAACCCCCAAATTCCTCAGAGCTACCATTTTCTCAGGCCAGTTTAGACTTGTCACAAATGAAGTTAAATCAAGTCATGGTTGCTTCTGCCCAACACCAACCAAGAAAAGCTGGCAATGGCTTGGTGAGTTCAGGGAGTAGATGGGGATAGTTCTGACCAAAGGCCCACTCTGGCCTCCTCAAATAACGATTAACTGCCAGCCATAGCACTATGAAAGAAACAAACCAGGAACGACAGAAATCTTGGCATTTCTGGGGTGCATCAGGACAAAACCTGAAGACTGCCAACTTGACTGCCCAACTGCCAAGTTTCTAACAGGACACAACTTAAACATACACATTGAAAAATCTTATTTCAATAATTTTGCTAATGAATTAAACTGACCACTTTAGCCTATGAAAGAAAAAAGGAGATAAGGAGAATGCCCAAGAAAACAAGAAAAAGCGCACAGTGTGGAGCTCATGTAGACTCCAGAAAACTTGCTTTGGTCATGTAGAACAGTTTCAGCAGCTAGGCTTCCTGTGACAAAACTATGCCAACAGAAAACGTGCTCAACAGAAATGACCAAGCAATGCAAGTGAGAGGAAAGACATTAGTAGCGATCTTGAAAACTGTAAGCCTGCTGGACTCAGCATATGGACTTAAAGCAGCCTCATAAAGCCCATTCCCATAGAGTCAGCACCTGGTAAGGCTGCTAAGAGAAACCCAAAGACCTAAAAATGTCACCCCATGGATGCTCACAAAGCACCTCCCTTGTCAAAGCACCTCCATATCCATTAAGTCAGTTTCTCTTCTATGAGAAAAAATTCTTAGATTGCTGGCTCACTGAGGCTGCCCATCTGTCCATCCATCTACTCATCCATCATCCACCTACCCAAGTCACCCATCCATCCATCCATCCATCCATCCGTCCACTTATCTGCCATCCATCTCAACTAGTCGCCCATCCATCCACCTGCCCTTCCATCCATCTATTAGTCCATCTACTCATCTGACCACTCATCCATCCATCCATCCTAGTCATTCATCCATCCACGAATCCATCCCTCCATCTACATATCCAACCATCCACCCCTCTATCCACTCATCCATCTATCCATATCCACCTATCCATTCACTCACACATCTATCCAATCATCCATCCACCACTCATCCATCCATTCACCCTAGTCATCCATCCATCCATCCATCCATCCACCCATAAATCCATCCATCCATCCATCCATCCATCCATCCATCCATCCATCCATCCACTCATCCATCCTCATCACACATCCACCCACAAATCCATCCATCCATCCATCCATCCATCCATCCATCCATCCATCGGTCCGTCCATCCATCCATCCATATTATGCAGTACCTATTGCAATGCCAGGACATGTCCTAGCCTCTTGGAGAGTAAGGAGATGAAAGAACAACACAAGCGTCTTTCCTTCAGAAGCTCCCCACAACCCCGCAGAGGGGGAGACCCAAAGTGATCGTTACAGTGCAGTGGGAGCATGTCCTGGGAGAGGTATGCCAGGGTGCTATTGGAGAGCATGGATGGGCCTCCCAGACCACCTGGCTGAAACTCAGAATGCCTTGAGGTCACTCTAGTGCTTTCCTAGACTCTGGTTCCAACATCCTCTAGAGATGAACCAACAATATAGAGAAGGCTGACCAATTTGAACCTGGTCCATAAGACACATACCTGGTAACAAGAACAACTGTAGTTTATGAAGCATCTACTATTAAGCATCCTGTCCAAGAGCATCCAGCAAAAGAGGTAAAGCCAGAAGTGAAATTCTGAGGCCTTGTCTCCCTAGCATAACACCCCATTGCCTTGTTTAGCCAACTCTTAAGGTCCCATTAGTCCTAATTACAGTGGACATGGGATCTGTGTGTTATTAAGGAAATAAAAAATACAAACCTGATGAAAGTTATTACTCAGGAACCTCCCTTTAGTTACACACATAGGATATGACCAACTTGTCCCGGTTTGCCCAGGATATTCCTGGTTTTAGTACTGAAAGTCCCATATTCTGGGAAACTGCCCAGTTCCTGACGAACTGTGCACAAAACATGCCACATTAACTTAAACTGAAGCTAGGAGGGGGAGAGAAAAAAAAGAGCGAGATTGGACCCCCTGTAACACTTTATATGGCAAATGTGAATGACACCATGCCACCTCTTCCTTGTGGGGCAGCCCAGATTGCTGCCGTTGGGGGGGTCAAGCTGCTGAAACATGCTCTCGACTGTTTGCAGACTTGCTTTCCTCTGGAGGACACAAGAGCACAGAAGTAGCCACTCAGACCACTGGTGTGTCTTCAGAAAGCTCGGAAGACAACACTGTTTTTCCTCATGATTCTTTTCGTACCAGGCAAATGAGTTGGTTCAGCTGCTTGGGCTGAGTGTATGAGTCAGCAAACAGCTGAGGGTCTCAGTATTAAGATGCAGTCATGCAACTAGGAGGTCTTCAAAAATCGACTTTTGGAATCCACTAGAAAGCAAATCTTTCTGAATTCTGACTCCGGGCATAATTAAGAGTTAATTCTCACATGCTATATCTATAACCCCATCCCCTTCTTTTGAAAAGTAGGATCCACACCCAGCGTGGAGCTCGAACTCACAACCTCGAGATCAAGAGTTGCACGCTCCACTGACTGAGCCAGCCAGGAGCCCCAACGTCATCCTTTTTGAATTATACTGTTTTCTCTTTAAACAAAAAAAATTGTCAAACAACGGTACAAACAGAATTGTGGGCAGAAGATTTACAATACACAGTAAATAAGTACTTCTCAGCCAAGTGGTTTTTAAATACCCATTTACATTTAAGAAGTAATACAAATCATTCTTAATTACCTCACATCATTCCCTTATAGATTTCTGTTAAGTCTCCAGTGCACTGGAATAGCTCTGGCTAATGAACGTACTTGAAACAAAATAATTTTATTCCTTTGAAAAATATTCTTTATTTCACACAAACACTAATGTAGGTTAGCCTTCCCCAATATGATCGTGTAGGTTAGCAGGATTTTATTACTCTTTATTCCCATATGAACTAATATTTTTAAAAATCTCCATGAATTAAAACCCAAGCAAAAAAAGGAACAAAAAGGGATTTCAGGCCAATGGAATAGCTGTTATATAACATGAAGTTACGAATTCTGGCAGCTCAAGGCAGACCACCGCCATGGCTGTTTTTAGACAGTCGGGAAGATGTGCCGATTTAAGAAAAATGAAACAGATGTGATGGCCACTTTTCATAGGCATCCATGTGTGGGCTTTACAAACTAGGACTGCAGGACGTGAGACTCCAAATCATTTGAAATGGAAATGCTTTCCACACTCCATGCTGAAGAACGTTAACAAAAGCTTAGCATGGAGATAGGAGGTCTGTCTGCAGATGTCAAGTGGTACTTTGCGTCATTAACCAGTCTGGGACTGGCAAAAGGGAAGAAGCTATCAGCATGCCTGCTAGGAAATGAAAAGAAACGAGACAAAAGAGTCCCACAGTAACTGAAGCCGGGTGATAATGATTTCATGAAAAAAGGGACACGTGCGCAGTGACAAATCTGTAGGCAACCCCAGTTACTAAGAAAAGAAATTGAACAGAGGTTATTTGGCATTGAGAGGTCCTCATAAAATTTTCAGATAAGTAACGAAGTTTCTAATACAATTCCAAGAAATCAGTGTAACTCAGATACATTTAAGGTGACAGGATCAATACCGATTCAAGATTTGACATCACGGGGCTACCCCTGCAGGCAATGATTCGTTTGGGTGATTTACTATACCTGTGGTAAGGAATAAAATTAGGGCGGCAAAGTATCGTAGGTACGAGGAAAGTTGAGTGGGAGTCAGGCGACCTTGATTCTACCCTGACTTCAGTAGCTGTGTGACTCTGGCAACTCTTTTCCCTCCTGTACACCTTAGTCCCTTACCTGCAGTAGACACACCACTTGTTGGTCTGTCTTATTGGCATGAGGATCAAGTTCAAGGAGGAATGCGAGAGGTCACTCGAGCCTTCTCTAATTATAAAGGTGCCCTCCTAATTTCATGAAGAGCATAATTGATGGAGACAATCACAAGGCTTATGGAGCTCAGCGGCAGTGCGGGGTCTGAGACTTGCTGGCCTGTCTTATCACAGCATCTCAGAAACTGTCCTAAAATCTGGCCTTTTTATTTCTTATAAACATCTTCAGCATGACGTGTAAAAAAACAAACAAAAAAACACAAAGGCTAGAAAAGAAATGATCCCTTTTCTAGATGATGACAATTGTCTTTAATAAAAGGAAGCATTTCCCCAGACATACAAAGTGTCCATCTTCTTAGAGCTGAAATCATTTAATTAGGAATGCATAACATGCCCAAGTGGATAAACAGATTAACAATGCAGATTTACGTAGCAACAAGTGGGGCAGCAAGTTTTGATACTGTGTGTTCGGTGCTCGAGATGAAAAGACTCCCGGGGGGAAAATACTGTTTACATAATCTTTATAAATATCTCTTCTTTTTATACTTTTCATACTTTGGTGTCATTATGCACAGCCGAGTGAAAAGATGAACTCCCACTCACCTCTGAAATGCTAGAAGCGCCTTTCTCTGTAGGACCTCCTGCATCCCTCGCAAAGAAGCTAAGAAAAGGGTTCCATTAGTCAGTGGCATGGAAGATCGGGGAGTTTCTGACAAACACAAAGCTCATCATAAAAACTGTACATGCAACTGGGTTAAAAGCAACACAGGACTGTGTGCCCAGCCCCGTCCGGGCACCGGGAAATGAAGCCCAGACCGCCCCCAGACGGTTGCACTCTGTGGGCACAACTGTGGAGCCTTGCCGAGGGGACAGTATGAGTTGGCTGGTCACCTTGATGCCCCAGGCATAGGGGGCTGTTGTCAAAAGATCAGCTGGGAATTCCAGAGAGGAGCGCGTCTGCTTTCTTAAGCACGGGCATGTGGCTTCCGGGGGGGAAGACTGCCTCTACTGGATGGTCCAGAGAGATTCAAGCACCAGTGGTGTTGATCAGACGGACTTCGGTTCCTTCTGGCACTGACAACTATGATACTGGGCCAAGGGAACTAGCTTGATGCCATACAAGGCCGGTTTAAGTCACACTGGACAATGGCCAGGACCTTTAATACCTTGATGTGAACATAAGGGATAGACCAGGCAAACCCACAACTGATACTAGAAAATCAGCTGAAAAGTGTGAGGCCATCTTGCTGTGAGCCCACACGTCCCCTGTATAGAACATATGAGAAACGGCTTCCTTAAGGTCTGTCATGGGAACTATAAAGGTACTTTTTACTAGGGCATGAGAAAAAGTCCTGGAGGAACCTGCTTAGGGTTGGAACTGAGGAGGCCCTATCGAACAACCCAGCATGGCTGATCCCCTCTGGCCATGATACTGAGAATGGTGGACTGCTGTCCCAGGGGGCCATAGCTAACTTAGAACAACAGTGACTAAGCTAGAGAGCATCTCAGGCGATCCTACTAAACCATGAATGCAAGATGAGGCTCAACAGGTCAAGCACCTCTCCCAGAATTACAGGGTTAATCAGGGCTGGGGTCCAAACTAAGACTCTATCTGGATAAATATACGGCATTAAACTTAAACTTCACTGAAAGGCGCCCATAGTTAAAACAATGTGCTGGGTGTTGCCAGTATATCATGTATGCAAAAAAGATTAGCAAAAAAAAAAACAAAACAAAACAAAAAAACAAAACAAACAAAAAACAAAAACAAAATCCAAGCCCATTATTGAAAATCGATTGATAATGTGAAATTTCTCTAAGGTCTTTGATTTTTTAGGAGAAGAGGATTTGGGGTAATTTGTAAAGTAAACTATAGCAAAACTATAAAGAAAGAAAAAGAAAGTGAACACTATACAAGTCAGGATGGTGTTTTTTCTTCATGGGGACTGTGATCAGGAGCGGGGTGGGGTGGGGGTGGGGGGACAGGAGATGTTCCCCGGGCAGCTGGTAAGGTTCTATCTCCTAAGCAGGGTGGTGATTACAAGGATATCTCCTGTATCCTCATTCGTTAATGATGCATTTGCTTTGGAAATTTTTTTTTATTCGTGTTATATTTAACAACAAAATGTTAAAGACATAATAAGAGTTCAGGAAAGTAATTTATCAGTTTATATTTCCTGCAAACGTACCATTGAAAGCTTCATCAGGTGTACAAAACATAATTAAGATTTTTAAAAAATAGCTGGGACCCCCAAATTCTACGTACATCCAACAAGCATGTCCCCCCGCATGGGTATTTGGTAAGCTGTTGCACAGCATGTGCACATATCTGTGAACTAAAATGTGCTACTAGGGAAGGGGCATCCTGAGCAGTCAAGGGAAGCTTCCTGGAGGAGGCTGGCCCTAAACTCTTCCACATCCCTTCACATGGGGACAGCCCAGCCAAGTGCCAGGGCAGACGCAGGTGCAGGCTGGGCTGGGTGAACCATCTCTCAAGACCCTGCACCTGCCAGCTGGGCACCCCGTGCACCACCAGTCAGTGCACCTGGCGCACAGGGCCTTCGCCCCCGCGCTCCGATTCTCCAACCAGTGGGAGCGAAAAGGACAGCAGCAGCAGGTCCCCACGGGACGGCACACCCGAGGGACCCAACTTAGATGCATACTCCTGCGACAGTCCTCTGTGAGGGCTGTGGCAACCCTGCAGTGCAGATGTAGGGAGCCCAGCCCTGAGGAGCCCAGATCCCTTGGGGCGGGACTTCTCTCACCATCAGTGGCCTGCAGACTGTACGTGAGCCCCAGAGCTAAGTAGCCTTTGGCCTTGAACTCTGACGTTTTCTCTCCCGCATCAACGACGGTTTTGGCAAACTTCTCGGCCTCTTCCAACTGAAAAACCAGACAAGTTGAAAACGACAACAACCTGCAGAATTTCTAACATGAGTTCCCATAAGCGTCTGCTGGCAAAACCAGATTTCTGATGAGTCACTGTGAAAATAACTCCCAGGTCTTCCAATTCCACTCTGGTGATTCTGTTCTCTTTATTTGAGCCTGTCTGACAGACCTCAGGGCTCCCACCTTGCCTTTCTTTCTTTCGAGTTTGCCTTAATGCTTTTTTTTTTTTTCACTTCTTTTCCAAGGTCATTTTCATTCTTGGTGGGGTTCTATCTTTTTCATCATTAGTTTTTACTAATTTGTTCTGTAATTGGGCTGTGCTAGGGATTCAGAAATCGGATTGTAAACAAATAATATCTATAATAATTATAGATGTAACTTATATATAATATATATATGTTATATATAATAAAGTTCTTAAAACATTTGGTGTCTGGTCCTTCCTTTTTTTTTTTTTTAATGACAAAAAGAACACATTTGGGCTTGGATTCTCTTTCCCACAGCTGTTAAAAATTTCAGAACCCCCATCTATTTATTTTACAATGCAGAGCACATGGACCTCACATCAGCAGATTCCAATGAGAAAATGTGAAAGGACCACAAATTTCATGGCTCTTTCCAAGCACCCGGAAACGGCACCCACAGTAAGACCTTTTGCACAATTTATTAGAAGCCAAAATAATAAGATTTGTTTCTTCAAAATATGGCAAATGTTGGGGCCACGGAGGCTGGGTGATAATACCCGGGAGTTCATTACACTCTTGACTTGTGGGGTGTTTGGAAATTTTAATAATAAAAATGTAAAAAATATATATATACAGAAAAGATTTGTTCTGCTCATCTTTACACACAAAAAAAGAGAGTCCAGTTTATTTTTGGCCTTAGGGAGATCTGCGTGACAGTCACGAACAATGCCATGGCCGGAAGGGGCGCGACAGTCATCGCCGGAAAGTGGCATTTTCAAAACGGAAGGGTCTGTCCAGCTCCTCCGCCCACTGCTGGAGCCTGCCTGTGTGGTTCCCTCGCCTGTGGCACCGAACTGTCCGAAAGTGCATGAACCACACGACGCCTTCAGAGCTGTGAGCCTCAGGTGAGAACCTGCCCTTTCAAAATGTCTTTTTCCTTCCACACTTCCCCAAGTACAATTTAGCGGAAGTAGAACACGTTCTTCCCAGGGCTTACTTTCATCCTGCTGCATGAGAATAAATGGGAAAAAAAACAGAAACAAAAAAAAAAACAAGCAGCGAGGACCGTAACGGCAAAATTCCTTAGCAAGGCACCTCGGTCTTTGGAGCAAATTCTTCTTCTAATTAATCTTGACGTGAAGTTAAAGAAAAGAAATTAAAACTGGATCGTCTGTGGTAATGATCCATACCACCACCTCAGCGGTTAGTCTGGCGTTTCTACTTTCTATTCCAACGGTATTTTTTTTTTTTTTTTGAGGTACTAGCACTGTTACAGATGGGACTATTCCCAAATTCAAATCTGAGCGAGAGGAAAGCCTACGTGAAGGAGGAGGAACGAACAGCATTGGTTTACACGTGAGCTGCAGGAGAGAATGACTCTTCTCTTCTATAGAAAACCTCCGCTCTGCTAACAGTGAATCACTCAGTGACATACACCTTTCCGGTCCCGCATCCCTTCTTTGCGTACAGCAAGGTTGGTGTGAGTACAAGTTCCAATTCTCTTTTATCAGGTCTGCCTCTTTCATCAACTGAAGCACATTCCTGTGAAAAAGAAAA
Source organism: Puma concolor (assembly GCF_028749965.1). Classification (NCBI taxonomy): domain Eukaryota; kingdom Metazoa; phylum Chordata; class Mammalia; order Carnivora; family Felidae; genus Puma; species Puma concolor. Next base: position 14,385,219 of record NC_141672.1, on the reverse strand, counting down.
CCCTGGAGTATCCCGGGAATGTGATTCTCCTCAGTCCTGGCGCGGTGCGTTGAGGCCGGAGGGGTTCTGGGGTTTGGGGCTTTGGGCGGCCTTGTTTTTGGGTCGCTGATGAACTGCCACTATTCTCTCTCAGTGTTTTGAAATGAAGGAGGTCACTGCCTGAGCGCGCGGGGCCCCAGCCCTACTCACCCAGTGAAGGGAGCCCACGCACAGCTTCGCGGCGAGGAGTGGGATGGTGGCGTCGTCGGGCTTCAGACGGATACACTCTTTCAGCACCTTCACGGCACGAGCAGACTTGGCAAAAGGAAATTCTTTCTGTAAAACTCAAACTTTTTTGACAGGACCAAATACAGGAGCCTTCCCTGAGGGGTTTCGGTAAGGGTGGCCTCTTCACGAGGCTTCTCAACTTTGAACCCAAGCGAGCAGGGGCCTGAGGATGGTGACAACCAGAGCTTGGGGCTCTCGAGTGACGGGAGTAAACTGTGGTTAGGACAAGTAGAAATGCTTCCCTGGAATCGCCCTAATTTTCTTCCTTACTTGTGTAGTAGCCGTTGCAAAAATAAGAAAAAAATAAATAAAGGCAGCGAAGGCTTCCGTTATTATGAAAAATAAACGGTACAATTTAAAGGACGCCATACTCAATTTCTGTCTCCACTTGGCCCAAATAGTCTCATATCTCAGACTTAACAAGGCACTAGATGGCAGCTTCGCTAAATGGCCCGAATTAACGAGAATGGCGGCTACTACCTTTATTGTGTGTGTACCTGTGCAGGGGGTGGGGGGGTGCTATTCTACGCATCTTAGGGGTTTTACCTCATTTACCCGGTAACGGTTCTGTGAGGGAGGCGCCGTTAGGTCTCCACTTTGCCGAGGAGGAAATAGAGATACTAAGTGACCTGCCCTCAGTGATAGCTGTGAGGGCAGCTCCAGGCCTCGACTCCAGCAGCAAGGCTCCACAGCCCAAGCTTTCAACCAGGATCCTACGCTGCCTGATATAATGCATCGCTAAAGACAACGGAATGATTTCCCCCTCCAGGAATATGTTTATACTTCCAAATGAGTGAAAGGGTCGCTGGGAGAACCAGCCTTAGCTTAAGTCCCGCCTTCACACGACAAAGTTACAGTGGCCAAAAAAGGGCAAATATTTCAGAATTTCTCTTCTCAGTGGCATGTCCGTGTTTGGCTCCCAAATCATGACATGTGATGACTTAGTTATAAATGACCACAGGAGAGTTTCAGATAGTTGGTGTAGACATCTACAAGGTGAGGTATCACCCCCTGGAATTCCAAGACATGAAGCACTGAGATAGAGGATTACGCATCAAAGGGCAACTCACTTTTCCGGCGGCCATGAGGGACAGAGCAAACTGGTACCACAGCTGGAACTCCTCAAAGGCAAACTTCATGGCTCTTTCCAAGCACTGGTTGGAAAGAAGAATAAATGCAGACATCTGAGAACTGCCAGTGTCACAACGGGATATGTGTGAGTTTGTGTCTACACATATTAAGGTAAGTCCTACAAAATCTGCTTCCCTCGAATGCGTCAGACTTAATCCTCCACCAGACCCCTCCTGAGGAGCTCCCACAGGGTATGAGTCACTGTGCCAGAAGCCAGGACCATCCACAGTTGACTAAGTAGTTTTTCATCCAGTACAAAGAAAAAGGCACGTACATAAACAACTCAAACACAAGGCCCACACTGATATGTGCCCCAACAATGGGCAAGTAATCACAGAATTGAGAAAGGGCATCCTGGAAAAATGCTACTTGAGCTGGGCCTTGATTAATGAGGAAGAAAAAAAATGCAGCTCTGATCTGGAAGAGGGGGGTATAAGCAGAGATGTGGAGGTGAGAGGGAATGCTTTGACTCGATGATAGCAAATGGTCCAGTAATAAAGGCAGCCCAGGGCACACAGGCAGGAATGGGCGGAATGAGGCTGCGAGGCTGGCATAGGCTGGGCCCATGTCACTGAGAGTCTGACATGGCAGCTCCTTTTCAAAGATGTTCCATCTCCCTCCTCCACCCCAGGCTTGGTGGTGCTCCTCAAGTTCATAACTGTATGTTAATATCACTGTCTTCACCTTTCCTGCCCCCGCCCAGCCACATTCCACTGTGAAAAACCATCAAGGGCAGAAATCCTGACTTTGTCACCTCAGGACCCACCTAGGTGGGTAATCTACACTAGGCTTCACTATGCACAGAGTGATATGATCACATCAGAGCTTTAGAAGGATCATTTGGGGGGTGGGGAGAGGGATGTGTGACCAGCATGAAGACAGACCAGGAATAAGGTGGATAGAATGGTCTAGAGACTTCAGCAAAGACAGGGCAGCCAAGGAGGGGGGAGGGATGACTGGCGAAGTGTAGAGGCTGAAGGAGGCCTCCAAAGTCTCTGGCTTGTATACTTGGGAGCAAACCCATGACAGAGAAGACCCTTGTGTAAACACACACATATGCGTGTGTGTGTGTGTGTGTGTGTGTGTGTGTGTGTGTGTGTTTATGAGAGAGAGAAAGAAAATTTTTAGAATAAAGAGAGAATTTGGGGAAGAAATGTGTTTTATTAATGAGCTTGGTAAGGAACATGGTGAGTCTGAGGTGTCATGTGGTTACTGATGATAATTAGAGACAATCTGGGGCCTCAAGAGAAAAATCTAAAAAAAGACATACGTTTGAGCTGAAAGAAATTAAAGACATAAATAAATGGAAACACATCCCATGTTTATGGATTAATATTATTAAGATGTCAGAACTATCCAAAGTGATCTGAGGATTTGACACAATCCCTATAAAAATCCCAATGGCATTTTTTTTTTTTGGCAGAAATAAAAAAAACCTATCCTAAAATTCATGGAATCTCTAGGGACTCAGAATAGCCAAAACAATCATAAAAAAGAACTGAGTTGGAGGACTCACACGTCCTCATTCCAAAGCTTATTACAAAGCTACAGCACTCAAAACAGTATGGTACTGGCATAAAGACAGACCCCAAAGAATTAAAAGCAGGGACCCAAACAGGTATCTGCACACCGATGTTCATAGCCGCATTATTCACAATAGCTAAAGCATGGAAGGGACCCAAGTGTCCATCAATGGATGAACAGATAAACAAAATGTATGAGATATAAGCATACAATGGAATATTATCCAGCCTCAGATTAAAAAGGAAGGAAATTCTGTTGCATGTGAAATAAGCCAGTTACAAAAACATAAATACCATATGATTCCACTTGTATGAGGTACTCAGAAGAGTCAAGATCACAAAGACAGAGAGCAGGATGGTGGGTGCCAGGGGCTCGGGGAGGGGGATGAGGGAGGTAGCATTTCATGGGGACAGTTCCAGTTTTACAAGATGAAGAGATTTCCGGAGATAGATGGTGCTGATGGCTGTACAACATTGTGAATGTATTTAATGCCACTGCACTGCACGACTTTAAAATGGTTAAGAAGGTAAGACATGTATTTTACCACAGTAAAAATAACTGGGGGAAAAGTACATTTGAGAAAACAGTTGAAGCCATCAGAAGAGGTTTTGAAGAACATCAAAGGAGTGCTCGGAGAGAGGGCAGCTCGGGCAGGACCGTGGGAAGCATCTCTACTTTGGGGCCAGGAAAGGAGACACAGACAAGTCTCAGGACGGGGACGAGGAGACGGTCAGAGTGTGGGAGGCCCAGGGGCCCCGGACCTGGCAGCAGGTGGCCGAGCTCCGGGAGCACGGTTCTGGGATGCGGTGCAGGAGGATGCCGGGCTGCGGGGGCCTAATGAGCAGAGAAATGAAGGAGGGGAGTCTGCAAATGGAAGAACAGTGACTTATCTATGCACCTATCTTTCCATGGAGACAACTTGAGACGAACAAGCAGAAGAAAGTCAGAGAAGAAACCGAGGAGATAAATTAGGTCCCCCAGGACCAGAGAGAGCCAGGTCCCTGGAATAGACGGGCCCCTGGTGGAAGGCATTCTCTTAAGGACACAGGCTCTTTAAGATAAAGAGGAGAGACCCTTACCAGCAGCTGTCCTTCCCAGCCACTGTTTCCTCTGTAAAGATGGGCTAAGGTGGGTGTAGGAGCAGGGAAACAGCATAGGGCCGGGAGTTTTTTAAAAAAGAAAAGCTTTAAACATCAACTTCACCCTGAGACAGACAGACACCAACCAGTGTCACCTGCAGCACCTGCTGCCAATTCTCTCTAGTGATGCTCTGTGGCCAGCCTGGGGCAGAGGAGAGCAACTACGGAAGTCTCAGGACTAACAGGCAGACGTTCAGGGATGGGTAGGGGGCTAGGGGCTGAGGGAAGAACAAAGGAGCCACAGAGAGGGTGACGAACGAATGGCAGGAAATAATAAAGGCGAAGTGAGGAGGTGGGAGAGGAGAGAAAAGAATTCCAGAATTTTAGGTAGTATTTACTGAGAAGGTCACAGCAAATATTATGCTAGCTGGTTCACTGTGAAAACCTACCCCAATAAAAATATATTAAAAGGTAAAGCGATAAGCAGTTAAGAAGCACCTACTGCACACCCGGTGATGGGATAGGATGGGGATCTGCAGATACCAAGTAAGATGAATATTTGGTTCCTCATTTCGATCGCACTGGCAAACTGCTTAGCCAAAATCTGGGGGGTTGGACATGTGACTTCATTCTGGATCATGTGATGTCGGCAGAGGCTGCTGGGTGAGGCCTCCGGCATGGCTCTCTAAGAGATGGGCTTTCTGGGCTACTGCACGCTCTGCCCTCAGCCCTGGCTCTCCCTCCCACCTGGGACGCAGCCAGGAATGCCGAAGCATGAGGACAAGAGCCACTCTCTAGAATGGCTGAGCAGAAAGAGAAAGCACTGGGCCCCTGAGGCTGTGACATGCTGTGGCTGTGACTGCAGCCTCTTTCCAGACGTGTTGCTGTTGTTGTGGGGGGAGAAATTGACTCATATTTGGCTAAGTCACTGTGAGCTGGTTTTGTTGATTACATCTGGCTGCACCTCTCACTAACACAGACACTAAATGGCAGAGCTGGGATCCGAACCTGACCCCAGAGCCCCCTTAGCGGCTCTGCTATACTGATAAGAACAGGAAACCCTTAAGAAGGGCCCTTAAAAAGCCCTCACTGTGCCTTTAAGAAGCACTGTGGGAACAAAAACTAAAGCAGCCTGCTGAAAACATCAAGTAGGCAAGATGCGTGAAGGGAGACCTCATCCAGGTGTGGGGTGGTAGGAGCTGGGAAGAGGTGGGGGAGGACGGCTCTTATGGAGAGAACACCAAGCAGTGAAAAGCCAACAGTGCTTGGAAACTGAGTTGGGGGATGAGGGACGGCGGAGGAGGAGGAAACGGAAAACATGATCACACTGCAGGAATTAGGCAAAGGAGCCGGCACGTGGAGAAGGTCGCAGATGACAATCAAAAATGAGGTTTGTCCTAACAGCTCTACGGAACCAGTTCACTGCAATATGACCACTAAGTACTTAAATATGTACACAGAAACATTTAAATGTTTGAACGCTTTTCTTCCTCCTTTTGCTAAGAGGAATGATAAATATCAACTGTTTTCCCAATAAACAAAAGGAGCTCAGCAGCTGAAACAGCCTGTTCTGAATCAAAAAGCTAGATGCTATAAATAAGTGTGCATCCTTATTTTCTTTTGTGCCAAAGGCTAGCATACTCATTATACTCAGTGAAAAACACTTACTGGAGGCCTAATTGGTACAGAGCTCCATTCCATGTGCAACCAGCCATGGCACCAGGAAAATACCAGCCCTCCTAAAAAGTAGACCTGGAGAATCTTGGGGCTATGAGAGAACCTGAGAAACGTCCAGTTGAAGTCTCCAAAGGAGAGATCTCTGTCGTTTTGGCTTCCCATCACCTCAAAACACGTCTGATTTTTTTGTTACAAGAGTTGGGGATACCCGACATTGGAGGAAAGCAGCCTCTCTGTCTCCCTGTAGTAAGGCCTAAGGATGAATGAAGGACAGAAGCGATAGGAGTGGGTCACGTGGCCCAAACTCAGCCAATCAGATGCTCCTGCTGGAGCTTTGCATCTGGAGCAGGGAGGGGAGGGCCTGGGGGCCACAGTAGAAGAAGGGTTGGTGGAGGCCCTGGAAGGAAGGAACGGTGTCCTCCCAAATACCTCCCTTGCCTTCTTAATTTCTGCTCAGACCCATTCTTCAGCCTTCTGTGGATCCTGTGAGCAGCACACAGGGACGACTGCCTTTTCTGCTGGAGTGAACTAGTGAGCTTCTGCTACCTACAATCAAAGCCCTAAAGGTACAACCAATCAAATGCTTCAGGCTCTTACAAGCAAGCCCTGCCTCCTAGCCCCCAACAAGTAGTTGTACTAGTTCTGCCGGGGACCTTCCAGAATAGGGAATTCACAACCTGAACAGTAGCTGGAAGTAAAGCCAGGCACCACCACAGATGGAGCGTGTGGATTCGGGCAAGCCAATTAACCTCTCTCTATCCAGATTCCTCATGGTAAAATGGGAAATATAATAGTAATTAATGTAGAGAGTTATCAGGAAGATTAAATTAGTTAATACACGTAAGCAATAAGAACAGTAGCTCAGATACTGGCTAGTAAGTGCTAAATAAAAGTTAGCTATTAGTTCTTGATAAAAATTTAACATTCTTTTTAAAAAAATTTTTTTTTAATGTTTATTTATTTTTGGGAGAGAGAGAGAGAGCACGAGTGAGGAGGGACAGAGAGGGAGACACAGAATCTGAAGCAGGCTCCAAGCTCTGAGCTGTCAGCACAGAGCCCGACGCAGGGCTCGAACTCACAAACCATGAGATCATGACCTGAGCTGAAGTCTGAGGCTTAACTGACTGAGCCACCCAGGCGCCTCTAAAAATTTAACATTCTTCTATTAAGAAGCAAAACTGTATAATTCCCATCACTTTATCTAAACTTAATGAAAATCTGAATATTAAAGTTCAAACTTATAATATATCAGAAATAATTACTTTACAAAATGCTTTCTCATCTTAGAAAAGGATTCAGTCTGAGATCCTTGAAAATAGCACACTTTATAGAATCAGACTAGAATATATGTTAATTATCTATTTCCTTAACAAGTGGTACGGACTGAATGTTTGTGTCCCAAATTCATATGTTGAAACCTAACCCCCAATATGATGGTGTCAGGAGGTGAGGCCTCTGGGAGCTGATTAGGTCATGAAGGTGGAACCCTCAGGAATGGGAATAATACTCTCATAAGAAAGAAGAGATCTCTTGCCCCCTCCACCGTGTGAGGACACAGCAAGAAGCCCGCAGTCTGCAACCCAGAAGTGTCGGCCCTCGCCAGACATCAAATCTGTTAGAGCTACGACCTTGGACTTCTAGCCTCCAGAACTGTAAAAAATAACTGCTTACTGTTTATAAGCCACCCAGTCTGTGGAATTTTGTTACAGCAGCCTGAATAGACTACAACGAGGAGCCTTACTATAGGATACTGACTCTGTATCCGGGAGCTAGTCTCATTGCTTTACAAGAACTGCCTCATGGCTCGTCCTCACAACCCTCCAAGGACAAGCCGGCACTATGACGGTCCTCCCTGGAGCACAGACATGCCAGGTCGCAGTGAGCTGGTGGAAGAGGCAGGACCTGAATCCGGAAGGTCTGGTTCCAGAGTCAGAGCCCTTAACCACAACACTCCCCTGCCTCTGCGACTTTAATTACAGACAGGCCAGCCACACTTATCAGTCCCACTCTTGCCGCATAAAGCAAAGGATAGCTAAAATAAAAGGCCCCCCAAAATGCCACATGCTCACCTGAACTGTTCTGGAGATTCAGCAATATTTTTTACTGCTAATGGGGCCCTCGCTCCCGTGGCCTCTTTGGGATCCCCGAGGCTTCAAAGCACGGAGGCCTTTCCGGCTTGTGGAATTTTCAAGAAACCTCCCAGACGCCGTGATATCCACCAGCACCACAGTCAAGCAAAGGTGCTCAGTTCGTGTCCTTCAGGCATGTCCCCTCCACTGTGGCATCCTTCATGGGCCCCTCCCGCTTTGGACCTCCCTCCCATAATGAAACCGGTTTCCTAAAGTTAGTCCAGGTGTGTCACAGAATTAGGAAATACAAGCCAACAACGACAAAGTAGCCCTTCGCCCCCAATTCTGACGGGTTTGAGCTCTGGCATCACAGCTGAGGGCTCTTGTCCTCTCGAGGCTCTTGGCATCTTATATACGGTGATGGCACGCTGTCTCTGAGAAAGTGCCTAGACAGCTCCAGATGCTTGTGAAAGCTTGAGGCCAAGCATACCTCTTGGGTATATAGCATGTCCTCCCCGTGGTCCCCTAAACACGGGGATTATATAGCCCCGAAGCAGCTCAAGTCAACATACCTCGACAACGAACGGAAGCCCTCTCCCAAAGGATGCATCTGAATAAAAAGGCACTTGAGTCATCTCTGGAGGAATTTGCTATCCACAGCTTCCGCTCCTTAGGTGAGGTGTTTGCTCACCCCGGTTCTACCTGACTACCCTTTTTAAACACCCCCTAATCATATCTGCATAGGGCGAAGTAAACATTTCCCAGTTTTAATGGACCGAGGGAGATGGCAATCCATACGTGCTGTAAAATAAAGTCAGACAAAATAAGAACATTCATATTTCAATAACGGTTCCAGTCTAAGACGTGGGTGTTTGTGTGCCAGGGGCACGTGAGAGGCCGCTTCAATCCCCAGGCCCGGCGGGGGCCGGCGGCCGGAAGGGGAGAGGAGCCCGTGAGGCCAAGAGAGAGAGAGCAGTCACGTGCTGAAGGCCAGCCCTGGGGCCAGCTGCCCAGGCTTCATCCAAACTCCCTACTCACCAGCCGTGGGTTGTCATGGGGTTAAGTGGAGAAATACTTGAAAGAGTGTCCGCCACAGAGCCAACGCTATAAACGCGTTGCTGTTGATGGTGCTTTGATGAAATGAGGAAAAGCAGCAGACGCTGAGGGGCTTGGGTCTGATCTGAAGGGGGCACGAAGGGGAGGCCGAGGGCCCTGTAGATGGCGTGGGGGTGCCAATAGACGGCGAAGGAAGAGGGGAAGGGGAGAGATGCCAGCCAGATGCCAGCCCTTTCCCACGTGTGGTGTTGGGTCGAGAGGTGGCAGCGTGGCCGGGGCAGATGATGCCTGGGCCACACACCCCAGGCGGCAGGTGACATCTCCAGATCGCCTCCCTTGCAAGAAAAGAAGGGGGATTTGGGAGTAGCATTACGTCTACCAGGAAAGGCAGGTCCATTCGCTGTAATCACACCTCTGCCAGCTCGCTACACCCCAGGTCATGTTCATTTAATACCGCGACTATTTTGTAGAGCAATAATTAGACTCTAAACGGCATCCTAATCATTTGAGCGGTAGTCAAAATGCCACTTGCGAAAATGTCGCTTCCCTCTGGGAGCAAGGGCTCGCCCTTTCCAGTCTATTTTGGCTCTACATAAACCAGCCAGCCCTGAGGGGGCTCCAGGAATGAGAAGCTCTTCTGGCCCAGGCAAGGGATGTAGCGATCACCTTCCTAGTACCCAAAGCCCAACTACATGAACTGGGTGCGTGGCAGTGACAGCAGGACAATGCCACGAGCAAGGAAAAGCCAAAGCCTATTTTTGGAATTCAAGAGTGAGATCCAGCAGCCAAAACCCATGGGGGAGGGGACAGGAATAAAATAATCAGATACCCCTCAGCTTTACCCTGGAGCTTACGTCTCAAATCCATCAGTATTAAAATAGAACAAATAACACACCGAGCTGTCTTCATTATTCACTGTCGTGAACAGGTTGCCCATATCCTAACTAAAAGTTCTTGTAATACAGATCCTCCAGTGGTTTAGGAGAATTTTCTTTTCTACATCATATATACTTAATGAGTTCGTTGATAAATGTAATCCTTTGCAGCTGTGTAAAATTGTAGTTTTTTGTTTTAACTTTAACGTGGCGTATGGATAATATTTCACCTCTTTACTTTTAACAATGAGAAACTGTCTAAGCAATTTACACATTTTGGACCAATATCTTAGACCCACAGAACGACATCATCAGAGAGCATGTTGGGACCCTGGAGACTGCCCAGCCCTATTCTTACTTTACAGATGTGGCAACTAAGACCCAGAGAGAAAACAGGGCCTGCCCAGGGTCACATAGGGGCAGATCTGAAATTAGAGCTTTGACACTCAGTTCCGAGCCCCTATTTCTATATTAACTAAAAATAAGAGTACAAATTACAGATCTACTTGAGAGATCTACTCTACGAGAGTCTGAGTCCAGGAGAAGCTTCTAAAAGTCATGCTTCTGGGACTCTCAGCTACCAATAAAAGTTCCCCCACCCAGGTTGTGAGGAAATAGATGAGGTCCGTCAAGTCTCACTCAAGTTTTCCCCTCAGAAATGAGAAATAAAACAGAGTGAACCCCACATCTGTGCCCCCATCCCATTTATCTTTTTGCTTTCAAACACCAGTACTGCTCCAAGCTGAGGAGTCTCAAACCTTTATTGTTCAGACAAGTGCTTAAACCAAAGGGTACCACTGCTTCTGGCCATGGCGGGAGGAATAGAGAGCAGGCTGGTTTCCAAAGGTTACCGACTTTATTGTAGACTTTGAACGCTGGACACCATCCTCTGGCACGCTCTCTGCTCAACTCTATGAAGTGACTTGATCAAGTTTGCCTTGCGAGTAAAGGGTCTCCAGGGTCCTAATCAAAAACGATTCCATCTGCCGCTGCACTCATGTAGCTGTTATTCTTGCAAAATGAATCACTAAATTCAAGAAACGGGCATCCTGTTCATCTACCTCCTCCTCAACTCCTTCTAACCTTGGGTCTTCATCTGTTTTCAGTCCACCTGCCCTGGATGGGGGTGCCGGGTGTTTGCCCTTCGACCACGGCTGCCGCTTCACCCATGCAAGGGCTGGGGGAGGGAAGTGAGGAGTCAAGGTAACAGCACACCAGGGGAGTGTCACACACGAAACAGATGCTCAGCGAATGCTTGAAGGAAGGAATAAACCTGGGTCAAGTGGCGACCCACTCTTCCAGATATGCTTTCAGGAGGCCACCCAAACAAGGAAGCACTTGGTAAGAGTACGGTAAAGTGCCAAGAACCTGGAGCTGGCGTCACGTTAGGAAGGGCTACCGTAGTATGGCCTGTGAGCCAAACCACACCTGCTGCCTGTTGGCATAGAGTCCAAAAGCTAGGAGTCCTTTATAGACGAACATTTGCCATCAATTTGATGAGCAGAAATACCAACTTTGAACCCAAATTACGTGAAATGTCATCCTCCAAAATAATCCCGTTCTTCTCATTAGTGGACCTGTATCACAGGAAGTTGTATTCATTGTTACAGTTGGAATGTAATCAATAAATATTCTGTGGAAATTTGTTTCCTTTCTCGTCATACCTACATAATATCCTTGATTTTGCCTCTTGGTCCTCAAAGCCTAAAATATTTAGTGTCTGGCTCTTTATAGAAACGTTTGCCAATCCCCAAACTAAAGGCACGGGGCATTTTAGGCTGGAGGAAAGAAGACGGCATAACAGCTGCCTGTCACTGAGGCAGAACCGAACTTGCTCTATTGTTCCAAAGAGACAGAACAGATGGAAGTTATAGGAGACAAACTTCAGATCCATCCTTTCTACTAACCAGAGAGAAATGGAATGGTACATATCACATACCAAGAGCTGTGCTATTTTATACCTATTGTCTCACCAAGTTTTATGACGGTCTTTGAGGTGGGAGTCCAGAATGGCTAACTCTTTCCAAAATCACAAGCTAGGAAAGTGTAGTGCCAGGATTTGAACTCAGATATGCTTGGACTCCAAGGCTGAGTTTTCCCACTGTACAATGAAAGACCCTACCAAAGCTCAAGCATTATCTGCCAGGGTAATTACAGAGGGGATTTTACTTGAGAAAGCACATGATCACCACCACCAATAAGAACAGCAACACACACTTTGCATATACTATCCCATCAATCCTTACAATAACCCTCAGAGGTAGGTCCTATCATTACCTGTATTTTCCACGTAAGGGGACTGGTGTAGAGAGGTAAAGGAATCTGCCTACGTTCATAATCAGCATATAAAGTAGCAGAATTGAGATTCAAACTAAGATCTGATATCAAAACATGAGATATTGTCAGGAGGGCAACACTTTCCAGATGACCTACAGAGTCAACACAATCTCTATGAAAACTCTAACAGGTCTTTTTTGCAGAAATGGAAAAGCCAATCTTCAAATTCATGTGGACTTGCACGGGGCCCTGAATAGGCAAAACGATCTTGAAAAAGAGCAAAGCTGGAGGACTCAAACTTCTTGATTTCCAAGCTTGCAAAGCTACAGTAATCAAACCAGTGTGGTACGGATATAAGAATAAACATATAGACCAATGGAACAGAACTGAGATCCCAGAAAGAAACCCACACATCTATGGCCAGCTGGTTTTCCACCAGGGTGCCCAGTCCATTCAATGGGGGAAAGAACAGTCTCTCAACAAATGTTTTTAGGACAACTGGGTTTCCACATGCAAAGAATGAAGTTGGATCCCTACCTGTATACAAAAGTTAACTCAAAATGGATCAACATTCTAAAAGTAAGAGCAAAGACCATAAAATCCTTACAGGAAACATAGGAGTAAATCATGACCTTGGATTTGACAATGGATTCTTAGCTATGACACCCAATGCATGAACAGCAAAAGAAAAAAATAGACACAGTAGACGTCATCAGCATGAAAAGCTTTTGTGCATCAAAGGACATTATCAAGAAAATGGAGAGGCAGCCTACAGAATGGGAGAAAATATTTGCAAATCATTATCTGTTAAGGGTTTATTATGCACAATAAAGAAAGAATTCCCACAACTCTACAACAAAAAGACAAAAACCCAAGTTTAAAATGGGCAAAGGTCAGGGGCACCTGGGTGGCTCAGTCGGTTAGGTGTCTGACTTCGGCTCAGGTCATGATCTCATGCCTCGTGAGTTCAAGCCCTGTGCTGACAGCTCAGAGCCTGGAGCCTGCTTCGGATTCTGTCTCCCTCTCTCCCTGCCCCTCCCCCGCTCACACTGTGTCTCTTTCTCTCTGTCTCAAAAATAAATAAAAACATTAAAAAAAATTTTTTTAAATGGACAAAGGTCTTGAATAGATATTTCTCCAGACAAGACACACAAATGGCCCAAAAACACATGAAAAGATATTCAACAGCATTAGTCATTTGGAAAATGCAAATCAAACCCACAATGAAATACCATTTCACAACTACTAAGATGGCTACGAGAAAACAAAACAAAGCAAAAATAACAAGTGTTGGTGAGAATGTGGAGAACTTGGAACTCTTGTGCCTTGCCACTGGGAATGTCAAACGGTGCAGCTGCTGTGGCAAATAGTTTGGTAGTTCTTCAAAAAGTTAAACAATTACCGTATGAGCCAGCAATTCCACTCTTGTATATATGACTTTACAGAACTGAAACCAGGAACTCCAATATGTGTTTGCCAGTGTTCCCTGCAGCATTATTCACAGCAGTCAAAAGGTGGAAACACTGAACACGTCCACCGATAGATGAATGGATAAATAAAATGTGGCGTATACATACAAAGGAATATTCTCCAGACAAAAAAAGGAATGAAGTCTGATACGTGCGATCAGACGTGTTACACAACAGAGTGGAATCTTGAAAACATTAGGCGAGGTAAAATAAGCCAGACATAAAAAACAAGGACAGCATGGTTCCCTTTACATGATGCAAACTCATAGAGACAGAAAGTAGATCGGAGGTTAGCAGGTTATGCGGGGTGGGGAGGAGGAAATAGGGAGTTACTGTTCAATGGGTAAAGACTTTCTGTTTGGAGTGATGGACGATTTGGAAATAGTCATGAAGGCTGTACAATATCGTGAATGCAATTAACTCACTGAATTGTATACCTTAAAAAGGTTAAAATGGCACATTAAAATTTATTGAGGGCCATAAAAACAGAGCAATGATACTTAATTCAAAAACGTTTCCATAATGGTGGACATGGAGGTGCCAGGGGCCATGTCAGGAGGTGAGATTCTTTGGGGCAGGCCTGTCACACAAACGTGACATAGCCGATCCCTGCTGGGTGACCCCCAGAGCTGGACCAGAGTGGGGATCTGTAGGTGCTCTGGCCCATGCTGGGCCCAGCTCTTCCTCTGTTACCTATTTCCCAGCTAAATGACCTTCACTCTTTGGACTCACCTGGGAAGATACACTCACTGCATATCCAGGGAAAGTTTATCTTCAAAATCAAAGAAAAGAGAGCAGGACGAGAATGTCCATTGGCTTTGAGTTTATTCAGCAAGTTTCTACTGAACACCTACCATGCACTAAACATTCTGCCTTGATCTCTCAGAAGGCCACGCCTCTAGTGGTCAGGCCACACTGATGCCTCCTAGCGAGCTGGGCACCTAGGTCAAGGCTGGGCTTCTGTAGCCCAAGTGGGGCCGCACGAAACACCAAACTCTAATATAAACTGACAAATGGTAGGCCTGTTCCGCAGACTTAGACATTCAAGTGTCTTTCACATGCTCCCTGATTAAATGAGTGTTTGGGTTAGGAATGTGTAAATGTCCCTTTGGTACAAGCACTAGCCAGACAGTTCTACCCACAGAACTATAATGTTGTTGAGATTTACCAGAAACGAATTGGGAGTTCAAAAGGAAAGACAAAAATACCACTTCTGTCTTTAAAGCTGCCGTCTCTATGTAGAGGGGACACGTACACCCTTCCCAAAAGGACCCCCTAACATTCTGTCAAGAGGGAGCCATTAATAGTCAAATTCAAGAAACAAACCTACTTCGCAGTTTGGGTTCATTCTGAAAAAAACAGAGGAAGCGGGGCTTGTTGCTTTACTTTTAATAGCACGGGTTGTCATGCCAACTAGTGCTCCTGTTTAAATTGAAGGGGAAGAAAGAAGTGTTCCTTCCTACACAAACCTTTCAGCGGGGCTCACAATTAGTCTTCTAAAAACACGAAAACTCATGGCGCCGGAGATACGGTAAACACCATGCTTATATTTAAGCCTGTCACAACGAGGATGTGGGAAACCTCTGGTTTGTACTGCCTTTACACAACGCTCCTGCCCAGTGATCTGGCTGTGCGCTGCCCTGAAAGAGAGCAAGGCATTCCGTGGGCACACACACAGAGGTGGCCGATCTCGAGACGGGAGGGCAGCCTTCCATCTTGAAGGAACACAACTGAAGAGAGAGACAGAGACAAACACAGTTTTCTGGTCAAGGTGGCTCTGCTCCCCGCGAAGGCACCGTTCCTAAAAGGCTGGGTCTGCACAGTGCTGCACAACACCCAAAGGTGCCAGTGATGCGGGGAGGGAAGGGGAAGGCGCACCAGGTGCTGTGGCAGAGGGACCCCCTCGGTGCAGGGGTGCCGAGGGGCCCGGGTCAGCGGCAGAAGGACGGTTGTTGGCTTCTGCTCATGCAAGGTCCCAGCTGGCATAAAGGAAAGTCTGCACAGTGTTGCTACGGCAAGCAGGACCTGCTCACAGACCAGCCGCGGCGGGGCACGGCCGGATCCCATCAGCGAAGGGCACAAGCAGTCTGTCCCAAGATGTCGGGGGTTCCCAACCCAGCCCCGTGCCCGTCTGGTGTCCTCTCCTCCCGCTCCTCCGTGAGAGCGAGCCCTTGTCTCCCATGTCCTCAGGCCTCACGCCCTCACACCCTCACAGTCCTGAGGATGAAGGTGTCTCTCTGCTCTGAGACTTTAATTCCTAGCAGTCCTTGAAGAGCCAATTCAGGAACCAGCGTTCCTCCTCTCGCACTGGCCCCCCACCTACAAACACTGCGGCAGCCTACCCGGTCTGTCCACCTGTGGTGAGCATGCCCTGGGCTAACCAGTCTTCTCTAATCAGTGTCCTTTTGTGTATTTCTATTTAATTTCCCTAATTAGTTTCTGGAAGTTTCTGGAAGCCAAAAGGCCTTTCTCTGTACACTTTGTTGCTTCCCCTGTGCCTGGAAACCCCTGAGCATACGGCGGTGGGGACAGCACAGAAGCACACAGCGGCCGCGTAATAAGCTCCAGTGCTGGGTTCTGTTCTGAGTACCTTATGTGGTTTGGCAAATAAGCCTCACAATAGAGGCTGAGAGAGGTGTGATTATTAGCCCCATTTTGCAGAAGGAAAAACCGAGGCATATGAGGTCAATGACTTGCCAGGATCACACAACTGGTAACTGGCAGACCCAGGACCCAAACCCAAGCTCTCTGACACGAGGGCCTGGGCCTGGGCCACACTTGGTTGCTGCCCTGGGTTTGGGGGTTGAGAAGACAAAGACGGGGTGGGGAGCCAATGGAGGGGAGAAAAATGAGTGGGAATACCTATAGCAAACACATACGATACTATCCCATTCCTTGAAACTTACGTAAATGTACATGCATTTATTCACAAAGAGATACATGAAAAAGTGGTCTCTATGATGTCAATGGGTAGTCAGCTGTCTCAGGAGGGCGGGCCTTTAAGTGCCTTTTATTTCCTTTTCCATATTTGTCTGTTCAGTTTGATTTTCAAGGAGTCTGCAAGGTGCTGCAGACTGCAAAAATGATCACCGGTGAAGTCAATTTCATCATGGGAGGAAAAGGGAAACGAAACAAAAGGAAAAGAAAGGAAAAAGAGGGAGGGGTGGGACAAGCCATCACGTGTTTCTGATCGGAAGGGTGGCATGCCACACCTGTGACTTAGATCACCTCGGGGACAATGCAGGAGGTGAAGACAGACATACTATTCTACCGCGATGAATGACAGCAACGACAACCCCCAACTCTCATGGGGCCCAAAGAAGTAGTACAGGAAGTTGAAAATCCAGCTGCCCCCACAGCAGCACGGCTCACCACAGTCAAATGGCCATCGACAGATGAACGGATGAACAGGTTGCGGTATAATCTACATGATGGACTGTTATTCGACCATAAAAAGGAACGACATACTGACAGGCTACGGTGTGGGTGACCGTGAAAACATTATGTTGAGTGAGAGAAGCCAGACTCAAAAGGTCACTTACTAGATGATTTTATTAATAGGAAATACCCAAAATAGGTAAATCCATAGAGTCAGGAAGCAGGTTAGTAGTTGGCGGTGACTGGGGACAGGGGGGAGGGGGGAGGGGGGACAGTTGCTTCCTGGGGATGAGGTTTCCTTTTAGGGTGCTGAAAATGTTTT
The DNA here is from genome assembly GCF_028749965.1 of Puma concolor. Lineage (NCBI taxonomy): Eukaryota > Metazoa > Chordata > Mammalia > Carnivora > Felidae > Puma > Puma concolor. Next base: position 14,368,095 of record NC_141672.1, on the reverse strand, counting down.
GGGATTTGATAGAGGTGATGCCTGCACAGCACGGGGAATGCACGGAACGCCACTGAACCGTGCACGTTTAAAATGGTTTAAGTTTATGTTACGTGAATTTATCTCAATTAAAAGACAGTCCAATTAGCTTTTAACCTAAAGCCCCAATAAAATGGAAGGGCAAATGAGAAGAAAAAAAAAGAAAAAAGAAAGAAAGTCCCAGCAAATGAAGGAAGCAGGACACTCCACGGAAGATGTGGCCTGGGGCCAGAGGAGAGAGGGTCCCTGCTCAGCCAAGCGTGGACCTTCCGTAACTGAGCACCGAGGTGCCACCATCTCCAGATACCGGGAGCTTTCACCTTTCTCCTACGACACCTCCTGTTCTAGCTAAAAGATATGAGACAACATGGTCATCAAATATTTGCTGCGGGAAGCTCCAACTGCAAAATCAGGTAGAAACAGCAAGAAAGGTTGAAGCCACGTATTCAAATGCTTTGCAACTGGAAGCGGACCCTGCGGGGAGCCCTCCCCAGCATCAGCCATACCAGATGGCAACTGCCTGCTGCTTGGCTGCCTCCCCCAAGACTGGGAGCCACTCACGGGCAGGGACCATGCCTCGTGCAAGGCTGTGTCCCGGCCTTTATCACAGTCCCTGGCTCAGAACAGGGGAATGCATATACCTGTGTTAAAGAAATGAATGTCCTCCATTTTATATATCTTATCACTTGACTTCTATATATATTTTTTAAGTTTTTATTTTCATTTATTTGAGAGAGAGTGCACAAACACATGCAAGCGGGGGGGAGAAGGGAGGGGGGAGAGAGAGAGAGAGAGAGAGAGAGGGAGAGAGAGAGAATCCCAAGCAGGCTCCACGCTCAGCACGAGACTGGCATAGGGCTCCATCTCATGAACTGTGAGCTCATGACCTGAGCCAAAATCAAAGGTGGGACACTGAACCCACTAAGCCACCCAGGCGCCCCTGATTTATATTTTTAATAGATAAAACACAGCCATGGGATAAAATCCAAAGGCCTCCAAGGAATGTAACGGTGGTAAATTTCCCTTTCTCCTACCCTTGTGCTCCCTCACCTACGAGGCAACCTCTGACGCTGTCCCCATCACTTTAAACGTGACCAGGGCAGTGAAATTCTGAATTGCAAAAGCTCCGGCAACCAGACCGCCCAGTGACTCGGGCGTCAGGTCATCACCACAAGATGGAAGCCACATGTGATACCAAGATGAAAGTCATCGGAGTGCAAACAAGGTCCCAGTATTCCGTGCTGGGAGGAGGCACATGCCAGGCTTGCAGAGGAACGCTGCTAAGGTGACAGCCGTCCCCCTAGAGTCATTCATGGCATGTCGAGAAGTCCATGGGCAGGGGCCAGCCAGCCACCTCCAGTTCCTCACACCTGATTCTGATGCTGGCGCATTTCAAGCTGAGGCAAGGCCACGTGGCCACATGATGGGACGAAAGCAGACACACAAACCGCAATCACGCTCGGACCCAGAGAGATGCTTTAGCGGTTTGTCTAGAGGAAAAACATTCACCTTAAAAGAACTCAACGGAGAGCTGGGTGGCACTGTCCCCACGGACAGGCTCCACGGTGGACACGGCAGATGGGAACTCAGCCGGCCAGGAGGAGAGGGGCCGGGGAAATCAAAGCACCCACGGTGGCAAAGAATCTGGGCAGCGTCCCCAGGGGCATACCGTGTGCGACAGGAACATCTGGACACACTGAGCCCCGGCCTGTGAGGGGCTTTTTTTGAAGACTGAGTAACCATTGCCCTGTATAGTCACCAAACCGAAGCCTAAAAAAAGACCCGGGCCGCGCAGGCTCATCTGTTCTCCAAGGCTCCTGCCTAATGTGGCGAAGCACCGGCGAGAGGGTGAGCCGGGTGCTTATCTGATTTCAGCCAATCTGTTACTGTATTTCATTCCCTGTCCTCGTGCCCAGAGGCTGTTGCAATGTGTATAAATTTAGAAAGAAAAAGATAAATAACATGGAAAAGTCCATTTTAACAAAATGAGTTGTTTTCTTTCTTTTCTTTCTTTCTTCTTACTCCACTAAAGAAAGGACAAAATGATCGTGTTACTTATTTAGCCCTTACCGTGGCGGAATTTGGTATTCTGGGCAGCAGCTCAATAATGCATGACCGCAGCCCAAGATTAACTAGCTTCTTCTGAAATTGTAAAATAGTCAAGCTTCCATCCCAAATATTTTTTAGAAGCTGAAGGAACAAAATGACAGTACCTCGCCCAAGATCTGTAATCAACTAGAGCGTCTTCTGATCGAGCCAAAATCTCTGAACGAAGACTGTGCTTATTGACACGAATGTCTATGCCAGCTCACTGACCACACACGGCGGTGCCATTTTGCCCCAGGAGTTATGCGTCGATGCTTTAATAAGGTAAAACCTTCATAAGGACATTAGTATCACGGATGGGAGGTTTGGGGTTACGGTAGAAATTACCCTCAAAGAGAAACTGCTTGAGAAATGCTTGCCTTCCCTCACACGCAAATTCACAGCCAGGGGGTTTATGGACCAAGGTAGGAAGTCGCCACCAGTGGATTCTACGGGCTAATCGTTTAGCCCAATTCCCACTCCACAGAGTTAAGTGATGGGCCCAAGGTCACGTGGCTGCCGTGGCAGAGGGGTCAGGACCAGGTCTCACAGCCCTTCCCCGGGCTTATTCTGCTGGCACCACTCCTCACCGGAAAGTACCAGACTCAAGCGCTATACCTCCGACAGCATCTCGTACTGGCCTCTCCTCCCGAGGGCAATGGTCAGCAAATCATAGACCACAGATGCGCTCTGCAAGCTGATGAGGCGGTCACTCTTGTGCTCGGGTATCCGGCTCAGCACAGCATCCCGGTTGGCCTGAAAACAACGCAGAAGAGAGAAGCGGATGGTGAGCCAGTCCCTGCACACCGCCAGTGTTCGGGGCAGAGAAGCCATCTAGGCCCTCCTGCCCCGAACAGCTTGCCGAGGGCCTGGAGACGGGAAGGAACAAGTACGGGGCTTGTCACCTTGGGCTGTTTATTCAAATTCCCCAGAGCACTGCAGCACATGGTACGGGGTGTTATCCAAACACGAAGGCCCGGAGGTGTGGTTCTAGAGGACGCTTGGTACCTGTCAGCAGGCATTTGAGGGAAGCTTTGGGGGCTGATGGGGAGCAGGGTGGTTTCTCCTGGGCTGGGGCTCACAGCCAGGCTTGCTGCAGACACAGCCAGTGCTCGGGGGCAGCAGAATGACCCATCAGGTACGGCCCTGCTGTGCCTTGCCTGTAGGTCCTGCCTCTGCTCTACATTAAAGAGCAGGGGGGAAATCCCCAGTCCCATGTTCCCATCATCAAAGGGTGCCATTACGTCGTGTCTGTCAGTCCTGCGGAGACGTGCGGTCCTTTTCCTGCGTCACTAAAGCAACATTCAAATCCCTATATGGCACCTTCCCTGGAACAGACTACAAAGACTAATGCAATCTTGTTTAGGGAAGCACAAAACAGCTGTATCAGAGAAACCAAGAAGCCAACAGATTTTTGTCTTAAAAGATATTACCGAGGACTCAAGAGATCACCTTGCCTATTTTCCATCGCCGCTGCTTGGCACAGAAATACAGCAGGCACATTCAAACTTATTAATCTCATCTATCTAGAAATCAAATGCTCTTTACGACAACTTGTTTCCGTTACTTCCGAAATTTAATTTCTCTACAGATTCTCCACACGTATCCCATGTATCAGGGACGCCACCTACTCTAACCATTTTCTTTTTCTCCCTAATAGGGAGCCGGAATCGACTAAGTTAGATTTTGCCTGTCTTTGTTCCCCCTGCTAGTTAACAGAAGTCTCCAGATCTATCCACCTCTAGGAGGACAGAAGGGGCCCGTTGGTTTTTCCTGCGAAGGGGTGCCTGAGATACCAGGGTCGCTTGTCCAGGCCGGCTGATGATCATCTCCCTGCCTGACATTTAGATGGCCACGCACACACCTTCTCTCTCACAAACGAGGCAAAATGCTTTCTCTGTGTGTGAGTCCAAGGCACTCACTTTTAGCCACCCATCAGTACTTACTCACTCGAAAACTCCTTGCTCTTAAATGTCAAAGACAAATAAGAATACATAAGACAGGCCACTTCCTACAAAGTGAGTCATCTCTTATGGATACAAGCCTGCTTTTGAAGATTTCATTCTAAGGTTTTCTTGTTAGGAGTGTCTTTGAGCCAAGAAAAGAAACCCTGAGGGAAATAGGAGGGCCTCCTGTAAGGGGTCTCATTTTATTTACTTGCCATAAATGTTCCATACTGAGACCAATGCCTGGAAGAGAACAAAAGAAAGCAAAACAAAGCAAAATACTACTTAGGGGATATTTTCAAGTTATGCCAAGCACACTTTTTTTTTTTTTTTATTCTTAGAGAAAATCTATTGACGTCTTTTTTTTTTTTTTTTAATTTTTTTTTTCAACGTTTTTATTTATTTTTGGGACAGAGAGAGACAGAGCATGAACAGGGGAGGGGCAGAGAGAGAGGGAGACACAGAATCGGAAACAGGCTCCAGGCTCCCAGCCATCAGCCCAGAGCCTGACGCGGGGCTCGAACTCACGGACCGCGAGATCGTGACCTGGCTGAAGTCGGACGCTTAACCGACTGCGCCACCCAGGCGCCCCATGACGTCTTTTGATTAAAACCTCAATACATCCAGGGCGCCTGGGTGGCGCAGTCGGTTAAGCGTCCGACTTCAGCCAGGTCACGATCTCGCGGTCCGTGAGTTCGAGCCCCGTGTCAGGCTCTGGGCTGATGGCTGGGAGCCTGGAGCCTGTTTCCGATTCTGTGGCTCCCTCTCTCTCTGCCCCTCCCCTGTTCATACTCTGTCTCTCTCTGTCCCAAAAATAAATGAAAATTTTGAAAAAAAAAATTTAAAACCTCAATACATCCACAGATAATAAATACCGCAGAACACCGTGTCGGTGGTAATTGTGGAAATGTAGTTCTGATGACCCCTTTCTCCTGGGGAAACTTCATTTGACACTTTCTTGCAGGTGGAGAGACTATGGATAAATTGACTTTTCTAAGTTAAAGTCAGAACCAACGAAGATACAGTTTTCTCAGATACCAAAAAAAAACACAGCAATTCTCAACTGGTTCTGAAATTGAGCACATGAAACTTTCTGTCTAACAGCTGAAAAATCAAGAAGTCAAGGAACATGAAAAAAGGCTTGCAAAGGCAACTTAACTGAGACTTCTACCTACATAATTACGGAATAATTTACAGGGAGAGCACAGTCATTTTGGTTGGAAACCCAGACCTCCATATTTACTGATGATGTCATTGGATTTCACCATCCTCTGAAGAGAGTTTCCAGAAATTCAATACCACAGAGCCAAATCGGACTGTCTCAAAGGGATCTCAATTTTGAGTATTATTAGTTTCTATCATTTCAATTAAGGAGCAGGAAATTTGGAGACATCATTCCCAAGACATCTCCACTTAGAGCAAGCATTTCAGAGATGTGCCTGTGTTTTCCAGACTCTAAACTGGAACACACAACCTGACCACAGAACACCATATTTTCAATCAGAATTGCCCAAGAAATCTAAAATGTGTGGTCGCCACTCTTTCAGAACTTTTACAACGTCACCATCCCAATCTGCCCAAATGAAACTAATTGCTAGGTTGTGGAGAGCCCCGCCTAGAAGGAGGGCACGAGAGCTAGGAGCCCAACTCGAGCTGGCCCCCACCAAAGAACTGATGACGAAGCACGGAGAGACCGGCTCATTCGCAAAACAGTTCCCGAATGCCACAGAGTGCCAGCCTGTTCACATATATGCTTTCCCTGACTGTGCCAAGGCAGAGTAGAGAATGTAAATGACACCGTTCTAAGTGACCAGCTGACAGTCAAGGAAAGATGAGTCAAGGGGGCAACCTGTTTCCTTCAGAGGAAGTAAGGCCAATGACGTCAAAGAGGTTCCAAATAAAAAGCAGTGGTAACTCAAGCAGTCTTGCTCCTGTAAACATCTCTGGGCCATTTCACAGAACAAGGAAACCCAAAGCTTGAAATTAAGGCAAGGATGCTAGCCTCCCTGACTAATCCCAGCCTCTTCCAATCCCTCCTTCGCTCAGCATACAGCCTTCTTCTTGTGTTCCATTTCTAAATCTTCTTCGGCTGAGCGCATTTCATGGCTCCATTTAAACTGCACACTTGGGGAAGAAGGAAACTACCTTCTCTCGCTTCAGTTTCGATTCCTTTTCTTCCACCTTCTCCACCTGCCTGTCTGGTGAGGAGGGAGATATGAGAGGATGCAGCCTAATCTGGAAAGAGCAACAGACCACTGTGGGATGCATCCGTTTTGCCTGCTCTGGTCCTCATCTACAGAATGAGTGAATGGGTGGGAGGACATCTAGGTCCTTCCAAGTTCCAGGAGCCTCGCCATTCTGCTCAGGTGCTTAGCACACACCATTTAGGTGCTAACGTACTAACTACTATAACACAGATTGCTTCTCAGAGTTTCAAGCCAGGCGGTCATGCCTAGTGATATGCAGAGTAGAAACCCAATAAATGGTGAGTAATGAAACACTAGATGTAAACTTTGATATTCTAGCCAGACATTACGAAAACATTTCAAAGGAATCTGATGGCCTGGCAAAAACTCCCGCACAACAGCAGAGCAGGTAACAGGAGCGAGCTCTCACGGCCAGGGACTCTGCAATGCCCAGGGAGCGGGCGGGAGACCTGTCCAAGGAGCTGAGTCTGCTCCATTGGGCTCCTGCTTTAAAAACCAGAGGTTCGGGGCGCCTGGGTGGCTCAGTCGGTGAAGCATCCGACTTCAGCTCAGGTCACGATCTCACGGTTCATGAGTTCAAGCCCTGTGTCAGGCTCTGTGCTGACAGGGCAGAGCCTTCAGATTCTGTCTGTCTGTCTGTCTGTCTCTCTCTCTCTGTCTCAGTCCCTCCCCCGCTTGTGCTCTATCTTTCTCTCTCAAAAATAAATAAAACATTTTTAAAAATTAAAAGAAAAAAAAACAGAGGTTCGCATACACCACAAGTTATTTATCCCTAAACTCTCCCTCCCACCCAGGCAAGTTGAGAAGGCTCAAAAAGGTTACCCTCTGGGGGCTTCCTTCCCTTTTTAGGGTTACTTTGATGGTCTTTTTAGCCGCAGTTTTCCGATACACAACTGTGCTAGTGTTCCATCAATACTCACCAGGTGGGCAAATAAATGAACTCAGATGCCTGTTACCTACTAGGGCAGAGAAGTCCCATGCCCCAAGCTGACATTAACCTACAGGGGACATTTCTAACCATTCCAAGAATTAAGAAACATCCCTCTTTTCAAACCCCCGTTGTTTTTCCCCCCACCCAGCTATCCCCTCTAGAAAGTATTCTTCTCCAAAGAAAAACAGCCACTGTACTGATGGAGTCACCATATCACAAACAGGACTGTAGGAAGAGGGGAAAGAAAAATGTAAAAACACATTCTACTTACCATTGATTCACTGATCAGCAGTAACAACAGGGCTTCTTCAGTATTTTCTTGAGGACAAAAAATGCTGTGTAAAGAAAATCAAATGTTATACATGGCACTTTCAAAATAATATAATGAACGGAACTGATTATTAAAAGCTTTTAGATTTTTTATATAGAATCCACACAAAAAAATACTGTACATCAGGACACTTGAAAATACTGTATCATCTGGACAGTATCATCTGGACACTTGAATTAATTTGCTTATTTCTATGGTAATCTATGGAAGTTTTAACTATATTTTAACTATGCATTTTAACAGCAGGCAGCAGAGTGAAGTAAAGCTGTAAAAACCACATTAAAAGCCCAAATAACATATATGCCAATTACAGAGGCAGAAATTTGCTACAAACTGACATTACCTCCATGATAAAGCTCTCTCTTAAACCCATTATGGGGTATCGATTATAGGCATTTTACTAAGCAGGTGTCTGCTTACCTATTTCTTGCTAACTGCCGTATCTTATATTGTCCATTAGATGAAATAAGAGATTGGAAGCAATTTTAGAGTTTGAATCATTTCTAGAATACTGTAAGAATTTGGCGAGCCACCTTAGTTAAACACACGTTCGTTACAGGGTGGCCCGCAAGAGCTAGCTGTCTTATTAATCTGTTTTATGGAAGTTGGCTGAGCTATATAACATCTTGGATTGAAAGAAAAAGCTTTTAAGCTCAATGTTGCTCCTCGAGATTAGAGAACAAAAAAACCCAAACATACCCCCAATCTCCATTCTTTATAGCCTATAGCCTTGCGCTTTGAGCATTTTTAAAGACTTGTAGCATTTTTTCCCTCTGTTCTAAAAGCTCTAGAATCCTTTGAGTAGAATTGGAAGTGTTATCACCAACTGAGCCAAACTCGACTGTTTCACAGAAAGGAAGGAGAGTGCAATAAAAATGAACTTGGTTAAAAACACACAAACAAGGGGCCCCTGGGTGGCTCAGTCGGTTAAGCGTCCGACTTTGGCTCAGGTCATGATCTCACGGTTTGTGAGTTCGAGACTTGTGTCAGGCTCTGTGCTGACAGCTCAGAGCCTGGAGCCTGCTTTGGATTCTGTCTGTCTGTCTGTCTGTCTCTCTCTTTCTGCCCCGCCCCCACTTGTGCTCTGTTTCTCTCTCTCTCTCTCTCTCAAAAATAAATAAAGCATAAAAAAATTTTTTTAAACAAACAACCCCCCCCCAAAACAAAACAAAACAAAACAAATCTCCTGGACGTTTTGGAGACGATTACAAAAGAATAAATCTTCCTAGTGATAACATCACAATCATTTCAGAGATAGGATGACTCCCCCACCAAAATGATGAAAAAAAATGTCTTCCACATCATTATAGATCCTTGTTTTCTCTGAAGCGCTGGCAACTTTTGTATGGCGACAAAGGACCGTGAAGAGCAAGACAGAAAAACCACAGAGCCTGGTTCTCTTTTTACAACTCTGACGTCCCTAGAGGTAAGGAAACCACCTGTGGATGGTTCCCGTTGCTCTTGTGGGCTAAAATTTTACGAAAAGGCTGGCCTGTAAATGATGAGCAAGATTCTGGGATTTGCAGTGAATTTCCTAAAGGAGGTAGCTTGAGGTGAGCTGGGTTTTTCAGAGATGGAACTCTTCTTTCTCCTTAAATTCAGAAATAGAGCCTACAGAATTTGAATGAAGAGTGTTCATGTGTGTGTGTGTGTGTGTGTGTGTGTGTGTGTGTCCACCCAGCAATCATTTCCTGATATTCTGGCTCCAGCTTACATACAACTGGGACCTTACAAATAAAGCAGTAGCATTAACCTTTTTTTCTCATGGCTAGCCAGTTCTGCATTGTCCAGACTAATTGAAAAGAAGAGAGAGCCCATGCTAATTGTGACTTAACACCAGCCAATTCAGTCCATGGATAATCCCTAAATTCCATTTGAGCCATCCAGCCTGCTTAAATGCTAAGTTGTGTTATTTTTACCAGAGCTGCTAACAAGTAACACATTAACTGATTCTAATTCCACTTCCTCTACCCTTCCTTTCGAGGCAGGCGAGAAGGGTACTCAGGAGCACTGCAAAGCTCTCAGGGCTGGCAGGAGGAAATGGGGGGTGAGAGAAGGAGGAAGGTAGTTTTAAGGGACAGGTTGAAAAACTATATATCAGAATGCACCCCTTCCAATACTTATGGATTCTCTAGACCCATTTCTGTCCATTCCTCCCTTCTTCTCTGTTGAACCTGATGTGGAGCTCAGGGTAGATGTCGGAATTGTGACAGTCTCCTGGTGGGGACCAAGAGCCTCAGGGGAGGTCCCAGGGTGCTTGGGTCTCAGCCTTGTGGAGTGGGAAAGCTGGGGCTCTAGACCCACAGGACATTGACTAAAGGGTACGGTGCAGGATTAAAAGGAGCAGAGAGAAAACAGGGCCCGTGGGGGGTGAGGACAAGCTCCTGGGGGACAGACTGGTGGCCAGCGGAGGGGGTAGAAGCACAGTGCTGCCGGGTAAGATGGAAGGACTGCACTGAAAGCCCAGCCACATTACTAACTCACGGGCTGACCTGCAGGCAAGCCACTCATTTTCTGACTTTGGATGAAATTTACCAACTCACTGTCTGACTCTACACAAAAGAAACAAGGACAAGAAGCTTCACTTACAAATAGTGATCATGACCTTGCTGAGGTTCCCAGATAACAGCCCTTTCTTAAAATTTTCCCAGATAGGTGAAAAATGTCACTGTATGTGGTAGAAACCATCATACAAAAGAAATCAATCCAATTTTATCCAACTGCCGTTCATCTTTCTGTCATCTTTAGCCATTACACAACTAATGACGAGTCGGATGTCTGGAAGTCAACGGCACCATCTGGGAGTCAAAGCAGACCCTATTTAGGTACAAAGATGGCCCTGAGCACCTCCAACCTGTAAGAAAATTATGTGTAAGTAATGACGACATCAACTCCAAGGCCCAGCAATGGTGCCTTTTATTTTGACTATGTCTTGCCTGATTGTGATACTACTAGGGAATCTCTGGACAAATACAGCCTCTGAACCACAGCCAGTGGAGAAGAGCTAAAGAATCAAAGCCAACAAGGCTGCAGCCCCACCCCATCCCCAAGTCACACTGTTAAAGATGCTGAGACAGAAAACACATCAGTCCCAGGTTTGTGTGGAAGGACAAGGATTCCAAGAACGAAAAACTAATCATTAAGAGTACCTGCTGATTATGAGGGATCAGCTAGCCTGATGTGAGGATCAACCAGGCACACAATTCCATACAGGTCAACATCCCCTCATGTCAAAGAAAGAAGAGTCCTTCGTTTGGATCAAGTCCCCTGAGCTATACTCTGGAGTGGACTGGGTGAGTCCCACAAAGCATATGGCCTTGGACAAGGCCTTCTGCATTCCTGATGAGAAGACAGGCCCTCCACCATGACTGGAAGGTGGGCCATGTACACTAGAGGTGAGCCCAGGGCAGGAACCGGGGGCACAGGGGTTTGCTCACACGGCTTCAGTTCTGCCATCAGGTGGTTCTCCTGACCCTTCAAGCCCCCCATCTTCACACTTTAAACAGTGTCCTCATCTTTACCCAAAGCCTGTGCACTGGCTCTGGGAGGTTCAGACCTATATTTAGAACTCCATGATAGTCACTCTCTCCTCCTGGGCCTACAAAGGAGTTCAGCACATCTGGCTCCAGGCTTTCAATAAATGTTCTCATCAACCACTTTCTGGCACAAAAGTAGTTTTTAATCTCCCTCCTTACTTTGCATAAATCACGAAGTCGAATATGCATTTAATGATCTAAGCCACCTCAAGTGTTCTTTACAAGGAGGAATACAATAGAAGGAAGATATACCTGACATGTGTACACTAAAGGAACATGTGTAAGAATGTTCACTGCAGCACGTTCTAGAAGGAGGAGTCAGATAAACACATGAACCAAAAAAATCAGATATTTTGAGTGCTATGATGAAAAATAAAGGAGCTAATGTGATAGAATATGCTTGGAAAGGACAGTTATATACAGTGACTGGGAATCCTTTCTGAGAAGATAACAGTTAAGCTATTTGGGCCAAGGCCTGGATGAGATGGAACCAGCCCCAACTGAGAAACAACTCCAACACACATCATGAGCAGAACGGATCAATATATTAGAATACCTATGGAATACTGTGCAATAATGAAAACAGACTCCAACTGCATGCAAAAATATGGGTGAATCTCTCAAACATAATGTTAGAAGAAGTTAAACAGAAGAGTTCTTCATGTATTATTCCGTTTACATAAATTAAAAAAAATGGGCCAAACTAATTATTGGGACAGAACTCAGGATGGTTTCCCTTGGATAGGGAACTTGGTAAAAAGTCATGAAGTTTTATACTTCTGGTTTATTTCTCTCAATGTGTGTCATGTATCAGTAAAAAGCTTACTTAAAAAATAAATAAGCAAAGATAAAAAAAAATTCCACATGGAAAGACCTAGAAGGAAGGAAGTAAAGAGGCCAATAGCATGTGCTCCCTCCCCTCTTTTCTATCTAGGATTGTCAACATCTGCTTTCCTTTCAAAATTCAAGATGGGGAGAGAATGAGCATCCTGTTTCCACTTCACATGCAGGCCACATTGACAAGGAGTGGAGTTTTCTGACAGAGCTCGCTTTTCCATTATGACCAACTATTCTGAAGGGTTCTTGCGATTTGCTGGAGCTAGAAGGCTCTGTGCCTCCTAAAGTCTGCTCTGTGCTCATATTTCTCATAAGAGACTGAGAAGGGGGAAGCATTTGGGACTATTGGCCAAGATGGGGTTTAATCATTATCTGTGGATCTCCTTTTTCACCTCCCAACTACCACAAATGAATTGGTGGTAATGCCCTTCTCGCCACAGGGTTGACCAATCAGATAGTACTGGTGATTAGGAAGCGCCAACACACGTGTAATCCCAACAGGCTTTCTCTGTTTACTAATAAACCAGGAATATCCCTGGGAACACACAAAACTAGAAAGCTAAAAAACGATAGTAATGACTGAAGGAATAAGGACCGTGTGGAAATTAATGAAATAGTGAACAGAGACACAATTAAAAAAAAAGGAACAAAACTAAAAGCTGGTTCTTTGAAAAGATCAATGAAATCTGATGAAGTCTGGCTTAGCATGTGAAAATTAATTAATGTAATACATTACATCAATAAAGAAAAAATGTACATGATCATTTTGATAGATGCAGAAAAAACATTTGACAAAATTAAATACCCTTTCATAAAAAAATTACTCAACAAACTAGTGATAGAAGGGATCTTTCTCAACCTAATAAAAGGTATATATGAAAACCCACAGCTAACCTCACACTTAATGGTGAAAAACTAGATGCTTTTCCCTCATAAAATCAGGAATAAGACAAGGATGTCCACCACTCTTGCCACTTCTATTCAACGTTATACCAGAGGTTCTAGCCAAGGCTATTAGGGAAGAAAATGAAATAAAAGTCATCTAAGTTGGAAAGTTAGACATAAATTACTTCTATTTGCAGATGACATGATCTGGTATGTGGAAAATACTAAGGAATCTAAAAAACTATTTGAACTAATGAACTAGTTCAGCAAGATTGCAGTATAAAAGATCAATATAGAAAATCAATTGTATTCTATATATTTGTAATGAACAAACCAAAGACGAAATGAAGAAAACAATTCCACCTATGATATCATCCAAAAGAATAGCACACACAATAAGTTTCACAAAATAAGTGTAAAACTTTAACCCTAAAAATAACAAATCACTGCTGAAAGAAATCAAACAAAACCTAAATAAATGAAAAGACATCCCATGTTCATGGATCAGAGACTTAATATTGTTAAGATGGCAACACTCCTCAAATTGATCTATGGGTTCAATGTAATTCCTATGAAAATCCTAGCTGCCTTTTTTTCCCCCAGAAATGGACAAAAACTGATCCTAAAATTTATATGAAAATGCAAGGAACTGGGGGATGGGGGTGACAGCAGCTAAGAGGTACTGAGTTTATTTTTGGGGTAATGAAAATGTTCTAAAGTTGATTATGGTGATGGAAGCACAATTATATGACCATATTAAAAGCCACTGAACTATATACTTTAAATGAGTAAACTGTAAAGTATGTGAATCATATCTCAACAAAACGGTTAAAAAAAAACCCAACTGACTGTATCTGTGCAAAATGAAATTGTGACTTAGCAATCAGCCCTGGTATGGGAATCCTCTGGTGAACCAGTAATTGCATTTTCTAGATCTGCATGTTGCCTCCATAATTCTCCTTGGACAGATGGGGAAGTTGACATCAGAACAGTGACAAAGTCTGAGTGGTTCACAAAATAAAGGAGAAGTGGCCGGCTCTATGAGCTTTTTTGCCTTCAAGAGGTGAGGCCACATTTAATAACACCCAAAGAGACAGAGAGCTCTATCTATGTGTCCAGCTTGATCAGGGGAGGGAGTAAGAGCTGAGTTTCTCAATATACCTGGCATCTTATATACCTGTCAATTAAGAAACATAGAAAGCACACACACAAACACACACAAACATCTCAGGTCTATTTTTAGGATGTAAGTTTCACTTTAAAAATGAACCCCAAACCTGCTTCTAAATAGTTCATAATGAGGAGTCAGCATTTTTAAAGTGAGAGTTTGGGAATTGTTAGGACAGATGTTCTGTGAATCCAGATAAGGACTAAGGAGTGAACACAGGCCATGAATTAAGCAAACTCATGGTTCAACGAGGCCATAAAAAGGGGGGATTAAATTAAAAGGGGATTAAACACAAATTAAAATAAACCTAGGGAAAAAGTTAAGAATATGCTCACTCTGAATCCATACAAGAAATACAGTCTGAACAGGAAGATGATGAGGGAGAGAAAAGCCAGGGTCAACATAAGAGGATTAAGAGAGGCTGCCTGGAGAAATGCTGTCCCCTTTGAAAATGCGACAATCATTTTCAGAAGTCACACGTGTAGTATCTAGCAATACAGCAGCCTGCACTCTCTCTGCCATTTTCCCGATTTGATTAACAACCGTGGAGGCTTCCATATGCATTCATACACGCCACCTTTCCCTCATGGAGAGATTCTGAAAAGCCATCATGCCTTGTCCTTGCAGGGACAGGCAAAGATGGGAAGGTGAGGCTCTAAGGGGAGGAATCAAGAGTGAGTCAACAACTGTCCCTGTCTCCTGGCCCTCTTCATGGTCTCTCCCTGCCACGTCCCCCTCCCCCAAATGGGGAGGGCCCACACGGAGACTGCAGTGGTTCCCTAGCCCACCTTCCTCAAAGGTGGTTAAGTCCCAGATTTAAAACTTAAAAAAATTAAGAGGATCTAAAAATGACATCATCTTCCAATCACTTACAAATTATTTAATTCTCCTTCTTCTTATAGATAATTCAGTTTAAAACAAATTTTTATTCATTTTTTTTTTTAATTTTTTTTTTTTTTTTCCAACGTTTATTTATTTTTGGGACAGAGAGAGACAGAGCATGAACAGGGGAGGGGCAGAGAGAGAGGGAGACACAGAATCGGAAACAGGCTCCAGGCTCCGAGCCATCAGGCCAGAGCCCGACGCGGGGCTCGAACTCGCGGACCGCGAGATCGTGACCTGGCTGAAGTCGGACGCTTAACCGACTGCGCCACCCAGGCGCCCCTATTCATTTTTTTAATGTTTATTTTTATTCCTATTTTTGAGAGAGGGAGAGAGTGCGTGAGAGATGGGCAGAGGGGTGGGGGGGGACAGAGGATCTGAAGTGGGCTCTGTGCTGAGAGCAGAGAGCCCAACGCAGGGCTTGAACTCACAAATGGTGAGATCACGACCTCAGCCGAAGTTCGGATGCTTAACCAACTGAGCCACCTGGGCACCCCTAAAACAAATTTTTAAACAAAAAGATCAAGGAATTGCTGAAGAAAAGAAAAAAAGGTTAACTCTGGCTTACAGATTTGTCGCTAATTGCTGGATAATGCTAGGTTTCTTACAATAAATAGAATGAGAATCCCAAAGACCAACAGTGATGGCTGAAAACGGTGGCCAACCACCGAAATGAGAGAATTTTCCTACTTAAAATGCCCCACTGGTGCATAGATATTTGCAGAAGTTATGAAAAATAATGAGGTATATCTATTAAATTGGCAAATGAGACTTGTTGTCTGGTTCTCTTTTCGGGGAAGAATCTGCCCTTGAACTTCTACTCATCCTTGAGTTTTCCCCCAATCCCCTAACCTACAAATGAGGACATCAACTGCCATACTTCTCTCCTGAGTAGACGCGGGCTTTCCGAGGCAGGGTGTAGGTTTTGGTGTTTGCTCCTTTCCGGAGAGGATCGTCCAGAGGTGACTGGCAGGGTGGATCCTCCAGGGGGTTCCAGTAGCTCTGTTCACACATACCCCGCAACAAGATCTCCGCCAACTGCCTGGCTATTGTCTGGAAACACAAAGGAGGAAAGGCATAGCTATGAATCAATTTTGTATCATTCATTCACTCGTTCACTCATTCAATAAATATTTTTCAGTCATCATTTTGTGCTAGGCACAATTCCAAGACTCATGCTTAAAAGTTTTTTACTTCTCTGATGAAAATTATATCAGTTGGTGACAAAAAATAAAATACAATACAGCAAGATAGTTGAACCATTTTGAAACACAAGTTCATGTCCTTTGAATGCCACCCTGCCTCTGAAACGCTAAACGTGTTTTATGCCTAAAGCAACTGAAACTTTGAGTTAAGTTCTCTCCCAAAAGCTCTTGTAACAGGTGAATTGCAAATATTTTCATCACCTCCCAACAGATCCCTGCTGAAACCCAAACTTGGCATCAACCTAGATGATGTTATTCCTGAAAAAAAAAAAAAAAAATCTCTTCGTTGATGGTAAGATGACAATCAGGGAAGATTTTTAGAATGCCTTCCCTCTTTGAAGTGCCACAGGCCAGTCCCATGGTGGCCCCATCCTGGGACTCAGCACCTGGGCACCTCGTTCCGGGCGCACCCTGGGCCTTGTGGCCCAAAGGCTCCTGCTGACCTTGTGCAACAGAGAAAGCAAGGTGGGGAGCGTGGCTGCTGATCAAGAGAGACCACTTTTCAAAGCTGGATAGGTATCTCTTTTCTCACTGTGAAAACCCAGACATATCTGGGTCTTGTCATCCTGAGTTAGAAACAGATTTACTATGCTTTCCAAGCCCTCTGTCATGGAACATATAGAACAGTACCACGTAGGATGAATGGGAAGAGGGTGTGTGTGGCATATACTAAGAAATAGTTCGTTGGCTGACGCATATCAGTTCATTTACCTCATAATCTTCCAGAGATAAAGGAGAGGAGAAGTAAAAACAAACACACAAACAAACAAACCCACAAAATCTCTCTGAAAACAGAAGCATTGCACCTGAGGGTGGTCCAGGCTACCCCATGATCAGCAAAATAAAACTTCAACCATTAGGTTTTCCCACAAGGTTTTAGCATTCTTTGGAACAAGCAGAGAATGCTGATCTTCCCTGAGGGCGAGACTTTTTTTTTTTTTAATAAATATGTTCCAGGAGAGAACTCTGCTAGGTTTTCATCCACATGAAATCTCCTAAAACACCACAAGGAAACTTAAAAGCAACCAAATCACTAGCTTAGTGGTTTCTGATGACCACTGGGTAAAGGCAAATTTTCTTAATTATTCCCAAGTAAGACCCGCTGGCTTTAAATGTCTACAAAAATGTGAAATTAAATGCACTCCTATCATCCCCAACTGAGCCATCTGTAAAGATCTCATAAGCACACAATTTTCAGGACCTGAACAGCTCCCGAACTGTTTTCTTAAACCTTCCATTATAGTTTCATTTCCATCTCATTGCAGTCATATACGTTAATGACTTCTGCTGGAAGCATCAACTGGCAGAAATAACCTCCACTCGCTATAGCTGAGGGGAAAAAAAAAAACGTCAAAGGAGAAAAAATGAACGAGGAACTTCATTTTCTGGGTATATCTGCCATGGAGGGATTCTGAAGTTATAAAAATCTCTGTCCTAAAAACAGTTTGCTTGTCCACTACTAGACAGCTCATGCGAGATCTCACTTTACCTCAGGGTATTAACCTTCCAGAGAGACTTTGAAAATAAGGTTTTGATGTGATTTCATATTTTAAGGGTGTCATTTCACCACTGCACTACCGACTAGTTTGGTTGTGGGCACTGAGAGCCCACATGAAGTTTTCAGAACAGGAGATTAAATATGAGAAATTACCAGCAACATTACCAATGTCAATCAGACCTTCTACTTTTTTATACTCAGGTTTCATTTGCTTGCAGTTGAAAAGTTAACAAATTATTGGTAGCTATCAAAGTCAGAAGGAAAGAAAGGAGAGGAAGGGAGCCAGAAGCAAGTCAGGTTTTTATGTACAAATCCGTTTTGTAAATCCGTTTTGTATATATTTTTTAAATTGTGGTAAAATTCGCATAACATAAAATTTACTATTTTAACCATTTTGGTTAAATAATCCAATTATTTAATCCAATGGTGTATAATCCAATGGCACTTAGTACCTTCAGTGCTATACAATCATCACCTCTATCTGGTTCCAGAATATCACCCCAAAAGGAAAGCCTGTACCCTTCTAGTAGTCACTACATGTCCCCCTTCCAGACCCTGGGAACAACTAATCTGCTTTTTGTCTCTGTAGATTTGCCTGTTTAGAACATTTCATAAAAATGGAATCACACAATTTGTGGCCTTTTTGTATCTGGCTTTTTCACTCAGCGTAATGTTTCCAAGGCTCACTTATGTTGTAGCCTGGGTCAGTCTTCACTCTTTTTGTGGCTGAATAATACTCTGTTGTGTGGACATACCACATTCTGTTTATCTAATCGTCAGCGGATAGACATTTGGATCGCTTCCATCTTTTGGCAATCATAAATAGTGCTGCTACGAACATTAACGTTCAAGTTTTTGTTTGAACACCTGCTTTTAGTTCCTTGGAGTGTTTCCCTAACAGTGGGGTTGCTGTAAATGTACTGTTAAGCCCTCAGCTATGGTCTCACCCCATAGAGCTTACAAAGCAACGTTTCCATCTCCTAAGTGTGTCATAAATTTGCAATGATCAGCTGATCCTTGAGGAATCCTATGGTTATGAGCGGTATTAACTGGACAAGCTTTCTGATGTCTAGTCCAGACCAAGATACCAGTGAATAAGCCCACCAAGCACCAAGTGCTTCTCAGCTGGGGAAGGCAAAGAATCCCTTGTGGAAATGAGAAAATAAAATTCTCGGGTCCTGCCCCAAACCTACTCAGTTGACATCTCTGTGGTCAGGATTAGGGATGTGTACTTGTTCAAAAATGTTGCTCACATAATTCTGATGCACACCTTTGGTTCAGCCCTCAAGGAATTGGAAGCAGTTCAACCTAGGTTACGTGAGCCTCATCAACCAAGACCACAGGACTACTCGCGCCTCAAGTCCAACACAGACAGGAAGTGACTCCTCTCGCGTCAGCACCAACCAGTTAGCAGCTGAAAATGCCCAGGGGCAACTCCAGTCTATCCAGACTTCTTTAGGAGCCTATTCACGGTACTTCTCAGAAAAAAGAGGAAAACTAATTGAAAAAACTTCTCTCCCTTCCTGACATATCTTTATTCAGAATCCCACCTCATAGGATTTTTATAAGTTAAAGTACATTGATTTCAATACCACAAACCTTAGGCAATGGTGGAAGATATTCTCTAATTCTGTGAAAAATAATGTTGAAGTAAACAGCAGGCAGATCCCCACAGTGCACTCAATGCACTCGCATCTTCTAGTGGGGGAAAACCATTAATCTCCTTAATAAAATATATATGCTTTTGAGTCAACAATATGAACAAATGCATCATATTTAAGCAATCTTGAAAGACTGGATTTTTAATCAGCTCTTAAAACAATTATAAGAACACTTGCCAGTATAATCAGTTACTTTAATTGTGCTTCCAAATCTTAAAAGAACCTGTTCGTGCTGACCAGGCAAGGAGTGTTCTGAAATGTTGGGAGGAGGTCAATCTGAGAGAAAAGACATTTGGCACTAATTTTTATCTATACTTTTTCAGGGTTTTGTTTTGTTTTGTTTTCCCTTAAAGAACTCTACAAATCAAAATGTCTAGTTTGAACTTCTTAAGGCACCTAAAAATCCCATCAATATATAAATAAATCTCACAGACCAGGTGAAGTCTTGGTGGGGGGTAGGGGGTGGGGGGTGTAAAGTCACCCATCTTCCCTCATGCCCACTAATTCCAGGAAAGCCTCTGGCTTAGCCACCTGGCCCCATGACAGTTGCGCATCTTAAAACCCTGAAGACACCAAAAAGAAGATTCAGCCTCTCTTCCCACAACAGGAGTCTCTTGGCCTTGCCCAAGTGAAACTCTACCATGGCACGAAAAGGGGCCATGACGTGAGGAGGACAGTGGCATGGTAACAAGACAAAGGAAAGTGGAATCTCGTGCTGGGTTGTATGTGATACTCGCTTAGCTTCTGGTAAGCTCCAGACCTTCACCCAGACACCCCTTGGCTATGGCTCTGCAGGCCAAGCTATGGAGGTACCATCAATAAGTTCCCCCAGCAGGGAAAGTGTAAGGAGTAAAAGGAAGAGGGAGAACTTAAGTCAACAAGAGAGCCAAACAGCGATCAACAGCTTGGTTTATGGAACCAGCTTTCATATTTCTCCTCTGAGTTTTAGAGTCAATATAACTAATCAAACAACTAAGTACTCTTCAGGATCTAATCTGCTTTTGCTCTGGTTAGGTTTTGGTGTGAAATCATTAGCAGACAACCGACTCCTTTGCTACACTGGCATCTGGGAGGGCTTACGTGGCCCCTGCCTTATGGGATGCATTCCTTAGGTTTCAAGAGCTAGCACTGACAATAAATACATAAAAAGATGCTCAACATCATCAACCATCAGGGAAATGTAAATTAAAACCACAATGAGACAGCACGTCACATGTACTGGGATGGCAACAACTAAAAAGACAACAGCAAGTGCTGTGAGGGAATATGGAGAAATTGGAGGCCTCGTAACTTTCGGGGGGAATGTAAAATGGTGCAGCCACTTTGGAGAATCATCTGGCAGTTCCTCCAAATGTTAAACATAGGGTTACCATATTACTTGACAATCAAAAAAGAATGAACTCTTGCCATTTGCAACAATGTGGGTAGATCCAGAGGGTATTACGCTAAGCGAAATTAGTCAGAGAAAGACAAATACCATATGACTTCACTCATATGTGGAATTTAAGAGACAAAACAGATGAACAGAGGATAGGGAAACAAAAATAACATAAAAACAGGGAGGGGGACAAAACGTAAGAGGCTCTTAAATATAGAGAACAAACTGAGGGTTGCTGGAGGGGTGGTGGGTGGAGGGATGGCTAAATGGACAAGGGGTTAGTGGGGAGGACACTTGGAATGGGCACTGGGTGTTATATGTAGGGGATGAATCACTGGTTTCTACTCCTGAAATCATTATTGCACTGTATGCTAACTAACTTGGATGTAAATTAAATCATTAATGAGTTAAACAAACAAACAAACAAATGTAGAGCTACCATACGATCCAGCGATTCCAGTCCTAGGTAAAAGAATGTATATTTCCACCTAAAAAATCGCATGAGAATGTCCACTGCGGCATCGTTCATAGTCACCAACTCATGGAAACAATCCAAATGTCCATCTGATGAACAGATACATGAGATGTGTTCTATCCATGCGGTGGGATAGTATTTGGTCACAAAAAGGAGTGAAGTGCTGATCCGTGCTACAACTTGGGTGAACCCTGAAAGAAGTGTGCTAAGGAGGCCAGTCATAAAAAGACCACATGGTACATATCACCCCGTTTATCTGAAGTGTCCAAAACAGTCAGATCCATAAAAGCCAAAAAGAAATTAGTGGCTGCCGGAGGCCAGGGGAAAAGGGGAGCGTGGGGATTGACTACTGATAGGTATGGGGTTTCTCTTTGGGGATGAGAATGTTCTGGAATTAAATAGTAGTGACGGCTGAGCAATCTTGCGAGCATACTACAAACCAGTGACTTTAAATGGGTGAGATGTACAGTGTGGAAATTAGATCTCAATAAAGCTCATATATCTATGACAGAGGGGCAGAGGGACAGAGGGAGGGGAAGGGAGGCAAGGAGTGAGAACACCTGAAGTGCCCTTCTGGCCTCAATCAAGTTATCCATCACACTCACCATTCGCAGGTTTTGAGTTGTTCTTGTTTCTACTGCTCTGAGGATCTCTCTAAATCTCCCGACTCCTCTTGTCAAGTTCCTGTGTGCACACAGAATTTGACAGGGTTTCCATCTGGCGCGCATTAATATTAAATATTTTATACACATATTTCAATGCATTTTGTCTACATAAAAGCTGTTGGCTAGATTTTCAGCAAACAATTATTCTGCACATGTCCATCCATCTTTGTTCAACTCTGAAAAATTTGGCCTGGGATTGGTGGTCTTTTGCGCTTCCACAGTCAGATTTCCTCAAGAAAAAAAAAATTGTGAAAATCAGTTCTAAGGTATAGAAGGAAGAAAGGAAGGAAGGGAAGGAGGGAGGGAGGGAGGGAGGGGGAAGGAAAGGAAAGGAAAGGAAAGGAAAGGAAAGGAAAGGAAAGGAAAGGAAAGGAAAGGAAAGGAAAGGAAAGGAAAGGAAAGGAAAGGAAAGGAAAGGAAAGGAAAGAAGGAGGAAGGGAGGAAGAAAATGTAAGATATCTTGCAAGAGTCTCTCCTCCTCAACCTTACAATGGCTCTGTAGTTTTCCTGCTCTATTGATTGGTGCTGAAATCTATCTTTTCACTTAAAAGGTGGGTGGCAACAGGGTACAGAAATGTCAGCACTGAATGCACTGTGGGTAAAGGCTTCCTGTTACTTGCGATTTTTATGGGCAAGACAAAGGTAACAGGTATGAAAACGGTGGGGTTCCACCAAGCAATCACTCTGCATCTTTGAGGACAGAAATCACTGTCCCCAAAACCCATCAAGCTGGCCTTCCTCCCCCCAACCCTGCACCAACAAGAAAAAGCAAATGGTCAAAGGCCCTTCCCAGAGCAAATGCACGAGGACTGGAACCCGGAGCTGCCTGACTCTGCTCAGAACACATCTCCCCTCCCGGCCCCACACCTCCCAAGACAAACGGACAAATCATTGTTTAGTGACATCCTGGTGCAGATGTCCAGGCCCCTGCCCGCTGTCCTCCCTGAAAGCTGCGCCTGCCCTGCTCAGCTGGGAACACTTCCCATTTACATTGAGTGCTGCCACCACCTATGACATAACTCGGTGATATTTATAACTTGCTCATTAGGACACATCTCATCTTTCCAAAAAGCCGCAGAACGGGTCAGCCGGTACAAACCTGTCAGCCAGCCTCTGCCGGCTGGGACAGATGCTCTAGGTATTTGCCTCTCTTCTTGGGTGACATTTTAAATCATGCAAAGGTATTTAATCAAACTGAATGTGGGGTTTCTGTAGGTTACAAGCACTCACGCGGGCTGTTCCTTTGTATCTTATACACCTACGTGACATCCCAGGACTCTCGTTCACAAGTACAGCCCCGGAACTTTAAGATAATAGTTTACTGGCGTATGTACGTAAATACTCTCGGATTCCTCTCACCCACACGTATCAGATGATACCAGATCAGAAGCTTGATGGTGACATAAAAAGAGAAGCGTGTGCTCAGGACTCTAAGCGGCGCTAAAGAAAATCTAACAGAGGCGTGAATAAAAATTAGGTAATGGGCCCCAGGACATACAATCTCCTCTGCTTCCCCCTTCGTTTGTTTTTATGGGATCTGTGTTCACAGGCAACAAAGTACATTTGCTTTGGACTGAAGCTCAGCTCTCTTAAGTAACGGGGTGGGGGGTGGGGGAGGAAATAGCAACAGCTAAAGAAGGGATGGGTGTGGGCACGGTGGGCTAATTTTGTTCCAGAATCACAGACCAAGCTCCTACTGTGCGCAAAAGGAACGGCAGTTTGAACTGTAGGACGTAAGGGTGGGGCTGAGGGAACACAACGAAAGACCCAGTGTGTAAAGGGCTGTTTTTCCAGGGTGGAAATCAGGCCTGAAAGTAGCATCAAATCTGAATATGATGAGCCAGGGAAGGCTGCAAGATAGGCACTGGTCATTCAGAATGTCTCCCGCGCCCTGCTGGCAAAAGGAGACACTTATCCAGTTACAGACCCACAGAATTTTCCAGCTAGACACGATCCAACGCAACCTAGTCCATTATGACACAGAAGTGAAATGGCTCGCTCGGGTTCACAAACCCAGTGAGAGAAGGAGCTGGAAGCTTTCTCCTGGGTTCTATCACCTTTCTGGGCAAAAGAAATGTCAGCTCTGAAAGCGAAGTGAGGCTCTAGAAGAAAGAACAGAGTACGAATAAGAGAGCTCAGGTCTCTGTTTTGTAACATTTATATGCAAATCACTTCATATATATATAATACAGATTTTACCCGTTCCAGTGACCACAGCTAATGAGCTACTGCTAGGAAGTGGTTCACGATCCAAAAGAAAATGCCTCAGCCCAGGTGAAGCCTTCTGGAGGGTACTGCCTTGGCTGCCTTAAAAGAGAAAGGATGGCTGGAGAAACTCAACTACCCTCTGAGGGCCAGGAGGCTCTCCCGCGCGGGACCGAGGCCCCCTGCTGGATGACTGGAGGAAGTGTCTGGGCCTCAGGGGTGCGGCACAGGAGGGGGCTGATCAGCCTCTGGGTGCTTGTTCCCAAGGTACCCACGCTGCCTCTGAAGCAAACAGTTTTTCTCAACTGTTTGCACGGTATTTCTGGCGGGAGCTTTTCAGAATCGAATTGTTCCTCAAGCTCTGGGATCCTGCTTGTAAACAAAGGATCCACAGTGACCCCCGAAGGCCTCACCCCCGCCGTGCCAATCAAACGAATGTGGCACCATCCACATGTGGGTGTCCGGCCACAGACCAGGCTGACAGCAGGAAGAAGGGGCTGGAGGTGAAAGATTTTAAATAGCAGAAGAGGAAGAAAGTTTCCCAGATGCAGAAACATCTCCTTCTCAGCAACTCCTATACCATTCATACATTTTTTTTTTTAGGCACATAATTTTATTCAACCAATCATTTCCAACCGTTGCCATGACAGCAGGAAAAAAAATTAAGCTAGATGGATGATCATGACAGAAAGGAACAAAAAGGGGAAATTAACTTATAAGAATTATAGCCTAAATGCTATGAAATACTCCATTTTGAGGGAAATAAAAGCCACAGGATTGCCTTCATGTCTCTAAACTATTAGTTTATTCTTCAAATGTTGAGATCATTAAATATCTAGAATGAATTGTTGCTTATAAACTCCACTCCAAAACGAAGACAAGGGAGGCCAGGACGTTCCTTGGTTTTGAGGGTTTCCACAGACCCTTCACATTAGGTCACTGATTCCATTTCAACACCCTTGACTGAGAGAGCACAATGATGTCAGAATTCATTATGGCAAACTAGACTCAAAATGAATGTTCCTGCCAGCCTGTGAGCAGCGGGCACTTTGGCAAGCTGTCAGAACTTGGGGTTCACCTCCCGCATCTTGCTTGGGTAAGCTTCCTGAGCTGGGCGCGTCTCCCTCCATGTGGAAAGGTTCCCAACAGCTCAGCTATCACCAAGGAGAAGGGGCCTGGGCGTCCCTTGAGCCCCAGCTGGTTGTCCAGTGTGACGAGCAGGCACAACCCTGCCTTCCCTTGCCAACATCCCTGTGTGCCCCCAACCCTGTGGGGAGAGCTTGGGTCAGTCCCACCGCCTTGCTCGTGTTCAAACCCAGGCAACCTACTGCTCTGTCTTGGCAGGACAGCCCGCCCACTTTCCCAGGGACGCGTTCTGTTCCTGGTGACCTACTTGCACTCCTTCTTCCCTCCTCCTTTCTCCATCTGGTTTCAGATGGGAGGAACCTCCCAGGTCTCGTCTGCTGGCCCTTAGGTCAGGGCAAAAGCATGACTTCCTGAGGACACCGAGGGAGGCGGCCCCGCCAGCACTTGGCCTCCCTCTGGACCCCGCGGGCCCTGCGGCAGCCATTTGAAGGCTGGTCTCTGAAATTTACACCCTGCCACGTTCAAGTCCACGGCCGCGCCTATTTCACGACTCTGAGCCACATTCAGAGCTCTTTGACACGGCCACCTGTGCCTCTGTGCCACGAAACCAAGGAGCAGCTGCATTGGGAAGGAAGCCAGAGCTCCAGAATCAAAATCAAAATGGGAAACCAGGGCTGGGAGAAACTCGGAGACGTTCAGAACCGTTACACCTCGTGATAGGTGGCTCCTTCAACAGCAAGCTCAATACACCTTTTTCGTTATTATTTCTCCTTTCGTTTCTCGGGACCAGCGTGGGTGGGATGGGGCAGTTCTTCCCCTAACTTGTCCTTCCAGATTATTTTCTGACCTCAGAGTCTGGCCCAAGCCACCAACACTCTTCGATTCAACTATCCATTATCACGGTCATGCAAACCCAAAGTTCTGGGGTGAATAAAATACTTTTTATGCTGTTTGTCAAACTCCTGGATGATAAGGAAAAAGTGCTCCTGCTAGAGTAAGTTCAATATTTTTTCTCCTCTGTGGTTAAGAAATTTATAACCAAAGATCAATTACAGAACAAGTCAAGCTAGTAGATCTCTCAGAACTAAGAAGTCGTTGGCTTTTCCCAGGTCTTTTCTTACCAACTAGCACCCCTGAGGCTCTTCAGCAGTAGGGTCATTTCAACAGTCACTGAGTGCATTGTTCTTCAGGTTCCAGGCTCATCCCTGAAGATACACTGGCGAGCAAGGGACACCATCCCACCCCAGGGAGCTCAGAGGGCTTCACACACCCCATAAGAACGTAATAAGCATCTTGAGGACCAAGATCTGTGTTCTGTTGACCGACATACCCCAAGCCCCTCAAACAGAGTCTGGCATACAGCAAGTGCTCAATAAATACTTGTTGAATGAGGGACGCCTGGGTGGCTCAGTCAGTTAAGCATCCGACGTCGTCTCAGGTCATCATCTCACGGTTCGTGAGTTTGAGCCGCTCGTCGGGCTCTGTGTTGACAGCTTAGAGCCTGGAGCCTGCTTTAGATTCTCTCTCTCTCTCTCTCTCTCTCTCTCTCTCTCTCGCTCTCAAGAATAAATAAACATTAAAAAAAGTTTAAATACTTGTTGAATGAATTTCAGAGCTACTGTAAGTCGAATAAACCAAGATCACAAGGGAATACATTTTCTACCTGCTCCTTGTCCCCTTCTTTCTCGCTGCACTGGGTTGGCAGACAGCACAGCAATGCACTCTCTTAAACGGAATATGTCACAGATGCCCTCGGTGGCATTGCAGCATGGGTGCCTGGGGGAGCAGTGACATACCTGCCTGTCCCAAGTGGCAGAGTGAGGCATGCCTGGCCTGACAGCTTCTAGAGAGCTGCACGGATAAGAAGGATCTTGAAGATTTTTTAAAAACCTTCCAAATATTTCAGGGAAGCTTTCCAGCTCACGTGCCTTTTACACCTGCTCCTCTCTGTCTGAAGTGTTCTAGGAACTGTTAGTCATCCTTCAAGACCCAGGTCAGAGGCCACCTGGGGAGCCTTTTCCTAGGTTCCCTAAGAAAACACAGGCACTGCTTCCTGGGTTCTCCCAACAAGCTCGCTTGTGTTTTGAGCCTAGAGAGCACTCAACACACTGGTTTTCCCATGTATTTCTGTCTGTCTGCCAACCAAAGCGTGATCACCTCGGGAGCAAAGACCGTCTTTGTCCCAACTGCTACACAGAGCCAACCAGGCACCCAGTGACACTTAGGAAGCTGTGTGCCCTCAAAAGAAAGAGTGAGCGCCATCTTGTATTCCAAAATCCCTCTCCCCATCTCCTTGATGAAAAGTCTTCTTGACCACAAATGGGACAACTGAAGCAGACCCTTCTTACACGAGACACACCCCACTGGTACGCTAGACATTGTCAACACAACCCCAGAAGGACGGAAATAAACCAGCCTTCTCTAGATCAATTTCTCTTAGCTCTCAGGCTTAAGAATTGCTTCCTCTTCATTTATACAACCTTAGGATCATCTATTTGGAAAAAGTCTGAAATCAAAACCAGATATCCAGATCGGGAAAGTGTGAGAAGAAAAAGACACCCTTCGCAGTCCAAAAGGGCACTTCTGGCCGGCTGTCAGGGAGCTGCTTTTTGTCCCAGAATGGACTTCAGCTTCTCCCTCTGTACACGCTCTTCGCCTCGTATCCAATGACATGCATTTGTGAAGACAGATGGCTTGCTGTAGTCAGAGGCCAGGGATCAAACCCACAACCTTGGCCTGGTTAGCAAAGGACTCTGTCTGATCAACGGAGCAGGCCAGCTGCAGCCTAGATATAGTGGTGGAGGGTGTGACAGCCATCCACGCTGGGAGGCGATCAAGCAGGCGAAGCTTCCGGAAGTCTCGCTGCAAACCTAATGAGAGTTGTACTAGGCTTAACAACATTTTTTCTGACTACCTCAGCAACTGAGGCTTCCCCGTGACAAAAGCAGAGTCAATCAGGCGTTTCGGTTAGCCGGCCAGGCAGCAGGCAGCACGCGGAGCAGGCTCTGTGTATCAGACAGCGTCTCAGGCAGCGGAGGGACAAGTCCAGTGAGGCAGGCAGGGCTGTCGCGGAGCCGGGACAGGACATGCACACTTCCAGCGTGGTGTGCTAGAGGCCCCCAGATGCAAGCTGGACTCGGGCAAAACAACGGCACCCTTCCCCCAGTAACCTCTTCCCTGACACTCGCCCGGACCCCTGGCCTCTGAGGAAACACGGAATACGGAGAGGCTTGCTTCCTCTCACGTTCTCCTCCAACTTTGGGGAATGGGTCAAAGGCTATCAATCCTCATTCCAACAATATCTACTGAATGCCTATGGGCACCAGGAAAGGGGCACAGGGGTGCAATTGTGAGCCAGCCAATACACGTGCATCCTCGTGAGCTGTGGTGTGACCATGGTCACCTTCGCCCCGAACCCCAGCGGTATCCAACACAGAGCAGGACTCCTCAGTCTAATGCTACCTGCACCAAAAGAACCAGAACTTATCTAACACGTGAGGCCGGCCCTCCCATATGCTCACCTGGAAATCCACATACTTACATATATACTGACACCTAGACCAAACAGAACATGGGTCCTAGAGCCACATGGTAAGGGCTCAAGCCCCAGCTTCATACTCACTCATTGTTGACCTTGGGCAAGAGCCTGTGCCTCCGCTTCCTCATCCGTAAAATGGGGATAACAAATGTAGCCCCCTCCCCCCCCACAGACTGGTTCTAGGAATTAAATGAGTTAATACACATGGCAAGTGCTTTTAAATGTTTACCGTTATTACTACTATTTCCTCACAACTCTGTCGTTGCTCTAAATAGTTTTGGAATTCTGGAAACTACCTCCCAGTCAACTTACAGAACATGAAAGTCTGTTTTACCGCTTTGGAGACATTTCACTTTGAAGCAAAAAAAAAAAAAAAAAAAAAAGTTATTCCTGGTTTGGATCCACTCATTCACTTTGTTATTTACTGAAAACCTACCATGCCCTCAAAGACAAAAGACAACAACCCATGTCAAGGGAGGGTAACAGAAGCTCCTTCTCCGGGGCTCTGTAATCACTCTCCCAGGAAATGATGGTGAGATCTCCCCAAGTGTGCTGGTGCCTACAGGGAGGAGTGCAGAGTCCCCACCGAAGCTGTAGGGGACGGTCAGGGACAAATGCAACACTGAGAAGCAGAGGCACTGAGGGAGGTGAACTGAATCCTTCTCGTGCTGTCTCAGTTAAAACAGCCAACTTACAGAGATTGCTCTGAATCAATTGATGAGGGCCAGGCCAAACTCAAAAAGGTTAACCTGGGAGGCTGAACCACTAACTGTCTCACAAGTACTTTTGACCTCCTGCTCACCCAGCCGATTGTGCTACGGAGAAGGAAAAAGGCGGGGAAGACATCAAGGGGAGGACAGTCCTTCCAAATGTACTGCAATACTTGAGCTAAAAGTTAAGAACAAGGATCAGAGTGCAAAACTCATTTCCATTTCAATTAGCGGAAAACAGAACTGCAGTTCCAGAACAACGTCTGGGGACAATATTTTAAAAGCTATGACAAGTGGGAAAAAAATCCAAGGGACTCAGTTAAAAAGAAAAAAAAAAAAAGATCTTTAAATGTACAGGGTCACGGGTCCAAACGCCTTCAGGAGCCAAGCAAGCAGCCACATGGGTGCGGCAGCAGCTGGGGGTGGTGCTGGGGCCCCAGGCCTGCCTAAGGTGTAGAGTTCAAAACCAGGCCAGATACACTCCATGTGGGGAAGGCCGGGGGGGGGGGGGGGGGAGGGGGAGCTCCGCCATTAAATTGGCAAGAGAGCCTCCAGTATTTTTCTTGGGGAAATAAAGCAGTATATCTCAGCTCGAGGCAGCGTGGTGCCGTTTGGGATTCGCAGACATTCCCGTGAGTCATGCCAGATAACTTGCTTGGGTCTGGGAGAGGCTAATAAGCTGGGGACAGAAAAGAAGAAAAGGGCAAAGGTTGCGAGTGATCATGAGCAGAAGAGGAGGAAGGGAGAATGGAATGTGAGACATCTGGAAACACAGCGAAGGGAAAACAATACCAGATGCTAGGCACGCACCGCGAAGGGTAAGAATGTGGGCAACTGGCTTTATCTTGCTGTGCCTGTTTCCTCGTCTAGAAAATGGGACTATCTTCCCTCCAAACACCGGAGTAAGATGACACCTGTACAGCTCCTGACCCAGTGCTCAGAACCATGTGAACTCCCCCCATTCTCCAACCATCCACTGCCTCCCACCATCTATCATCTGGCTCTCCGCTCCACGTGTCAACATTGACTGGGCCAGAGCCAAAAGCAGCCGCTGCTATGTCCGTGTACCTTTGGTTTAGCAGAAAACAGAGGAAAATCAGGACCAGCTTCTATTATATACTATGTCAAAATGTTCTTCTCAACCAACCAACAAGTATTTATTTAGCACCTTCTGTAGTTTTACAGAACTTTTGCATGAGGAAACAAAGGCTCAGGAAATTACGTAACATCGTACAGCCCACGGACAGAAGAGCCAGCATTTGAACTCAGGCTCAATCTGATTCTGGTGCGAAAGCTGAAGACCATCCCCCGTCGTGCAGAAGCCCGCAGACAACCTGGAAACCGTGACCGCTTCGTGTGACGCAGAAACAGAGGCAGAAGAGAGGCCAGAAAGGTTGGGAGCAGCGAGGGTCCAAGTCTCCACCTGAATACACTGGTTTCTAAAGAAGGGATGGGATTGGAGGCCCCTCCCCTGGGGGCGGAGGACAAAGGAACCTCGGGGAATTTCTGCTGAGTGGTCTGGGCAGAAACACAACTCTGAAGTAAGACGGTATCAGAGAGACTAACACTGACCAAAGGACAACAACACAGAGACGGGTCTCTCCCCAGTCGTCAGGACAAGCTTATAATTAAATTCTTTCATCATACAGTGACTCGTTTATTTGGCCTTCCCATTCACAACCAGTCGCCTAAGATGGTGAGCTCAACTGTACCTTTGGACCATCTATAGAAAAAAAAAAAAAGCTTTGCTAAGCACACGAGCAGGACAGGACAAGCGTGATCTGTGAGGAGCATATTTAATTGTCTTGGGGGAATAAGCTATTTTCAAGCCCCTCGAAGCCATTCAGAAGTGTATTAATAAACCACTGACAAGGTAATTAAAAGATATTTCACTGCCTCATCAAGAAAGCCCCTCTAAGACTTTCGGCTCCTTCAGGACAGAGACTGGGTCCTCGTGTGCTCACAGGATACGACCCAGCTGCATACCTGCTACTCACAGAGCTGCTGTCAGGATTACGTGAGGTTAACAGTCATCGATGAGTAAATGTGAACCACCATCATTATCTTCTTCTGAGGCAACACCAACTGGTTCCATGCCATCTCCCAACCCATTATTCCAGATGGTTCTCCCACCAACCTACTGAGGCATGTAGGACTTCATTACCTTCAACTGACAGAGAGGGAGACCGAGTCCCTGAGAGAGAAAGGGAGAGGCCCGCCCAGCAGCTCCATCAGTGAGTGGCCCCTGGCTTCCCAGTACAGGGATCCCTCCCCTGCTCTCTGCTGGGCACTGTTCTATCTCATCTTTCACTGCCCACCCTCCCCCATTCTTTGTTAACTTTTATTGTATGAAATATAGAGCAGACAGCCAAATAAAACAAATAAATCTCCTGGGGAATTCTTAGGAGGCAAACACCCTTATAACTACCACTCAGGTTTGAAAAAAGACCACTGTCAGGGAGGAGAGCCTGGGAGACTCCGTCGGTTGGGCATCCTACTCTTCATCTCGGCTCAGGTTGTGATCCCGGAGATCGTGGGATCGAGCCCTGCATCAGGCTCTGCAAAAAGCCTGCAGCCTGTTTAGGATTTTTTTTTTTTTTTCTCTCTCTCTTTCTATTTCCCTCTGTGTTTCCCCCTGCTTGTGCACGCATGCTCTCTAAAAAAAAAAAAAAAAAAAAAAAAAAAAAAAAAAAAAAAAAAAGACCATTGTCAAACACCCTATCCCAATTAACAGGCTCCTCCCTCCACCCAAAAGTACCTGCTACCCTGACTTTTAGAATAATCGCCTCATTCCATTTCCTTATGGCTTACTCCCTCAAGTATACATACCTACACTACAGTTCAGTCTTGCCCACTTTTCTCCTTACTCGAGGAGTCTTTAAAATCTCTTAATCTGTAGGTGCCCTTTCTACCTCCTTCTTTTCCTTAGAATTTATCTATTAAAGAATCTGAACTGTTTGCCCCATCGAATTTCTCCTTAGCTGGAAAACTGCACAGTTTCATACTTTTTTCTGTTCTCTGTATTTCTTAAACTTGGTAGTTGGAATTCAAGACTTGACCTATTCAAGTTCAATCCCTTTGCTCAAGATTTTGCCAGTGGTGTACCCCTCTATCAGGAGGCACATCATTTCTGGCTGTCACTTTTTTTTTTTTTTTTTTTTTTTTTTGGTGTTAGCAGCCCTTAGATACATGAATTCACTGGGAGGTACAAAATGGTGATATTCTAAGTCTCTCTTTGCATTTTCATTCATTAGCTGGAATAATCTTATAGGAAGGTGTTTCCTTTCATCTAATATTCGGTTTTCCAGTGCTTTTTATTTACTTTGTTGATACCGATTTAGAACTCATGAATTTAAACATATTTGATGAGTCTCTTGCAATTTTTATCCTTCTTGAAATTCAAATTGTCCCATATTTGGCCTGAATTCTTTAAACATGATCCTAGAAATCTTTTGAGTTTCCTTGCTATCTGGTATGTAAAGATGTTCCAAACTCACCCTATTCATTTCTTATCCCAGAACTGGAATGATTTCTTTTATTGGTAAATGATACTTCAAGATCACAATCATGCACTAGGGATGTTCATTGCTACTGGGTCAGTCACTGAGTCAGACCTCTCTCCCTCTCTCCCTTCCTCTCTCCCTCCCTCTCTCTCTCACGCACACACGTGTATATATGTATATATATACACACATGCACACACATGTACATATGCAGACACACACTACCTCATGGTTTCAATCATTTCCAATTTAATCATTCAGGACTGACACAGTTTGTTCTTGATTTCCTCCATTTTAAATCTGTTTTGCCCCTCTCCCACACCAAGAAATCTGGTTCTCAAGGACACAGGGGATAATAGATAGAACATTCCATAAGTATTCATTTGCTTTATTCCATGTCACATAAAAGTGTTTTGGAGTAGCAATACTAATAATACCACCATCATTATGGTTACTGAAATATTAAAAATTTATTTTCTGCATGTGCTATCAGCGTTCTCTTTCCATTTTAAAATTTGTGATTGTACTCTATCTGTTATGAGACACACAAAGAAACAGAAAAGCCTGACCTATGGCCAGAAAAAAAGAGAAATCAATATAAACTCACTCCAAATGGATCCACATGTTGGATTTAGCAAAGACTTCAAAGAAGCTATTATAAGTACAATCAAAGAATTAACAGAAACCATATACAAAGATGTTTTTTTAAGATCAGTCGATTCAGAAACAGGGAATCTCAATAGTGAAACAGAAATGATAGAAATTAACTAAATGAAGATTTTTAGAATTAAAAAGTATAAGTACAATGAAAAATTCCCTGAACGGAATTTGGCTGTTTTGAGATGGCAGAAAAAGCACAAGCTTAAAGATAAATGAATAAAAATTGTCCAGTCCAAAGAACAGAGAGAAAAAGTACTTTAGAAAAACAAACATGTAATTGTAAGCCTGCCGAAAGCAAGAAAAAAAAAAAATCTTGAAAGTAACAACCAAATTAATCACCTACAGGGGAACAACCATACTATTCCCATCAGAGGAGTAGATACACTCTAGGTACGGAAAGAAAAGAAACTATCACCAAGAATTCTATCTATAGTAAAACTGTCACCCAGAAATGAAGGCCAATAATGACATTCCCAGATAAACAAAGAGTGAGGGAATAATCAGCTAGGGAATTCTCACACCCAATGCAAAAGTTTAAAGGAAGTCCAGACTACAAGGAAATGACAACAGAAGGCAATTTGAATCCACAGGACAAAAATCAGTAAGAGTACCAGGAATGTAAATATAGGGGTAAATATAAAATATTGTATGAATACATTTTTAAATCATTTTAAACTCCTATAAAAAATAAGATTGTATAAGGGAATACTTATTTTCTGCACTGTTGTGTTTATAACATATAGAGACATTAATAGCACAAAGAAGGGAGGAAATGAAGCTATATTAGAGTCAAGTTGTAGATTTTAGTAAAATTGAGTCAGCGTTAATCTGAAGTAGACTATGATCATTTAAGACCTACATTGTAATTCATAAAAAATCAACAGAAGAGTTAAGATGTAATACTAAAAAGTATTTGCTTAACACAAAAGAAAGTGATAGGGAGAAACAAAGAATCAAAAAAGATGCCAGACATACAGATAAAAAGCAAGATGCAGACATGAATCGAATCACATCAACAGTTACATTAAATGGGAATTGAATCAAAAGGCAAAAATGTTTATACTAAATTAAAAAAGCAAGATCCAACTACATGCTACCTACAAGAAATATATACAAGTAGTACTTTACTCCAAAGACACAAACAGGTTGAAAATAAAAGGATAAAAAAGATACACTATGTAAACAGTAACTACAAGACAGCTAGTATGGTTATACTGATATCACATAAGACAGTCTGTAAGTGAGGAAACATTACCAGAGACAAAGAGGCATTTATAAAGAACCTACAGCTAACATGTTATGGTGAAAGACCGAATGCTTACTTCTTAAGATCAGGCAGGAGTAAGATAAAGATGTCTCCTCTTATCACTTCTCCTCAGCTTTGTTTTGGAAGTTCTTGACAAGGCAACAAGGTAACAAATGGAAGTCAAAGGCATACGGTTTGGAAAGGAGGAAGTGGGCGCCTGGGTGGCGCAGTCGGTTAAGTGTCCGACTTCAGCCAGGTCACGATCTCACCGTCTGTGAGTTCGAGCCCCGCGTCGGGCTCTGGGCTGATGGCTCAGAGCCTGGAGCCTGTTTCTGATTCTGTGTCTCCCTCTCTCTCTGCCCCTCCCCGGTTCATGCTCTGTCTCTCTCTGTCCCAAAAATAAATAAACGTTGAAAAAAAAAAAATTAAAAAAAAAAAAAAAAAAAAAGAAAGGAGGAAGTAAAACTGCTTTTATTCACTGACGATGTGATCCCGCGTATAAAAATTCTAAGGAATCTATTAAAAAATTTACCACAACTAATTAGTAAGTTTGGCAACATCACAAGAAACGATACTGAAATACAACAATATAGCAACAGTATATCTATATGATAGCAAAGAATAATCTGAAAGTGAAATTAAGAAAATAGTTCCTCAGGAGGCCTGGGTGGCTCAGTTGGTTAAGTGTCCGACTTCGGCGCAGGTCATGATCTCACGGTTCATGGGTCTGTGCCCCGCATCAGGCTCTGTGCTGACACATAAGAGCCTGCAGCTGCTTCAGATTCTGTGTCTCCCTCTCTCTCTGCCCCTCCCCCACTTGCATTTGGTCTCTCTCCAAAATAAACATTAAAAAAAATTTTTTTAAGAAAATAATAATTCCATTCACAATAGCATAAAAATTAATAAAATAATTAGAAACAACAATAAATGCTTAACTTGCACAATAAAAGCCACAAAAAATTTTTGAGAGAAATTAAAGAAAATCTAAATAAATGAAGAGATCCTGGATTGGGAGATTCACTATTACTTTTATGGCAATACTCCCTCAATTGATCTAGAGATTCACTGCCAACCTTATCAAAATCCTGGCAGGCTTTTTTTGTAGAAATTGACAAGCTGATTCTAAAATTTATATGGAAATGTCAAGGACTGAGAATAGCCAAAATAATTTTGAAAAAGAACAAAGTTAGAGAACTCACACTATCTAATTTCAAAACTTGCTATGAAGCTACATATTCAAGACAGTGTGGTATTGGCTTACGGACAGACATATAAATCAATGCAACAAAACAGAGATTCCAGAAATAAACCTTTAGATTTATGTTCAGTTAACTAATTTTTTTACAAAAGTGTCAAGGCAATTTAGTGGGAAAAGAGACTTTTCAACAAATGATGGTTGGACAACTGGATATCTAGACACAAAAAAACTTTTTTACTCAGACCCTTACCTCACACCATACACAAATATTAAAGCAGATTACAGACCTACATGTAAAAGCTAAAACTAGAAATTTTCTGGAATAAAACATAGGAGAAAATCTGTAGTCTTAGATTAGGCAAAATTTTCTTTCAATGTTTATTTATTTTTGGGACAGAGAGAGACAGAGCATGAACAGGGGAGGGGCAGAGAGAGAGGGAGACACAGAATCGGAAACAGGCTCCAGGCTCTGAGCCATCAGCCCAGAGCCTGACGCGGGGCTCGAACTCACGGACCGCGAGATCGTGACCTGGCTGAAGTCGGACGCTTAACCGACTGCGCCACCCAGGCGCCCCAAAATTTTCTAAGATAAGACACCAAAGGATGACCCATAAAAAGAAAAATTGGACTCCATCAAAATCAACTTTTCTCTTTAAATGACCTCATTAAAAAAAATTAATACAAGCCACAGACAGGCAGAAAATACGTGCAAAGTATATACCTGATAAAAGACTTGCATCAAGAATATATAAAGAACTCCTACAACTTGATAATAAGAGAACACAGTAGAAAACCAGGCAAAAGATCTGAATAGATATTTCATACAGAAGATATAAGGACAGCTAAGAGGCACACAAAAACTGCTGAACCTCATTAATCATTAGGGAAATACACATTAAAATCACAATGAGATACCACTACAAACCCACTAGACTGGCTTTAATTTGAAAACTGACAACACTAAGTGTCAAAGAGGATGAAAAGAAGTTGGAACGCTCCCACGTTGCTGGCAGGAATGTAAAATGGCACAACCACTTTGGAAAACAGCTTGGCAGTTTCTTAAAAAGTTAAACACAAACTTATATGACCCATCAATTCCACTCCCATGAATCCATCCAAGGGCAATGAAAACATGTCTACAGAAAGATTTGTACATGAATGTTCATAGCAGTATTACTCATAACAGTTAAAAAGTGCAAGCAATCCAAACGTTCATCAATTGGTAAATGAATACACAAAAGATAGCACAGCCACGTGATGCAATAACTATTTAGCAATAAAAAGCAATGACCTACTGAGACTTGCTACAATGTGGGTGCACATAAAAACCATGCAAAGTGAAAGAGGCAAGACACAAAGGACTCCATATTCTATGATTTCCTTTCTGTGAAATGTTTAGAAAAGGCAAATCCATAGAGCCAGAGAACAGATCAGCGGTTGCCCAGGGCTAAGGGTGGGAATGGAAACAAATACGCATGAAGAACTTTTTAGGGTGATGGAAATGTTCTAAAGGTGCCATGTGCCGATGACTGCACCACTGTAAAAATTTACTCAAAGCAATTAAACTGCAAATTTACAACAGGTGAGTTTTTGATATATATCTATAAAACCTAAATAAAGCTGCTAAAAAACAGCAGCTTGCTTTATGATAACTCTTGGCTATCTCCCTCTCCCCCAACGTTTACCTTTTCAGTCTTTTGTCTCTTGTGTCACTTCTTGGTCAACTTCCATTCCACGCTCTGCAGTTTCCCCTCATTGTGGGGCCCAGTCCCGGCAAAGAGCCCATTGGTCCATTTTCAAGTCTTCAGAGGGGCCACACTGCTCCAGCCCCTTAGACCTTACTCGGCAAAACCCTCTCATTTTTAACCGCTGATCCCAACTGGCCTGCCAAGCTGTCCAGCCAACTCTTGTTGGCTATTTTAAAGTCTCTTACTCTCAGGTCCATCAGATGCCCCATCGCTTCCTTCTGCATTCTCCTACACAAATGCAAGTAACATGCTAGTCCATAGCTGTCGGGAGTTGTCACATCAGCTTGTACCTTGGTGTTCACGAGTATACCTTGGCATCTGGTTCTGTTATAAATGTTGTTTTGGGTTTGCTGCCTGGTTACGGTATCTTTAAAAAAAATGTTTTTTAATATTTATTTATTTTTAAGAGAGAGATGGACAAGGTGCAAGTGGGAGAGGGGCAGAGAGAGAAGGAGACACAGAATCGGAAGCAGGCTCCAGGCTCTGAGCTGTCAGCACAGAGCCTGACGTGGGCCTCAAACTCAGGAACCATGTGATCATGACCTGAGCTGAAGTCAGACGTTCAACCCACTGAGCCACCCGGGAGCCCCTACTGTGTCTTTTTTACGTGGATATGTGAGAAGATCCAAAAGCCATGCGGCCCCTGTTGTCATCACTTTCCCAGATTTCTTAGCTGCCAATCGTACCTTTCTCTCTAGGAAGCTGACAAATCCTTCAGTCTGTGGAGCTGATCAAACCTTGGTATAGAGCTTACTATGTGCCAGACACTGTTCAAGCACATTATCGTTACTGAACCCACTTAATCTGCTTAAACGACACATGAATTAGCACTATTATTATCCCCAATTTACAAATAGGGAAACTGAAACAGAGAGGTCAAGAAACTTGCCAAGATCACAGTGCTGGTGAATGTCTCTATAAAATCTAGAGTCAGTGCTCTTTAACCACTAGACAATGCTGCCTCCAATGAGCGTATGAAATGTATCTGGCCTGATAGATCTAGCATTCACCTGTGACTAACACCCCTGTCCCCCAAGTCCTCCCTAAGATGGGAAACTGTAACCCCTCCTTCAAAGACCAAGTTCAAATGTCAATTCTTCTAAGAAACTGGATGAGCTCACATAGGGAGGTGGCTGCTTCTTCCTTCCTCCCCCTTCTTTTCTCCAACCCATCCCTTTATGATTGTGCTTTTCACCAGGTGTTAAAATTGTTCGTCAACATCCTTGTCTTCCCCATGGGCTCGGAGAACAGTTTTTATTCGTCTCCTATCCCAGAGCTTACCCTAGCGACGGGCGCCCAGCAGGCTCTCAATAAACATTGATGGAACTGAGTCGGCAATAGTTTTTTTTCTTAAAACTAGCTCAAAATGTACTTGAAAGCAACATAATTGCATCTTTTTTTTTTTTAAATCTGTAATTCAGAGGTTTTACCAAGTCTGGCTAATGAGTTTTTCTGGGGCATTCTTCAGAAGAAACACAGCATCTGATTCTCCTGATATTTTAGCTGCTTATTTCCAACATACATAGATTGTTGCTTCTGATGCTAATTGCCAGGGAGATTCAAAGGAGAACCAGCTACCACACCCTTCAGCCAAGCACCTGCCAGCACAGAGAGGATATGGGAGGAAGAGCTAGCAGAAGGAAGGTACCATGTGTCTGTGCCAGGCCTAAAGAATTACCACCAAACTCACAAATAAACAGGAAAAATTCAAACCTAAAATAGAGAGGAAAGTGGAAAAACCAAATGTCAATTGAAAAGAAATAATTCATTAATTTTTAAAAGTCTGGTAATTTAAAGGGGCACCTGGGTGGCTCAACTGGTTAAGCATCTGACTTTGGCTCAGGTCATGATCTCGAGGTTCGGGGGTTTGAGACCTGCGTCGGGCTCTGTGCTGACAGCTCAGAGCCTGTTGCCTGCTTCACATTCTGTGTCTCCCTCTCTCTCTCTGCTCCTCACACGCTCACGCTCTGTCTCTCTCTCAAAAATAAATAAACATTAAAAAAAAAAAAACGAAAAAATAAAAATCTTGTAATTTAACAGAGAGCTTTGCTATGAGAAAATACAATTATATCGTAGATTTCCTTGTTGGTGTACAGATCTATGGCAGATATTGCCATATAAATATAAATATACAAATATAAAGGCAGATATTTGTAAGAAAATTTATAACCCCGCTCGTTTTCAGTAGAAGGTTCTAGTAGCTCCTAAGAAAAGTCAGAAATTCTGCAAAGATGCCTTTGTCATTTTCTGGGCTTTAGCTCAATCCCTCTCTGCCACTCTAAGACTTGACTAAAAATACCTCTGAGAAAAAAAGAATGGAGAGAAACACAATGATTTAAAAAGAAATAGGTAGGAAGTATCCCTTGAAAGAGCTGGGGACCCCATCCCCTCCGACCCTGTTCTCGTGTAAAGTATTAATGCATTTGACACCGAAACCAGAGAAAGAAAACAGCGGCTTAATGAGTTTGCTCTGGCCAAGAGCCAGAACAGGGGTGCTGCCTGTGTCCCCACCCCTCTCCTTCCCATCCACCCTGCTTCCAGGGCTAATACCTCTGGACTTGGTCTGTGGCATGGATATCACTAAACCACCAGGAAAACTTCCCGGAGTCTGACAGGCTCAGAGAGGGTAAAATCTGGCTTCCTTCTTGACCAGACAGGATGCGAATTCCTCTTTCCCAACACACATGTGTCATTTCAACAGTCGGCCCTTGGGGGGCCGCGTACAAAGGCCACACTTAAAATACTCTGACGTGCTTCAGTGTCCAACTTTGCCCCAAGAAGTTTCAACTCGAAGAGTTCCTTACTTGAAAAATGCGGGTCTGGGAAGCCCTGGGAGCAAACTTTCTCAACAACTAAACCACTGAAGACAGTCATTCTCGTCCCTGCTGTGGGAACTCTGGACTCCCATCCAGACGGGTGCATATGAGGCTTCCGTGAGGAGGCCTGCAGTCACCAAAATTCCACTAAGCTAGGAGCACTAAGCTAGGCCAGGGCCTGCTTGAGAACTTTCTTATAGGTAAGCCGCCATTACTGCAAATATCCTCCAATCCCAGAGGTAAGGAGGAAAGCAGAGGTCCCAAAGCTTTACCCAGAAAATGTATTACTTCCTACTGAGGTCAAGGAAGTTATCTGATGCCTGGCCCCCTCCACCCTCCTTTAACAGAAGGACATGATATGCAGAAAGACCTAGATGAGGAGAGCACATCTCCCTCTTTACCACCGAGAAGCAGTTAACTGGGGCAGTAAGTTCCATTGAGCTCTCGATAAATATATGCTACATCACCTAATTTTAAGGTAAGCACACAGACGTCAGCCATCTGTGAGCCATGGCTATCTCAGCTGAAAACAAGAAGCTCATTTACTCACTCGTTCATTCACATACAGCTCTGTACCAGACATTGCTTCCCACACAAAAGAGAAACTTCTGCCCAAGTGGAACGTATATTCTAGTGATGGGAGACAGACAAATTAGATAAGAAAAAAAAAAAAAAAATACAATGCGAGCAAAGGGTTAACAAATTCCCTTCCTCGTCTGCTTGAGAACTTGACCCGAGGTTAACTTTCCAGTTCTGT
Source organism: Puma concolor (assembly GCF_028749965.1). Taxonomy (NCBI): domain Eukaryota; kingdom Metazoa; phylum Chordata; class Mammalia; order Carnivora; family Felidae; genus Puma; species Puma concolor. The sequence goes on along the minus strand of NC_141672.1, from coordinate 14,326,920 downwards.
TTCCCAGGAAACCTAATAAAGATAAAATGTCAATTATGTTACCAGGCAACATTGCTTATGATAAAAGTGACCCCTGATTGATAACTTGCATCTGGACTGGAAGGAACTGTGTACATCGGACGAGGACGTCGTAGCTTGGGCTTCCTCAAAAGTGAGGGCTTAAAACTGAGCACCTCCCTAGGGGAACCCTGAGTACTTGGGACAGATCCCGTGCCCACTAATTGCGAGGCTCATTCTCTGCCACTTGATGGGGGAGGGGCAAATACAACAGCTGCTGGGTGGCCATACGGACTGCTGAGACCACGATTCACAAAGAAGAGAAACCCCTGACGTTGCCCTGCTGGCAATTTACGATCCTGTTCTGGATTCTTCTGTCTAGATGGGTGTCAACCATGGCCTGTGAAAGTCTTGTGAGTTAGAGTGTTTCACTGAACCTAAGAAGACCCTGGTGAGCCCTGTGTATAGTATATTCGATGCTGGTTCAACGCTAAGGAGAAAGAAAGACAGAAAAAAAGGATGGGTCCGTTGGGCAAGCCACTTCTGAAGATCCCTGCAGGTCTAAACAATAAGCACCACCACCCCCCCCCAACCCTTGACTTTGCCACTTAGCTGCCACGCAATGATTTATCTTCTCAGGCTTCTGCTCAGTCACTCCCTCAGGAAAACCTCCCCTCACCACCAAATCTAGGTCAATGTCATTTTAAAATGGACTCCCACAGAAATGGGGACCTTCCCTTCTGAGCACTATCTCAGCACTAGACATCCAAGAATATAATGATTGAATTTCTCTCTGGGAGCAAGGAGCAGGTAGGGCTCACCATTTTATCCTCAGGTAAATATCCTCAGATATTTATGCTGGCAGAACAAGTGAAGGTCACAACACATCATCTGAAACCAAACAGAGGTGGGTAATGTTCCTGATACCACGGATACCACCAGTGTGTGTTTTTTTTTGGCTACCCCCATCCAGAGCATGACCCAAGAATTGTTCTGCAAATATTGCCACTGCTATCAGTAATTCCCAGGGGGATCAATCTCCAGTCATATCAAGAGGTATTGGGAATGTTAAAAAAAAAAACCTGTTAACTTTGATTGTCAGACATTGTATTGTACAACTATCTCTTTCAGGAAAACTTGCCAAGTGAAAGGGTAAATTTTTAAAAATTTAAAAATTAGCGTTGTCTTTGTCCTATTTCCGAAGGCTTGACTCACTGGGAATTTTTATTTTCCTGCTGAACTAGAAAGTCCATAGGGATCATTTGTGCGCTTAACCCTAGCTCCTAGCCCATGAATATTTGATGGATGAATAAATAAGTGAATGAATAAACAAATAATCTCTCCCTCCCCTCCTGTCCCCATCAAAACAGAAAATCACCACAGAGACAAATCTATTGCGAAGAACTGAAATAAACTCATCTACTAGCTCATGTTTCAGGGAACTCCAATTCTAAATGGTGACTGAAAGGAGGCAGCGCACAGCCGGTCAAAACCATGTGCGCAGAGGCCTTTATGAGATGCAATGAACTGCCGGTTAGTTCACTGGTCCCTCCCCTTTCAACCCTCCCATCTCAGCACTTTGGAAGCCTAAAATGACCTACCCTCTTCCACTAAAGCCAAGGGCAGACCAACATGGATGCAGCTCCCTTGCACTCGTAAAGCTTTCAGACAACACAGGGCTCTAACATTCATTGTGAGTACACTGAAAGCAATTACCTGTTCCCTATAATTCATTCCCCATAATTCATCACTGAAAGTGGTCTTGGGGTTTCATAATTAAAATTGACAAAGATTCCTTTGTTTCCATACTAAAGTTCTGATGGCATTAAGGGATTAGCCAGACCTAGTCTACATTTAAACAAAACAGAGAAGATTTGGCTGATGCATTCTGTTACATAAATAATTACATCTCGACTGGCTTTTAAAAGTCCTTGTTTTCTAAGTGTAACGTATTCCTCCAAGCTACGCTGCCCAGTGCACCACTGTCAAGAACAGGGTACCAATGTGGGCCAAGTGGTGAGAGAACAGGACTGGGTGTCAGGAGGAGGTCCGAGCCCCAGCTGTGCCACCAACTGGTTGTGTGATTTAAAATCCTGCTGCCTTATCTACTGACTGTTTTCCCAACCAAAATGTAAACTCCACAGGGGCACTGACTGGGTCTCACCTGTTCTTAGATCAGTGTTCGGCATCAGTAAAGTAACCCAGTAAGGTTCTCAATACACATTTATTAGATGATACTGAACGTGATTTCTCTGGCTCTCAGATTCCCCATCTGTAAAGGGCAGTGACTGAAACAAATGTGCTCTGATAAGTCCCCAGATTTCCAGATTCTATACCCCGCCATCAGTTCAACTATTATGGAAATTTTTCTTAGCAGGGAAATGACTCGTGTGACGTGCTCAGGGCAGTGAGCTAGGTTGACCAAAAGTCCTCTGGACCGAGTCTGTGACTCTCCCCTTGCAACTGCTTCAGCCACGCAGAATCCTTTCAGATTCTGAGACACGCCAAGGTCTTTCCCGAGTCAAGACCACTGCACATGCTGGCTGCTCTGCTTGGAATCCTCTTTCTCCTGCTGTTGGCAGGGTTACCTCCTTCTCACGGTCAAGTCCTGGGCTCAGTGTCTCCTCCTCGGCAGGCCTGGACTGGCCACCCTACCTAAGCAGGTCCTCTGCTCTTTGCCTCCACTGCACCCACTCAATGCCTGACACTTCTTCCAATTTGTAATTGTACACATCGGTTTCCCGGTTTATTATCTGTCTCCCTCAGTCGACTGCATCCTCCCTGATAGCCTGGACTATGTCTCTTCTATTGGCCAATGTAGTACCAAGCCCAGTACTTGACATACAGCAGAACTCAACAAATACTTGTCAGATGACTGGCCAAATCTATGGCGTGCCAGGCCCTATGCTGAGAGGTTTATGTGAAAATCCACAGATCTCTACATAAACCCTCACTCCAGCCGAATGTATACGGTGCTGACCAGAGTTCTAACTCCATAGTTCTACCAGCTATTTGGGAGGTAGCCCTGGCACTCCCTAGTCGATTTGCACTGACAGCATTTCAAGTGCACATCCTCAAAGCTTTACTCCCTTTACAAATCGTGAGGCTGTCTCAACATGGCCGCTTTCCTATTTGCTCTTGTGGCAACCTGGACCTTGCCCTGGCAACTCACACAAACTATCCCGAAATTGCTTGTTTTAATTCCTAACTCCCCATGGGACTGTAAGTTGCAGGAGGGCAGGGACATTGCCCCTCCTTTTCACCAGCACCTAACTCAGATGGGGTCCGTTACCTCACAGGTATGCAATAATCCTCATTAAACGAATGAACAAATGACCTTGCTGAGTGAATAAATAAATGGGCCTAGAAACTCGAGCTCACTTCAGTTAAAGTGATCAGGTGTCCTCCTTCATTTCACAACCTTTAAAGTTACTTAAGTTTACGTCTTTTTTTTTTTTTTTTTTAATGTTTATTTTTGAGAGACCTAGAGAGATAGGGCATGAGTGGGGAAGGAGCAGAGAGAAAGGGAGACACAGAACCTGAAGCAGGTTCCAGGCTCTGAGCTGTGAGCACAGAGTCCGATGCAGGGCTCAAATCCACAAACGGCGAGTTCATGACCTGAACCGAAGTCAGATGCTTAACCGACTGAGCCACCCAGGCGCCCCTACTTAGGTTTACGTCTTAACCTTTTCTTTTCTCCTACTATCTCCTAGAGTGCAGGCCCATTTCCTTTTAATCTCTGAATCCCTGGAAGATCGTCAAGGACAAAAAGTTGATACACAGCTTCCTGGAAATGTATCTGAATTCTCCCATGTTCGCCGTTGGCTTCTGATACAAAAAAGTCATGTGCAGTTTAAGAAGGGAACACTTCGGACCACTGCAGGTGGGAAGACAGCCAGTATGCCAGCTAGCAGGCAAAGGTGAAGGCCAAGCTGCTTCAGCGCCTGGGGAGACGGTGCATGCAGCACGGCCCCCCCTGGCTTCCTGGCTGGCCCCCTCCCCATGGTCACATGGGCCGTAGGAGTCTGTCTGCCTGTGGCTGCTATCTGGGGACCGTAAACACAGGAAGCACCCTACTCAGCAGCCCGTGGGACACTGCAGGCCTCTCTGCCCCTTTTTGGCCTGCTGATTCTGGGCTACAGTAAGCCAAGCTGAACAGTTACAAAGGGCACCAAAATTACTGGGGAAGTCTAGGAATCTTTAAAGCCAATGCACAGTGGTGATTAGCGGTCTATTTGATTGCCTGTAATAACAAAACTCCAAAAAGGCGCTCTACACCGCTTTACTCCCCGGTGTGGCCTCAAGCATCTCGGGGAGCTCAGAGTCTGACCACAGGCCTGACTTCCCACCTTCTCTGAGTCGGGGTCTCCCAGGTACAACTCCAGGATGCGCTCTAGCAAAAACTACACCCCACAGGCACGCCTCCCAGGAGTCGCTGGTATTTGCCTTGTTTTAACTTGTCCCCACCCTCCCTGAAGTAAAAGAAATTCAGAGCCAGGGAAAACACAACACTGCAATCCGTTTCGCTCAGCCAGTACCTCGGACATGGCTGACAAGAAGCAAAGCCACTTGAAATGTCCTTTGCTGACCTCTGTTTATAAAAGATGATCAAATATTCCTAAAACAGCATGTAATCAATAACTGGAATCCCAAAGCCAAGCTTCCAGGAAGAGCCATGGGGACTGAAGAGAGGAGAATCATTTCTCTTCTCCTTAGAAGGCTGAGGGGAGGGGCACCTGGCTGGCTCAGTCAGAAGAGCGTGTGACTCTTGATCTTGGGGTTGTGAGTTCGAGCCCCCATGTTGGGTGCAGAGATTACTTAAAAATAAAATTTTAAAAAATCTTTCAAAAAAAAAAAAAAAAAAAGAAGGCTGAGGGGAGCGCCAGGCTGAGATCCCCTGTGCTGCCCAGTGAACACCCATTGCTACCGCATCAGACCAGTCACCCCACCTCCTTTCCCTAAAGCACCAAGGCCATCGGTCATTAGTGCTATCCAAGCTCACTGATAACACATCTTGAGCACAGCTCACCCAAAGCAGCAGTCACAAATAAATGCCCTTCCCTGAAAAATGTGTGGTGTGAGCCTCAGCAACCAAATGAGTGATGGCTGCTTCACCAACTCCCGCTTCAACTTGGTTCCACTTCCTGCTGGAAAGTCGGCTGGGCACCATCATCACCAGAAATGACAACTTAGCGCCTGCCGCTCGCCTGACGCCCTACAAAGCACTTCCACATGCATTTTCTCACGTGTGCGTTACCTCAGCTCTGTGACATAGGTGGGATTACGCCCATTTCACAGATAAAGAAACTGAGACCCAGTGAGAAGAAGGAATGGCTCCATCCAAGTCCAAGGCCTCTGGCTCCCACCCTCACTGCCCCTCATCCGAGCGCCAGCCTGGGCGAGGCCCTCCGAGAACCCACGGAGGGAGCAGTCCTGGTGCTTGAAGGCTAACACTCTCTGATCTCACCCTCTGCAGAGGCTGGGCTACCCACAGGGTAAGAACTAGATGTGAAACAGACGGGGCAGTATAGCGCTGGGATGGCACCAAGCATTCTCTCCCTCCAGGAGGAAAGAGGCTGCAGGAAGGGCCAGGGGAGAGGAGGAGAGAGGAAGAAATGGTGACCTGGGACATGCTCTGCATGAGACATGAGGAAAAATGTGATGAGAAAACCCCAATCAACAGCAGAGCCTGGGAACCGTCCCCTGGCAACGCCTCGTGCTTGGGTCCAGCACTTCCTCCCAGCGGGGCAGGATGACGGCAGGCCATGCACCGTCGGGGGGTGGAACCAAGTGTCTCCACACACAGACAGACCTTCCCCTGTGTGGCACAGGGCTGGAAGGACTGAAGGCAGAATGGCAGCCAGGTCACCGTGTTCCTGTGGGGCGACCTACAGCGCCAGCCTCACGGGGCGGCAATGCCCAGGAAAGAGCGAACACTGTGAGGGTCAATGATGACAAAGTAAGAGCCTTGGTGAACACAACGGCATCCCTGGGATCCAAGGTCTGGAGCTCAGGCTCTTTCTGAAAGAGACCCAAGTTCACTGGTTTGGCACTGACTCTTAGAAAAGATGGGAGAATTACAAAAGTATAAAGTTGATTACTAAAACTCATTAAGTCCTCAGGGACGACAACTAAAAAGCTGAGGGCATCTGAGTATATTTCTCTTTTTTTTTAAGTTTGTGTATTTATTTTGAGAGAGAGCAAGAGAGTGTGAGTGGGGGGAGGGGCAGAGAGGGAGAGGGAGAGAGAGAGAGAGAGAGAGAGAGAGAGAATCCCAAGCAGGTTCCACACTGTCAGCACAGAGCCCGATGCATGGCTCGAACTCACGAACCATGAGGTCATGACCTGAGCCTAATCAAGAGCTGGACGCTTACCTGACCGAGCCACCCAGGAGCCCCTAAGTGTATTTCTAAAGAAAAAGATCTGCTTTATCGATTTCCATCTCTTATTACGAAGCTCTCTACAGTACATTTTCTTATCCTCGCAAATCAGTCTAACCCTGTCCATTATATCCTTCCAGATACATATTTTTCAGGGGCAGAAAGATGAAAAGGAGCAAACACATGAGGAGATGGGATGTAAGAAGCCACTGGTGCTTAGGGACAGCAGCTACCTCCGGATGTCCCCACCTACTCTGCAGAGACCCTAGCTGCAGACGTCCACTGACAAATGACCCAGGTCTGGCTTTTGGGCCCTGAGAAACCCACTGCTCTAAGTCAGGTGGTGCTGGAAGCACTGGGCATGACCAAAAGCTCCAGCTGCTTTTTCTCTTTTCATCCACGTTTTGTGGTCCCCTAACTGGCCTTCACCTCTATCCACCCCAAAGTAATCTCTCATCACTGCCGCACAATCCCAGCCTTCAGGACGCTGCAGCTGGCAAGGACCCTCTGGAGTAGCTGGCCAATCCCCTCACTGGTCTTCAGAGCCCAGACAGAACAGCAAGACGGCAAGAAAGGAGAAGAAAAGGCTTCAAAGTTAAGCGGTCTCTTCACTTTGGGTACGTCAAATGGGAATCTCCTTGAACTTGGGTGAAACAAGAAGAGAAATGAGCCGGTAAGCAATTCCTGGCATGTAATCCATCATCTCGTGCAAACTTCTCATCATTATTATTTTTCAGTTAGACTCTGGTGGACCACCAACATTTCAGGGCAGGAGGCCAGAGCCCAGTATGACTGGCTTCCTCCTCAATGAATAGGCTTCAGATGAAAACAAATGATCCAGCCCACCCTCACCAATCTTACACAAAGCATTTTCAATAGCAGGTATTGGTTTGGCACCTCTGAGAGCCCCAAGGGAACGCATTCATCCCTCCAGACTTGCATCTGGGAGTTAACCACACACACTTACAGGTTAGAGGGAGGGAGAGCAAGGTCAGGGTCTCTCCTTGGTGCCCACCACTTATTATTAAAAGGGAGAAGAAACAGATCCTCAAAAAAATATTCCATGCTCCCTCCCTTCTCCCTCTATTTATAACATCATTGGAAACAGAACTAAAAATGGAGCTTAGGGGACATGCACTATCGCTCAGATGATCTCAGTCAGTGGAAGATGAGATCAAACTTGAGAGCATCTTCTTGGTGCCAAGGCCTCAAGCCAGTCCAAACCTTGGGGTGTCCTTGCGGCCCTTCACAGGCCGTGCCAATCTGAATCAATGGCCTTTGGAGCCAAACAGGCCTTCTCTACAAACAGTTTAACAAGATTGGGAAAATCAGCATTTACGCACAACAAATAGAAGATGGATGCGTGTGGCTTTGAGCCCCCAGGCAGATGAAATGCCATTTCCATGAGCTACGCCCCCAAGGTTTGAAGCTCTTAAAAATGAACAGGGAGCAACTCCACTGTTCATTTATCCCAAGGCTGGGACCTGCGTCCCCTCTGTCGTTCAAAGCGCTACGTGACTATTCCTAGAGGAAGGGGGATGGGGCCCTAGGAGCCTCCCGTGCCCAGCCCAGGAGGAGCTACGGAAGAGCCAGATACCTACTGTTGGACTTCATGTACATCTATCCTGCAGCACAAGGTCAAAACAAGGGACAGCTGAAGAGATTTGGAACACAATCATCGCATTTCTTGTAAGAGCCACACAAAAAGGAAAACCACCACCAAATGCCTTAGACAGCTAGCCCTCACGTGCCCTTTCCAAAGGCAGCTCAAATGGAAAGCGTTCTTGTGTGGCCTCAGAGCCGCCCCCACGTTCATAAAAACTGTCCGATATTTGGCAAACTCAAGTCTCTGGACTGATAAGCCATTCAAGGGACAGTGATCCTGTGTGCTGGGATTTCCATGTCATGAACTTGTCCCCCAGAAGAAGAGGGAGGCCTGTGTGCAGAGCCACCGCCACGGAGGAAGGATGGCATAAAGCAGGCTCCCATCGGACCCCCCTCCCCCCCCCCCCCGACTCCCGCTGGGCCGGTGCTTCGTTCATGTGACTCATACCCATACAGCCCTCCTTCCTCCCTCTCCCACCTTCAAACCTCATGGCAAAGTGAGAGAGCCGGGGGAGAACAGACAAAAGAGCCTATACCCATTATTCTAAAAAACTATTCCAATCGTAGTTCATATTTAAAGTTGCTTTGTTACAATAGCTAAACCGGAGACGGCATTGTAAGGCTTTCTATTTTCCTTCTTTAGGAACCTGATTTAAAAAATGAAGAAGGCTTACCCATTTTTGAAATAGAGGACATGGGCTCTCTGAAGTCCTGTTTCTAGGAAAAAACCTAGTTCTTGATCGTGGGGAGCAGGGCCAGGCTTAGGGCTTCTGTTTTGAATATTGGTAAGTATTACCTAGAAGGGGAGAAAATCGGAAAACTAATCAGATCCACATCCAAGCCTCGTCCCTTCAAACCGCATGTCTACACGTGCTGCACGACCTGACAAATCACCTTCCTCACGCACACACCGGTGCATCGGGGCTGGTGCAGAAGCGAGTGCAAGGATTAGGAGAGCCGAGAGAATGGCACCTATGAGACGGGGCATGTGTGGCCCTCCTGGCCAGGATGGCTGAGGACTGAAGGGTGCTGAAGGGTGCACGGTGCCGGGAGAAGAGCTGAGGCGGAGGGTTCTGCTGGATGCCAGGATGTTGACAGAGAGTCTGGGTGAGACAGAAACAGGTCCCAGCAACAGGCGGGAATAGTCATCAGCTACCAATGGCCGACGTCACAGACAGGCAGACTGAAGCTTCAGCCCTACATAGGCTTGATGAACTCAAAAAGGGCGGAGCCTAAGAAGCACTATGATTGGCATTGGCCCCATAATTCCCTAGGGAGGGCGAACCCTCTAAGCTACAGAGCCAAGGTTACGGACTCTCGAGGGGAGAGCCGAGACAAACAACCTAAGCTCTCTCTCTCCCCAGATTTGATCTTTTGTCAACAGACAGCGAGGTTTTAAAGGTTTAAACTTTTAGCCCCGGCAAGAAAGACTGCCAAGTAAGCAGGATAAAGACCTGTAAGTTGAGTGGGTTACAGTGACGTGTAAACACAGATCTACCATTACAGAGGCTACCCGCCTTAAACTGGCAAGTCGAATAAAGCATTTATCCAACAGAAGCTACTGGTGGCCCATTTAAAAACCATACAAGTGTTCTCCAAACATGTTGTCCACGTTTGCTGACAGTCAGCAGCTCCCCAAAGACCCAACTGTTAGCCACGCCCCAAACCTCTTAGAGGTCTCGACATTATTCTCTGAATGGAGTTGAAGCGATTGCTGGATCTCTAACTCTCGAGCTTTGGGAAACAGAAAAGAAAGCACACAATGAACAGATGTTGTGGAATGAAATCCAGGCGGGCAACCCTTGCATTTGAACAACATCCCAGCATCTTCTCAAAACTGCCTGGCTCCTTCCCGACTTAGCACTTGTCTCTGCAAGTGCTAAGAGGTGGGTGTTCCTCCTACCCCGCGAACCGTCAGTTTTGGCTTCACTGCAGGCTCCTCCCCAACATCCTCCAAGTGCTGCGGATGCACAGAGCGCGGTCTCTTGTAAGTCTCTCCTCAAGATGATCTCATCCGTTCCTCTGAGCTTCAGAAATCATCTCTATGCTGCCAACTCCCAAATTTATCCTCTCCGCTGCAGACTTTCCCCCTCTGAATCCCAGACTCAGATATTCAACGGCTTCCTTGACATCTCTACTTTGGGGCCCAATAGTTAGCCTTCGTGTGCTTTCAAAAATAGTTTTTTAATTTTTTAAAAACGCCATGATTATCTTAAAAAGGAAAAAACCAATTCCGTACAACACAGAAAGAAAATTAAAAATCACCTCAAAATATCCCCCCTACAGAAATAACCAGTTAGCATATATTAAACAACAATCCAGATGTCTCTATACATACGTATCAAGGGAAGAAAGATAAAAATCATCTTACAAAAACAGATTGTATTATATAAGCCAGTTTTAAACTTAAACCATTAGAATTAATTTTAATTGAATTTAACAGGAAAAACTAAAATGTGATCAGAGTAATCACTCAACTTCAGAAAAGTGTTTGTTTGTTTGTTTGTTTGTTTGTTTTAAGCACATAGTCATTAAAGGCCTGGGCACTTTTCCTAAAGTTAAAAATGGATCTTGTATTTATTATGTGTGTGTGTGTGTGTGTGTGTGTGTGTGTGTGTGTGTGTGTAGAAAGAGAGAGAGTATAGATACAGATATATCTTAACAAGTTAAGTCTTTTGATCCAAAAAGGGGGATGTCTTTCCATTTGTTTAGATTTTCTTTAATTGCTTTCAACAGTGATTTGTAGTTTTCAGGGTATAAGATTTGTACTTCTTTTTATTATCCCCATGTATTTTCATCTTGCCGATGCTATTATAAATGGAATTGACTTCTTAATTACATTTTCAGATTGTTTATTGCTAGTGTATAGAAATAAAAGTGATGTTTTTATATTGACCTTGTATTCTATAATCTTGCTGAAATCATGTATTAGTTAAAATAAGGTTTGTGTGTGTGAATTCCATAGGATTTTCTGTATGCAAAATCATGTCATCTGCAAACAGAAATAGTCTTACTTCTCCCTTTTAATCTGGATGCCTTTTATTTTATATTGCCTAATTGTATTGGCTAGAACCTCTACTACAATACTGAATAGAAGTGGTAAGAAGAGACATCTTTGTCATGCTCCTGATCTTAGGGGAAAAACATCCACTCTTTCACCATTATATATGTTGTTAGATATTGGTTTTTCATAGGTGCCTCCTTATCGGGTTGAAGATGTGAACTTCTATTCCTAGTTTGTTGAGGGGTTTTTATCATGAAAGGGTGTTGGATTTTGTCAAATGCTTTCTCCACATCTACTGAAATTATCATTATCATGTGGGTTTTGTCTTTTATTCTATTGATATATATTTTTTAAAATTTTTTACATTTATTCATTTTTGAGAGAGAGAGAGATAGAGTGCGCGCACGTGCAAGTGGGGGGTGGAGCAGACAGACAGAGAGGGACAGAGAATCTGAAGCAGGCTCCAGGCTCTGAGCTGTAAGCACAGAGCCCGACACGGGGCTCAAACTCACGAATGTGAGATCATGACCTGAGCCGAAGTTGGACGCTTAACCCACTGAGCCACCCAGGCACCCCTCTATTCATAAATTATATTAATTGATTTTCACATGTTAAGTCAACCTTGCATTCCTGATATGGAATCTCGCTCAGTCACAGAGCATAATCCTTTCTATATGTTGTTGGATTCAGTTTGCTGGTATTTTGTTGAGGATATTTGCATCTATAGTCACATGAGATATCAGTCTCATAAAATGAGTTAGGGAGTGTTTTCCTCCTCCTCTGTTTTCTCGAAGTTTTCATCATATTGCTATAATCACTTCCTTTAATGTTTGGTAGAATTCACCAATAAAGTCAACTTGGCCTGTAGTTTTCTTAGAAGGTTTTTAATTACAAATTCAATTTCTTTAAAGATATAGGAATATTTGGGTTATCTATTTCTTCTTGAGTGAGCTTTGGTAGTTTGCATGTTTCAGGGAATCTATTTTCTGTAAGTGATCACATTTACTGGCATAAAGTTGGTCATAATTTTCCCTTACAATCTTTTTTTCTTAAAGATTTTATTTTTTAAATAACCTATGTACCCAATATGGGGCTTGAACTCACAACCTCGAGATCAAGAGTCACATGCTCCACTGACTGAGCCAGCCAGGCACCCGTTCCCTACAGCTTTTTAATACTATGAATCTGTAGTACTATTTCCTCTTCTTATGGGTTCATAATTTGTGTCTTCTTTCTTTAACTCTTCCAATCTTGTTAACGGTTTACAAATTTTATGGATCATTTCAAAGAATCCATTTTTGGTTTCACTGATTTTCTCTACTGTGTATCTGTTTTCTAGTTTACTGATTTCTGTTTTTTTTTTTAATTTTTTTAATGTTTATTTATTTTTGAGACAGAGAGAGACAGAGCATGAACGGGAGAGGGTCAGAGAGAGAGGGAGACACAGAATCTGAAACAGGCTCCAGGCTCTGAGCGGTCAGCACAGAGCCCAACGCGGGGCTCGAACTCACGGACTGTGAGATCGTGACCTGAGCCGAAGTCGGCCACTTAACCGACTGAGCCACCCAGGCGCCCCTACTGATTTCTGTTTTGATCTTTATTATTTCCTTCTTTTTGCTTGCTTTGGCTTTAATTTTTTCTTCTTTTTCTAATTTCTTGAATTGGAAACTTAGATCACTGATTTGATTTTTTTTCCCTTCTAGTATATGCATTTAATGTTATAAATTCCTCTATACATGTTGTTTTAGACATTTAGAAGCTCTACTTTAGGTACATACATTTTTAGAATTACAATGCCTTGTTGTTAACTGACCCCTTTTTAATGTAACATCTGCCTCTATCTGTAGTATTTCTTGTTCCAAATTTAACTCTCTGATGTAATACAGTCATTCTAGCTTTGCTTTGATTATTGTTTGCGTGATATATAATTTTACTTTTGTCTACCTATATATTAATTTTAAATAGTTTTCATATAGATAGCACATATTAGGCCTTGCATTTGCATCCAATCTGAAAATCTCTTCCTTTTAATTCTTTAGACCATTTACATTTAATGTACTAATTGACATGATTGGAACCATCTTGCTAGTTGTTTTTTTTATGTCTCATCTGTTGTTTGTTCCTTTTTTCTCTCTCGTTCTGCTTTTTAGGTTGATGATTCCATTTCATTTCCACTAATGACTGGTTAATTGTGTTTGTGTGTCCACCCATCAGTCTTTCTCAGCTGCCCAACTATAGACAATACAGCTCTTTAGCTCATCACAATTCATGTTCAGATAATATTACACTAATTCATATGTAGCATAAACACCTTATAATAGTGTACTTACATTTCTTTCCCCATCCTTTGTGCGATGGTTGTCACACCTTTTACTTCTATGTTATATATCCCACAATCTGTTGATGCTATTATTGGTTTAGGTGGTCAATTATCATCTTTTTTTTTTTTTAATGTTTTATTTTTCGACAGATAGGGTGTGAGTGGGGAGGGGCAGAGAGAGAGGGGGACAGAGGATCCAAAGCAGGCTCTGCGCTGACAGGCTGACAGCAGCAAGCCTGATGCGGGGCTCAGACTCATGAACCATGAGATCATGACCTGAGCTGAAGTTGGACACTCAAATGATTGAGCCATCCAGGTGTTCCAAAGGGGTCAGTGATCTTTTTAAAAAATTAAACATAAGAAAAAGTCTTTTATATGTATGCTCATTATCACCATCTGTGATGATCTTCACTTTGTTATATCTATTTGTATTTTCTTCTGCATGATCTTCACTTTGTTATATCTATCTGTATTTTCTTCTGCTTGAACTTCTTTACCATATCTTGTCATGCAGGTCTGTTGGTAATGCATTCTTTCAAGTCTTGTTTGTCCCAGAAGAAACAGAAAGTTTTTGTCTTCTTTCTTCGGAGGTGTTTTGGAATTTTTCATCCAGTACTTTACGGGTATCTTTCTGATGTCTTTTAACTTACAGAATTTCTAATGATAAGTCTGCTGTAACTATTACCATTATTGTTCTGTATTTAAAGTTTCTTGCACCACCTGGGTGGCTCGGTCAGTTAAGCATCCAACTCTGGATCTCAGCTCAGGTCTTGATCTCAGGGTTATGAGCTCAAGCACCGCATTGGGCTTCGTGCTGGGCCTGAAGCCTACTTAAAACACAAATAAGTAGGGGCGCCTGGGTGGCGCAGTCGGCTGGGCGTCCGACTTCAGCCAGGTCACGATCTCGCGGTCCGTGAGTTCGAGCCCCGCGTCGGGCTCTGGGCTGATGGCTCGGAGCCTGGAGCCTGTTTCCGATTCTGTGTCTCCCTCTCTCTCTGCCCCTCCCCCGTTCATGCTCTGTCTCTCTCTGTCCCAAAAATAAATAAACGTTGAAAAAAAAAATTAAAAAAAAAAAAAAAAAAAAAAAAAAAAAAAAAAAACACAAATAAGTAAATAAGTAAGTAAGTAAGTAAGTAAATAAATAAATAAATAAATAAATAAAACAAAATTTCTTTTTCTCTGGCTTCCTTCATGATTTTATCTTTGATTTTCAACAGTTTAACTACAATACGTCAAAGTGTATGTTTTTATTTATCCTGGTTGGTGTACTCTGAGATTCTTGGACATGTGGTTTGTTGTGTTTCAGTAATTTTGAAAAACTCTTAGCCATTTCTCTTCAAATATTTCTTCTGTTTCAGTTCTCTCTTCTCCTTTTGAGACACCAAATACATATATGATATTTTTTCCACAATTCTTGCATGCTCTGTTCTAATTTTTTCCTCACTCTTTTTTTTTTCTTTTTGTGTTTCTGTTTGAATAATCTCTATTAACCTATTTTCAACTGGAAGATTTTTTTCCCTAGTTGTGTCCAGTATTCTAGCAAACCATCAAAAAATGTCTTCATCTCAGGGCACCTGGCTGGCTCAGTCAGTACAGCATGTGACTCTTAATCTCAGGGTTGTAAATTCAAGCCCCGTGTTGGGGACAGAGATTATGTAAAAATAACATATCAAAAAAAACTTCTTCTTCTATTATATGCTGCTTTGTTATTTCTAGCATTTCAATTTTACATTTTTATAGTTTCCATCTCTCTGCTGAAATTCCCACCTCTTTATGCATGTTGTCTACCTTTTCTACAATATCCTCTAACATATTATTCATTGATATTTTTCAGCTCCTACCTGATAGTTTCAACACATGGGCCATTTCTGGGTTTGGTTTATTGCTCTTCACAACAGTTTGCTTATTCCTGCTTGTGTGTGCATTTGTGTATATATCTGGTATTTTTAAATTCAATGTTGAAGATTATGTGTAGAAAAACAGAATGAGGTAAATAATATTTACATCTGCAAATGGGCACATTTTTTCATCTAAAAGGCAACAAATGGGGGGACTGAGCCAATGTAGTCAGAGGATGAAGCTGGGCTGGGTTTTGTTGTCTCTATAGTTACTTCCAAAGTACCACAGATTGCAAACTCCTCAAGTAGTGGGCTACTAACTTGTGCTTACTGTGGGACCTGGTATGCCAGAGGGTTTTCCTCGGTGTTTCTGTTCCAATTTGTTTTCAGCAGTCCCTGTATGTTTGGGCTACAGAGGGGATTTCTCTCTAATTTCATGCCCCTTTCCCAGCAGTATTCTGCTGTTACTCATTACTTGGCGTTGTGTTTGTTATGTGGCTGGTGGTGGGAGGGGAAATTCTTGCTTTCCCTGGTCCAATTTCAGTCTTAGGCAATTTCAGTCTTAGGAAGGTTCTATACACCTGGAGCTCAGGGAGAAGACTCTTCCTCAGGGGCCCCTTTCTGGGCACCTCCTTCCTACCTTCTAGAATGCCTTCTTGAGACAAGAACTGCCTAACTTCCACCCCCAGGAAAACTCTGAGCATGATTAAATCTCCAGAAGTCCAGGGTCACTCCAAAACACAAATCTCTAGTTGTCCCATCTTAATAAAGAACATCATCCACCCAGCTGCCCAAATCGGACACTGGGGATGAGCCTGGACACCCTGCCACTCTCTCACATCTAATCTATTACGACGTCCCTTCTAATTGTTTCTCAAATATGTCTCTATCTACCCATTAGTACAACCATTACCTCCATCTAAGCTGCCATCACTTCCTGTTAGATTTCTACACTAGTCTCCTAAATGGAATCTCTTTCTCCTTTTCTTCCTTCCCACTTTCCACAAGCAGCCTGAATAACTTTTCTCTAACACAATCTGGGTCTTGTTACCTTTGTCATCTTTCTCACCTTTCAGGTGTCAGCTTGATTGTCACCTTCTCGGAAGGGCCTCTCCTAGCCACCTAACATCAAGTAGGCCTGCCTCTGTTATTCCCTCTCAAATCATCCCATCCTTTTCCTTCACTGCGTTTATTGATGTATTTTTTTTTGTCTTTGAACACTGGCTGTCTCCCTCCACAGTGCTAAAACTTCCACAAAGTCAGGGCCACATCTATCTCATTTGCTAATACATTCAGTGCCTACTGCAGTGTTTGCTGTAGGGTAAGCATTCAATATACAGAACAGACAGATAGATAGAAAGATAAATAAATAAATGAAATATGTAGATAATGAATGAATGAATAAATTTGCAAGACCAATCAGAAAGGCAGGGGAAAAGGCAATACGAAGGTAACCTAGTATGCATTAGGTACTATGTAGGTACACAGGCTCTCATTTATTCCCCCACAAAAGACCACCGAGATACACTATCCTCTCTTCACTGAAGGAGACAGCGAGGCTTTGTCCCATTGAGTGAGTTGCCCAAAATGCGCAGCTAGCCCGTGTTAGAGTTGGTGCTGAAACTCAGGTCCACCTGACTCTGCAGTCCAGCTCCTCCGCCTCTGTCCTCTTGGTCTGTGTTTGCTTGCAGAACAAAGTTCAAAAGACAAGAGGTCAGAGCTGCCAGGATGAGGCTTTAGGTTATAAGTGGGAAGAATGGGAAAGACACAGTGGGGAGGCAGAGAATAACTTAGCTCAGCTAAGCACCTTAAGTTTAAGCACCTTGGATTTCATCCCGTCTTCACAAAGAGCTTCTAACACATGGGCCTGGGCAGGAGCACTGTTTGGCATGTCGAAGCCACCACTTGTTCTGTGGATAAACACTTCCCTGCAAGAAGACTGCCAACAAACCCTCTTCACAAGTGCAGTCTGCTTTGGCAAAAGCATGCACCTAGTGACTGCACAAGCATGACAGGAAGGGGGCAGAGGCCGAAAACTTTAGGTCAAAAGACCCAGGTTCAAGATCATGTTCTGATACTCCTCACCACTGTGGACTTAGGACAATTCCTTCAATCTCTCAGACCTTCACTGTCCTCATCTGTGTATGGGCATAATAATATATACCCTACATAATGGTTATGAATTGTAAGTGGGAAACTTAATAAGCACACAAACATTTTAATCCTTAATGGGCATATATTTATGAATTACCTTCAAACAGGAATAAAATAAGGGCATTTTCTACATTTTCTACCACTTTCATTCTTTTAACATTGCTTTAGAAAAACCGGAGATGGGGGGAAAAATCTGGAGGGACGGCATGAGAGGGATAAGATGGAAAATATTAGACAGAAAGAAACAACAACAAAAATCACTCCTCTGCCATGTATTCATATTCTTAGAAAAATGAAAAGAATCAATTCTATTTTTACAGAATTCAGGACTGTGGCTAATAATCCTATGCTGCCACCCTTGTCAGCCTTTAAAATTCAGCTCAGGTGTCCTGTCTTTCAGTAGCCCTCCCTGACCTACCATGCTGCTCCACCAAGACCCTTCTCTGGGCTTGCAGAGTCTGCTGAGTGTTCCCCACCAAAACACTGCCCACACTGGTTATAGACCTGTGTCCTCACAAGATCATCCGTTTCCTAAGGACGTACTCTGTGGCTTATTAATTCCAGTGTCCCTCGTGTCAAGCACACTGCAGAGCACAGAAGGCACTCGGTAAATGTTGGTGTAAGTGAACGAAAAAATTAATAGCACTGCTATGTGCGAAAATATAATTAAAAAATAATGATCCCATTCACAAGGCAATACAAATGGAAAAGATCTGGGAATAAAGTAAATTGACTACAATCTGTGAAACAAGAAGTCTTACAAAACGGAAAGTGGTATCATGGTCATAGATGAGTGAAGACTAGATATGATTCTCCAAATTATGTATAGGGTTCATAAAAATCCAATCAATCCCAACAGGATTTTTCTAGAACTCAACAGAATTATTCTAAAATTCACCTAGAAGTATCATGAGAAAAGAACAAGGGATATTCTGAAAAATAAGACTAATGCATAGTTACTAATCCTTTCAGATGTTGAAACTCATCATAAAGAAGTACTTATTAAGTAGTGTCATATTGGTGCAATATAAGATTAGGAGAACAAAATAGGACAGCCAGAAATGACTGTTGTATCTAAAATTTTATTGAATGACTTAAAATATGTGACAGAAAATGTGAAAAAAAACGATCATCTTAAAGCAGCAGTGAAATTGGAGAAAAACAGTAATTTAGAGTCATATCTACATCATACAACAAAATAAATCCCAAGAAGATTTCGAAATTAAAAGTTGTTTTCAAAAACATGGAGGGGTGCCTAGGTGGCTCAGTCAGTTGAGCATCTGACTTCACCTCAGGTCATGATCTCATCGTTTACGAGTTTGAGCCCCACATCGGGCTCTGTGCTGACAGTTCAGAGCCTGGAGCCTGCTTCAGATTCTACTTCTCCCTCTCTCTGCCCCTCCCCTGCTTGCACTCTGTCTCTGTCTCTCTCTCTCAAAAATAAATAAACATTAAAATAATTTCTTTAATAAATAATAAAGATATGGAAAATGGTTGAAAAAAATGTTAAATCCTGGAGGGGGTTATCCCAAGATTTCAGCTTTTTTTTTTTAATATGAAATTTATTGTCTAATTGGTTTGGTTCCTTTATTTTGAGAGAGAGAGCAAGTGAGGGAAGGGGCAGAGATAGAGGGAGAAAGAGAGAATCCCAAGCCGGCTCTGCACCATCAGCACAGAGCCCAATGCGGGGCTCGAACTCATGAACCGTGACATCATGACCTGAGCCAAAGTTGGCTGCTTAACCGACTGAGCCACCCAGGTGCCCCAATGATTTCAGCTTTAAAACAATGAGGTAAATGTAATTTAAAAAATCAGATTCAACTATATACAGATTTAAATTTTATAAGCAACTTGCAAACGGAAATTTACTGATTGGGAAAATATTCAGAGCAAACATGATTAAAGGGCTAACATATTTATGATATAAGACTTTATTCAAGTTATCAGAAAAAAAAAAAACTTCATCCAAAAATTGGACAGGAAGTAAACACAGGCAAGAAAGGAATGTTACTAGGTTAAACATAAAGTTACCAGTTTCCACTCCTAAGAATATACTCAAGAAAAATGAAAACATTGCCCACATAAAATCTTACATGTGAAAATTTATAGAAGCATTATTATAACAGCCAAAACCTGGAAGCAACCCAAATGGTGAATGATAAAATGCTGGACAGTATATCCACAAAATGGCACATTTGTCGATAAAAAGAAATGAAGCACTGGAACGTGCCACGAGATGGATGAAGCCAAGAAGCCAGTCATAAAAGACCACAGGTGGTAGGGTTCTACTTGAATGAAAAATCTAGAATATACAAATCTATACATACCGGGGAGATCGGAGGCAAATGGGGAGTGAGTGCTAACGGGTACAGGGTCTCTTTTGGGGGTAACAAAAATGTTCTGGAATTAAATATTGGCGAATGGTTATACAACTCTAAATATGTTAAAAAGTACTGCATGGTATCCTTTACAATAGCTTTTTTTTGAAAAATTGTTAACATTTATTCATTTTTGAGAGACAGCACCTGAGTGGGGGAGGGGCAAAGAGAGAGGGAGACTCAAAATCTGAAGCAGGCTCCAGGCTCTGAGCTGTCAGCATAGAGCACGATGCGAGGCTGAAACCCACAGATGGATGGTTTCCTTTAAATAGGTGAACTGGGGGCGCCTGGGTGGCTCAGTTGGTTAAGTGGCCGACTTTGGCTGAGGTCATGATCTCGTGGTCCGTGAGTTCGAGCCCCGCCTCGGGCTCTGTGCTGACAGCTCAGAGCCTGGAGCCTGTTTCGGATTCTGTGTCTCCCTCTCTCTGACCCTCCCCTCCCCCCCCCCCCGTTCATGCTCTGTCTCTCTCTCTGTCTCAAAAATAAATAAACATTAAAAAAAAAATTAAATAAATAAATAAATAAATAGGTGAACTGTATGGTAGGTGAATTATAACTCAATAAAGCTGTCATTCAAAAAGAGACAAAACGCAACCTGGGAGTAGATGGACAAAATTTCAGCCTGACTGATAGTCAAAGGAACGCAAACGAAAACCGCAAGCAAGGTCCCATTTTTCCACCTAGCAGATCAGCAAAATAACCTTTACACAACAGCAAGCCCGTTGAGAGTGCAAAGCAACCATTATGCTCCCGGCGCGCCGAAGGGAGATGTTAGTGTGACTCGTGGGGAGCCAACGGACACAATATGTAGTTAACGAGAATGTCGAAAATATCTCCACTCGCAGTAATCTGCCGTCAGGAAAACAACGAAAGCAAAGGGGGAGAGGTCCCCGCAGGAAGCTGTCATCGCCACGTTATTTACAACAACGGGGCAGACCCGGCAGTGAGCTGATTCTGTCAGAGAGACCGGCCACTCGATGAAATATTATTTGGCCATGAAAACATTCTGAAGTCCCAACGTAATGTTGAGTGACAAAGGACAGATACGAAACTCTTGAATGCCACGCAATTACGAGGGGAAAGGCTGGCTGGGAACACAAGAAAATTAAAATCAGCTGCTGTTCTTTTCCGGTTTCCAGACTTTTCTACCTCTGCTTCAAGTGTGTGTGGCCTCCTCTCCCAGGCAGCCAGATGGCAGGCCCAGAGTCAGAGCACATTTACTGGCTAGTCAGCCTCTCGACGTTTCTTTAAGGAAGCATAGTTCGTGAGCTACGAACAGTCAGTCACCTGGTGCTCTGGCCTGGCTGGAAAGGCAGGCCCTGGAGAGGCAGAGGGAAGCAAGAATCTTCTTTACCGTCTCACGTTTTAAAGCCAGAAGCACGGCCACGTGGACCTCCAGAGTCACCCCCTGCCTTCCCCATCAGCGGCGCGGGGTCCTTCTCCTGGGACACCTCGTGTGAATTCAAGACCCACCGTGACCTCCATGTCATCCGGTCCAGAGTCTGGCACGTCAACGACATCACTGCGGGCGCCTCCCGTGCTGGCCAGGGAGCAACGCCTTGATGGAGCAGGAGTCCCGGGCCGGGCCCCGCGATATTTGGGGACCAGTTGTTTTCTCCTCCAAACGTCAGCACTGAAACTGCCCACGAAACGTCTCCCGCACCCCGTAATTTAGCAGTGACTTCTTTTCTAAAATCGGGCGTGAAGAAACGAACTGCCGGCAGAAGGTGAAGCTGAACCCCGGCGCGGCTTCTCCTCAAGAAAGCCGTAACCAGCTGGTTGGCTGAGGCGTGCAAAGGACACAGACGGGATGATTTCATTTGCCAAAAGCGGGGCTCGGCTTATGCTCTTCAAAAATGAAGTCATCTTTATTCCTATCGCTGCACCAGGAGACGCTCCTCGTGGGGCAGGTAACTTTATTTACCGTTGGCATAATGCCACCAGCTCGAGACAAACAAATCAAGGACAGCCTGTGTCCTTTCTAATTCGATCCGTTCTAATTCGATTTGTTTGATTAAATTACTATATGTGCACAATTGTAGGAGTGTCTTACTCCCCTTCAGAGAACAAACTGAGAAAATTAGATGGCTCTTTACCCCTAAGATAACAGGAACAACTCTAAACAAATATTGAATCACTCTGCTTTCGTGGATTCAAATTTTCTTCGGCCCTGCCTCCACCCCTGGACAAGGGGCAGGGGGACAATAACACATGGCATGTCCCATAAGGGGTGGAAAACACCAGCCCCAAACACACCAGGCAGTGTTAGCCCCACCGTGACAATGGAAAGTCGAAGCACACGGAAATATATGACTGGACCAAGGTCAAACAGTCAGGGGTAAACAGAAGTCCAGAATCCAGATATGACATGAGGACTCCAGGCAAGACGCGGTCCTGTTAGGGCTTCTGCACAAGAAAGGGAAAAGTTCTGAAAAAAAATCACCCCACAAATATGCTGCTAAAAATTATTTAACAGTTTAATAATAAAAAAAAAACACTGTGTTAATAATATTCCAGATTTTTATCCAACTATCTGAAATCTTCTAAGATTAGGAAAGATTCCACCGCTAACCGTATGATGGCAGGCCTATGAGTGAACCCATTTTATCCTCATGGCAGCCTTACAGCAATTATTATTGCCATGATACAGATGAGGATCTTCGGGTGGCACAGAAAGGTGGAGTAACTTTCCCAAAGTGCCACAGCTAGGAGGTGGCAAATCCAAGATCCCAACCCTGGCTGTCACTATACCACTGCGCTCTGCTGCCTCTCACAGCTTAAGTCAGCTGCCTCACAAATCTAACACTCTCAAACATCTCTGAAACACGGTTCGGGGGTGTCACATCATGAAAAAATATTGACCGTGTCACTCCACCCTGTCCTCAAAACTTCTCCCCCAATTTTCTTCTTGCTAGTGAATGAAGAAAACCACTCAGAAAACCAAAACAAACAAACAAACAAAAAACCACCACTAGTAGATAAAATGCCGGAGGTCCTGGCCAACGGAAGTTTCTTTGCTATGGAATGGCCGGTAAATGGGGGGAAACCACTGAGTGACCGGCTGCCTGTGCCCAGCAGAACAAATACCAGAACAGAGTGTGTGGGATTTTCTACTTAAAAGGCCTGCCCGCCCAGAAAAACAAAGCACTATGAACCTCGGCTTGTCCTAGTCTGTGACTTCTTTCAGATTCTATTTCCCTAACATTTCTGTTAGCATAATTCTTAAAAGTCATTTTAACTTCAAACTTAAAAAAAAAAAGGCCAAGTAGGTATCTTCTGCATTGAACACCAATCTTGCTTCATCAAGACCTTGAACATCCACCCAGCCCAGCAGTCACTTAGAAAGGCTATTTTTCCCCCACGTTTCCCATCAATCTACAAATGGCTTCTCGAGCACCTACTACAGTCAAAACAGATATCTGGTCATTCCGTCTCTCTCATCACTAATACCCCAGCATGTTGTATCTGGGGGGTGGGGGGGCAAAGTGATTTCCCATAAAGCAAAACTCACACTGGAAAATCAGAGCCAGAAATGTGAAAATCATCTATACCCTGAGATTACACCCTAGGCTGAGGCTGCTTCCCCGCGCTACCGAGAGCTATACTCGCTTGGCCAAATACCTTCTGAGCGCTTTCTGTCGGGAAGGGTGTGGGAAACGACACTGCCTTGTACTTGTGTGCAGCAGCCTGACATGAGTGAGCCCTGAACTTGGTGTCAGAAGAATTCTAATCCTACCTGTGGTCCTAACTTCCTGTGGGTCCTCCCTGTCTGGGCCTCCATTTTCATCTCCAAATCTCACATCCTATGACCACTGTTTCCCCAACACCGCACAAAAAAATTTTTCTTTTAAATTCTATGATTATACAAGTCTCCTTGGTGGTCTGGCTGGAGAACCCGACAGTGAACTGGTGGTTATCACTGAACACAACAGGAAGTACATCCAGAGCTGCCAGTCCCCACGTCATTAAAGACACGTGTCACAGATGAACTCCTTTCCTCCAGCCGGGAGAAGGCAGCCCCGAGGTAACGGGGCCAGACAACTGTTGGCAAGTAAGGTGCAAAATAAGGGCCCCTAAGTGGCAAGGGCTGTGTGGTCAACAAGAACTGCTTGGCTGGGTAAGAGACGTCTCCACTTCCAAGCACTGGCTATCGAGGAGACAGCCGTTCAAGACGCTGTGCATTTTAAAGCAGGCTGCACGACCATTTCTTTAAAGATCATACCAGAAATTCTGAATAACTGAAAAGTTCCTTTCTCATAGCAGCCTTCTGAGGGGACGTTTTGGCAAGACGGCCAAGTATCTTCCTGAATTCCCAGACACCATGACCTGCGATTTACGACCCATGCTGGTGTCGGCCAGGTCAAACGCTGGTCCCCTCATTCCCCCAGACTCCTCTCTGTGGCTCTCACCTGCACTCGCTGCCCCTTACAAGGCAATTCTGATCCTTATCACACACATCAACACGTTATGAGAAGACTTAAGGGAAGAAACTGCTTCAGTCTGTACACATACAAACGTAACAGAGCTAACCAGACTTTGGCAGCCCCTCCCCATTCTAATCCTTAGGGAAACAGAGAACTCATAAACTTGATGAGAAACAAGACATGTGTCATTTTCAACGTCTCGCAGGACATGTCTCTGGGTGTGAAGGGGGAAACACCGGTGGCAAGCCCTTGGTCAGAATGCCAGGAAACTCTGCTGGGGGTAGAGATGGCTAGAACCCATTGTTATCAGTAGAAAATAAGTGACGTGTACCAAGAATCCAGCATATTTCTGCATCGGGGTTAAGTTCCTTCACTGACACGTCCTTTTACCATCTCCACAAGAACTTCATAAAGTAGACGTTCCTTTTACACACAGAAAGGTTGAGGAGAGAGCAGAGCCAAAAGACAGCGATCCTTCTAAACAGACAAGCTGCCCGCACCTGGCTGGCCCCATCGCGCCTCCGACCTCCTCTGCCCGAGGGCGTGAGCGCAGGTATCTTCCCTCCATCCCTGCCCAGGGGGGCCCCCTTGTCAGCTGCCGGCTTGGTTCCCCACACCACAGGCAACCACTGACTGCTGGAGGTAAACCATCCCAGATGGTTTCGGGGGATACGCACCTGCTCCGAGCAGGTCAGCCGGGAGTCCCCAGCCGACCTTTCATGTAACTATGGATGTAAAGCCTCCCAAACCCCAGATGTACATCATGTGGGCATATCATCCGTGCAAGTACAACCCACTTCGCGTAGGAGAACATGAATGACTAACCAGCCCCGGGGCACACTGTCACTTCTGCTCTGAGGATACTAAAATGCTTCCCAAACACTTTTCACAAGATGCCACAATCCCCACCATCTCCCATGCGCTGAAAAATGTAAGGAAAGCTTTACACCCAGAGGCATACACGTGGAAGGTTTTCCAGAGGTTGACCACAGTTCTCTACAGTCTGGTTTGAAATTTTGAAAAAATTATCAGCTGGAGCGAACACACGCTCCTCACTTACCCTCTCTATCTCTTGGAGGTACAGGAGTGCAATGTCGCCTGCTTTCTCATAGCAGGTGATGACATCCTGTTCCCGGTCCACATGGAGGTTACTGGTAGAAGAGGAAACAGGCAACTTCTCTAAACAAAGTCCTAAAAAACAAACAAACAAACAAAAAATCAAACATATAAAAACTAGGTGAGTTGTTTTTCATGGAGCTTAATTTTTCAGTATTGCCCTAGAGGACCAGAAGATGGTCCCAGGATATCATAAACTGTCAGAGAAGCGGCTTCTCTGCCCTCTACCCTCCCTAAGGACAAAATGGAACATCAAAATGAGACACCAAAAAGAATATCCGCATGTGACACATGAAAGAGGCCCCAAATACACAGAAATTACCCCCATGACTTTGATATCCAGGTTGAGAATTTGACCGGGTACTTTACCATGACCCCATTCAGACCTAACAGAGCTTCTCATTCAAGGTATGGCCCAAGGCCCTTAAAGTAAGCAAAGCTTGGCTCACAGCACAATACTAGCTAAAGAATATCTTCTATCCCAAAATGTACACTTAACTAATTGAACATAAAAAAAAAAATGTTAAATGCTCTCAGGAGTCTCAGTTACTAGGAAAATCTTCCAACTCTGAGCTTTAGACTTTTGGGAGTCACAATAGTCCCACAGACCACCTCTCTGCTGTGGGCTAAGAAAATACCAGAGCTGCTTTGTGGGCATTTCTTTGGAGACAGAAGAGATCCTCTTTGCCAAGAGAGAGTTCAGGGCTGGGAGGTACAAAAATACGAAAGATTGAAAAAATAAGAATGCTAAGAACAGCTGTTGCCTGAACCAGCACCAACCTCTGGCCCAGCCCTGGGCAACCAGTCGCCCCCCGGTCTCCATTCACAACTGGAGGCAGAGAGAGGGAGGGTCTCCGGTGACTCTACACAAGAGGGCTTCTCCTGTGACAAGTGCCCTGGGACATATGTATACAACATGGCATATATTCCACTCCAGGGAAAAGTGCGGGAGAAGTTTTGATATTGACAGAAAGGGGGTCTGGAACTGGAAGAAGCCAGAGAAATTCCCACCCCTGGAAAACCCACTCATTTTATAGACCAAGAAGCTGAGATCGGCCAGAGTGAAAGTAAGTGATTTGTCTAAAACCTGACAGTCGGTTAATAGAACAACAGGAATCAGAATTCAGGTCTCCAGCCTCCCAAATGACACCCATCTAGTGAGTTGCTAATTTTCAGAGCAGACCCACTACAGAGAAGAGACCAGACATGCTGAGCGTCAGCAAATGACCCATTCTTTCATGTGTCATCATGTTGAGAACAGCCTCTTCCAAGTTGCTCTTATCAGTGACCGTCCCTCCAAGGCTGCAAAAAGCCACGAGAGAGATATCTGTACTGAACAGGAAAGAGGAGAAGCCCCTTCTATTTACAAGGACGCAACAACTGAGGACAGCATGCCTGGGAGCTCAGAGGTTACCAGTTTGTCACAGAAAGTGACGGCTCAAAGATTTTGTCATTTTTTTTAGCAGCTTTATTGGGGTGAAATTGGCATACAACAAGCAAAACATTTTTTCAATGTTTCATCATGATGATTTTTTATTTTTATTTAATTTTATGTTTTATTAACTAAAGTCCATAGTTAAACCACATTAGGGCTCACTGTGTTCTGTACTTGATGAGTTTTAACAAATGTTTTGTCATGTATCCACCATTACAGTGTCCTACAGCCAAATTCACTGCCCTAAAGACGTCCCATGCCCCACCTACTCATCTCTATACCCCTCCTCCTGACCCCCTGGCAACCACTAATCTTTTCACTGTCTTTATGGTCTTGCCTTGTCCAGAATGTCATATAATTGCAATCATGCAGCATATAGCATTTTCACTTTCACTTTTAACTTCACTTTCACTTTTAACTTAGCATTTAAGGTCCCTCTGCATCTTTTTGTGGTCTGATCACTTCTTTTTGTCCCTTTACAATACTCCATTTATTCATTAATCTATTGAAAGGCACCTTGGTTGGGGCTTAAGCATCTGACTTCAGCCTAGGTCATGATCTCGCTGTTTACAAGTTCAAGCACGGCATTGGGCTCTGTGCTGACAGCCTGTCTCTGCCCCTGCCCCACTCACGCTCTGTCTGTCTCTCTCTCTCTCTCAAAAATAAATAAACATTAAAAAAAGGAAGGAAGGAAGGAAGGAAGGAAGGAAGGAAGGAAGGAAGGAAGGAAGGAAGGAAGGAAGGAAGGGAGAAAAGCACTTAGATTGACCCCAAGTTTTGGCAATTACAAATAAAGCTGCTATAAACATTCACGTGCAAGTTTTTGTGTGAACATAGTCTTCAATTCAAATAGGTCAATCAATACCAAGAGTGAGACTCTGTAAGAAATAGTTACAAATGGGGTGCCTGGGTGGCTCAGTTGGTTAAGCGACCGACTTCGGCTCAGGTCATGATCTCGCAGTTTGTGAGTTCGAGCCCAGCAACAGGCTCTGTGCTGACAGCTCAGAGCCTGGAGCCTGCTTCGGATTCTGTCTCCCTCTCTCTCTGCCCCTCCCCTGCTCATGCTCTGTGTCTCTCTGTCTCTCAATAATAAACATTAAAAAAAATTTTTTTAATAGCTACATAAACATATTTTGTTTACAAATAACTTTGAAACAGTAATATTTTTAGCTTTGTCAGAAAGTGCCAAACTGTCTTGCAAAGTGGCTGTACCATTTTGCATTCTCACCAGCAATGAATGAGACTTAATATTTCTCAGCATCCTTGTCAGCACTTGGTGTTACCAGTTTTCTGGATTTTAGTCATTCTAATAGGTATGTGGTAGTATCTCCTCGTTGTAATTTGCAATTCCCTAAAGACAAATGATGCTAAGCATATTTTCTCATGTTTATTTTCCATCTGTATACTTCCTCTGGTGAAGTGTCTGGTCAGATCTTTTGCCCTTTTTTCAATTGGGTTGTTTATTTTCCTATGGTTGAGTTTTAAGATTTCTTTGTATGTTTTGGATACAACTCATTTATCGGATATTTGCAAATATCTGCCAGTATTTTATTAGAGTCTATGACTTGTCTTTTCATTCTCTGAACAATGTCTTTCACAGAACGAGAGGTTTTAGTTTTAATAAAGCCTATCAATCTTTTTTTTCACGGACTGTGATCTTGGTGTGGTATCTAAAACCCCACTGCCAAACCTAAGGTCACCTAGGTTTTTTTCCCTATGTTATCTTCTAGAAGTTTTACAGCTTTGCGTTTTCTACTTAGGTCTAATCCATTTTGAGTTAACATTTGTGAAAGGTGTAAAGTTTGTGTCTAGATTTTTCTCTTTTGCATGTGGATGTCCAGTTGTGCCAGCACCATTTGTCGGAGAAACTATCTTTCCCCCACTGAATTGCTTTTGTGCCTTTATCAAAAATCAGTGGATTATATGGGACATCTGGGTGGCTCAGTCGGTTAAGCGTCCAACTCTTGATTTCTGCTCAGGTCATGATTCCAGGGTCGTGGGATCAAGCCCTACAGTGTGCTCTGCACAGAGCATGGAGTCTACTTGGGATTCTCTCTCTCTCCCTCTGCACCTCTCCCCTACTCACATTCTCTCTCTCTCTCTCCCCCTCTCTAAAATAATAAATAAAAGTTTCATATCCTCATTAAAATAAATCAGTTGGCTATAGTTGAATGGGTTTATTTCTGGCCTCTCTGTTCTGTTCCATGCATTTATTTGTCTATTCTTTCCACAATATTAGGCTGTCCTAACTACTCTATACCATTTTTTCCAAACACAACAAACAAACCTCTACTGAGGGATAATTTATATGCCATAAAATTCACTCAGTTTAAGTATGCAATTCAACAACTTTTATCTTATTTTATTTTTATTTTTTGACACATGTAGGGTATCTGTTCATAGGAAAGCCACAAGGTTTGTGCCCCTTGTCACAACGAACCCAGATTCCTGTTGGGTGTGTTGTAAACAGAAGAGCCATTTCTTCAGGCCCCCTGCTCTGATCACACCCCTCAACAGCTTTTAATAAACTCAGAGCTGTGCAGCCATCAACACGGTTCAATTGTAGAACATTTCCGTCATCCCCCAGTGATCCTTTCTGCCCACCCCCTGCCTCAGGGAACCACTAATTTGCTGTTTCCAGAGAGTTACCTTTTCTGGACATTTCATAAAAACAGAATCATTTAATATGTGGTCTTTTGTGTCTAGCTTCTTTTGCTTAGCATACGGTTTTCGATGTTCATCCAAATTACAACAGTACTCCATTTCTTTGTATTGTTGTACAGATAGACTGCATTTTACCTGCCCACTTGCCACTAATGGACCTTTGGGTTGTTTCCACCTTTTGGTTATTCTGAATAATGCTGCTATGACCATTCATGTATAATTTTTTGTGTCGACAGATCTTTTCAATTCTCTTTCAATGGGTATGCACTTAGAAGTAGAATTATTGGGTCAGATAATAAATTTATGTTTCATTATTTAAGAAATACTAAACTGTTTTCCAAAGTGGCAATAGCATCTTACAGTTTAGGGGGGGTCCAGTTTCTCCACATCCTCGCCAACACTCATTATTGTCTGTTTTATTGGAGCTGTCCTAGCGGGTGTGAAGTGATCTCATTGTGATTTTGATGGGTGTTTCCATAATGACTAATGAAACTAACCATCTCTTCGCGTGCTTGTTATTCATAGATCTTCTTTGAAGAAATGTCTATTAAAATCCTTTATCCATTTTTACCGGGTTGTTTGTTCTCTTATTATTGAACTTTTAAGAGTTTTTTATATATTCTGAATACAAGTTTTCTATCAGATGTGGGATTTGCTAATATTTTCTCTCATCTATAATGTTAAGACATGTCTTAATATGTCTTTTGAAGATCAGAAATCTTAAATTTTGATGAAGTCAAACTTATCAATATTTTCTCTTATAGACTGTGCTTTGGGTTTCCTATCTAAGAAATATTTGCATAACCCAAGGTTACCAAGGCTTTTGTTTTTTTGTTTTTGTTTTTTGAAGTGTTTACTTTTGAGAGACAGACAGAGTGTGGGCAGGGAAGGGGCAGAGAGAGAGGGAGACACAGAATCTGAAGCAGGCTCCAGGCTCTGAGCTGTCAGCACAGAGCCTGACGTGGGGCTCAAACCCACGGACCACGAGATCACGACCTGAGCTGACGTTGGACACTTCACCAACTGAGCCACCCAGGTGCCCCCAAAGGCTTTTCTTCTTATACGTTCTTGTGAAATTTTTATAGGGTAGGTTTTACATTTGGTCTGTGATCCATTTTAAAATAATTTTTGTAGGGCTGCCTGGGTGGTTCAGTCAGTTGAGCATCCAACTTCGCCTTAGCCATGATCTCATGGTTCGTGAGTTCAAGCCCCATATTGAGCTCACTACTGTTGGCATGGAGTCTGCTTTGGATTCTGTATCTCCCTCTCTCTCTCTCTCTCTCTCTCTCTCTCTCTCTCTATCTGTGCCCCTCCCCTGCTTGCACACATGCTCTCTCTCTTTCTCAAAAATAAAAATAAACATTTAAAGAATAAATATTTTTTGTATATGTTGCAAGATAGAGATCGCAGTTTACTTCTTTATAGATAGACATCCAAATGTACTACTTATCGAAGATTTATTTCACATGGAATTGCCTTTGCACTTTTGTGAAAAATCAGATGGGGATATACATGTGAGTCTTTTTCTAGACTCTCTATCCTGTTTCAATGAGCCAATTGTCTATATTTATGCCAATAGCACCCTGTCTTGACTACAGCACCTTTATAAATCTTGAAAGCAGTGTTAGTGTTCCAATTTTGTTCCCATTTATCAGGTTCTTTTTTGGGGGGGAGGGCTATTCTTAGTCCTTTACATTTCCACATGAAATCTTCTTGTCAATATATTTTTTTAAGTTGGCTGGGCTTTTGATGGAGATTGTGTTGAATTTATAGATCAATTTGGGAAGAACTGGCATCTTAACAATATCGAGTTTTCTGACTCATGAACACAGTATGTCTCTTCATTTCTGTAGGTCTTTAACTTCTCTTAGCAATGGTTTGTAGTTTCCAGTGTATGTGCCTTGCAAACCTTTCCACAGATTTACCCTTAAATATTTCATATTTGTCATGGTGTTAAAAATGATACTGTTTTAATTTCAATTTCCTTTTGTTCACTGCTATATGTAAAACTACAATAAATTTTTGAATATGGATCTTGAAATCTGTAACCTTGTTAAATTCACTTATTCTACCACCATTTTTGTAGGGTCCCATAGGGTCCCTCAGAATTTCTACCAAAATACTCATGTTGTTTGCAAATAAAAGGCAGTTTTGCTTCATCCTTTCCAATCCGGATGCCTTTTATTTCTAGGTACTGCCTTATGCCTTGCTGCAAAGAATCTCCAGTACAATCCTGAATGTAGTGGTGAGGTCAGAAATCCTTACCTCATTCCTGATGTTAGGGAAAAAGCACCAGCCCTCCACCATTAAGTTTGATGTTAATTGTGAGTGTTTCACAGATGCCCTTTATCAGGCTGAGGAAGATCTCTTCTACACCCATGTTACTATGAGTTAATATCAAGAATAGATGCTGAATTTTCTCAAATCCTTTTTCTGTGTCCACTGAGATAATCAGATGGCTTTTTTCTCCTTTAGTTTTTTAATCTGGTGAATTACACTGACCAACTTTCACATATTAAAACAAACTTCCTTTCCTGAAATAAACCCCACTGACCATGATGTATTATCTTTTTTTTATACTGTCAGATTTGATTTGTTAAAATTTTGCTTAAAATTTTTTCCATCTCTGTACATGAGGAATATTCATCCATAGTTTCCTTGTAATGGATTTGGGATTTGTATAAATGCTAACTTCATAAAATGACTTGAGAAATATTCCCTCCTCTTCAATTTTCAGGAGGAGTTGGCATGGAATTGTTATTTTGTTCTTAAGTTTTTGGGAGAAGTTACCAGGGAAGCCATCTGGACCTAGAGTTTTCTCTGTGGGAAGCTTTTAACTACAAATTCAATGTCTTTGATACAGGGTTGTTCAGATGATCCAGTTCTCCTTACATGAGCTTTAGTAGCTTATATCTTTCAAGTAATTTGTCCATTTCTTCTGAGTTGTCAAATTTACTGACATGGTGCTGTTTAGAATATTCCCTGATCCTTTTAAAATCTATAGAATCTCTGATCCAGGCAGATTGTGTTCTCTCTTTTTATCCTGGACAGTCTAGCTAACGGTTTATCCATTTTATTGAAATTCTCAATAAAGATCTTTTGACTTCATTGATTGGGGTTTCACTGATTTTCCTCTATTGTTTTCCTGTTTTCTATTTCCTTTATTTCTGCTCTGGTTTTCACTATTCCCTTTCTTCTGTATACACTGAACTTGATCTACTCTTCCTTTTCTTATTTCTTAAAGTGAATGCTAAAGGATAAATCTGAGACCTTTTTTCTGTCCTAATATAGGCATTCAGCTATAAATTTCTCCCTAAGTACTGCTTTAGCAGTACCCTATAAATACTGATATGTTGTGGGTTTTTTTTCATTCAGTTCACAACACTTTCTAATTTAACTTTTGATTTCTGCTTTAGAAATGTATTATTTAGTTGCCAAATACTTGGGGATTTTCCCAAGATCTTTCTATTATTGATTCCTAAATTAATTCCATTATGGTCTGTGCAGTAAAAGGCTAAGCGGGCTTGGGATGTTCGAACTCCGCACATTCCGAAGAAAGGACTGGCCCTCGTGCAGCTCTTGGGGAACAACCTCTAGGATCCTGGAAAATCGTACCTGATAAGAGTGTCTTTGTTAATCTGGGTCACACCAGATAGTTATACTTATAATGTGATTTATGGTGAAGGCCTTGGGCCACCCTATATCCGTTTGACCTCTGGAAATAGTAAAAACCGAATAATTACAGTCAGTTCCACGGGTGCTCCATTTCTACATAACAGAATCCCAATAAAAACCCTAAACGCCAAGGTCTGAATGAGCTTCCCTGACTGGCAATACTCCGTAGGTGTTGTTCCACAACCTTCCTGGAAGAATGAAGTGCTGTCCATATGACCCCACTGGGGGAAGACCACTGAAAGATTGAGCCTGGCCTCTCCCAGACTCTGCTCTAAGCGCCTTTTCCCTTTACATATTGTCATCTGTAAACTTTGTTGTAATCGACTGAAACCATGAGCATAACAACTTTTCTGAATTCTGCGAGTCTTTCTAGTGAATCACTGACCTGAGAATTGGTCTTAAGGATCCCTAACACAGGCCAGAGGACATAGTTGAACCCTTCTAATTTGCTAAAACTTGAATCAAAATTCTGGCCCAGAATATGGTCAATCTTGGTAAGTGTTTCATTACACTTAAAAAGACTGTGTATTCTGTTGCTGGGTGGAGTGCCACATAAATGTCAGTTAGGTCAAATCAGTAGACTGCTTTGTTCCAAGGTCTTCTACCCTTACTGACCAATCAACTGTGTACTTGTTCTATCACGTATTGAAACGGGTACTGACGTCTCCGAGAACTGTCAGTGGTCGCTTTAGGGTTTAACTCATCACGGTCTACTTCAAATGACAGTACTCCACATCTCATACAGTACAACACCTTCACCATTGCATACTTTCATTTAACTCTCTCCAGTCTTTATTCTCTTATTATACACACTTTACCTTCACATAGGTTCTAAGTCCCACCCTACATAGTTCTCGTTTTTTTTTTTTTTAATTTTTTTTTCAACGTTTATTTATTTTTGGGACAGAGAGAGACAGAGCACGAACGGGGGAGGGGCAGAGAGAGAGGGAGACACAGAATCGGAAACAGGCTCCAGGCTCTGAGCCATCAGCCCAGAGCCCGACGCGGGGCTCGAACTCACGGACCGCGAGATCGTGACCTGGCTGAAGTCGGACGCTTAACCGACTGCGCCACCCAGGCGCCCCCATAGTTCTCATTTTTATTGAAATGATCAATTACATGCTGAAAACATTTAAAGAACAAGGAAGAACACACACAGCCATCGATACCGTTATGACTTTGTTCCTTTGCATGGATTTGTATTTCCTCCTGGTACCACCTTCCTTCTACCTAAAGGGCCTCCTTTAACATTTCTTAGAGTTGCAGTTCAGCTAATGATGATTTCTTTCAGCCACTGTATGTCTGGAAAAGGCCTTTTTGGGCCTCGTTTTTTGAGAGATATTTTCACTAAGTATGGAATTCAGGGCCGATAGTTCATTCCCGTGTCCCCCACCAGCGCTCTAAAGGTGTCACTCTGCTGTGTTCTGACAGTAAATCTACCACGATTATAAACTTGGATGGGTTTTGACAATAAATCTCCCTTATGTTTGTCCGTCTGCACGTAATGTGTATTTTTTTTTTTCTGGCTGCTTTTAAGATTTTCTCTTTATCACTGGTTGTGAGCAATTTGGATTATTAAGTGTTTTGGTTCAGTTTTCTTCATGTTTCTTGCGCTTGGGCTTTACTGAGCTTTCTAGATCTGAGGAATTATGGCTTTCATAAAATTTGAAAAGTGTTCAACCATTATTTCTTCAAAAATCTTTTACGCTACCCATCCTATTAGGGGACTCCAATCACACACACGAGGCTACTTAAAGTTATTCCATAGCTCACGTTTGCTCTCTCCACTTTTTGAAAGGAATATTTTTCTCTCTGTTTCATTATGGATAGTTTCTACTACTATGCCTGCAAGTTCATTAGTTTCTTCAATGTCTAATTTGCCATTAATCATATCCAGTGTATTTTGCATCCCGGACATTACAGGTTTCATTTCTAGAAACTTGACTTACATGTATTTTTTGTTTCTTGGTTTGTTTGTTTGTTTGTTTGTTTGTTTGTTTGTTTTTTAGAGACAGAAAGCATGTGAGCAGGGGAGAGGGACAGAGAGGGAGAGAGAGTGAATCTTAAGCAGGCTCCATGCTCAGCATGGAGCCCAATGGAAGGCTCAATCCCATGACCCTGGAGTCATGACCTGAGCTAAAACCAAGAACAGGATGTTCAATCGATTGAACCACGCAGGTGCCCCAACTTATGTCTATTCTTATCTTCCATGTCTCCACTAAATTTTTAAATGGAAGGAATACAGTTCTAATTCCTGTTTTAATGCCCCTTCAGTCCTAGAATGTTCAATATTCATTCCTTTCCCATTTAGAGTCAAATTTGTTTACGCAGCTGCAAAAAAATCACTATGCAGCCTCTCTCCAGTGTGAACTCTGCTACAGCCTCTTGAAATTTTCTTTGGAGGAGCATACAAGATAAATTGAACAAACTCTGGGGCGCCTGGGTGGCTCAGTCGGTTAAGCGTCCGACTTCGGCTCAGATCATGATCTCCTGGTTCGTGAGTTCAAGCACCGCATCGGGCTCTGTGCTGACAGCTAGCTCAGAGCCTGGACACTGTCTTCAGATTCTGTGTCTCCCTCTCTCTCTGCCCCTCCCCCGCTTGTGCTGTGTCTCTGTCTCTCTCTCAAAAATAAAACATAAAAAAAAAATTTTTAACTGAACAAATTCAATGGGAGTATTAGTTGAGTTTATTTATAGAAAGCACTCAGGAAGGGTTTGCTATGATTATTGTTAAGGTATTATTACTACCACAACAAACTGTCTCACACTCAAAAAGCAAACCAAACTAAACGAATTCACCATTTGCCAGAGCAGCTCTGGAACTACTCTGAAGCGTGTGCTTGACTGGAGCTTCCTCGATGTGCTTTAAGTGCTCACTTGTGCAAAATTTAAACCACCGGAAAACAAAAAGAGATCAATGGTTCCATAATCTGCCTTCTGCTTATATGAAAAATGACCAAATAATGTGCAAGTCGTTATCGGGAATTTAATACAAAGAAAAAAAAATCTCCAGAGTGTGTTGAAGGGCCAGGAAAAAGAAAACGGGGGGGGGGGGGGGGTTCGTCTATCCTGCGGCACTTTGTATCACTGCAGGCTGGACCCTGACCACTAACGCTCGTGAAGACGACCTTCAGGGACCCGCCAAACCCACCAAATCAAAGAAAAGCCAATTCCAGTTCAGCACAGTTTGTCTATCATCTGTATTTGGGGGTCTGAAATATCTGCAATCCAGTCATCTAGGCTTGCAATCCATCAACACGCAGAGTTAGTAGGAACACTCA
Source organism: Puma concolor (assembly GCF_028749965.1). Lineage (NCBI taxonomy): Eukaryota > Metazoa > Chordata > Mammalia > Carnivora > Felidae > Puma > Puma concolor. Next base: position 14,290,649 of record NC_141672.1, on the reverse strand, counting down.
AACCAGTTCCACAACTTAATCCTCCACAGTGAGGAGACACTGGTGTTTTCTGTGGGTCTGTGTTCTAATTCGGGAGATATGTGGACACCCAAGGTCTGGGCTGGCAAATAGGTCCCTGACAAGGAATCATTCTTAGTAGGGGGCTCTTTATGGTAAACATTATTCCTTTCCTTCTCCCAAATGCTATGACATTCTTTCCATGTGTCACTGGGCACATCTCAGAGCAACAGCAGAGCCTTGATTTACCACAGTGAATTCGTGGCTATGCAGCTCAGCTCCAGGATATTTAATTCTCTGTCAAAAGCTACTTACAGGGCCTCTCGACTAGACTATAAATTTTCAAGCATCTGGGATCAGATCAACACTGTCTAAGAAGCAAGTCCTGAGGTCATGGCCCAAACTGGCCCCCATTAAAATGTCAGATGACACCCTGTCAGTTTGGAAAGCTATCATCAATAATGATTTTAGTTGCTTTCTTTTTCCCAAAGAAATGCATGACCAAAAAAATAGTGAAGAACAGACTTGACAAATAGCTGGTGTGACAGCAATGTCCAATGCACATCTTGATAAGCTCTGTGCCTCCAAAATCAAAGCTGCGTACAAAGAGTGGAAATCAACAGTTCCCTGCCCAATCATCGAGGCCAACTTTAAAGCATGGATGAAAACAGTAGCGGACCGTGTGCTACAATTTCAAAAATGCAGAATAGCCACTGGACCCAAAATGCATCCCCCTGCCACAGGAGGGGAAGCCCACAGGTACACTCACTTCTGAAAGGTCCCTCCTATGAAGGGTAACACGCTTAAGTAAATTAGTGATCAGAAAATCATTTAGATCACACCTGACTGCTTTCGAAGCCCTTCCGTGTACAGAAGCCTGTGTGGTCCTGGTAAATAGACACCATCCTCCCTCCAATCTCGTGGAGAAAGAAAGTCTCAGAAGAATGAAGCGACAACCAAAAGGTCTGTGCAGGGGCCAGGAGGAAACTATAAGAGGGCCTGGGAGCTGGGCAAATGTGTCCTGTCCCGGGGAATAGTCTGAGGGGAGAAACGAAGACTGCCGAGTCTGATGCAGCAGGAGGGGTGTCGGAAGGCAAAGGGGTCACACGGCCACCAGCAGACCAAAGGGACGTCACAGTGGGGGCGGGGGGGCAGGGGAAGGGGGCTAGGCTGCAGGGAGCCGGCTGAGGACCTCGGACACTTTTAAAAGCTCAAATGTGTGCAGCCTCTGAACTGCTCTATTTAGGTGTGGCCTAGAGAACACATAACATAGCAACCTGGACTCTCCATCCTTGGTTTCCTTCTGCAGCAAGGTTTCCTCACCTCTGAAAGGGAGCTCCAGTTTATCTCCACAAGGGCTATGTATCCCTGGAGGGCTGGCTGAGGAAGCGGCCAGCTGCACATCTCACTGGCCAAAACTCCAGCGATCGCTGAGGGGGAACCACCCCAAATTCATTTGGGACTGTTCAAATTTGAGAACCCTCAGTGAGGAGCCTGGTCTGGGTATGTAAGACTAAACAGTTTCAATAATGATAAAGGCTCATTTATCAAGGCCCTACTCAGCACCCAGCACTATGTCTGGGGCTGACACGCACCATTTATAATCCCCACAGCCACCATGCAAGGAGGGTGTTAACAGCACCTTACAGATAAGACTGAACTTCGGGCTCCACAGCTAGTGAATTTTATGATAAAGTCAAGTTTTGACCCCTGGTCTATCAGACCACAAAACCCTACTCACAATAGCCAGTCTCGCTGAGCTGCTGACAGCATATTCAGTGTCTGATAAGAGTAATGACGATAAAAATGAGTTTCAAACTGTAAAGACACAGAAGTCGAAGTCCAGAGCCCAAAGGCAGTGATCTCTCCCACCAAGAGCTGTGCCTCCCTGGACAGTTCTGTGGGTCACTGGGCCTCCCACACTTTGTCTGTGTCAGGAAGGGCTCAGCCACCGGGATACCAGCTTGAGCTGCACAACTTCAGAGAACAGCCAAAACCAATATTTTGAATTTTTTAATCGCATTAAAATGAACAAGGAATTAATTTCTTATAAAGTTATGCAACACAATAAAAGCCTATAAAATATAATCATATGAATTAGGGACTACAACATTAGGCATTGTTTCCTCATTTATCTTAACCACATCTCTGGAAGCCAGACCCTGACGCTTGGCTGTAACATGACCTATAAGGGAGTGTATAACTAGAAGTACCCGGAAAACTTTATTATAATACACTGTCTCTGATAACCCAGCCCTGTGGTATGGCCTTCAAAGACAGTAAGACGATTTCCAGGGATCTCAATTCCCAAGGCTGAAAAGAAATTCAGGAAAAGAGATTCCAGATCTTCAAATCCAAGTCCTGGCAAAGGCAGCTCCAGATTGTTGGTCCTGTGTTCTCACCTCTAGAATGGCCAGGTTCCCACCAGGTGTCACATGTACTCAACTCAGTGGAAGGACAAGCCACTGTGTAGGGTGTAGGGAGGAGAAAGCCAATGGAAACCACCAAATGCTGGTGGGGGTAAGGGAGGGGGTGGCTGGCCTAGACTTCTTGTGAAGTCCCCGTCAATCCAGGGCTTCTATAATTTTTAGTGGTCTCTGGGCTGGGGGCCTCGGTTGGCCCCTTCCTGATGCTTTTAGAAACTGCTGTCTTCTTTCCAGAGTCAGCATATTCTTCTTAGAAGGCGTGCATGTATATACACTTACACACACACACAACGCACACACATCGCTCACAAAAGAAGATGCCAGACCCTGAATTACACACTCACCTGCTACAGCAGACCATCTTTCAGTGCCCCTTCCACAATTCTGTGAGCAAGTGAGACGTAAACTCGACCTGAAATGCTCGCCAAATGAAATTTGCAATTTGAACGACGCTCGTTAAGTCACTACTTCATAACAACATAAGAGTAATAACAACCCTTAGTGAGTACTAGCTGCACACCTACACACGAGGCACTTCTGAGAGTTTGACATAATTTCTGTACCCTTTCGCACGAATGCTATGAGGGAGGATTTACTATCATCCCCTTTGAGAGATGAGGGAGCTGGTCTCTGTGCTATTAAGTAGCTCACCTAAGATGATGCCACTAGTAAGTGGCAGAGCTAGGGTTCCAACCAGATACTATTACTTGACTTTAGGTCTCACATTACACTCTCTGGTCTCTGATTTACCTGCCTCTATATGTAAAGCAGTGCTGTGTAGTGATTAAGAACTTGGGTCTGGAGTCAGACTCCCTGGTTTTCCAATCCACAGGTGACTTTCTGTGTAAAAACGCCCTGTGCTTGGAACAGTACCCGACACATACTAAGCACCTGAAAAACAGTAACTACCATGATCATTCCCCACACCACTGTTATCTTTAGGTAACAGCAGGCTGGAAGGTCTCCAAGTGGGAGCATCATAGTCATTTGTTATATTATTTGTATACAGATTTTAATGACAGCTTTACTGAGATATTACTTATATACCACAATCACCTGTTTAAAACATCATGATTCAGTGGTGTTAGTATATCCGCCTAGTTGTGGAACCATCGCTGCTAGCTAACTCAAGAACATTTTCATCACCCAAAAAGAAATCCCACTCCCATTAGCGGCTCCTCCCCAGCGCTCCCTCCTCCCAGACCCTGGTAGCCACTAATCCACTTTCTGTCTCTAGGGATTTGCCCCGTCTGAATAGTTCACATAAATGGAATCATACAGTATGAAACCTTTTGCTTCTGGCTGCTTTCACTTGGTGTGTTTTTTTCGAAAGGTTCATACCTCTCGTATCAAGTATCAGAACTTCATTCCTTTTTTTAATTGAGGGGAAATTCACGCAACACAAAATTAGCCATTTTTTAATACTCGCTGGCATTTAGTACATTCACAATATTGTATGACCAGCATCTGTATCTAGTTCCAAATACTCCATTCCTTTCTATTACTGAATAATATTCCATGGTACAGGTGTAACACTTCATCCATTCATCGGTTGATGACCATTTACAGTTTTTAGATATTATGAAAAATGGTGCTGTTAATAGTCATGCACTGATTTTTGTATGGACACACGTTTTCTCCTTGTTGTTGTTCTAACATTTGTTCTTTATTTTGTTTTGTTTTTCATTAAGTTTTTTTACTTTAATTCCAGGACAGTTAACAGTGTTATGTTACTTTCAGTTGTGCAACGGTGAGTCAGCGCTCATCCTAAGTGTTTTCCATTCTCTTGGCTATATCCCTAGAATAAAACTGATACAGAACATGGGGTAATCCTATGTTTTGTTGTATTACTTTCAGTCTTTGTTTAAAAAAAAAATCGCATTACTATCTAACTGCCACACTGCTAGGTAAAACATTAAGAAATGAAAATACATGGGCTTCTGAGTACACAGGCCTCAACTCCAACCCTTGCTTCTCCATTTATTAGCTCCGTGGCTTTGAGAAAGCCGCTCAACATCTTGGAGCCTCTATTTCCTCATCAAGTAAACGAGAATATTCTGAGGCTTAGCTGGGTGCCTAGCACAGAGGGAAGTAAGTCCTTGATAAACAGTAACTACTACTACCAACAAGCACCTTTCTTGGGGACAATGACGAACCTTATCCTTTTTTAGAAGTATCTGAGAAAGGCAGAAAAGCACTGAGAAGAAGAATCACCCATACTCCCACCACGCAGAGTTATACGCATACACCCTCAACCCCAAGCATTCATGATGCCGTGTAAACTCTGGTCTCGGCTTTAGTTTCTTTCCCAAGAAAAGTAGACAAGGGATCCCCACAGTGCAAAGCGCAAGCCCTGGGCGCCCCAACTCCAGCAAGGAGCGAGGGCTGCCAGTGACCAGATGTGCTGGTCCTTTCTTCACTTCTAGAATTCTCACTGAGCACCACCTGTGGGCAGCGCTCTGCTGAGGGCTGGGCCATGGTCTTCTCCCTCGAGAAGCTCACCTCTAGTGCAATGGGGGAGAAAGACATTCTCAAAACAATGGAAGCAGTGCAGTGACTGAGACAGAATAGGTAGCACAGAGAAACTGAGGACAAGCACCTCCGTGGACCTTCGCCTCAGATTCCAGCCCTCAAACTTTCTTTGGTCTCTTTGAGTCTCTGCTTGCTTTCCAAAATGAGAACCGATGAGGAGCCTATTAACACAACCAACATTAAATACGAATATGGGTCAGTGGCAATAAAAGGGCTCTTACACTTCTCACACCATCTAAATATAAACAGGAAGCTTTGACTAGCAACCTGAGATGAGCAGCCACAGAGCATGCAGCCTCCCGCTAGTGGGAGCATGGTTACATCTGGCCGGGAGGAGGCCAGAGATCAGGAGCGGGAAGGTTTCTGATGCAGGAACCTCCCAGGCCCTGGCCTCGGCCATCACTTTTTCTGGGTTTGGCACACTGGCAAAAGCCAGCACTCAGCAAGGCCTTCCCTAGCCCCAACTCTATCACCCTGTTTCCTCCACCCATCAACTTTCCTTTTTTTTCTTTTTAAAAATTTTTAAGTTTGTTCATTTATTAGTAACTTATTTGTTTACTTATTAGAGAGAGAGAGAGAGAGAGAGAGAGAGCACCCAGGCACCCCTACCCATCTACTTTTCTATAAAACTACTTTTTTCCCGGTACCAAAGGGATCTCAAGGCTTCAAAAAATAGTAAGAGGAGGAAGGAAGGAAGGAAGGAAGGAAAGCAACTTCTCAAGGAAAAAAGAAAGGTTCCCCTATCTTCTCTGCTCACTCTGCAGATGAAAAAAATCTATCCTCAGAGAGGGCTCCCCATCTGCCCAAGGTCACATAGAGGGTTATCTGCCCAAGGTCACATAGAGGGTATCGGTAGAGCCAGCCCTGAGCCCTGCTCCGATGAGCTAACTACCAGAGCAGGTCCCCGGTAGCTGGAACTCGGGCCCCCCACTGGACTGGAGAATTCTTCTGCCAGGAAAGAGACACTGTCAATGGTTACTTGTCTGTGCTGCGCACCTCCGGGATACCTAGAAGGTCATGGTCATTAGCAGATATGCAATTCATAAAGGTCAGGCCTAGACACTGTCACTTCAAGACTGGTACATTAATCTACCAACCACTACTCCAGGAAAATCTTCCTTGGGCTTCTACAGTCCTAATTATAACCGGGGAGGGGAGTTCGGTCGGTGATAAAAAGAAGGCATGTTAACTCCTGCTAAACCTCCACTATCGGCATACATACTGGTACATCCCTTTCCTTCTTAAAGCGATGCACGCACTGAATGTCTCCGGGTACTGGGCACTGCGGACGCCTGCGGGACAACAGCAAAGGCCCGGCCGGGTCTGCACCTGCCAGAGAGGCCCCCTTGCCCCTGGAGGCTGCGCTTCCAGAAACCGGCCTGGAGTTCCTCGGGCGGCTCACGGACTTAATGAAGCCTGGCAAGTTCACCCCTCTCCTCCGACCCCTGACCTCGCGTGGAATCTCAGAACGACCCAAATGTCAGGGCCTGCCCCGCGAGTCCGCTGCCTGCCGCAGGCCCGCGGAGGCGGGCAGGACCAGCGCGGAGACGGGACGCTGAGGCGCTCCCTGCGCATGCGCGGCCCCGCGAGCCCGGCAAGCACGCGGCTCCGGCGCCCCCTGGCGGCGGCGGCCGGCTCGGCTTGGAAGCCCTGGCGCGGCCGCTGGCCGCCGTCCCTGTCGGAGTGGCCTGCGACAGAGCCTTGAACAGGTGGCCTCGCTCGAGGCCGTCTGTGGAATTCCGGTTCTGGAACGTGCTCACCGAACCACAGAACTCTACTGCTTAAATAAGAACCCCGAGTGCTGTCTGTGCTGTGTTCAGGGAGATGGAAGTTTTCCAGAAGCTCCTGCAAAGTCGGCTTGGCACCAAGGCAAGGCACCCCCAGGACCCCAGCGTGGACTCGGCCTCTTGAGTGCGGCCTGGGCAGTCTCTGGAGGTGACCCGGGGGTCCCTACCCACACAATGCGCCAGCCCCAGTCTAGAAGGCAGGGGAAAATGGGCCAGGGGCTGGAAGGGGGGACCCACCCTTCACCCCTCCTCTTAAATGGGGACCTTACCAGCTTCTATCTAACAGGGTTGCTGTGAGCATTAAGGGCGCTGAAGGGCAAGGGCTTAGAATGGTATTTAGAAGGAATCATCTTTAATGCTGTAATTACCATTAATAACCTGCTACTAGGATCCCAGAAGCCGGCACACAGTAGGCGCTCGCCGAAGCTGAGGCCCTCTCCCCGGCTAGTGAGGCTGCCGCGTACCCTGTAGGGCAGTTGCGGGCCTCTGCCTCGTTCAAGGCTCAGGGCCCTGGCCAGGGAGGCCCCGCCCGGGCCCCGCCCCAGCTTGCCGCCCTTCTTCACCAGTCCCAGCGTGAGGGAGAGGCCGGGGAGCCCAATCCGACACCCTCCTTCTCCACAGAACAGGCTGTGCTCCGCTCCCGCCCCCACAGAGCTCGGAGCTTTCCAAATCTGGATGCTTTTTTCATTCCCGAAGCATCGGGAACATTTGGGGGAAGAAAATGAACACCAGACATGGTTTGGAAATGATGGAAGCCAAGAGATGGGCGGTGGCAGAGGGAGCACTGTCTCAGGCGTCAGGAGTCCTGGTTTTAAAATATTCAACAGGGGTATGAACTAAATGATCTTTTAAAACCTGGCCAGCTGCATACGAGCGTAGGCCCCAAAGAGATCCTAGCAGAAAGCACCCAAATCCCAAGAGTGAAAAATAGAGCAGCTACAGCACAGTGCAGGGGAGAAACCTGCATTAAGGACGTCCAAAGAGTCACTGGCTTTCAAAGAAAAGGAGCCATGGGAGAGAGGTTTCTAGAGCCCTACAACCTGAAACACAGTCCACAGCCTGGGACGAGCCGACCTGAAGCTGAATGTGGTAGAAGACGAGTTAGAGACACGATTCGTCTCATGTCAGGCCCAAACCAAAATCTATTTTTATCTAGAATGGAGAGGATTTCAGAATACACTGGAAACACGGCACTTTTGGTTAAGCAACTTGTGTTACTTGGCTAGAGTTCACCTTCAGCGGTGCACCCCAGGGTTGACAGGGGAAACTGTTTAAAGAGCCACCCCATCGCCAGTAGCCCTATGTGGCAAGTACTGTCCCTTGTGTGAATGTGGGGACACAAAACAAGCAGTTGGGACATGACATGCCCTCAGAGGCCACCCCGGAGTAGGCGCTCACATATTTGCTAACTTAATGAGTTAAATATACAATCTAGTTTGAGAAAGGCAAGTGACAGGTGTGAAGTCATCAAACAAAAACTGAATGCCAAATTGGATGGTACTAACTATAAATAGAGATAGAAGAGGAAGGAGGGACTGAAGTGGACAACAGAGCTGGAGAGATGGTCACTGACATGTCACCAGGGGTGGACTCCTCACAGGGAAAAGGAAGAGACCCTGGTTGGAGGGAGAAGACAAGTAGAGGTGGGGAATGGGCCTGGCAGGGGTGAGGGCAGGTGGGCAGAACACGGGTGGGACAGACCAGGATATGGGGCTGCCCCAGCAAGACCAGGACAGAGCCTCCAGAATCTGGAAAACTGCTCGGCCCCGCCTAGACCTGCTTTGCTCAGCAGAAGCACTCATCAAGAACCTGAGCTTCAACAGTAAGGGAAAAGCTAACTTGGGGTGGGGGGTTGGGGGGCTCCACTCTTGATTACCTCAGTAACTTTCCATAGTTTTTAAACCTCAGACTGACTTGTCCTGACACTCACGCCACTGTCTACTGACTGCTTTCACCACACTTTAACTTCAGCCTACTTAAGAATATAAATCTGCCACGAATGTACAGTGCTGTGTTTTAGACCCTGTAGACCCCAGGGAAAAGCTCTGTGTCACCTGCCTCCCTCCTCCTCTCCTCCCAGAGCCCTGGTGAGCGCTCTGCCTGAAGGAAGAGCTTCTCTGGTACATCCCCAGGGCCCCCAGGGTTCCAGCTTCAGATCTTGCCTTTCCTCACTCTCTGTGTTCCTCCGAGTGAGCTTCAGCCACTGCTGGGTTCCAGCTTCAGATCTTGCCTTTCCTCACTCTCTGTGTTCCTCCGAGTGAGCTTCAGCCACTGCTGGGTTGTGACCAAATTCTATACACAATCAGCTCCTAAATCCTGACCAACAAACCCGAAGCCTAAAGACCCCTGTGCTGAGCAAAGGCTCCAGAATTAGAACGGTTCCCTGGACAGCACCCCCTTGCGGTCACAGAGGTTATCACCATGTTCCCCTCCAACCCAGTATCTTCCCCCGGCCTCCAAGGGAAGCTGGCTTCTCCTCCTGTAATCCTTAACCTGGTTCAACATCATTCTCTGCCCCGTGAGTGACGCTGAAAATCCCAGTCATCTTGACTCCTCCCTCAACCACCTTCCCACAGCAACTCCCCCCAACACACACGTCTCCAGGGCCTGCTGGAAGCCGGGTTTTTGCAGTATCTGTCAGGATCCAGTAGGACAAGAGAATCACTCTAGTCCTTACAGATAAAAGAGATTTAAGGGGATGAAACAGATGAAAAGACAAACAGGATGGTGTGGCATCCAAGAATTCTGAAACGTCAGGAGGCCACTGACATCCCGAGGGCCAGAAAGGACCGAGAAAGGAGATGGAGTTACGAGAGCCCAGAAGCTGGGGCTACTGGGTGGGAGACGCAACCCAGCAGAAGCTCCCCTGTGGGAGCCAAAACCTCAGGGGAAGTCTGTCAGACCCCACAGCTGGGGCACCTGCTGTCAAAAGTGCTGCTGGAGGCAGACAGCAAGAGCGAGCGAGCGAGAGAGAAATACCCTGGCTTCTCTCTCCTCTTGCTCCCCAATTTCCTGCCAATGCTTCCTGTTGGCCAAACCCAGGCAGCAACCAACTGACTAGGGGATCTTGGAAACAGCTGGCAGAAGTCAGGCGCCCTGGGATGTAGAGCAACAAGAGGGAAAGAGCCTGCAGCCAGTTCACCTCCCTGACCGGTCCCCTTCCCTATAATCTTTAATTCCTTCTAATCCATTCTCCGTTCCATGCCAGAAGGATCGTTCTTACTTATAAACTTAAATTACTCTTGGTTGGCAGTTTCCTGGCAGGGCAAAAGAGGACTCCTCCCCCAGGCTGACTTTGTCAATCAACGGCAAATACAGGAAGTGCTGTTCCCTTGACCACACCGTAGACTGGGTGTACGGTGTATATAACATGGGGGCTGCTGCTGAAGGTATTACTGAACTTACTAGCTAAATATCATTCCTTTCTGACCAGGGTTGTTTGCCACGATCAAGAGGCTCGGGGCTCCAATGAAAAAATGCCATGTCAAAGGAAGTGGAGAACAAGTAAAGGCTAATTAAAATCTATTAAAACAGGGCACCTGGGGGGCTCAGTCGGGTAAGCATCTGACTTGGGCTCAGGTCATGATCTCACAGTTGGTGAGCTCCAGCCCCACTTTGGGTGAGCAGGAGCCCTGCTTCGGGTGAGCCCCACTTCTCTCTCACTCTCTCTCTGCCCCTCATGGGATTCTCTCTCCATCTCCCTTTCTCTGCCTCTTGCTCACTTGCACCCTCTCTCTCTGGAAAAAAAAAAATAATAATAACAAAATAAAATCATAAAAAATACATTTTAAATTTTAAAAATCTTTTAAAACTGTAGAGTAGTAAGAGACGGAATTGAGAAATCAAAAAATTTCCTCGAAAGACAAACTCAAGCTCAGATGGCTTACCGGTGAATTCTACCAAATGCTTAAAAAATTAACACAATACTTGGCAAACTCTTCCAAAGAGCAAAAGAGGAGGAACACTTCAAAACTGACTCTGCAACACCAGTGTTACCTTGATAACCAAAACCAGACAAAGACATCACCAAAAAAACTACACCAATATCCATTCTGAGTATAGAAGTGAAAATCCTGGACAAAATATTAGTGCATCAAACCCAGCAACATATAAAAGAGTGCATATATGCCCTAAGTGGGATTTATCCCAGGAATACAAGGCTGATTAAACATATGAAAATCAATGTAATACGCCACATTAGAAGAATAAAGCACAAAAATGTACATGATCATCTCACTAGAAAAAAGCATTTGACAAAACCTAACATTCTCTCATGATAAAAAACACTCAACGAACAGAAATAAAGGAAAACTTCTCCAATCTGATAAACGCCATCTATGAAAAACCCACAGCTAACATCATATCCAATGATGAAAGACTGTAAGCTTTTCCCCTATCTTAGAAGATCTCTGTTCTGGTCATTTGTATTAAACATTAGAATAGAGGTTGTAGCCAATGCAATTATGCAGCAACAGCAAAAGGCATCAGAGTGGAAAGGAAGTAGTAAAACTATCCTTTTTACAGGTGACATGATCCTGTCTAGAGAAAACCCTATAGAATCTGTACACACCAAAAAATTATTAGAGCTAAAAAAATCAGTTCAGCAAGGTTATAAGGTAAGAGATCAATATACAAAAAAATACTTGTATTTTTTATACACTAGCAGTGAACAATCTGAAAATGAAATTAAGAAAACTATTCCAGTTATGATAGCATCAAAAAGAAGAAAATAGGAATAAATTTAAGAAAAGGAATGGAAGTCACACTGAAAATTACAGAACACTTTTACAGTCAAGTGTTCTACCACTGAGCTATACCCCCTACAGAACACTTTTGAAAGAAATTAAAGAAGACATTCTGTGTTCATTGACTAGAAGACAATATTAATCAGATGGCAATACTCGCCAAATTGATCTATAGGTTCATCGGAATCCTCAAATTCCCAGCAGTATTTTTTTTCCCCAGTAATTGACCACTTGATCCTAAAATGTATATGGAAATGTAAGGAACCCAGAAAAGCCAAAATAATCTTAAAACAGAACAAAGTTGGAAGACTCACGCTTCCATATCTCAAAACTTAATACAAAGCTACTGTAATAAAGACAGTGTGGTATTGGCGTAAGGACAGAAATATAAACAAATGGTGGACTAGAATTAAGAACCCAGAAATAAACCCTTACATTCACGTTCATCGATTTCAACAAAGATATCAAGACAACTCAATGAAAAATAGTCTTCTCAACAAATGCTGTGGTAATAACTGCATATCCACATGCAACAGAATGAAGTTCTCATACCATACATAAAAATTAATTCAAAGTAGATTATAGATCTAAATCTAAGAGTTAAAACTGTAAAACTCTTAGAAGAAAACATAGGAATACATCTTTGTGACCTCAATTAAGTAGTGATTTCTTAGCTACAACACCAAAAACATAAAAGCAACCAAAAAAAAAAAAAAAAAAGTAGAAGAAACACTGAACTTAATCCGAATTTAAATTTTTTTTTTTAATTTTTTTTTTCAACGTTTATTTATTTTTGGGACAGAGAGAGACAGAGCATGAACGGGGGAGGGGCAGAGAGAGAGGGAGACACAGAATCAGAAACAGGCTCCAGGCTCTGAGCCATCAGCCCAGAGCCCGACGCGGGGCTCAAACTCACGGACCGCGAGATCGTGACCTGGCTGAAGTCAGACGCTTAACCGACTGCGCCACCCAGGCGCCCCTGAATTTAAATTTTTTAATGTTTATTTTTGAGAGAGAGAAAAAGAGAGAGTGCGCGGAAGAGGGGCAGAGAGAGAGGGAGACACAGAATCCGAAGCAAACTCCAGGCTCCGAGCTGTCAGCACAGAGCCCGACGCGGGCTTGAACCCACAAACCGCAAGATCATGACCTGAGCCAAAAGTCGGACGCTTAACCAACCGAGCCACCCAGGCATCCCAAACTTAATCAAAAATTTAAAACGTTTATGTTTTGGGGGTGCCTTCATGACATACCACTTCATACCTACTAGGATGGCTATAATCAAGAGGACAGATTATAGAGTCAGCTTCATGGCGGACAAGTTGTAAAGCAACGGGAGCCTCTAGAGTAGTACAGCCGCTTCGGAAAATAGTTGCAGTTCCTTGAAACATGAAACCCAGAGTAGTCACATGATCCAGTCATTCCATTCCCAAGTGTATACCCAAGACACATGAAACTATACATGCCCCCCAAATTTTATGCACAAATGTTCACAGCAGCATTATTGATGATAGCCCCAAAGTGGAAACCACCTCTTGTCCATCAACGGATGCATGGATTAATAAAATGTGCAAAATGTGACATTTCCATACAATGGAATATTATTTGGCCAAAATATGAACGAAGCACAGATTCATGCTACAACAGGGACAAACCGTGAAAACATGCTAAGAAGCCAGACACAAAACATCACATACTACATGATCCTGTTTGTATAAAATGCCAGAACAGGCAAATGTAGTGGAGACACAAAGTGGTTGACTTCGTCTGGGGGGATGTTAACTAGGCAATGGGAAGTGACACTGGTGATGGGGTGATGAATGCACAACTCTGAATGTACTAAAAACCACTGAACTTTCTGGGGCGCCTGGGTGGCGCAGTCGGTTAAGCGTCTGACTTCAGCCAGGTCACGATCTCGCGGTTCGTGAGTTCGAGCCCCGCGTCAGGCTCTGGGCTGATGGCTCGGAGCCTGGAGCCTGTTTCCGATTCTGTGTCTCCCTCTCTCTCTGCCCCTCCCCCGTTCATGCTCTGTCTCTCTCTGTCCCAAAAATAAATAAACGTTAAAAAAAAAAAACAAAAAAACCCCAAAAAAAACCACTGAACTTTAAAAGGTTGTATTTTATGGTATCTGAATTATATCTTAATAAATCTGTTTTTTTTTAAAGCTATATTTGACCATGTAAGCTATACAAAGACCATATAAGCTAGACAAAAAAGCTATACAAAGACCATATTTGTAATATGAAAAACCGAAACAATACAGATAGATGTTCCATAGGAAAGTGGCTCAAAAATATCCCATAAGGCACACCACCATGCCGTCATTAAAAACTTTTTTCAAAGATACTTAATGACCTGGAAAAATAATTATACATATACATATATACATATAGTGAAAAAGTAGACCATAAATAGTATATCTAGCATAATCCTAACTGTATTTAAAATAGCATAGGAGCGCCTGGGTGGTTCAGTCACTTGAGCATCAACTCTTGATTTTGGCTTGGGTCATGATCCCAGGCACACGGGATTGAGCCCCACGTCAGGCTCCACACTGAGCACGGAGCCTGCTTGGGATTCTCTGTCTTTCCCTCTGCCCCTGTCCCCTGCTTGTGGGCTCTCTCTCTCTCAAAATAAAATTAAAAATATTATATAAATATATTTTTATATATTTTATATATTAAATATATATAGATATAAATATAGATATAGATATTTAGATATAAAATATCTATATGTAGACACATATAAATTTAAAAATAGATGCTTATATTATATATATTATATGTAATATATATGTGTATATATATATATATATATATATACACATATATTTAGCAGTGGTCAACTAGCTTAAGTGGTAGCATGAGGACTGATTTTACTTTCTGCTTTACATTTTTCTTTATTTTCCAAACAGCCGGCACTCAACACACAACCAAAGAATCGAAGTTCATTTTTAGGTCAAAGGGGTTCTATTCAGTGTGGGCCAGAAGGAGAGGCAGCAGGTCCCCTACCCTATGGACAGAAAAACACAAAGGTACAGCCCTCTGCAGAGCAGTCTGGAAATACTTCTCTTTTGACCCAGAAACTCCCCTTCTGGAAATCTCTCCCAGGGAAATCATTAAGGACAAGCACAAAGACCAGGCCGAGAGGGTGGTTCGTCACAGCTTTACGTGTAACAGTAAAAAGCTGAAAACAACCTACATGTCCAAAAATAGGGGCTTTTTAGTTAAATATATTATAGCTTGCCCATATAATGAAATGCTGTACAGCTGCTAAAAGTGTTTATGATCTGAAGTGGAAAAAGCAGGTCACAAAGCAGTATATGTGGTATAAACTCATTTTTATAAAAAAAAAAAAAATCACACATGATAATTATAGAGATCTAAAAGTAAACGCACTAAAATGTTAACAGAGGTTGGCTCTGGATAGACCAAGTGATGGATATTTTTATGTTCTTTTGACTGGTCTGTATTTCTGATTTTTATATAATGCACATGTATGTTGTCTGTAACAAGAAGAACAGTAAAATAAAATGATGGGGGAAGGGGCAGGAGGTCAAACACAGGGACAGCCAGAAGTCCCACCTCACTGCCCAAGGAAAGGAGCATGCTAGACAGGACCTTGGGGAGGGGAGGATGAGACCATCACAGCCACCCGTCGCCCCCAACTGCAGGTGTATGTCCGACTACACAAATCTCCTTCTGTTGACCTCGGATTTATAGACTTCAAAGCATTTTCCCATTTTGTCTTAATCCAGCCTTCTCAGGACTCTCACCTGAATATTATTATCCCCATTTTGCAGGTGAAACAAGTAGGACTTAGACACTTAAATCAAATGGTTTAAGAATCACAGAACAGAATGAGGGGTTCGCAGGTTATCTGACACCAGACCCTTGTCGACAACAACCCCACTCTAAATGAGTGTATGCTCCAGCTGAAAGGCAGCTCGATAAAGCGGAGAGAGTAGGGATTCTGGGGTCCACAGGCCTTGAGGTGAATCCCACTTCACCTCCGAAATTCAGCCTCTCAACTGCTCGCAGGGAATGATAATCCCTGGGCACAGGACTGCTGCCAGAATGGGGTGCAGTCACACAGGTAAATCAGCAAGCATCACGCCTGCCTCTGGGCAGGGCTCGATAAATGCTAACCCACCGGGAACCCCCACCTCTCAGGGCAGCCAAGCCCTGAGGTAGCTCCTGCTAGTAGAAAGACTTCCAGATACGGGCCTAACGTTGGACTCGGTGAAGTTTCCACCGCCCCGCTCTGGCCCCATCCCTGAGGACAGAACAGAGAAGTCTTTCTTCCCCCAAGGGCCCTCCACCCCTGGAGACTGTTCTTTTCCAAAAAGCCCCATTCCTTCAGTGCTTACCCACCTGATATGGTCTGGTTGGAAGGCCCCTCCAGTCCAGTCCACAGAGACTCCGTCACAGAGCAGCCATGTGGCTCCTCTCAGGTTCCTTCTACCCTGCAAGGACCGCTGCCAGGGAGAAAAGGGTGTTCAGGGCCCTGGGCCTCTTTGACGAGAGGACTCCTATTCAGAAGAGCCACACTATGGACTTCTATCATAGAAGTCTGATTCTCCCGGTGGGACCGCCCCTCCTCATCACGGCCTTCATGCAAGGCCTAAGCCAGTCCCTGGGCACGATTCTGGCCCCTGTAACTACATCAAGGATGGGAATGTGATCCACCAGGGCCAAGGAGACACAGTGAGAATGTGGCCGAGGTTTCTGAGACTTACACCTAAGAGAATCAAGAATCTGGAGCCGCCCCAGCCGCCTGGAGCCTGGAATGGGAACCAACACAGAGGACGGTAAGCTGAGAAATGGAGAGAAAGCACCTATCTCTGAGGCCTGAATGCGGCTGCCGCTGAGGTCGGCCTGGGTTGGGTTTTCTTTCACCAACAACTGAAAGTTGTCTTTCAGAAGACACAGATCTCAGCAGAACTTCAAAATGAGCCTCCAGCTTGGCTCGGGGCCTCACCTCCCCTTACACTGCTTCCCCTCTGCGTGTCCCTGGGGGCAGGGGCTTGGCCCCACCTCCCGAAAGCCTTGTGGGGTGGAGTTCGAGTTGCTGACTAGGATTTGCACTGCCGCCTCCCATCCTCTCTGTGAACAAAACACATTCGTTTACCGCTGGGGCGGGGTAGAGCAGAGGACAGGGACCCTCTGCCACCGGTCTGCCCCCTCCCTACTCCCATGTCCCCGGTGACCATCACATCTCTTCGGTGACACTCTCTCCCACCAAGTACACGAGTGGCCTCACCCCAAGCCCTGGTCACCGCTCCTGTGCCTGAGGCCGAGCAAAGGGCTCAGAAGACTTCAGCCCCACCCCCCACCCCCCCCCCCCCCCCCCCGGCCTGAAGAGGGCAGGGGGAACCCTACGTGAGTGTGACCGCGGATGCCTTTGGCACTGGCAGGGCATGGCCAGCCTGCAGCCAACCCACCACACCCGGGCTGCCCCGGGACCAGCAAACTAACATCTCCAAGGATGGAGCCCGCAGCATCCTGAAAGCTGAAAGCCCCCAGTGAACATGTTTCCACTTTCCTGGGGGAAGCTGGGGCTGCTCCTGGGAGCCAATATTCCACGATGGGAAAATACGCTTCGAAGCAGAAAAGTAAACCACCGTGTAGGAAATGAATGCCTCAAGTCACCTGGTTGAGGGTCTGGCCTCGCCTTGACATACAGTGCTGTTCTAACAGCCCCTAGGGAGAAGAGCCGATGTGCCTTCGTTCTGTATCTTTTACATTCCACAGAGGCAACCCCTGCTTAACACGGCAGCCTTTTGGGGGGTATGACGGTCCTCAAGCCATCACCACCCACCGTCTGAAGAATTTCCAACTCAACTTGTTCCAAGCCTTTTTGCATGCCACCCAGATGCCCAGGACTGAGCCAAGTGTGGAGAAGTCACACCCGAGCAACACTTGATAAAAAGCCCCTCATCAATGGACTGCATCCATTATGCTGACTTATCTAAATTTTGCTCTGGTAGGAGGCCCACAGGAGACAGTGGGCAATCCCCAGGTGCCTCTTCCGAAAACATTCATAGAGAGTGTTTAAGTCTCTTGGCCTAACAACTGCTTATGCTGAGCTGAAGTCTGCGGGTGTGTGAAGACACTGGGTTTCAAGCTGGGGAGAACAGGGCTGGGATCCAAACCTTTTGGAGACGGGTTCTCTATTTACAGACTAGTGCTTATCAGTTGCGGAAGACAGGTGGTGCTTCTGGAAAGCCTCTCTTGAGAGCTCCCTTGCCCCTTCGTACTGCCCACTGCAGAAGGCAGGTGTCTTCGTTCCTTCCCTGACACTGACCCCTGAGATGGAGACACTCAGAACGCACACGGACAGTCGAAAGAGAACCCTAGGGCCAGCTTTACTGGAGGCAGGCAAAAGAGGATGTAACATTTTCCAAGGGGAAGTCATTATATGATTCTCGTGCTATTCATCACACCTGCGCTTCTGGGAAGACCAAGGGGTCCACGAACTCTGCAGATTCTAGAGAAGGGGAGGTCTTTAGGGATCAGCCTCCGACCTTCGACCTCCGGTCAGGAAGGGGTGTCCAATCAGAAGAGACAAGCCCTCCTCCTGGGAGCCGAACCAAGAGATGGTTTCTCCTCAGCTATCTCTCCTCTCATCAGCCAACATATTTAGCATGTTCCTTACGAAGACAGCTGTCAGATGACAGTGTGAATTGTTCGTGCCTCTTACAGGAACACTACTTGAATCAACTGATCCATTCCAAGGTGAATGGTCCTTTGTGATAAAACCACGAATGTGGGCCCAATTCCAAAGACCTCTAACCCTCTGGGTCAGCCTTGGGCAAGACTGGTGAGGGGCAAATGGACTAGTCTTGGGCCCCACCCTTGAGCAATCCCCTTAGGGTAACCTCTCCATCTGCCCCTGGCCACTGGGTACTGCCCTCCTCCAACACCATCAACACCTTTTCCTCTTTATGGGGCACTCCAGGCCTCAGATCTTTGGCTTCATCTGCCCCTAGAGATTTCCCTCTAAATATCCCAGGTCCCACTCCTGGGCCCAAACCCTCTGCCAGACAAGGCAGATATACTAAGGCAACGATTCCCTCTCTCCATAGCTGGATGTTACCTGGGGCTTCTGGAGAGGTCTATCCATCTGAGGTCACACCCAAGAACAAAAATAGCTAAACTTTGTTGCTCTGCCAGGTGCTGTGCTAAGAGCTTTACAGGTATTCACTCTTTCCCTACGATAACCCTACAATGCAGATACTATTATTATCTCTATTTTATAGAGGAAAAAAACGGAGCCCCAGTGACGTGAAAGCAACTTGCCAAAGATCTTATAGCTGATAAGAGACAAAGCTGGAGATCAGATCTGGGCAGTCGGGCTTCAAAAGCCCCAGGCTCTTAACCAATGCATCAGAGGAACAATTTGAAACCAGGAGCAAAGGAGGAAGAGACAATGTGGCTCCAGAGAGCTCCCCCACAGCGTGCCACCTTCTCTACCTGGGCACAGAGGCCGTGCAGCCTGACGGGCAGGTTTCCTACCTCATCCTGGCCCTCCCTCCAGTTTACTGGGTGTCATCAGGCAAGTCCCTGAGCCACTCTGGCACAGTCTCCCCCACTGGAACACAGAACATTTGTATGAGGGCCCCGTTTGCCCTTTGCAATCAATCCTTCTCTGCCTGATACCACGCAATCTAGAAAGGAAGTGTAATACCACGCCAGGTATGTCTCCGGGTCCATGATGTCCCTCCTCTTGGGCACCAAAGCCTCAGTCTTGCACGTCCCCTTCCATTCACCCGAGAGCAGGCTACTTCTTTCGGTAGAAGTAGACATCTCTCTCTCTTCCCCTTTGCAGGAGCTGCAACACATCAGCAAGCCGGCTTCAATCACAGAGATGAGGACAACACCCTAGTGCCTGGGGAGAAACAGTAACCTCAGGGAACACAGCTGCCCCACCGGCTGTGACCAGTTGGAATATTACAGGACTTCTCTCACATGGGAGCCAGTGCATGTTTGGTCCCTGTAGGATGAAAGGGTACGTGCCAAGGCTGTCTATAAAGTCCACATCCAGGAAGGCAAGCCACTTCTAGTTTACACGGTCCCATCTGCAGAAAGTCACCCCGTGTCCAGCAGATCTAAGTCCCAAAATAGACAGTGGCCATGTGTCCACTGTTCCCAAGCCTTCCCGTTTGGGAAAGAAACATCTGTGGCCATTTGGTGTCCCAGAGATATCACCTGAAACCTCAATCTGTATCCCAGAACAAAGATGCCTACTCACTGGATTAAACCAATGCTATCAGAAGCTAAAGTGTTTCTCAATTCCCTCTATTCCCACCCTCTATTTTCTGCTTCGGTTTAAGAAATGAAGGAAGGAGTTAAGGGGATGAGGGGGAGGTGAGATCCACTTAGGAACTCTCTGATCATGGAAGTGAACTGAAACGTACAACCTTTTGGAAAGAGATCCATGTCCGGCTCTGTCATGGTGTGATGCCAGCATACGTTCTCATAGGTACTTCCCATGATTGCAAGGATATGACCCTGAATCACTAAAATATGCCCAATATGTTGCCTACAAACAAAACGCATCTCACTGTGACCGGCTATGAGCCAAGGCACCGGGAATCACCTGAGCTACACGATGGGCATCTCAGTAAAAATCCAAGCAAGGGAACTTTTATAAATTTCACTCAATAACTGAGCACCAATCATGTGCCAAATACCGTGGTAAGTGCTGAGGCTCACAAACAAACAAAGAGCTCTTCCTTCAGAGGAACTCGTAGACTGGTGGGGGTGTCTGATAATAGGACAGCTAACAC
The DNA here is from genome assembly GCF_028749965.1 of Puma concolor. Classification (NCBI taxonomy): domain Eukaryota; kingdom Metazoa; phylum Chordata; class Mammalia; order Carnivora; family Felidae; genus Puma; species Puma concolor. The sequence continues at coordinate 14,270,371 of NC_141672.1, read as the reverse complement.
TAGTATGATTTTCAGGCAGTATGCTAATCTACCACGCAAAGTCAGCAGTGAACCTGATTAACTCTGAATGTGTGCGTCCCAGGAGGGGTCAGAGAAGATGGGAGGTGTGAGCTTGAGGCACAAAATCTACAGGTAAAACTCTAGGCAAGGAGAAGGAATTAAGGTGGAGGAACAAGGAAGGTGAGTCTGCAAAGAGGGGTGTATATACAAATCACGGGTATTCTCCAGTGATCTGAATGTCTTCTACATGAGGAGACCTTACCTGGCCCAAGCATCCTCTGACCCACATGCCAGTAGAGCAACATGATTAAGAACATGGGCTCTGGAGCTGCACATGCTTCAGACTGAGTCCCCCTTCTGCCGCTCAGTAGGAGAGCATGGGCTCCAGCACCGGTCTCTGCGTTCAAGTCTTAGCCACTTCCTGGCTTTGGGACCCTGGGCAGCTTATCTAACCTCCCTGTGCCTCAGTTTTCTCATCTGTAAAATGGAAAGAATAACAGAGCCTACCTCACAGGGTGGTTGTGACGACTGGCTGATACCCAAATGAGGGGCACAGAGCCTGGCACAAGTAGGCATCGGTAGCATTCCAGTAACCTCGCCCAGTCTCACTTCCTTGGTCTGTAAATTAGAGGTTTGCAGGATTTAAGAGACACTAAAGCCCTAACTGATAACTGAATGATATTGGCTTCTGATTCCCAATAAGCCAAGGCTAACATCAGCCCGTCAGGGGAAGCGCTCCCAGCAATGGCTGGAGAAGCAGATGTGGAAGTTCATGGACATTTCCAGGCTCTGTTTGGCAGCCCGGCTCAAGTCAGGCCTCCGGAAGCCATGGACCAGTTTAGGTGACCCGTGAAAGGCCAATTCCTCCACCTCCAGCAGCACGCAGGTGGCACAGGGGAGGGATGTCCCAGGGGCTGCTGTGCTCAGCTCCAGCCAGGGCCTGCCCGGGGGCAGTGAGGGGACCGCTCTTTCCTTCTTCCCAACAGAGCTGGAATTGACTGGATGGTCCCAATCTGGAAATGTCAGCAGCTAATTCAAAAGCACTGGAAACACGGAGCTGACCACACCAACCCCGTCTCCAGGGCCTGCAGGTTAGCGGTTCGCACGGAGCGGTGAGTCCTCCATATATTTTGTGTTCATCGAACATTTGCCCGCAATCTCTCCTAAAAACTTCTCAAGGACCTTGATGAAGAAAGAAGAACCAAAGAGTATTGCTACACAGAGTTAAGACCAAGAGCCTCTTGAACTCCTCAGAGAAACTGGCCTGTCTTTGGGCATCTCCATGAACTAAAGGGGCAACTTTTCTGCCACTCATAGTCACTTCTTGTGGTCCCTCCATTAAACACTTAGCTTGTAAGCCAAGAGTTGTATCATGTTCATTATGTGCCAGGCACTGTTTTAAGCATTTTCTATATACTATCTCATGTAATCCTCATGACAACCCAAGGAGAGCTTGACAGGTGGGGAAACTGAGGTACAGAGCTATTAAGAATTTGCACAAGGGCGCAGAGCCAGTACATGATGGAGGTAGGCATTGGACCCAAAAAGATGGCTAAGCACTGGTGGTCCACGCTGCCTCTCACGTGGCCGACGCAGGTTCTCAGGGCTGGGGGCCTCCACTGGCAAAAGTGACCCTTCCCTCTCCCATACACGTGTGACACTGAATGTGCCCACGGAAGTCAGAAGCTAGCCAGGGCATGGTCTCCCGTGAGCCGGGCAGCGTGTCTCAAGAGCCAAGTGCCTCAGGGTGCCTGGGTGGCTCCGTCGGTTAAGTGACCGATTTCAGTTCAGGTCATGATCTCAGGGTTCATGGGTCTGAGCCTCACATCAGGCTCTGTGCTGACAGCTCAGAGCCTGAAGCCTGCTTGGGATTCTGTGTCTCCGTCTCTCTCTCTGCCGCATGCACGCGCTCTCTCTCTCTCTCTCTCTCTCTCTCTCTCTCACACACACACACACACAAATAAATAAACATTAAAAAAAATTTTTTTTTAAAAAGAGCCAAGTACCTCAGCACCATGGCTAGGGGCCCACTGCTCACCACATGTCACCCAGGGCAACTCAGGGACCAAGTCTTCTGTCCTCCTTGCCCACCTGCAGCCACGAGACTCTGCTGGCAGTGCCACCTGCAGATGGTCTGCCCCACCAGCCTGTCTTGGAGCCAATGCGAGGACCTGAGCTGTTGCTGCGAAGCAGGCCTCAGAGCCATCCCCCACCCCCAGCTAGCAAACACCCCTGGCTAAATCCACCAGCCCCCAGGTGACTGGAAACTGCCAGAGGAAGCTCTGCTCTCACTGGAGAATATCGTTCCTGGCCCCAAATCACACACGAGCTCCCATAAGCTAAGCCACGTGAGGTGATGTGAGGTGACGGAGTGGGCACCACGAAGAAGCGGGCAGCAAACCACCAAACGCCCTGGCGAGACAGACGGCATCCTTTCCCAGCCCACACGGATGTAGAGAAGATTAAGTAGATGAACCTGGCACCACTCGAGGCTCCCCAGGGAACTGGGTGACTATGTCACCCCTGTCACAAAGCTCATAAGTGTGCCTCGGCCCAGGTCTTTAATATCGCATAGGACAACCAGTCAGACAGCCAGCAGCACACACATGACCGGCTCGCCGCCGTTCTGGTGGCCCCTGTGCCCAGCCACAGTCCATCACATGCACGGTTTGGACGGTAGGTGGCAGGAGGGAGAGGAGCAGCTTCAAATGGTCCCTTTCCTCCCAAGGCCTTTGGAATTCAAAGTGTCCCTCCTCCTCCAGGAAGCCTTCCTGGCCCTGCGGGTCTGTGCGACCTCTGTTGTCTCCAAAAAGCTGTTAGCCGTGCCCGACTTTTACCATTTGCTGCCTTGTTTGGGGCTGATCTTTTAAAATGTTATTTAATAAGCACTTCCTAGGCCAGGTACTGTGGTGCTCTGCATACCTTATTTGACTGAATCCTTAGAATACGTCTGTGAAGCGAATATGATCATACCCATTTCACAGATGAGGAAGTAGCAGCTTGGAAAGGTCAAATAATGTATGTGTCCTGCCTCTGGCATTTTTCCCTCTCTGAGACTGCATTCTCACACATTTGGTTACAAACTCCTTCCTGGCAACTGGGGTGATTTATACTTGCTTCTACCCCCACAGCCCCCAGGCACACAGCTAAACACTGGACGACTGACTGTGCCAGGGATGGCCATCCGCAGGGACCGATCAGCCTTAATTAGCCTAGAGGCGGCATCAATGAATACGACTGGTCAGCCCCGTGGCCACGTGGCCCTATGACAAGACTCCCTGCATGTGCTGTGCCGGATCCCCATTACCCCATAAACCCCTGCTTTCCTTGCAGATTAGTTATCAGCACCCTTTCCGTGTTTGGCCTTTCCTTGTTTTGGTGAGAACTGCAGACCGGAGGCTCCGAGGAAGCAGAGTGTGGCTGGGCCTGAACTATGCAATGCATGTGGTGGGCTCCACCCCGAGGCCTGGCTGGGGACTGCCAGTCCAGGGCACGGGTCGGCCTGCAGGCTCCACGCAGGGCAGCGTGGCCCCGGGGGACGGCCTCCAGGGAGGGAAGGCGCGGGCTCACCTTTGGTAGCGTACGCTTCCGCAATCAGGCGCAGCCTGTAAGGAGGGACGGCGGTCAGCGGCAGATCATCGAGGCCCCCCCGGGCATAGATGTTGAGAGCCTCCTTGTAATCTCCTTCCACGTAATTCAACTTGGCCATGATCAGACTGGATTCTTGTAGGAACTCTGACTAGAAGGAAAAGGAGAGAGAGAAACGTTTTCCGACGATGCTCTGAGTCACGCTCCCTCGGGGGCCCTCCACCTGCTGCTGCAAAGCCTTGAGGCTCTCTACACAGAACCCACACTTGAACGTGCACAGCACGACGGCCCCGAAGTGGAAACAACCCAAATGCCCATCGACTGAGGAACGGATAAGGAAAATGTGGGCTAGCCTCGCAGTGGAATAATCCTCAGCCAGAGTGAGAAATGAAGTACTGGCCCACGCCACAACACAGATGAACCTCAGAAACCTTACGGCAAGTGAAAAAGCCAATCACAAATGGCTACATATTTAATGCTTCTATTTATATGAAATGGCCTGAATGGTCAAACCTATAGAGGCAGGAGGTAGATTACCGTTTGCCTGGGGCCGGTGGGTGGGAGGATGGCAGGTGACTGCTAATGGGTATGGGTTTATTTTGGGGGGTGTTGAAAATGTTCTAAACTGAGGGTAATGACTGCACGAGTCTCTGAATATACCAAAAAACCCCACTGAATCGGACATTTTAAATGGGAGAATTATATGGCACATGAATTACATTTCAATAAAGCTGCTGTAAAACAAAACAAAACAAAACAGAACAGAACACTGAGGCTCCCCTCTGGCCCCTGTGCTTGGCTATGCTGGGCCCAGAATGGAAGGGACACTTTATGAACAAAAACATACAAGCACCTGTCTCTAAAAAGGACATCCGGGTAGGTCCTGCCCATTGCACAGGGGGTATGCCACAAGACCGTAACCCAAAGGACTCCAGGAGAGAGGCTTTCTAAATTGGTGCAGGGCACCTGGGTGACTCCGTTGGTTAAGCGTCTGACTCTTAATTTTGGCTCAGGTCATGATCCCACAGTTCATGGGATCAAGCCCTATGTCAGGCTCTGTGCTGACAATGCGGGGCCTGCTTAGGATTCTCTCTCTCCATCTCTCTGCCCCTACCCCCGTGCATGTGCATGCGTTCTCTCTCTCTCTCTCTCTCTCTCTCTTTCTCTTTCTCTCTCTTTCTCTTTCTCTCTCTCTCTCTCTCCCCCCCCCAAAATAAATAAATAAACATTTTAAAATAATAATAAACAAATTAGTGCAAAACCCAGGACTTTTCTTTCCAGGGGCAAACTTTTCCCACTGAGCCATTCTCCTTGTCAAGGTGACTGAGCCCTGGTCTGCTCCACAGAGGCTGCAAGGGCCCTCGTTCCTCTCCAGGCAGGAGCACTTGGCTCCCCCAGTCCACACCCACCTCACCCCCGCCCTTCTTCCAGGCCACCACTCCTCAGTAGGAAAAGAAGAGACGACCCAGCCACCTATAGAAGGAAGCAGATTTATACCCTGGCGCAGGCCTTCTCCCTGGAACCCAAGCTACGCCAGGCTAGCTTTGCCAGCATACAGGAGCTCTCCAGGAAGCTGCACTGTCCCGCAGCCTGCAGCTGGGAGGGGGTGGGCAATGCACAAGTCACCTGCCAGAGCATGGCAAAGCAGCTGTCCTCCAGGATGGTCAGCTTCCAGGCATTTCTTTCTTTTTTCTTCGAGTACAGTTGGCACACAATGTTACATTAGTTTCCAGTGTATAACATGGTGATTGGACAACTCCGTAAGCTAGGCTGTGCTCACCACAAGTGTAACTACCGTCTGTCACCAGAGGATGCTCTTAGGATACCATTAATGTGTTCCCTAGGCTGTGCCTTTTACCCCCATGACTTCTTCAGTCCAAAACTGGAAGCTTGTATCTCCCGCTCCCCTTCACCCAATTTTACCCACCTCTCCCTCCCCTCCCCTCTGGCACCCATCAGTTTGTTCTCAGTATTTATGAGTCTGTTTCTACTTTTTGTTTATCTGTTTACTCATTTGTTGTTTTTTAGATTCCACATATAAGTGAAATCATAACGTTATTTCTCGAAAGGGAACAGGGGCAACAGGCAGCACTGGAGAGATGGCAAAATGGGCACAGGAAGTGAAGGGAACAAAGGGGTTTCTTTTTCATTTAAGTTCACTCTTATTCTTTTTTAAGTAGGCTCCACGCCCAATGTGGGGCTTGAACCCACAACCCTGAGATCAAGAGTGTCATGCTCTAGGGGCGCCTGGGTGGCTCTGTCGGTTGAGCGTCCGACTTCGGCTCAGGTCATGATCTCACGGTCTGTGAGTTCGAGCCCCGAGTCAGGCTCTGTGCTGACAGCTCGGAGCCTGGAGCCTGCTTCGGATTCTGTGTCTCCCTCTCGCTCTGACCCTCCCCTATTCATGCTCTGTATCTCTCTGTCTCAAAAATAAACGTTAAAAAAAATTTTAAAAAAAAAGGGAACAAAAGAGTTTTAAGTGGGGGCAGTCGGGGGGGGGGGGCACCAATGCAAGAAATTAGAATTACATCTGCAAACGCAGAAATCAAAGCAGACTTAAGAGAAAAACAGCGATGACAAAGCACCCACCGCTGGGTTCTCCACCCAGAGGAAAGGCTTCCTGGACGACTAGGCTGTGTCTTCCTTCCTACCTCAAGCCCTCCGGCACCGAGACCACTGGCTTAAAAGCAAGGGGGAGGGGCGGCGGAAGCTGGTGTCTAAGAGGCTTAGCGCTTCATCCTGGGACAATGAAAAGGTTCTGGAGATGGCTGGTGGAGACGGTTGCACAACAGTGTGAATGCACTCCATGCCACTGAAACTGTATACTTAAAAATGGCTATAACGCTAAATTTTGTGTTACGTATTTTTTACCAACAGAAAAAGATTTTTAATATTCAGCTTGAAAAAAGTGTAAGTTTTGTGTTTTTTTTGTTTTTTTTTTCCGAAAAGAAAAGTAGACTACGAGGCCAGATGGAAAAGATCTAGGAGCCTGAAGAGAATTACAAGCGGAAAGGCACAGTTTAGATGCAGGGAACAGCCTTGCTGGGTGAGTCCAATCGGCCGCAGGCTGACTGACGGAGAGCACCTCCCCCATGGTGTTCGGGCGTGGCCTTGCCCTTGATAAACACAGTTCTCTTGACTTGAATCAGAAGCAGGGCTCCTGACTCCCAGGTCAGGCTCTTTCCGCCACGCCACATCGCCTCCTTGCTCTGGTCATTCCTGCCTCAGTCCACGTGTGTTTTGTGGTCCTTCCTGCCTCAGTGCACGTGTGTTTTGTGGGTACCTTGTCTGCACTGGGCTTTAGCAAGCTCCCAACCAGGAGACAAACCGACGTAAGGTCAAGAAGAGAGGAAGTTTCCCGTACAAAAGTTGTGTGACTCTGGAACACTCTGTATAGGGTAGAGGAAGCAACAAAATAGTAGGAGGAGAACATTCCTCCAGGTAGAACCAGTAAAACAGCAACAAATGACAGGTCCCTGGTGCTGTGTGGCTGTGAAAGAACTTCCACGTCCGGGCCTCAAACAACCCTGAGCTAACTATATGCTTACAGATGAGCAGCGTGAAGCTCAGAGAGGTTAAGTAACTTTGCCGAGTCACACAGCTTATAAATCCAGAACTGGAACACAAACTCAGGCATTCTAACTTGAAATTCCGTGTTCTTACCACTACACTGGGTTGTAGAGGGTGGAGAGCAAAACCCAGCAGCACCTGGTAACACAAAAGGTCAACTTTTCACCATGAAGTTAGGGGTCTGGAAGAGGGGAAAGAAACTAGCCAGATGTCAGGCCCGGAGCGGGATCCTCAGCCTTTCTCCCCTAACACACAGCCACATCCTCTTGGAGTAGTGCTTGAATCTGACGGCTGCCACTGTGAAGCGTGGCCCCTCGTGTCCACTGTCCTTCTACCCCTTCGCACTGATGAACACCTGCTAGTATCATGAGCTGACTTGGAAGAAAAGTGTATCGTGGCCCCTGGAAAGCAACAAGGAAAAAGAGAACATGTGTTTTTAAAGCCCCACCTGCAGCACCAAGTGCTTAGTAAACTGAACTTCCTATGTTAAAGTGAATGCTCTCAAGCCAGCCTGTGAGGGGCCTGGGGCTATGTCCACTGGAGACAGACATACACAAAGGCCATTTTGAAAGGAGGCTTTCTGCCAGGGTTTCCAGAAGCCTGCAGCCACATAACTGATGAACACTAACACTCACGTATTCTAATGCTGCCCACACCCTCAACTGCTCCGGGGCCAAGGAGGTGATCAGATAACAGGGAGGAAGGACATCTCAGAATGAAAGCTTGCAGGCTTGGAATATACTGGAGCTGGGAGGGTCCAAGCTCACCCCTCCAACAGCCCACCCCTTTCAAACCAAGAGAAGCTAAGCCCCAGGGAGGGAAATGATCTCCTTGGGGTCACACAGCAATTTGGGAATAGGCACAGGTTTCCAAAACAGATACAGAAGGTAAAGTCGAGGAAAACATGGCCTCTTGGGGTGGGGGGGAGGGGATGTGCACAAACAGGAGAGTAAAGTCCCAGAGGATTTGGAGACAGGAAGTAAAGAAAAGGGAAAGAGAAATCATCCAGGTCACAAGCAAAGAGATACAACTCAACAACAACAAAAACCCAACCTGAATAAAAGCTGGCCAAGGCACTTGAATAGATATTTCTCCAGAGACCTACAGATGGCCAATGAGCACATGACAAGATGCTCAACATCACTGATCATTAGGGAAATACAAATCAAAACCATAATGAGATACCACCTCAAAAGTATTAGGATGGCTACTATCCAGAAACAACACACACACACACACACACACACACACACACACACACACACACACAAATACAAAATGCTGGCAAGAATGTTGTGAAATTGGAACTCAGTGTTGGTGAGAATGTAAAATGTAAAATAGTGCAGCTGCTGGGGAAAACAGTGTAACAGTATGGAGGTTCCTCAAAAAATTAAACATAGAATTAGCATATGATTCAGCAATCCCACTTCTGGGTATATGCCCAAAAGAATTGAAAGCAAGATCTTGAAGAGATATCTGTAAACCCATGTTTATATCAGCATTATTCAAACTACCAAAAGGTAAAAGCAACATCAGTGTCCACCGATTGATGGATGAATAAACACAACGCAGCTTAAACACACAGCAGAGTATTATTCAGCCTTAAAAGGGAAGGAAATTCTGATACGTGCTACAACATGGATGAACCTCAAGGACATAATATTAATAAAATAAGCAAGTCATAAAAAAAAATGAATACTATACAATTCCACTTCTATAACGGATCTGGAGCAGGTAATATCATAGAGACAGAAAGCAGAATGGGGGTTGCCAGGAGCGGGGAGAAGGGGGAATGGAGAGTTAGAGGGTAATGCGTAGAGTTTCACTTTGCGATGATGAAAAAGTTCTGGAGCTGTGATAACAGTGAGGGGGGCACAAGAGCACAACGGCAGCTAGAGAAGATGATGGGAACGGGCTAGGTACGGGCAGCAGCCTGCAGAAGCGATAAGAGCCAGCCTTCGGGGCCACGGGATGTGCAGAGCCCCGCAAGCGAGGTAACGGTGGGGAGGGAGGAGGGAGAGCGAAATCCAGATGAAGGGAGATTCAAAGGAAGCAAGAAAGGACTGTGGTGAGAGGGAGAGGGCAAGCTGGGTGCAGAGACCAGAAGACAGAGCAGGCGGACAGCAGAAGGGTAGCACTTCAGGTTTCTGTGCCGTGAGGAACAGGTCATTGCTCAGGCAGAGGGCAGTTCCTGTCCTGGCTCCTTCCCACACCAACGTACCAGGCCTGCGGTCACCAGCAGGGGCCCCACACAGTTCTCAGGACATGCATGTCTCGGGCAGGAACTGGTGGTAAAGGGCACTCCTGATCAACTCCTCTCCTCCCTACAGTGGGCCAAGGTGGCAGGTTGAGCTCTGGGCCTCAGACGGCAGCTTTATCCAAGCACCTGGGGCAGATGATGCTTCAGGATAATGTGTCGTCGAAGAATCACCAGAGAGGCCCCTAGGAGCCAGAAGGCCCCCCACGGTGGTCAGCCAGCCGTGGGTCCGGCACAGCAATCGCGCAGCGGGTCGGCCTGCTTCCCAGAAGCCACGGCAGGGTACAGACGTGCTCCCCACCTGCCCGGCTCCTCGTAACTGCTCACTGCCCGGAGCGGGGCGGGCCCAGCGTCACCCCTCCGCCCCCCGCATCTCGGGCACCCACAGTACCTTCAGGTTCCCCCGGTCCAGGGCGGCGGTCAGATGCTTGCGGACCTCGGTCAGCTGGGGCCTGGGGCCTCGGGGACTGGCCCCCTGCCGTAGGGGGTGTTCCTTCAGGTACTGCTCCAGCTTCGACTCCCCAAGGAGGAGCTCTGCCATGTCATCTGCAGAGAACAAAGCGAGAGGCTAAGTGGGAAGACCCCCCAAGGACTTCAGGACCACCACACCCTTGCACCGTGCCCCCAGCAAGGCCCTTCTGGAACTTCATAACCTTAGATGGAGTCCAAGGAGGCACCATCTTATGGTGAATTCTGTTCATTAATAAGAATGTTCCAGGGACATCCGGGTGGCTCAGTCAACTGAGCGTCCGACCTCAGCTCAGGTCATGATCTCACGGTTCATGGGCTTGAGCCCCACGTAGGGCTTGCTGCTGTCATCGCAGAGCCCTCTTCAGATCCTCTGTCCATCCCTGCTCTGCCCCTCCACGACTCATGCTCTCTCTCAAAAATAAATAAACATTAAAAAAAAAGAATGTTCCAGAGTTTGTACTCAGACAGGTGGTAGCTCATTCCTTTGTCACACATTGATTGAATCTAGAAAGACTTGATATATGTTAACAGAGAGAGCCCAAATTCAGTAGGAAAACACAAAGTTGTCTTACGATATTTTTCAGCATGATCTTTATAAAACAATACTATGTATTTTCCAAGAGCAATGCGGTGAAATCTCCTAGTCCTGTTGTGTTCTATGGCCTTATAACGCGGAGGTGAGCTGGCAGAATATCTTCTACAGTCATTTTTTTATTATTATTTTTTTTACATTTATTTATTTTTGAGAGACAGAGAGGACAAAGCACAAGTGGGGGAGGGGCAGAGAGAGAAGGAGACACAGAATCGAAAGCAGGCTCCAGGCTCTGAGCTGTCAGCACAGAGCCCGACGCAGGGCTCGAACTCACAAACCATGAGATCATGACCTGAGCCGAAGTCAGACGCTTAACCGACTGAGCCACCCAGGCGCCCCTACAGTCAGATTCTTAAAACGAGTTGTGTCAAAAACACCTGAGTTGCATGCAGTCTGTTTCTGCCTAAAAGTCGAAGCTATATAGACACGGACAGCTGGGAATGTCTAGATGCAGGTTTTACCCCTAAGAGTATACTACTTATGGTTGCAATTCTGCTAATATCCGTGCTGGCTTGTTAATTAGAATGAAGAGCTCACTCCAGAAGTAGCGCTTTGGGATCCGCACATCTAGATGCTCTGAATAAACCCAGAACAATTCATACACCAGCCTGAGCATGACGTATTTCTGCTGTCATGGGACAGGATGCAATTGTATCAAGATGTAAGAGCGACAAAACAGGTCTGGAAGGATATATCTCCAATCCATGACCGTGGTTACCACCGGGATGCAGAGCGGCAAGGACCTCAACTGGAGTAAAGGGTCAAAATGGACTTCAGTTTTACCTTTAACATTCCAGTCCCAGAAAGGAGAACAGATTTGCCTATTGTTTAGGTCATCTAAAATTAACTCAAGAAAAAAAAATCACAGAGGACCCGCTGAGATTCTGGGTGGTAGGTCCACTGAAGGCTGCAAGCTGGAACGAGAACCTTCCCAAGTCCTGTGGTCAGTGACCCAGATCTGCCAAATCTAAAGTTCTCAGCAGTGCCTCTGTCTGTGCACCAGGAAGCCTAAAATAGTCTCTTAGAGACGAGACCGAGGGTCCTAGGATAAGCCGAGCAACAACAGAACAGGGCTGACATAAGTGACTGAACACAAAAATTCTGTAAGTGTCCAAGAAGAAAAAGCAAATCACCTACAAGATGAGGGGGAAGATCAGGCAAGATCCACAGAAGTATCCTGAACCGAAGACAGTGAAGCCACGTATACAGAAGGCACAGGGACACAAAAGCGTAGCCCAAGTACACATTCTTGAGAATGAAACCCAGCTAATAAAGAAACTCGGGACTCAGGGGTGAAGGATATGTGGGCAAAGGCCTGACAGGGAGGGTCCACACATTAACCTACAGGATACTAGGTGCCTACAAGAATTACAGTTAAAGAACAGACTGTGACTGCTTTAAACACAGTGCAAAAATGACAATATATCAAAATTGGGAGGAGCTTTAGAGCACCATCTTTCAAAACACGGTAATATAGGCTTAAAGAAAACACACACACACACACACACACACACACACACACACACACACACGACTCCAGTCTTTTGAAGAGTTGATTGAACTCTTTTAGGAAGTGATGCCGTGTGCCGAAGCATTTATCTGGAGTTCAACAATTCCCTGAGATTCACTTTTGTTTCTTTTTTCCCATGAGTACTTATTAATACTTTATTTTTCAAATCGAGAATGGCTGTGCCCAAGACCTGTGTACAAGCCACACGTTATTTTAAAAGTTGCAGTCGCTATTGTAAAAAAGGAAAAAGAAACAGGTGAAATAATTAATTTTGATAATATCTTTCATCTAACTCAATATATCTAAAATATTATCAGTTGAACAAGCAATCCATATTTTTTAACTACTGGCATAGTTTATGTTCTTTCTTTGCATTGTTTTCCAAATCTAGGGTCACCTGGATGGCCCAGGTGGTGGAGCATGTGAGTCTGATCTCTGGGGCGTGAGTTCGAGCCCCACGTTGGGCGCAGAGCTTATTTAAAAAAAAATTAGTAAATAAAAATGAATTTTAAAAAAAAAGCTTTCCAAATCTCATGGGTACTTCGCACATATGGCACATCTCAATTCTAACCAGCCACCTTTCAAGTGGTCAGAAGCTGCCCGTGGCTGATGGCTGTGACGTTGGACAGGAGTGTGCGATCACTCTTCATAAAAGTCTGCCTGCTTACCTTTATTCTGTTTTCCTAAAAACATGTCTAGAATGAGTATCTCTTAAGAATGAGTAATAAAAATTTCTGAATGATAGGATTTGGGGTAATTTTTTAACTCTGTGTAGTTTGAATTGTTTTCATTGAGCAGAATTGTTTTACCTTAATATTAGGAAAAAGTGCGAGTCTTCTTTAAACACTGGAAGTATATATGATGGGACAGGAACAGTGGTTATTTCTGGGGTGAGACTATTCATATACACGGACTTTCTTTTCTGTAGATTTTAAATTTCCAAAAACTAAAATAACGTTAGATTCAGAGTTATAGATATAAATCCCAGTTTGTCACGTTGGGACTGGGGTTCTAGGATTTAACCTCAGTGTTCTGGGGGGGGGGCGGGGGGAGCAATTTTAAGAAAGTCCCACTGTACGTGTGAACTGAGGATTCCTCGCTCCGCATTTTTCCCCACTCCGATTAACTCCCCACTGCGGGCTCCCCTGACCTACAGCTGAAATGGCCGTCCCCAGCAGAATCGCTAGGCCAGCAAGCAGAAAGGACAGCAGATCGGGCCCTCTGCTGTCTGCCACCTCTTTCTAGTTGTGCGACCAGGGGCACATTGCTCACCCTCTTGAAGCACCAGCCTCCATGTATAAAATGGGAAGGATACTGTGACCACAGTGAGACCGTGGATGGGAGCTAATGCATTCTCGGGGAGGGACATGCTGTGGCGTGGCCTGCCATGCCTCTCAACTAGACGCTACAGGATGAGTAGGATCTGGACTGGCAAATAGCACAGGGAAGGACAAACCAGGCTGAGGGAACAGCAGAGCACAAGGAAGGTGCAAAGGCAAGGAAAGCGCACCGGACCAAGTGGCCGGAGAAGAGGGTGTGGGCGAGCGGGAGGGCAAGAACGGAGACTCAAGAGGGGAGCAAAACATGGGACTAACGGTTCCCCTCTCCCCGCTGAGCCCCATCTCCGTGGAAAACAGGTTCCGGCCAAGTTCTCCACACGTGGGCCCAGTGAACCTCCTCCACGCCTCTGGGATGACTCGGAATGCGGAGAACACATCCACCGCTCCTTGATAAACACCTACTGATCTTTTGGGCACTGCTCATCTCTCCCCGCACGTGCCCTATCCCACGCCACCCCCGGCTGCCACCAGGAACCTCAAGCACGCCAGCCTAGGCCTTTACTTATCTGCCCCTTCCACACTGAAATGAGAGGCCTGAAGGAAGAATCTCTATGTCACTTGTTTTCAGTCTCAGGGCCAACCAAGCGTAATGTCTGGCACAGAGCCAGCGTTCAATAAACGGTGAAGTAACTCAATGGTAGGCCAAGGCACTTGGACTACACCCTCCAGTGTTAGGTCTGGTCCTGCCTGTGGCAGAATCTGCCAACTGTCCCCAAATATTCATTCTCCCCTTTTTCCTTTAGTATTAGAGTCCCTGAGTTTTATCCATGCCCATAGCTGTCAAGGTAGAGACTACTTCCCGGGCTCCCTGGGGGCTGGATGCTAAGTTGTGGTCAGTGGGATGTGAACAGAGTGCCGCATGCAGCTTCTCTGCTGGCCCCACAGGAAGTGAGCTCACCCTCCGGTTCCTCCTCGCCCTACCCCAATAGCTGGAAAGAGTCCGCGCTGCTGAGAAATGGCGCATCCATTCTAACCCTCCAGATGGAAGCCATCTACTGAGGACCACAGAGCAGCACAACATGAGGAACCTCGGTCTCCAACACGCGTGAACTGCCACCAAGCCCTAGACCGCTTATGATCAATCACTGCATGAGACAGAAACATTAACTTCCACTTGGCTCTTGTTGTTTAGTCACTGTCACTCGGACCTTAGTTACAGTGGCCAAACTGCTATCCTGACTAGATCTCCCGACCACCAAACAGGCTTTCAGTTGAGAATGGCTATCTGAGAACACCTCACCGAACAATACTCATTCCCAGGGTCCCTCACGTCTAAAAGGAATTTCCACAGAACCCAACTGAGGGCTTTGGTAGAATGCCCCGACGTCCCACCTCTCCCATTTCACGGCTTGTATATCCTAGGCTTGCAAAAATATTTAAACAAAGGACGACATAAAGAGACGTATAAAGCTACCACCTTAGTGCTTTGTAGGATTTACAGACTTTTAGCGTATCGATCTCCGGATAATGGAGGAACACACCAGTCTTGTTGCCAAGCTGTGGAGGGAGCCCAGCTCTAACAGAAACGCTGGACGGGCCCTGGGAAAGGTTCACTGAGAGGAAGAGGCCTTGCTCAGAGTGAGGAGACACGGTCCCTTCCCTCACTGAAGCTCCACACGACGCAGTGGTACTGGAGACGTGCACAGTCCTGGACTGGAGGAAGAGGAGGAGACAAAGCCTTCACCAGCAATGTTACAGGTACGTGTTCACAAGCAGAAGAAACAGAACGTGCAAAGGCATGGCACAGCCCCGCTGTTCGGGGAACTCCAAGAGCTGAACCATGAAGGGCAGACAGGGGAAGAGGGGAAGAGTTGGGATTCCCTGCCAGGTCGGCGAGGATCAGCTCCTCAGTTCCCAAAGGAGCCGCGCGCTCTGAGCACAGAGCGGCTGCAAATTGAAAATCTGAAATGAACGTAGCGGCTGCAAAATAATTTGTGAAACTTTAAAATTGTTCAGGCTCCAGGGAATCGCCCAGGCAAATTATGTTTCCTTTTCTCTCCTTCCAAAAAGGTGATTTCTCTCTCTACCACTCACTCTCCCAACCAGGAGGGCAAAGATCTGAAAAACATGCTATGAACTCACGCTGGAGAAGTTCCACGGAGGCTGCGAGGTTCCATCCTCAGCCGGCGCTGCCGGCTCTTGTCAAGGACCCCTGGGTCCCCAATTCAGAGGCCACGAGTGACAAAGGACACAGATGTCACCTAGCCAGTTGTTACTGTCCATAGCATGTCCAGCTACATGCTAGGAAAGTGAGGCACAAGGGGAAAAAAAAACGGCACCTCAGGGCATGCAAGAAAATTAATTCCAGCTGGATTAAAGAATTAAGTATGAAATAAAAGAGAATAAAAAGTTAAAAACAGACTTTCGCTTCCAGCCAAGATGGAACAGATTTACCCTCCTGTATAAAATAACCACAAACACAGGGCGCCTGGGTGGCTCAGTCAGTTGAGCGTCCGACTCTTGATTTCAGCTCAGGTCATGATCCCAGGGTCATGGAATCGAGCCCCATGTCAGGCTCTGCTTTGAGGGTGGAGCCTGCTTAAGATTCTCTCTCTCTCTCTCTCTCTCTCTCTCTCTCTCTCTCTCTGCCCCTCCCCTGCATGTGCGCATGCACTCTCTCGCTCTCCCTCTCAAGTGAAAAAAACAAATAACCATAAACACAAGACAAAATATGTGAAAAAACAATTTTCACAACATTGGACGTGGGACAACAGAGAAAAGTGGTCCCTGAAAAGTGGGGAGCAGACAAGGTGAGCTCTGTAATTGCCTTGAGAGTTTCTGGCTACACCACTGGAACAAGGAACCCTTACATGAGGATTCCACCTCATGAAATACTTAAATCTAAGTATCTCTCCCTACTCACTTGCCTACTCACACTCACCAGGCACAGGGTAGGGCACAGCCAGCCATCCCACCCTGCAGGGAGCACAGCAGGACTGCATAGTGGGACCAAGGGTGTACTTTCCAGAATGGAAAAGCCTAGGAGTACAACGTGGAAGACAGGGCTCTGGCCTCAGGCAGCCCCAGGCTTAACGTCGGCTCCCTAGCTTACTTAGCTGAGCGGCTCTGGGCAATTTACCTAACCTCTCTGAGCCTTAGTTTCCTCACCTGGCAACGGCGAGGATTAGACGTGGGTGTAATGCACAGAGTACAGAGCAGGTACTGAATAGATGTGAGTTACGATTACTGTCATTGCCATTCATTTTGGACTTGCTATCTCCCAGAATGGTTATGTTGCATCTAGGAGGCCAGAAAGCTCTAGGGGACACAATCCCTGTGCTCAAGAGGCCTGCGATCTAGTAGGACGACAAGAATGTTGTATAATCTTACTAGACAAGCCATGCTGGGCTCTTACTAAATGCCGTGCCGTGCGCTGAGATATCACATCACCCCGTTAGTCCTCCAAACCTCACTAGGACCTATTCTCAACCTCCATCCTCACGGATGGGGGACCAGGCACAAGAGGTGAAGCCATGTGCCAAAGGTCACAGGGCCAGTCAGTCCTGGAGCTGGAATTCTGAAGCCAGGCCGTCTACCTGCGCCGTTACCCCGGCGCGTCAGGCACGAACCGTGTGGACATCAGCATCCAGCATAAGAGGACCCAGCTTCCCTCCCAAGCAGCCATGTGACGCTGGCCAAGCCATTTCACCCTTCTGCCGCAGGGCTGCGAGGGCCGTTCCTAAATCCCTTCCTGCTCGGCCTGCCAGGACTGTCAGGTGACCAGGGTGAGGAGGGACTCAGGGGTGCTCGGGGCTGGTTTCCACCTTTCCCACGGGTATTTTTCAGGGTTTAAGTGAGGCTGCAGAAACCAGCTTCCCAGGGACTTAGGTAGAGATAAAGCCTGAAGCTGAACAGAGACTGCTCCTGGGGACCCTCACTGAGAAGCAGATGGGGAATCGGCCCCGGGCGAGAGCCCTGTGCTGAGCTTCATCTGCAAACAGACAATCCCCGAAGCCTGGCGGCTGGCCCTGCTCGATGCCCAGGCGGCCTTGGCCTCCCTGATTCCCCCAAGGAGGGAGGCGCTGTGTGGCCTTTGCCACTTCAGGTGACTGCCCCCTCCTCCCAGCCTTCTCCCTCACGGGATAAACAGCTGACACCCAGAGACTGGATCAGACGCGGAAGAAAAAAGCTTAAGGTTTCCGCTCTATTCCAGGGAGTACGTGACACCAATACAAAAAACTCTCAACAACTCGCATTTGTCAATAGAGAAGCATTTAGGTCTATTCAAACCAATCCCGCGGTGGCTCCGATCCAAGAGGAAAAACAAACCCCTGCTCAAGTCCAGCCGTTGTCCGCGTCCCCTGCCCCTCCGTTGTTGCCCTGCGAAGTCAGCCTGGTTCTCCATTTCTTGGTCTCAGGACGGCTTCAGTGAATTTCGTCTCATTTACTTGGCTTCTTGTAAGTCACAGGTACGCCAGCACCTACAGGACTTGTCATCCCCTCCCCACCAGCAAGTGACAGAAAAACAGACACTGGGATACTGTCGGCAGGAGCATAAATCGGTACGAGTGTCGACCGAGGGCAATTAGCAACATCTACAGAACGATTTATGTACCTGCACCATCTGACCCAGAAATTCCAGGCTTAGGAACTTATCCCATACATACGTGCACTCCTGAGCACCTACGTGTACCAACGGGGATGTTTCTACATAGGGCCCCACTGGGAACAGCACAGGACAGAAAACAACCTGCACAGTCCTCACTGCGGCGTGCCCCACGTGATGGGACATGATGCGTCCCTTACACGGAAGGAAATGGATCTACATACGGTCCCGCGGTACCTGACTGCACGAGCGGCCCCAGCTCTTCATACCCCTGAACCCACATGCTTTCTGGCCTCTCACACTGAACGTGGGCTTGGCCGCGTAACTTGCTCTGATTGACAGGACAGACGCAGACACGTGTGACACGCACAGAGGCTCGGAAAAGGGCTTACTCGCGTCTGCTTTCCTCTCGCTTCTCTGTGACCACCTTGAGAACGCAGCCGGGCTGGCTAAGAAAGGCCACAGGGAACACAGCTGCGTCGTCTCAGCCAGGCCCAGCCACGGGAGAGGGCCCAGACAAGGGCAGCTCCATCGCGGAGCAGACCCACAGCTGGCTCCCCTGGCAAGCCCAGAATGGTGAAAAATAATAAAAGGTGGCTATCTGAAGGCACCAAGTTTGAGGATGGGTTTGTTACACAGCAATAGGTAACACTGTCAGAGAGGGATACAAAACAGGGTATGCAGTATGTTACTATTGTGTGTGAAAACCAGAAACCAACAACACTCTTTCTTATACACATACAGATACGCTGACTATTTCTTTTTAATTTTTTTTTAATGTTTACTTATTTTTGAGAGAGAAAGCACAAGCAGGGGAGGGGCAGAGAGAGAGGGGGACCCAGAATCCGAAGCAGGCTCCAGGTTCTGAGCTGTCAGCACAGAGCCCGACGCGGGGCTCGAACTCACAGACCGTGAGATCATGACCTGAGCGAAAGTCAGACGCTTAACCGACTGAGCCACCCAGGCGCCCCATACACTAGTTCTGAAAGGACCCCCAGGAAAGTTCCAAGAGTGGCTACGTCTGTGGACAGGAGCAACAGGACACAGGGATGCTGTAGGAATAAAGTTACTTTTCTCTCTTGTATTATTTGACTTTTACTACCGTGTACATTCATTGCCTGCATAAAACATTAACTAGTTAATTTAACAAGAAAAGAGGGGAGGGGCGCCTGGGTGGCTCAGTCGGTTAAGCGTCCCACTTCGACTCAGATCATGATCTCGTGGTTCGTGGGTTCAAGCCCCACATCGGGGCTCAGAGCCTGGAGCTTGCTTGGGATTCTGTGTCTCCCTCTCCCTCTGCCCCTCCTCTGCTTGGGCTCTGTCTCTCTCTGTCCCTCAAAAATGAGTAAATGTTAAAAAAAAATTTTTTTTAATAAAAAAGAAAAGAGGGGAGGTGGACCGGGATGGGGGGACTAAATGAATGATGGGCATTAAGGAGGGCACTTGTTGGGATGAGCGCTGGGTGTTATATGCAAGTGATGAATCACTAAATTCTCTTAAAACCAATAAAATAATGGGGCGCCTGGGTGGCGCAGTCGGTTAAGCGTCCGACTTCGGCCAGGTCACGATCTCGCGGTCCGTGAGTTCGAGCCCCGCGTCGGGCTCTGGGCTGATGGCTCGGAGCCTGGAGCCTGTTTCCGATTCTGTGTCTCCGTCTCTCTCTGCCCCTCCCCCGTTCATGCTCTGTCTCTCTCTGTCCCAAAAATAAATAAAAACGTTGAAAAAAAAATTTAAAAAAAAAACCAATAAAATAATCATAATAATCAAGAAAAGAAGATGGCCCGTGTTGGAGTGTGCTGACTCGGGAGTGCGTAATCTGGTCACCCACAGGGGGCTCGCAGGACCTGGCCCATCATCTCAGAACCAGGTGAGGGAGGTCTGGGTCTGCAGTTATTAAGTAGAGCTCGTCACCGCTCTCCCTGGGCCACCAGCCTCCCACATGCACACTCTCCAGGCCCCCCACATCCTTCCGAGGCTGTGGCAATCTGTCTCACCTGGGGGTGCCTGGACAGGCTGTACCTCCCTCCCTTCTCCTGCCAACAGCCCAGGTGTCGTGTGAGCTGCAGTTCAGGGTCACCTTGGAGAAGCTTTCCTGCTCCCTTGGCCTGACCTCAGAGTGCTGCACGCATTAGCCACCAGCCAGCATTTACTTAGCACCTGCCAGCACCCGACACGTACAGTGGTGGGTGAGGCAGAAGCGTCTCTGCCCTCGTGGTGCTCACATTCCAGAAGGGGAGACAAACCAGGAAAAGGCCAGGTAGCGGTAAGAGACGCGCAGAGAGCTAAAACAGGGCGGCGTGGCAGTGCGCGACTGGGTGGCTACCTGAGACTGGGCGAGCCACGGAAAGATCTGAGGGAGGAGTATTCTGGCAGCCCACGGAAGGGCCCTGGGGCAGGAACACGGCTGGCATGCGTGAGGAACAGCAAGAAGGCCGTGTGGCTGGAGCAGCGGGGACAGATAGGAGCATGGTAGTCAGAGAGGCGGGTAAGGGCAGCCACGAACACACTGTGGCCGACTGTGCTCAGGAGTGTGGCTTTCCTTCTCAGAGCACCTGGAAGCCTCTGGAGGGGGCGGGGAGTGTGCAAGCAGGGGGTTGAAGTGATCGGTTTAGGTTTTGTGAAGACCCCTCCCTCCGCCGTGTGGGGAACGAACTTGGGGCTGGAGAGGGCGAGGCAATGGCAGGGATGTTTGGAAGGTCACCGCAGAGGAGTCTGGTGAGGGGTGACGGATGCCAGGACAAGGGGGCAGAGGTGAGAAATAGTGCCGAAGGGGAGAGACGGGCAGAGGGGAAGACACGATTTGGAGGTAAAAATAAACAAGATTTACTAATGGGTGGGACCGGAGGTGTGGCACGCAGAATAATACCCCCGCGCCCCAGAGATGACTGTGCCCTAATTGCTGGGACCTGTGAATATGTCACCTTACATGGCAAAAGGGACTCTGCAGATGGGATTAAGTTAATGACCTTGAGACGGGATTATTCCGGATTACCTCGGGGGCACCACCGAGTCCTTGGAAGAGGGAAGTAGGCGGCTCAGAGGAGGAGATGGTGGTGAAAACAGGTATAGTCACAGAGGAAGCTAACCCCTTGCTCTAAAGATGGAGGCGGGGCATGAGGCAGGGAATGTGGGCAGTCGCAGAGGCCAGGAAGGCAAAAGCATGGATCCTTCCCGAGAGCCTCCAGAAGGAACTCAGCCCCTCTGACACTTGAGGTTAGCCTGAATGAGACCCATTTCCAACCTGTGGCCTCCAGAACAGCCAGAGAACACAGCTGCATTGTTTCAAGCCAGTAAATGTGTAATAATCGGTGACGGCAGCAATAGGAAACGGATGCACGAGGGATGAGGAATGGACGGGGATTAAAGATAAATTCTTTAATCTCAGATATGACACTGCACAGTGGAGTAGACAGTGGTACCGTTTTGCCATTTACTGTAGGGGAGGAGGAATAAGACCAAGAGTTCTGCTTCGACAGGCTTAAATAACATTCGATATCCAAGTAGAGACATCAAATCGGTGGATGGAGGTCGGCGTCAAAGCTGGAGGAGAGTGAGTGAGCGAAAGGACCAGGTTAAAGAAACCGGGACTGCCTGTTACAAAAACAGAGATGAGAAGTTTCCAGAAAGACGGAGTGGCCAAGCGGGTTAAAGGCACCTGGAATAGGGAAGAAAATAAGAGCACCAACGTAACCACTGGATTTGGCAACAGGGAGGCAACATCGGAGGGTGACCTTGACAGGAAGAGTAGCGGGGTGGGCAGGGACACAAGCTCCGAGAGGGCCGAGGAGACAAAGGTTCCTCGAAGAGGCTTTGCTGAGACAGAGCAGAGAGGCGGGCAGTGAGGAGACAGAGACGTGGGACTGAGGAAGGTTTTTACAGAAGAGTCTTGGGTATCTATGAACCCTCTAGGGAATGATCCAGGAAACAGAGAGAGACAGAGAATTGATCCAGAGGTGAGGAGAAATGCCAGAAGCCGTGAAGTCCTGAGGAGGCTCCAACAGGGCGATTGTGAGCAAAGGTGAAGGGGGTGCAGGCCTTGAAAGGAACTGGAGCCTCCACACAGTGACAGGAGGGAAAGTGGACACAGATTCGGTGGTGGGAAACAAGGAGGTTTCCTAACTGCCTCTATTTCCTCGCTAAAATATGAGGCAACGTCATGAGGTAGGAGAGGATGCCATCCAGATAAAAGGCCTAAGAAGGGAAAAGAATGCGTGAGAGCAGGAATACAAACATGCCAGAAGCGTGGCAGTGTCTCCGAGGTCACTTGTCATCAAGTGCAAATGACGCGCAAGGTTCCTCCCGCAAAATGCAGCACGCAGGGGCAGGCCGGGAGCTGGGCTTAACCGGGGTAGGGCCACACAGCAGGGCAGAGAAGAGAAGGTCATGTCACCCGGCCCCTCAAAACCCTCCGGGAGCTCCCCTTTCACCGGAAGTGAAAGCCAAAATCCCTGTACCTTACCACCTTGGCTCTGACCTCTGCCCTGTCACTCTCCCCTTCACACCCTGTCTCCAAGGCACACAGTAGGTATTCTTTAAATATTTCTGAAAGGAATGAGTCAATCTCTAGTCTCCCCTTCACGGACAGGACCTAATCAGGTACCTCAGCCCCCCTCAGGCGTGCCTGGCATGTAGCTGGGATATGATTGTTGACCGAGACCCCGGCCTTCCCATTTCCACCTCAGGGCTGCCTCTGTTCCCCCTCCGCCATCTTTGCTTAAATTATGACCCGGTTCAGAGGACCTGGCCATTTGGATCTTGACTGAAAGGCAAAGATGCCATAAGTCAAAGATTAAGGAGCTCAAAGAAGTTGGCAGAAAGCTATATTCTGGGAAACTCTTGGTAGTTAGAGTCCAGGCTTCAAGCCAAAGCCTTCTGCCCATGTTCACGCACAATGCAGAAGCTGGAGGGACAGGATGAGAGAGTAAAATGTGGGAACAGAAGACAATATTTCCACTGCGCTGGCAGAATAGATAAGTATACTGGTTTAACACACACACGCTCATACACACACACATGCACACACACACACACACACACACACACACACACACACACACTTCCCTAGAAAAACCTAGTCTAAGAAGAGAAAAGGTAACTTGAAAGTCATGATCTTGGAGTTGGTTTGGCCTGTCCCCAGGGCTCAGCAGGGCAGGAAATGACTCTAACAGGGCAGGGGGATGTTATCAGGCCAGCCCAGAAGGCTTGGAAAGGGCTCGCTCAGGAAGCTGGCCCCACACAGACAAGTTAAATGCATACCCACACAGAGCCGGCAAGCATCTCTTGAAGATTCAAAGCTCTAATCCTGTCCCTGCCCTCAAAGACTACAGTGTGGGGCCATCAAGTCCAGGCACAGTGGGGTGGAAAGACCACCAGGGACACTCAGAAGACAGGTGAGGTAGGATTTCTCCAAGAGAGAGTCCAGGCAGAAGGAGACGCCAAAACTGGTGTGTGCGGCGGGGCAGAGGTAGGAAGGAGGCTGCCCCGGGCCGCGGGGCAGCTGCAAGGGGCCTGAGGGACCCACCTTCCCAGGCCTCCAGGCCCAAGACTCAGTGGAGAGCGGACTCTCTTGGCCTGGCGGGCCAGAGAAAGGAAAGGCATTTACTGCAGGTCCCTGTGCTCGACATGCCCAGCAATATCACCTCACGGACTCAACACCCCTTACTTGAGAAA
The DNA here is from genome assembly GCF_028749965.1 of Puma concolor. Lineage (NCBI taxonomy): Eukaryota > Metazoa > Chordata > Mammalia > Carnivora > Felidae > Puma > Puma concolor. Next base: position 14,246,827 of record NC_141672.1, on the reverse strand, counting down.
ACATACTGCTTCTTCTTGGACTCAGAACCTGCAAGGGCCAGAGAAGGCAGTTAGTTACTCAAGGGAGGCAGGCCTCACAGCAAAGGGGCTGAACCAGCCCACAGGTGAGGAGACTGGAGGGACAAGGAGAGGCAGCAGGGAGCCCTGGCCACTCAGCAAGTGTCAACCCTACAGTTGCACAGGAGACACAGGAAGAGAAGGTCATGGGCATTCAGTCAGCCTGAACAGCAGTCCATCAGCCAGAACTTACCCAGAGCCCCAGGCAGGCGGGGCCATCCAGTCACCTGAGGGACGATACCAAGAGTCTTGGCCTCTCAGGTAGACTTTCCCTCCCCAGGACCTCCTCAGCCCTCATCCTCTCCCACTCCCACTCCCAGCACTGAGCATGTGTGCTATACTAGAACACAGGGTGGACCTAATGACCACGGCGCCCCAGGCCCTCTCAGGCAGCGGCTTGGCACCCAGTACGCACTCAGCAGGTTTTGAGGAGGAAATGAATCTGAGTTAACTCCTCAAGGGCAGCGGCCAAGGTGAACAATTAATTGAGTACCTACTGTGTGTCAGACATGTTACTGGTGCTTGAGACATAGCAGAGAACAAAAGAGCGAAACAGCCCTGCTCTCATGGGGCTGACAGCCCAGGCAGGGGTCACATTCGTTGTTGCGTCCCCAGTACACATCATGACACCCCCACATCCTATCCCGGCTCATTAAAGTGCAGGATGGAAGGCTGCAAGGAGAGGGCTGGGGAGTCTGTCAGACCCAGGTCCGCACTGACTAGTTCGGGGACCCAGCTAACAGCGACTGCCGTTCAGCTTTGGGGCTCAGCCACAAGTCAGTACAACAGGACCCCACCCCAACCCCTCCTGCACGGCTCTGCTATCCCTGCTGTCATTGTCACCCTGCCTGCTTCCTCCCCCCTGTAAAGGGCTGAGTATCTGGACCTTTCTAACCTCCTTCCACACACAGTACTCCTGATTCAGGCAGGCTGCTGCAGATGACTGCTGGTGCCTGAAACTGCATTATCTCTTTTACTCCTCAAAACAACCTTTGAGCTAAAGAGGGAGGTTCGGGGAAGCTGAGTAACTCACCCAAGGCGGGACAAGCAGCATCAGAGCCGGGATCTGAACCCAGGTCTAACAGGACAAAGCCCTGCTTTGCACCGGGTTCCTTTCCTCTTTGCTAAAAACCGCTCCATCTGCTTAACAGGGTGAACTACGGGCCTGCTTGCCCAGGCCTGGGGGGTTCCCGGGACACAGGATTTTCAGTTCTGAAAACCAAAAAAGCGTCAGGCCAACAGGGATATGTTGGTCACCCTAAAGCCACAGCCCTGCCCAAGATCCTCCTCCTGGCACTCTGCCAGGCCCCTCCCACTGTCGTCTCAGCGCACCCTGCCCTCAGCCCCCCAGTAACCCAGCGGCACCCTGAAGCCTGGTAACGTGGTCATTGCTCTCCTCAGGCTGCAGGCGGGGCACGCTGTCCCCACCACTGGGACAACCGTGTCTAAAATCTGGTCCTGGAACTTGCTGTGCTCCAACCACCTATGCTCGTCAACAATCGTGCTTCCTGAACCCCAACCCCACTATGGCTTCCTGAAGCGGAATTCGGGCCCAGCATGGGAATCTGAGTTGCTAAGCAGCCCCCAGGCGACTCAGCTGCCCAGAGATTACGTGACTACCCTGAGCTGGAAGCTCCTCGTGGCTGGTGACCCCCTCACTCTATTTCTTCAGGTGCAGTCCCCACGCATAGGAGGTACTCATTAAATGCTAAGGATTATGGTTGAGAGCAGGGCTTCCAGACCCGCTTGATCACACAACCCACCTAAGGCTCTATTTAAAAATGCACACGTCGGGGCACCTGAGTGGCTCAGTCAGTTAAGCGACTGACTTCAGCTCAGGTCATGATCTCATGGTTTGTGGGTTTGAGCCCCATGTCAGGCTCTGGGCTGACAGCTCAGAGTCTGGAGCCTGCTTCGGATTCTGTGTCTCCCTGTCTCTCTCTCTCTGCCCCTCCCTTACTTGTGTGCTCTCTCTCTCTCTCTCTCTCTGTCTCTCAAAAATAAACAAACATTAGAAAAAAAATGCAGATGTCCAGCCCCCACCTTGGACCAAGGGAAATCACCACCCCACCGGAGAGGCCTGGGAATCCATGATGTCCAGGCTCCCTTAGTTCAGTGCTACTCAGAATGGGTGGACGGACCAGCAGCACTGGCATCACCCTGGAGCCCTGCCCCAGACCCACTGCATCATCAGAATCACTAGGGATGCGGCCCAACAAGCCTACTTGGTGATTCTTTGATCTGACAAGTTTAGAAAACAATTTGTTGGTATAAAGAAAAATGGAACTAGAGTGAGAAGAGGGTTAGAAACCAGCTCGATGAACATCTCCAAACGTCGGTCCACTTATCCCCGAATGAGAATTACGACCCCCGACCCCATTCCTCACGCAGTCATTGTGATGCCCAGAGCACGGCACACAGCAAAAGCTCAAGAAATGCTTGTTCGTTCCCTACTCGCACCATTTTAACACCCAAGGAGTCAGGAAAACTAAGGCTTCAGAGAATCAAGTGAGGTGCACAAGGTCACTCAGAGGGCAAACGCATGCAGATTCTGACTCCAGGTCTAGCCAGCGTCCAAAAGGACCACAAAACGTCTGCTCCGCCTTGCTCTGGCACGTCCCCCTCCACCGCACTTGGCGAGCAGGGGCAGACACACAGGGGCTGTGGCCACACACACTGCTAGGTTTCCTGTGGCTTGTGACTGCCCTCTCTACGTTACATGGCATTCATCTGACCCAGCTGCCAAATGCCTGTTCCTTCTTGTCTTGGTAGTTGATGGAGAGGGTTTTGAGAGGTGTCGGAAAACCTCTTCCCTTCTCTTGGCTTCTCAGATGGGAAACACTGGCTTTCACAGAACGCCCTGCAACCCTCCGCCACCTGCCAAGCATGAGGTCACCCAGCGGGGCAGGAATCTACCCAAGTGAGGTCAACGTGCATCAGAAGCGGAGGCCGTTCCCGATGGCGTGCCCGGTGCAAAGCTGGCGGGGCAGCTGGGGGTGCCCCGAGTGAGTGAGGAGGTGTACCTGCTGGAGGGCCTTGGGCGGCAAGTAAGGAGTGAACCCAAGTCAGTGTGACTTCAACAACAAGACGTTTATGACCCCACATACAAGCAAGTCCAGAGAAGAGGACCTCCCATCGCCTGTTCCAATCGCTCAGAGGCCTCTGCGCGCAAAAGTCCGGGCCCAGTTGGCCACACAGCACGCCAAGCGGGCTGACAGTTCATCCCAGCAGAACCACAGCCCTCGGTCCCCTAGAAGCTGACCGCCTGGGTGAGGAGACAAGACATGTGCCAAGACATGGGGGAGGAGAAACAGCCCTGGACTGGGGGATGGGAGACCGTAAACCCACCACCATGGGCTATTTATATTCTATGTGTCCCTTTGCAGTGACTGCTCGTGTGTTTTGATACAGAAAGAGTGACATGTTTTATTATCAAGTGCTGCCCCGGACCCATTGAGAGGGTCACATACTGGCCAGCATATGGAAAATTTCCAGTATTTCTGGAAAATTCTACATTCTTAAACACAGCTGGCACCAAGGGTTTCAGAAAAGGGATGCTGAATGTGTATCACCCCTTCCCATGCGGGGTTTCACAAGGGGAAATAATGCTCTTAGTTAGGAAGGAGCACAGCCTCAGTTTGAACCAAGCAACTGAACCGGTAAGCCAGAGCTCTGACCCACTCTGCTCTTTTCTGCCACTCGCCAGCTGGTGGCTTTGCAGGAGACATCTCTGTGAGCCTGTTTTCTCACCTGTAAAATGGAGAGCCAAAGACTAGATCGATGGCTTTCAAATATGTTTTTAAAAGCACATTAGCTCTTCTTTCAAAGGAAACTTTAGGGAAAAGTATCGCTGCTCCGTTGTGTGAGGCCTGCGCACCTGGCCCCCAGGCCCCTAAAGCGTGTTCCCAGAGGGGTTCCTCAACCACGCGGTTTGAAAACCGCTACACAATGGGATCTCTCAGGACCCATCTGGTTCTAACACTGTATGGTTATTTTCTCTGAAGCAAATCCTTCTCTGTGAAGGGAGGACAGCTGGGAGGAACTTGAACCAGACCTTGACAGACGGGTAGGCTTCTGACTGCAGAGAGGACTTCAGAGCAATAGCGTGAGCGTGGGGGCAAAGACAGTGAGCAAAGTGAGTGTGAGGGTCCAACAGGCCAAACCAGCCATGGCGGGGGGGGGGGGGGAGTTGCGGAGGAGACAGGGATGGGGGTGAACTCAGGTAATGGCCTCGAGGACACACCGGAAAGGCTGGCTTACCAAGCAGATCAACGTCAGGAATCCTCAGAGCCTGAAATCCCTACAAGTCGGAGGCCAGGGAGAAGCTGAGCAGTCCCAGCCCCACTGTGTGCAGCCACAAGGTCATGGTCCTTCTGCCCTCTCACAGCAACCATGAGCCTGAGCCCCGGTGCTTATCTCAGAGCTATCAATATATTATTGTCAAATAAGTGAACCTTTGAATCCAAAAATCAGGACGTATGGTCTGCCACAAAGGTGTGTCCTTCAGAGGACAGACAACAGGACAGAGTACGTGAAAGCAGGATGGACGCCCTAAGAAGGCCGAGATGAAGTGTCATCAAGGTCTGACTCGTGTCCTTCCCCACTGTCCGGGAACAGTCTGACGTCCTGGGAACCTCCAAAGAAGCCATTGCAAACCACAGCGACACCTTCCCACCCCACAGCAGACTCTCGGTTAAACCTCAGCCTTACTTCCAAAGAAGCCCCTGGTCCAGCAGGAAAGGCTCCAGAGGCCTGAGACTCAGCCCAGCTCCAGAGTGGAAAGCCACCGTGCTGGGGGCACCAATGCCATGGGGAACATCAGTTATTGGCAAATGCAAGAACTTCACTCCCGCTCAATGGTCTGCATACATTTTGAACCAAACTTTGCGCCAGAAATATGCTTTGTTTCAGGCACCACTTCCCTACCTGCCCATCACCAAGAGGTACTTAAAGGGTCTCAAAATCACACTTAATCAGAACGGTGATGATCCCTTAAAGGAGAAACCACCATTTGGGGCCGAACTGTTGTAAGTGAGCTCAGCAACTGAGCTCACCTAAGATTAGCAGACAGGGAAAGGAAGGAAAAACAGACACTGCTTCAGAAAGGGGGTGGCTGTCTGTTGGGGCTGGCACAGGCTCCAAAATGCCTCTTTCTGTGCCTGAAATACGCGAGAGTCTCCACCGGGCACAAGCTCAAGTGTGTCATTTCTAGGCCTCCCATTCTTCTTCCCAGCCAGGTGATATCCAGGACATGGCCTGCCTTGTCCAGGGTTATACTGCGTCAGGTGGAGAGAGTAAACAGTGGTGTTTTGCATGTAGCAAGCTTTGCCTTTCTCACCCCATTTCTTCCTCACCGCCACCCTGGGGGAGTAGGATTATCAACCATATCACACCGATGAAGAAACACAGCCTCCGAGCGATTAACTAACTGGCTCAGGGTCACCCAGCCAGCTACAGGTAGAGACTGGATGGAAGCCCAGGTGCCAGACCACTGCACTTTGTCACACAGCAGTGAACTCACCATGGGGAGGCTAAAGGGTGACATTCTGGAGACAGAGGCAGCTGGGACTGTCCTCCTAGGGCCAGGACCGACCTACGAGCCAACAGGGAGCTGATGTGCTGTTCTCCGTCTTTACCCCCTCACCCCCCCCCAGGCTGCCACCTCAGCTCCAGGCCACCGCACCTCAGAACTCCCTGTATCCACAAATCTCCTGGACACCTTGTTAAGATGCAGATTCTGACCTTGCAGGTCTGGGGTGGGGCCTGAGAGTCCATTCCTCACGCGCTCCCACACGATGCCCAAGCTGCTAGTTCGCAGCAAGAATCTAGACTTGAGTCGAATTTTCTCCCACCTCAAACCCGCCCCCCCTTAACTTGTGTGGTCACTGTCCTGCTGAACACACAGGGGCCTGGCATATCCCTGCCACACATTTTGTGTTTTTGAGATGGAGTGGTTAAAATGGTACCCACAGGGGGGCACGAGGCAGAAAATGGATTTCTGGGGTCTGTTTTAAGCTTGGCATTTGCCCTTTTCTTCCTTATCCACCTCTTGGCAAAATGTCTAAACCAATTTATCTCAGAGGAGTCAGGCTGGAGCAGCGTGCTCTGAAAGTGTCTACTATTTCAAGCCCACAGCCGTGCTCCCGTCCCAGAAGAAGCAAAAGCTGCTGAGTAGGAAGTCCTCTGCAGGCAGGTCTCCTCCACTCGGAAACCTCCCTTGGCTCCCACCTCATTCAGAGAGAAGCCAAAGCCTTCACCGTGACCTCCAAGCCTCAGGTGATCTGGCCCAGCCACCCCTCTGCCCTCATCAGGCCTCTGCCCTTGAGGTCCCTTCCCTGGAACATGCTTGGCCACAGCCTCAGGTCCTATCTCAAATGCTGCCTTCCCGGTGAGGCCCTCCCTGGCCACATATTAGTATCCTCTGTGCCCCCCAACCACCCCTCTCTCAAAGCACTGCTGCCTCTTCCCCTCTTGAGCCCCCTCTGATACCACTTATGACCATCTGGCAACCTGCAAATTTTACTGAGTGATTTTTATTTACATCCCCTTGCCCCTTCCCCACCAGAATGTGGACTTCACAAAGGCAGGGACATTTGTCACTTTTGTCTGTTTTGTTCACTGGTATATCCCCAGTGCCTAAAGCAGTGAGTAGCAAGTACTCGATATTTATGGAACAGATGAATGAACGAACAAATGAATGAACGAATGAAGGGCCTACACGTTAAGATGTCAGACTCTGCGAGTAGCCCTGGGAGTCATTAGTTCCTGTGATCCCCGTAACAATCCCTGCAAACTCAGTGTTCAGCTCCCCTTCTAAGGTGAGGAGACTGAGGCTCTGCGTGGTTAAGTGATTTGGCCAAGGACATAGAGTCAGGCTCAGGCACTGGTCTGCCTCATTCCAAAGACTGTGTTCTGTTATGCCTGTGGCTGCCTTCAAAGTGTCTTACTATGAAAAACATGACATTAACTCGCTTTCCTTCTTCCAAGCAGCAAATGCTTTAGCCAAAGGATTTTGCCAAATCTGCCCAGAACTTGAGGTCCAGTGCACCCAAAAGGATCTAAGGGGGAGCTGGTGCCCTCAAACCCAGAAGGAAGTCCCACCGCCAGCCAAAGGAAGCCCCCAGCAGCCAAAAGGAGGGAAGGACCCTCCTTCAACATTTCTCTGAACCCTAAAGAAGAGCCACAATAATTCTGGTTTTGTTTCATCTCTTTCCTTGCTGTGTATTTTTACATTCCTGAGCAATCTCTTTGACCTTTTTAAGGCTGGGTGGGTGACCTTTTGCCATCAACGACTGCTACAAGGTAGGTGGGTTCTGGGGCAGAAATCTGCCTCTCATGAGCTTCCCAAAAGCAAACACACACACAGACCCATGGACTGCAGTGCCCCACACAACCCACTCCCCCAAAAGCCCCATAATGACTGAGGCTCAGGCCCCAGGGACCAGTCCCTGAGAAGGAAGCCAAGCCTTGGGAGGCTGTGAAGGTAAGATGGGTCCATACCACCAAAAGCCCATCTATTCCAAAGACCACCATAGTTTGAGTCTCCTCTCCCCCACTCATCACTCTCAGTCGCCTTTCCTCGTCTGTTTTCTTTAAATCACCTCCCACTGGGGCACCTGGGTGGCTCAGTTGGTTAGGCGACCGACTTCAGCCCAGGTCATGATCTCGCAGTTTGTGAGTTCGAGCCCGTGTCAGGCTCTGTGCTGATAGCTCAAAGCCTGGAGCCTGCTTTGGATTCTGTGTCTCCCCCTCTCTCTGCCCCTCCCCTGCTCATGCTCTGTGTCTCTCTGTCTCTCAATAATAAATAAACGTTAAAAAAAAATTTTAAAAATAAAATAAATCACCTCTCACTATCTGAAGCTAACCTATATATTGATTTCTGTATTTGCTATCCTATCTCCTCAGAAAAGTTTAAGTACACGAGGGTAGGAGCTTGGTTAGTGCTGTTCACTTCTGTTCCGTTCCTGGCACAGGTGGGCACGCAAATATCGGCGCAATGAGTGAGTAAACAAAGGAGAAAACAGGTAGGTTCTGAAGAAGAGAACCAGGACGGGCTCACAAATGAACCCATTTAACCCTAACATCAACCTGCCCTGAAGGTATTTTATGCCTACCCAGCCAGGAAGTGACAAAGTAGACCCAGGACTGTCCAAACTCCAAGGAAAAAATGAGACCTTGCTGCAGGTAACGAGAGGAGAAGCAGGAGGAGAAGCTGGTGAACCTTAAAGGAAGGGCAAGGTCAAGCTGCCATTGGGGCCCACGGGACCAAATACCATTGTTGTCAAGGGAGGACTTAGAGAAGAGTCAACACTTTCCACCAAGCTGAGCCCAGGTAGATCTATGCTTCCTCCATGCCCCTGGGGCAGTCATGGTACCCGCGTCCTTCCAGGAAATATCTGCCCAAAGCAGGGTACCACAGTTGAGAGTGTGCAAAACCAAGTTCTTATTTCAAGGCACTAATACCGTAAAAGGCACAGTCATAAACCATTCTTGAAGAAGACACGTGACATCCCTCTCCATTTCTGGGTAGTTTGAGGTTAGAGGGTTGAAAATAGTGTGATGTCTTTTCTTAGAGCAGTGCCATTCATTCATTCATTCATTCATTCATTCATTCATTTGTTCAGCCACCATTTGCTCACAGAGCCTCAGGCTGCCAGAGATGATATAAAACACAAAACCTCTGCCCTCTCACCAGTCCACTGGTGTCCTTGGTTTTTGGCGGGTACTAAAGGACCAGCAAATATTAACCATACTTGCTTCCAAAACAAATAAGGCCACGTGGAGCTGCGCTCTGAAATGGGATTTTGGATGCAATTTTGATTCGATTGGGTACAAGAACCAATTCACTCAACGGGGCCATAGACTAACTCCAAGCACCAGGTTCCTACTCAGTGGCTCCCTTAGGCCCCTTCCTCCTCCGGGCACCGAGCCCCTTGCCCATCCAACCCCATTCCTCCACAACATTCCCACCTCTCTCTACAATATTCTCTCTCTGACTCTCTTGACTCTACTTCCCCAAACCCGACCTCCCTAGGTCCACAGCTTTGACATTCTACTCTCTGAACCCCAGGACACACATCTCCCCTGCCTTCCCCAACCACCCCCGACACACACCCCAAGTCTGAGCTTCTCCCTGGAGCCCCTTGAACGTCATGTGTTTACAAACCCTATTTCCCAGGGGTCTCTGTTCGACACCCCCCTGGGTACAGCATACACGCACACACTGTAATCCCCTGCACGTTGCACGCTGCACGGGCCGGGCCGTGCCCGGGGGAGCACCCTCCCCCATCGCCTCCAACTTCTTACAACCCCAAGGCCGCCCCGGCCCCTGGGACCCCGGTGCAGCAGGCGGCTCCTGGAGCCCCCCGACGCGCGCACCCCACAGGAGCCCGCCAGCACGCCGGAACTCCGGGACGCCGGGCACGGCCCCCACCCGCCGGACGCCCCCACCGCGTGACGCCCGGGCTGCCCAGGCCCCGGCCCCGCGCACCTCGCCGGCGCGGCGCCCGCGATCCGGCCGCGCCCCTGCCCGCGCCCCTACGCGCCTCCGGGGCCCGGCCCGGCCCAGCGGAGAGCGCGGCGCCCCCCTGCAGCCCAGGCCGGCGCGCCCGGTGCCTACCGTTGGCGATGAGCTTGGCCGACAGCTGCTTGACGAGCTCGGGGATCCGCTCCCACTGGCACTCGGAGCGGCAGCGCTCGATCTCCGTCTCCAGCCGCGAGCCCGCCTTCCTGGTCGCCATCGCGGCCTGGCCGGGCCCGGCCCGCCCGCCCGCAGGCCCCGCAGGCCCCGCCGCCGCCGCCGCCGCCCGGACGCCCCCGCCGCCGCCTCCCGCTGCCGCCGCGGGCGCGGGCTCCGGCTCCCGGCTCCGCGGCGTAACGGGAGCGCCGGCTGGGGAAGGGGCGGGGAGGCGGGCGGCGGCGGCGGGCGGCGGCGGCGGGGCCCCGGGCGCCGCGAGGAGCGGCCCCTGCCGGCCAGGGCCGGAGCGGCAGGCGGGCGGGGGGCCGGGGCCGGGCGCGGCTGGGGGGCGGCGGGAGGCTGAGCGAGGGCGAGGTGCGGCGGCGGCGGAGGCCCGACGGGGGAGGGGCGGCGGGAGGGGGGACCTGGAGGGGGGCGGGGGCTGGGGCTGGGGCTGGGGTCGAGACCCGAGGTGGAAGGGGTTGGGGGAGCGGCGGTGGTGCGGGCAGGTGAGGAAGGGCAAGGGTGAGGGGTGTGGGTCTGGCGGGCTGGGGGCCTGGGGACCCGAGGGAGGGAAGAAACCGCAAAGGGGAGGATGGGGATGGGGCCTAAAAGGGCAGCGACCCTGAGGAAGGTCACCCGCCAGACAGGACTAGTGGGCCTGGTGTGAGGGGAGTGTGAGGGGGAGGCCTGCCTGAGCTTGTCCTGCCATCTCAGGTTTCAGTAGATCCCTCTGGGCCAGGGTTGGCCTGTCCCCGTCAGGAGGCCCCCCCTCTGCCCCTGGCAGCCTTAGCCCCCAGGCGGACGAGGTGGGCGAAGAGTCATCCGTGTCAGGCCGGCACAGCACCTGTCCAGGGGCTCCATAAATGTCTGCTGAGTTGAACTGGGCCTGGCAAGGACTGCTACCAGCTCGGATGCCAGCTGCCTTGCCCCCTGAGGAGTATGCGAAGTCACCAGTGGGGTTTCCTTGCCTTGGCTCTGTGGACTGAGAGCTGGGGGGCAGGTGTCCAAGGTGTGCATTCTTTCAGTTATTTGGTAACTATGTAGCGATCACCAGCTCTGTGCTTGGCCCTGGGTTGGGTGCTGGGAATAAATACAGTGGAGAACTAAACAGCCAAGATTTCTGTCTCTCGTAGAGCTTTCATTCCAGCCAGGGGAAAGAAATAAGCAAAATACAGTAGTCAGTTAGAAAGTGAAGATGGCTATTTGAAGAGACGAGGGGGCCAAGTGAGAACACAGAGTGGGGGGCAAGGGGTGTGAAAGATGTTGCAATTTTCAATGGGATGTTAGCCTTGGCTTCATGGAAGTGACACTTGCCAAGGACTTCAAGAGGGTGAGAGAGAGCCTTGAGGACATCTGGGGGGGAAGAGCGTTCTTGGCATGGGAAACAGCAGCGCAAAGGCCCTTGGGGGTGAGGGGGAGAGAGCATTTGAGGAGTTGGAGGAACAGCAAAGAAACCAGTGTGGCTGGAGTGGAGGGAGGGAGTCGAGGAAAGGCAGGAGGAATTTCAGTTCATGGCGGGCCTTGTGGGTCGTTGTAATGACCTTGGCTTTTACTCTGGTGGAATGGGACGTCCGTGCAGGACTTTTAACAGGAGTGTCACTTTGTGACCTACATTTTAGGTATGTCCACTATGGCTGAGAACACTGCCAGTAGTTGGGGAGAGAGATGGCTGGGGAGGCCCCAGGGTGATAGCTGTGGCTGAGGTGAGGATGCTGGGTGCTGGACAGTGTGACTGAGGCCGGAGCTGACGCTCTGGAGCTCCAGTGCTGAGGAAGCACTGTCCCCAGCAGCGGCACCCCTTCCAGGGACCTCACTCCATCCAGCTTTGCAGGAGTTTCACATGGGTTTGTCTCCTGTCTCCTCAGCAGCCCTGGGGCTGTTCTTGGGGAGAACAGACATGGCGGACAGCGGTTCACCATGAGGAATCTGAAAGGAGACACTGGACGTTAGGAAAGGAAGGTCAGGAGATAACTTCTGCCGTGACCAGTATAACCTTCAGGCACCCCCAAGGACCTGTGTCGAAGGTGACCTGAAGGGTCTCAGGTGTTGGGGACAAGCCCCAGGAAAGGGACATGTCTTAGCAGAAGACCCTTTGGTGCCTGGTGCCTTCGGTTCTGCCAAGAGGGAACAGGAAGAACAGGAGGAGAAATGTCCACAGGAGATATTTCCCCTCCCCCTCAGACCCTCATATTCTCCTCGAGGCTCTGGCATGGCGATCTGTCTCTCCAGACATTTGCCTGGAATGTTTTGTCCCCTCTGGTCCAGGAGGGAAATTCCTGTGTGTTCTTGGAGCCCCAGGCCATGCTAGGGCTTCTAACAACAAGCTTTGTAGTGACGTTTAAGACTGCCTCAGTGGCCGGGGTGCCTGGGTGGCGCAGTCGGTTAAGCGTCCGACTTCAGCCAGGTCACGATCTTGCGGTCCGTGAGTTCGAGCCCCGCGTCAGGCTCTGGGCTGATGGCTCAGAACCTGGAGCCTGTTTCTGATTCTGTGTCTCCCTCTCTCTGCCCCTCCCCCGTTCATGCTCTGTCTCTCTCTGTCCCAAAAATAAATAAACGTTGAAAAAAAAAAAAAATTTAAAAAAAAAAAAAAAAGACTGCCTCAGTGGCCACGCTGGAATGTGAATTATCAGAGTTCCACTTATGTCCCCCTACGTGATGAGTTCCGAGACAAGGCGTATGTCGTCATGAGGGCGGAGTGGAGCCTGGACCCTAACCCAGGAGGTGCCTCCTGGGCAGTGACATTTCACCTCTCCACACCTTACATGCCTCCAGCTCCTCAGCTAGCATACCTATTCGGTAGAGTTGGTGGAGAATTAAATAAGAAAATACAAGCAAAGCACTTTAAAATGGCATTGACCCACCATAAGAATGCAAAAAACGCGAGCTCTCATTCTGTGTCTCTGTACCCCCCTTGGACCCAGCATAGGAACGATGTAGGAGTTTGAGTGAACGAATGAGGCTGGTGATCTTCAAGGTCCGGACTCAGCCTGCAAATGTTTTCCTTTTGGACTTAACAGAACAGTGTCTGTGACTGTATCTGAGGCTTCCACCTTCACCACAGGCCACCCTGGAAGTAGTGGACACCCAACAGAGTCCTCAAGGTCATTTGCTTGAGCCCTGAGGTTGCTGGGGTGTAGGGACTGGGAGCAGAAGCTGACAAACACTGTCAGCCTGACCGGCCAAGGGAAAGAACTTTCTGGCCCCTCATTGTGCAGAGCCCCAGAGAGGGCCCCTCGGTCTGGACTCAGCCCCACATCTGTGATGTTTTGGTCCTCCCCATGGCCCCGGCCACTTTGGCAGCTGCCGTGACAACCCTGGAGACATACAAGAGATGGCAGGTGGAGAAGTTCCCCAGATTGTTTTCCAGGTAAGTTTACCTGCAGGTGGCACTCGGAAATTCAGGGGTAGGAAGTCATACGTGCTGATGATAATAATTAAGCCAACATCTTTGTTTCCAGGCACTGGTATTACAGGTTTGACAAAGATGTGAAAAATCACAGCTTGTAGGCCAACCCCCGAGGCTGGCGATGCCCAGAAGGAAAGAAGCTAAGTGGCTCAGGAAATATGAGTCCTGGCTAATCCCTAGAGTAAATCTGGCTTGCCGGAGTGGTGAGGGTGGGCTGAAGGCTCAGAGCAAAGGCCGGTACAAACAGGGGCGCCCCTGTGGTCTGGAAACCTACAATTCCCCTTCCCCCGAAAGCCTGGGTCTCCTTTACAACTACAATAGCGGGGAGCGTCTCAGTGGCTCAGTGGGGTAAGCGTCTGACTTCAGTTCAGGTTATGATCTCACAGTTGGTGAGTTTGAGCCCCACATTGCCCCACATCGGGCTCTGTGCTGAAAGCTCAGAGCCTGGAGCCTGCTTCCAATCTGTGTCTCCCTCTCTCTCTGCCCTTCCCCCGCTCACACTCTGTCTCTCTCTCTCTCTCTCTCTCTCTCTCTCTCTCTCAAAAATAAACACATTACAAAAGTTAAAAAAAAAAAAAAACTCTAATAGGGGAAGACATGAGTGGGGGGTGGGATTGGGGGGACAGTGCTTGAGAGAGGTCTGGGCTGGGGTCGGGGGAGCTCCAGGAGACTGAGGAGAAGGCAAGAGGAGGGGCCAGGGGCCTTTGCCCTGCACCTTCCTCAACCTGGAAGGCTCTTCCCCAGATATCCACGTGGTCCCCCTCCCTTCCTTTAGGTCTCTGCACCAAGGTCACCTCCTCAAGGAGGCCTTCCCTGACCACCCCATCCAAACCCACTTCCTGCCGTTCCCTTCACTCCTGATCTTTCTACTCCACTGTGGTGTTTTTCTTTTTTCTTCTTGACTTCTAGGTATTAATTCAGTGTTTACTGTCAGTCTCCTCTCACTCAAATATAAGCTCCATGGGCAGGGGGTTTTGTGGGATTTTATCCACAGCTGCCTCCCCAGTGCTGAGAACGGTGCCTGGCACAGAGTAGGTGCTCCATAGATACGGGGCTGGACTGGGCTGGGCTGGGCTGGTGTAGCTGAGTCCTGAGCATCCCTGGGGAGAGGCCCACAGAAGTGGGAATCTGCCTGCTGAAGCAAATGGGTCGCATTTAAGAAAGAGATGGAAATCTACATGGAGCAAATGACAATGACCACAGTGTGCTAACAGAACAGTCACTTCTAACCGTTGACCTCACCAGGCCAGGCAGCAGCCCTGTCATCTGGGCCCTGGGCCCCTGGAAGGTGTGAGCCATGAGCAGCCACCCCGTGGGCAAGTGGGCACTGCGGCGATGCCCGTGAGGACCCTGGAAAACGTGCCAGAGCCTGCAGGCCTGGGGCTTGAGTAATGACAGGTGGCGTGCCTTTGCGTGGTTTGTAATTTTGAAATGTTTGATTCATACAACCCATATAATCAAGGGGCACCTATGTAGTAAACTAGTAAAATGAATACCAAGGCACCTGCTGACTATCCCAGTGTTAACCATCATCTTGATCTTTGCATTTATTATACCCTGGCTTTGTTTTGTAAGTAGCCTTCTGCTGTCCCTTGTGCCGTGAATGTTACATGTAACCCAATATATGATATTGTTTGGTTTCATGCTTTGTAAACATGGTGTCATGTTCTGTCACTTGCCTTGTTGCTCATTCTCTTCTTGGATTTGTCCTTGGCACAGCCTTGTTGAAGGCCGTGGTTCCTTCTTTTTCTCCGTGTGTAATACTCTGCAGTGTGCCCATGACACCCTGAGTCAGCCACATTATCATACCCCCAGAACCCACACTTTTCTGAACAAGGCTGCTATTTTTTTTAAGTTAATTTATTGATTTTTGAGAGAGAGGGATAGAGAGAGCAAGTGGGGAGGGGTAGAGAGAGAGAGAGAGAGAGAGAAAGAGAATCCCAAGCAGGCTCTGCACTGTCAGCGAAGAACCTGACACAGAGCTTGAACGCACGAACCAAGAGATCATGACGTGAGCCAAAACCAAGAGTCGGATGCTTAACCGACTGAGCCACCCAGGTGCCCCAGAAAGCTGCTATTCAAAAGCTGCATCAGTGCTGTTGTTTTGAGCAGGGTTTCTGAGGATGACTCAAGATGGCTCCATGCCCCTCCCCTTTGAAGTGCCCTAGGGTCCCCTGAGTTTCTTCCCAAAGGCCACCTGCTGCCTGGAGTCATGGTTCCCACTGTTGGGACACACCAGTGGGAATCTTGCTGGGCAGTCCCACTGCAGGCACTGAGGCTGGTGTCTCTAATTTATCATCGGTTGCCATCTGAGAGGGATAGCCAGATAGCCAGGGATAGAAGGCTGGCTGGCTGCTCAAGGAAGGCCTGGGCATGGCATGACCTGCACATGGACACCATGTTCCCAAGGTGGCCTTCAGCCTTGTAAGTCCAGAAACATGCGGGGGCTCCAGGGCACTCCACCTGCTTCCACTAAAGAAGCTCACCACAGACCACTGTTTATACTCCATGCCAACTTTCGTTGATGATGGAAGCCATTCCCCCAGTACCCCATCCCTGGAGACCCCGTTCCCAGTGTCACCATGCGTGCGAAGCTGAAACTGTTGTTAAGAGATTGCTTGGTGAGCAGGATTTGGAACCAGAGTAGGGCAACTCTCAAGAAGGTCATCATTCAGGCCCTGGAAAAGATCGGAGGACTGTGTTGGTCCCATTCTTGAGCCTACCTCTCCAAGGGTGAGAATATCCGTATGTCCCAGATCTTTGTCTTCTGCTCAGGATGAAGCTGGACCCGTTCTGTGAATTTCCACTTTCTGTCTCCGCCCATGCCTACTTTGCATAGGCTTTGGACACCATAATAACAATCAAGGTGGTTTGGGTTTAAGCCTGTGTGATAGGAATCCCTTATTTTCATGAGTGTTTTTTCACACTCAGGGTTTAGGGGACACACTCCTGTTACCCTTATACCACCTGTCCTACCTTCTGCCAGAAATAGGCTTAGTGATAAAATACCCAACTGCATGTGTGAATGAACAGCAACATAAAGATCAGAAACTCCATGGATACAGGGGAGAACATTGTACCTGTCACCTAGTCAAGAGTGTGACTAGAATGATTTTTAAGCTTCCTGGAAGACCAGACACAGAAGAGAATAAATGGAGTGGTTTGATTTCAATAATGGTTGATTCACACATCAGAAATTTTAAAGGGCCATCAGGAATTTACCAGGTAAGCACAAAGGATCTGGTTGTTCCTGCAGAGTTGAACTAGCAAACATTTTCGCTTTAAACACTTTATTAGTAAAAAGAAGCTAACTCTGGGGCGCCTGGGTGGCTCAGTTGGTTAAATGTCCAACTCTGGCTCAAAGTCATGATTTCAGGGCTCATGAGTTCGAGCCCTGCATCAGGCTGTCTCCTATCGGTCCAGAACCCACTTTGGATCTTCTACCTCCCTCTCTCTCTGCCCCTCCCCCCTTTCCCTCTCTCTCATAATTAAACATTAAAAAAAAAAAAAAAAGCTAATTCTCATTCAGGATGAAAGAGCCTCAGAAACAAAAAAAGAGTCTACTTTTACTAGTGATCTTTCCCTACACAAGGCCACCAGCATGCAAAGTTTCCACAGTTTAATTCAACAAACATTTATTAAGCATCTATTGTGTGCCAGACAATGTTAGGTTCTGAGGATACAAAATTGTATAAAATGTGATGCCATCCTTCAAGGAACTTACAGTCTAATTGGGAAAAGGGACAAAGAAGTGAAAAATAGCTCTGTGGTTGCACTCAGATGAACACCAGGGACTGGGGGAGCCCTTGGGCCACAGAGGGGCTCCAGGAAGTCTGCCTGGAGGAGGTAACCCCTGAGCCAAGCCTTGAAAAATGATTTCGGGTCTGGTCTGATCGTCCAAGTGGAATATGTGTGACACTGAAGCTGGAGTTAGGAGCCCGGGATCTGACTTTCATCTAACTAACTTGCTGTGTGACCTTGTGAAAGTCATATTCCCTCTCTGGGAATCACTGAATTCTCAGGGTAAATGTGGGAGAGAAGGTCACTAGCATTCCGCAGTAAGATGGGGCGTGAGAAATTCATCCACTGGAAAGAAAGACAAAACTCTTTAGAATACATGATCAAAATAAATGGGAAATAAATGTGATCGGTCAGGTACTCAGGCTGAAAGCGCCAGCTAAACCCCAGTAACACACCAGCGCAGAAAACCAGTACTTTGGCAGGTTGAAAAAAACACTTCAGTCTTTCTCAAGAAACAGAAGTTTCCTCTGAGGAATCTAAAGAAAAGCCTGCAAAGCCTGCAGTTAGGAACCCAAGCAGCCTTCAATCCAGGGGCCGGGCCCGCGCAGAAACCCGGAGCTCTAATGGAAGGGGCAGGCCCGGCGCGGCGGCGGCAGCCAATGAGAGAGCTTCCCGATGAGGTCATGGAGTTCCTCGGCGCTTCATTGGAGGACCCCCCGCGAGGCTTTGGCGCCGACTGCCCCGCAGGACTGCGGGTAGCAGCCGCAGGCCCGGGAGCCAGGGCTGGGAGGGCGCGTCCCCAAACTTTCTCCCAGTATTTATTTACGCAGAGCAGCGAGCCACGCGGTGAGTAGGACCCGGTCTCCTCCTGCAGGGAGAAATGAAAATGCCCCCCAAAAAGAGCTCTTACCCACCCAGAGGCTGGATTCCGAGGAACCCTCATTTTGGGTGAAAGTGGAGAGCTTGTTTTGTCTTGATTCAGTCCCAACACACTGATTAATTAGACAACCAAGGCCAGGAACAAAGACATTTCTGGTGTTTTGAAACATTTTAAAACCATGATCCTCAAACCCTGGTGCACAGAGGGATCCAGAATGCTGGCTATGGAGGCTAGGCCCTACCCCTGACTCTTGTCCTTCTGACTCTGAAACCTGCAGGATAAGGACACTGGCAGGGCCAGAGAGCTGGACTCCACTTTAGGAACCAAAGTATTTAAAACATCATCTGAACTTGTTAGAAATGCAAATATTCAGGCTGCCACCTAGACCTACTGAATCAGAAGCCATGTGTGCGTGTGTGTGTGTGTGTGTGTGTGTGTGTGTGTGTGTTTAATTTGCAGAGAGAGAGCACGCGCGCGCACACGTGAGTGGGGGAAGGGCAGAGAGAGAGGGAGACACAGACTCCAAAGCAGGCTCCAGGCTCTGAGCTGTCAGCACAGAGTCCGACACGGGGCTGGAACCCATGAGCCACGAGATCATGACCTGAGCCCAACTCAGTCGCTTAACCAACTGAGCCACCCAGGTGCCCCGCCATGTGCGTTTTTACAAACCCTGCAGGTGGTTCTGGTGCTCACTAATGTGTGAGAACTGACTTAAGTCCTCGTGACCTTTGAGACTGCCTCAGAACAATGTGGATTCTGCACTCAGAATCCTAGGGCTGGGAGAGGGGCCCCCGGTCCAGTCCCCTGTGGGGGAGGTAAGTTTGGAGTGCTTGCCCTGTTCTCACCATGGACTCCTGGAGCCTGTTTCGGCTCCTAGCAGCTGCCGTGGTTTGGGCTACGGGAAATTGGACCAGAGATGCACGTGTGACCAGGGCTTTCCTGGATCGAGGCAGTCCCTGTGAGTGGCTGGACCAAGTGTGAACTTGGTACCCACGGGCATCCCTGTTCTGCCCTGTGGCCTGGGCAGCAGAGGAAACCAGTCTGCAGAAGGAAGAACAGTGAAGCAGACACATAGGCCCAGAGAGGGGAGGTGGAAAGAGGGTCCATGCCGAGATGTCCTCCAGGCCCTGCACTGCCAGGCCCCTGCCTCCCTCTCAGACTTAATTCAGGCCACTGGCTCTGGCTGATGGACCTCAGGGCACTTTGGTCTTTAAACAAGCATAACCTGGTCCCACCCGAGGTTTGGGGCATGTCGTTCCCTCGGCCTAGAACTCTGAACCCGTCTTTCCCATGCTGTCTCAGGCTTGACATTCAGGAATGTTCTTTTCTTTTTTGAGGTGGGGGAGGAATGTTCTTAAGTGACCCTTCCTCAGAGAGGGCCACTCTAAAAGGACCCCTCCTGTAGCCAGACTCTATCACATCAGCCTGCTTCCGTGTCTTCCTCGCACGTGACATCTTCAGTACTATTATGGGTATTCATTTGCTTACCAGCTCTCCATAAGCTCCTTGAGAGCCAAGATCCTGGGGGTTTGTTCATCACTGGATCCCAGGGCCTTGGACGTGCCTGGCATGTAGAGTGGTAACTCAGTAAATGTTAAATGAAGAAGAGATCACTTTCCCAGCCTTCCCAAGGCCCAGCTGCTTCCAGCCCTCAGGCTGCAAGAGACCCTCCCAGTCTGTGTTTCTGACAACACCCCTCCTGGCATCCCGTGTGGATTCCTGATGTTTGCCACTCAAGGACTCCTGAGGGGTTCAGCCTCGTTTTACAGACAAGAAAACTAAGGCCCGAGTGACTGGGCCAGGGCTATGTGGCCAGTGAGCGGGACAGTGGGGACAAGAAAACTGTATTTTCAGGCCACCGCTGCATCCCCCAGGCTACTCACCCTCATGATCTTGGGCCACTCCCTACAGCAAAGCAGTCAAGTCAACCTCAGGCTTTTTTTGTTTTTTGTGTTTTGCCTCTTCTTGTAAGCTTTTAATAAATCAGTTTCATTTTCAAAACGTTGCCCAGAATAGTCTGTGGCCAGCAGAGAGATGCTGCCAGCACTGTCTACTGTAGGAAGTTATTTTCTGATGAGCTCCAGTGGGGTGGATGGTTTGAATGTCTCTGTTGCTGCAGGAGCATGACGAAGGTTGCACGGGTCCTCGCCCCACCCAGATTTCTCTTTTTAGCACGTAAAGGGATATGAACGAGCAGTTCCACTGCTGGATATTCATCCAAAGAAAACAAAAACACTAATTGGAAAAGATATCTGCACTCCCATGTTCATTACATCATTGTTTACAGAAGCCAAGAAATGGAGTCAACCTAAGTGTCCACAGACAGATGAATGGATAAAGAAGATGTGATATGTGTGTGTGTGTGTGTGTGTGTGTATACATACACACACACACACACACACACACATATATATATATATATATATGGTGGAATATTACTCAGCCATAAAAAAGAATGAAGTCTTGCCATTTGCCAAAACATAGATGGACCTCGATGGCATTATGCTAATGAAGTAAGTCAGACACAGAAAGACAAGTACTGTATTATTGCCACTTATATGTGCGATCTAAAACAAAACAAAAAAAACCTCATAGATACAGAAAACAGATTGGTGGTTATCAGAGGCTGGGGGGCCATGGAGCAAAATGGGTGAAGAGGGTCAAAAGGCACAAATTTCCAGTTATAAAATAAAGGCATGGGGAGGTAAGGTACAACACAGTGACTGTAGTTAATAATACTGTACTGCATATTTGAAATTTGTTGAGAGTAAATCTTAACAGTTCTCATCATAAGAAAAAAAAATTATCAACTATGTGTGGCAGTGCATGTTAACTAGACTTACTGTGGTCACTTCAGAACATACACATGTACACCTGAAACTATATAAGGGTATATGTCAATTATGCCTCAAAAAAATAAAAACCCAAAAGGACATGTTTTTACAGATGTTCTTGTGTTACAGCCTCTGGTTTGCTGCAGTCCGGGGAAGCAGAGCCTTTGGCCCAGAGGGAAAAGAATTTTTTTTAATGTTTATTTATTAGAGAGAGAGAGTATGAGAGAACGAGCGGGGGAAGAGCAGAGAGAGAGGGAGACACAGAATCCGAAACAGGCTCCAGGCTCGGAGCTGCCAGCACAGAGCCTGATGTGGGGCTTGAACCCACGAGCTGTGAGATCATAACCTGAGCCGAAGTCAGATGCTTAACCGACTGAACCACCCAGGCACCCCTAGAACCAGAGGAAATAGTTTTAACAGCTGTGTGTCGAACATTGTTCTAAGGAGCTTTCCCAAGCAATAGGACCCTTGCACTTGGCCTGGGACCTCAACAAATATGTGTTGAATAGCTGACTCAGCCATGAGTAATTGTTGTCAAACTCAGAGCTCATGCTGGTCAGGAAGGCAGGCAGTAGGAAGAATGGAGTTGGATGCCCTTGCTCTGGGTATTTATCCAAAGATGAATGGCCATCTGTCATGCCTTGTGGTCACCTGGGATCTTTATCTCCCTCCTGTATTTGGGGAACCCCCCACCTGATGAGGCAGATCCCCCCTCCCACTGGGGAACTTGGGAATGCCAGGCACTCACTGTGCCAAACCCCCTTGTGGATGAGGGTGGGTAACCTCAGCTCTGCTGGGCAGACAACCTCTCAGAGCCCGGGGGCAGCCGCATCCCGATCTGGTCGAGGTTGTTGTGGGTGGTGTCGGCCCACGTGCACCTGCGTGACCACGCCCAGCAGTGGCGCCATGCCCTCTCCTCTCCAGACCAGTCTTTGGGAGGGTTTCTGGCTTCTGTAGAGGGCTGCCCAGCTTCCAGGGATGGTTCCTGTCATCCCCGAGATTGTGAGCCATCTGAGGTTAATTCTGTTAATGCAGAAACCAGCCGCCATTGGTTTCTGTGGAGAACAGGACTGAGGGAGGAGGCTTCCAGAAGGAGGGCCAGGCACTAGCAGGGCAAGAAAAGGGTACAGGTGCCCGGGTGGAGGAAGTGGCATTTGAGCAGGGAGAGTACCGCAGCAGTGTTGTCCTTGAGATCAAGTCATGGGTTGAACAGAGAGAAGTGAGTCACATGTGGGTAGGAGCCTCCCCCAGCTCCTCACTTGGGTCACTGAGGGTCACAGGAACCGTGAATGGGCTGGAGGGTTTTCCTGCAAGTCTGGCTTGCTTTCTAAGCCTTTCATTCAAGAATGTTGATTAGACTGCCTCATCCTCATTGTGGGAGGCTTCTCAGGTTTGATCGGGAGGCCTCAGGCTGCGTGCCCAACCTGGGGCCCAAATAGCCAAGTCCTTCCCCTAAGATACCATTTTAACTTGGGGTGAACTTTCTCTTATTATTTGTTTTATTTTATTTTTGAGGGTGGGGAAGGAGCAGGGGAGAAGGGCAGAGAGAGAGAGAGAGAGAGAGAGAGAGAGAGAGAGAACCCCAAGCAGGCTCCATGCTCAGCACAGAGCCCCACGTGGGGCTCGATATCACAACCCTGGGATCATGACCCGAGCTGAAATCAGGAGTCACTCTCGGGGCGCCTGAGTGGCTCAGTCAGTTAAGCGTCTGACTTTGGCTCAGGTCATGATCTCACGGTCCGTGAGTTCCAGCCCCGCGTCGGGCTCTGGGCTGACAGCTCAGAGCCTGGAGCCTGTTTCAGATTCTGTGTCTCCATCTCTCTCTGCTCCTCCCCCATTCATGCTCTGTCTCTGTCTCAAAAATAAATAAACGTTAAAAAAAAAAAAAAAGTCTGACTCTCAACTGACTGAGCCACCCAGGCACCCCGGACTTTCCTTTCACAGGGAAAAGCAAAGCTTTCAGGGACCTCACCTCCCTAAAATCTCCAGCAGAGATCTTGCACCTCTGCCTTTGATAGGAGCAACTAATCCCAGTGGGTTGAGCCCTTGCAACTCTGTGTGCATTAGAACGGGTTCCTGGGGGGCACCCAGGGGGCTCAGTTGGTTAAGCATCAGGTCACGATCTCACGGTTCATGGGTTTGAGTCCCATGTCGGCTCTGTGCTGACAGCTCAGAGCCTGGAGCCTGCTTCCAATTCTGTGTCTGCCTCTCTCTCTGCCCCTCTCCCGTCTGTGCTCTTTCTTTCTCTCTCTCAAAAATAAATAATAAACATTTTAAAATATATATTAATCCTATTAGAATTGACTCCTGGGCCTAAGCCTGGGGGGGTGGAGGCAGGAAGGGTTTGGGGACCCCACTCCTGAGTGGCTGAGGGGTCCCTCTAGTGAGGCTTCGCCCCATGCAGGGAGGCACTGATGTACATGGTGGGGCCAGGGATCAGGTCCTTTCTTGGGAGCAGGGATTCAATGAGCAAGGTATGGCAGGGGTGCTTAGACATGGGAGAAAAGGAAAAAGAAGAGGAGGGAAAGGTCCCTAAAAGGTCAGAACAGAGTCTGGTGCCCCATAGACTGGCCTCCCTCTCCTGTTCTCGTCTCATTCCTAACCCCAGTTTAAACCAATTGCAGCACAGCCCTTCATGCAAGTCCAAGTCCGCATGGATGGACCAGGAGGCAGCTGCCCACACAGGGGACCTCAAGGAGCACAATCTGGAAAGAGCCGAAGCAGGACGTGGCATTCCTATGGCCCTTACCATCCTGAACATCAAGCCAGCATCTGCCACATGCTGCCTTCTACAGGTCATGGGCTCCGTTCGTCAGCTTCTCACAGTGTCCCCGGCCCGGGGGCCTGTGGACACCAGGCACTGCGGGCCATGGCTTAGCCCTCCGTGCAGCCTCAGGACACCCAACTCAGCAGGTACTCGCCAGTTCACCCATCCATCCAGCGGGGGTGGCTTGGAGAGCCCCCAAAGGAAGGAGAAGGGAAATTTCTACAGAACCATGCCTCCCTCTGCACCAGACTCCTCTCCTTCCCCAAGAGGAAGAGACAGTTAGGGTTTCCAGTTCTCTCCTTTGTCATTCTTTCTTACACTAGTGCCTTATTGTGACAGGGGCACACAGTCCCTCTCCTGTTAGAGGCATTTGGGTGTGCATTTGCTCTTCTGGGGGACTGTGTCTCTCAGAAAGGCCAGGATGGGGTCTTGGTCACTTCAACAACCCCCACAGCATCTGGCATGTGGTTGGCATGCCGTAGTTTTTGAATGAAGGAACATTCATTGAATGGGATTGTCATACAAGAGGCCACCTACCCTAATAACATCTGTGTAGCGTGTTAGAATGTGTCATTTAGTTTGGGGGCGCCTGGGTGGCTCAGTCTGTTAAGCGTCTGATTTCAACTCAGGTCATGATCTCACGGTTTGTGAGTTCAAGCCCCTCATTGGGCGCTCTACTGTCAGCGTGGAGCCCGCTTTGGATCATCTGTCCCCACCCTCCCTCTGACCCCTGCCGCCCACGCACCCTCTCTCTCTCTCTCAAAAACAAATAAACATTAAAAAATAAAAAGTTTTAGATACAAATCAGCATGCATTCTCAATATAAAATATATAATTTAATGGTTATCAATATATTCACAGAGTTGTGCAACCATCACCAAAACCAATTTTAGAACATGCTATCATCCCCAAAAGACATCTTGGACCCATCAGCAGTCACTCCTAGTCCCTCTTCCCCAGATCTTGGCAAACGTTAATTGATTTTCCATCTTTATGGATTTGCCTATTCTGGCCATTTCTTTTAAATGGAGTAACACAATATGTGGTTTTTTAAATAACTGGCTTCTTTGACTTAGCATAATGTTTTCAAGATTTCTCCACACTGTAGCATGTATCAGTGCTCCATTCAGTTTTATGGTCGAATAATGTTCCATTGTGCGGAGACCACAGTTCTGAACATTGGGTTGTTTGAACCTTTTGACCATTGGGAATGAGGCCGCTGTGTACCTTTGTGTGCAGATTTTGGTGTAGACCCACATTTTCATTTTGCTTAGGTATATACCTAGGAGTGGAATTGTTGGGTCACGTGTCAACTCTACATTTAACTCTTTGAGGAACTGCCAAACTGTTTTCCAAAACAGCTGCACCATTTTACATTCTCATCAACAATGTAGAAGGGTTCCAATTTCTCTACACTCTCGCCAACATCTGTCTTTTTGATTCTAGCCATCCTAGTGGATGTGAAGTGTATCTCATTGCAGTTTTGATTTGCACTTCCTTGATGGATAATATTATCGACCAATTTTTTTGTGTGCTTATTGGCTATTTGTCTTCTATGGAAAATTCAAATCCCTTGCCTATTTTTAGTTTTTTCTTTCAAATTTTAATTGAAGTATAGTTGACATATAACATTATATTAGCTTCAGGTGTACCACACAGTGATTTGACAATTATATACGTTACAAGGTGTTCACCATGATAAGTATAGTTACCATCTGTCATCACACAAAGTTATTACAATATTATTGACTATATTCCTTTATGCTGGACTTTTTCCCCCTATGACTTATTTATTTTATAATTGAAGGTTTGTACTTTTTAATCCCCTTCACCTGTTTCTTCTAATCCCCCTCCCCCCCCCCATGCCCTCCCCTCTGGCAGCCACTAGTTTGTTTTCCATATTTATGAGTCTGTTTCTCTTTTTCATCATTGTTGTTTGTTGTTTGTTTGTTTTGTTTTTTAGATTCCACGTAGAAGTGAAATCATACGGTATTTTTATTTCTCTGATTTATTTCACATAGTGTGACACCCTTTAGGTCCATCCATGTTGTCACAAATGGCGAGGTCCTGTTCTATTTCATGACTAATATTCCATCATGTATATATACCACAGCTTCTTAACCATTCATTTATCCACGGACACTTGGGCTGCTTCCATATCTTGGCTATTGTAAACAATGCTGCAGTAAACATAGGGGTGCCTATATCTTCTTGAATTAATGTTTTCATTTTCTTTGGGTAAATGCCCAGTGGTGGAATTATTGGATTACATGGTAGTTTTATGTTTCGTTTTCTGAGGAACTGCTATGCTGCCAGGCAAATCCAACAGTGCATGAGGTTCCCTTTTCTCCGCATCCTCACCAACACTTGTTATATCTTGTCTTTTTTTCTTCAAACGTTTATTTATTTTTGAGAGAGAGAGAGACACACACAGAGAGAGTGGGGGAGGGGCGGAGAGAGAAGGGGACAGAAGCAGGCTCTATGAGCCCGATCAGGGGCTCAAATTCACAAACTGAGATCATGACCTGAGCAGAAGTTGAAGTCGGATCCTCAACTGCCTGAGCCACCCAGGCACCCCGTTTCTTATCTTTTGATACTAGCCGTTCTGACAGGTGTGAGGTGGTATCTCATTGTGGTTTCGATTTCCATTTTTGTGATGATGAGTGATGTTGAGCATCTTTTCATGTGTCTGTTGGCCATCTGGATGTCTGCACTGGAAAAATATCCATTCAGTCCTCTGCCCATTTTTAATCCTTTGCCCATTTTAAAATTGGAATTTTTTGTCTTTTTTATTGTTGAGCGGTGGTAGTTTTTTTATATATTCTAAATATGTCTCTTTAAAAAAATTTTTTTTAATGTTTATGTTTGAGAGAGAGAGAGACAGACAGACAGAGCACACGTGGGGGTGGGGCAGAGAGAGAGAGGGAGACACAGAACCCGAAGCAGGCTCCAGGCTTTGAGCTGTCAGCACAGAGCCGGACACGGGGCTTGAACCCACAAACTGTGAGATCATGACCTGATTTGAAGTCAGATGCTCAACCGACTGAGCGACCCAGGCACCCCTAAATATAAGTCTCTTATCAGATATATGATTTGCAAATATTTCTCCCATTCTATGGTTATTTTTTCATTCTCTTGTTAGTGTCCTTTGAAGTGCAAATGTTTTTAATTTTGATGAAATCCAATTTATCTAATTTTTCCTTTTGTCACCTGTGCTTTTGGTATTGTTTTTAAGACACCATTGCCTAACTTCAGGTCATGAAGATTTACACCTATGTTTTCTTCCACAAATTTTGTAGTTTTAAGTTCTTATGGTTAGGACGAAGTCCATTTTTGAATTAATTATTGTGTATGGTGAGGTAGGGGGTCCAAATTCATTCTTTTGCTTGTGGATATTCAGTTATTCCAGCTTTCTTTCTTCTTTCTTTCTTTCTTTCTTTCTTTCTTTCTTTCTTTCTTTCTTTCATCTTTAAATTCAACTTAGTTAACATACAGTACACTAGTGATTTCAGGAGTAGAATTTAATGATTCATCACTTATGTACAACACTCAGTGCTCATCCCAACAAGTGCCCTGCTAAGTACCCATCACCTATCTAGCCCATCCTCCACCCACCACCCTCCAGTAATCCTCAGTTTGTTCTCTGTATTTAAGAGTCTCTCATGGTAGTTGCTCCCACACCCTTTACTGAAAAGGCTATTCTTTCCCCCACTGAACGATATTGGCACGCTTACAAAAAGTCATGTGACCACAAATTGACCATAAAGGGTTTATTTCTGAATTCTGGTGTTTATTCAATAGATCTACATGCTTATTCTTTTTTTTTTTTTTTTTTTTTCAGTTTCTTGATGTTTATTTTTGGGAGAGAGAGAGAGAGAGACAGTGTGAGTGGGGGAGGGTCAGAGAAAGAGAGGGAAACACAGAATCTGAATCAGACTCCAGGCTCCAAGCTGTCAGCAGAGAGCCTGACGTGGGGCTCAAACTCACGAGCTGTGAGACCATGACCTGAGCCGAAGGTGGACGCTCATCTGACTGACCCACCCAGGCGCCCCTACATGCTTATTCTTATGTCAGTATCACACTCTCTTGATCACTGTATCTTGGTGGTAACTTTGGAAATTGGGAAATGTCAGTTCTTAATTTTGTCTTTTACAAGATTATTTTGACCATTGAAGGTCCCTTGCATTTTTATATTAAAATTTGGATCAGTTTCATATTAAAATTCGGACCCACTTCTGCCAAAGCTGGCAGCTGGGACTTCTCTAGGGATTGTGTTGAATCTGTAGATTAATTTGGTCGAGTAGTGACATCTTAAGAATATTAAGTCTCATCCTGTCTTCTACTTGTCCCTTGTCTCTGCAGAATTGCTGCTGTTTAAAAGAGGCTGGGAGCTGGATTTGCTGGGTTCCAATGGCCTCCGGGGCATCTGGTTGCTGAAATCAGAAGAGGTTTGCCTTTCTGGTCTCAGAGACCTAAGGGATCAAGGCTCAGCTTCAGGCAAGATCATCTCATGCTTGATTGCCAGAATTCCTGGGCCCCAATATGGATACGATTTCAGGGCTTCTTTCCACTGCAGGCCTGATCAGCAAATGCTCCCAGCTGAGTGTTCAGGAACCTTCACCACATTAACAAAGCCCATGATAGGTTGGCTTGTACACATTGGGCCTCAAATATTTTTGCTGCATAAACGATCAAGTCATTCAGGCAAACAGTAACCTCCAGGTCAGTTTCAAGGGCACCAAAAAGGCTTCTTCCCCAATGTTTCACCTACCTGTCCTCCCCACAGTCCTTAGAGAGTCTGGTCTTGGGCAGGTGCCTGTTAACATGCAAATGTGTCTGAAGATAATACGGAAACTATAGTCTCTGTGGTCTCCCAGCTCAAATTAGTTTCTTATCTCCCTTTCCCTGCGGTGGGAGGGGCTGTCAGGGAATCGAGGGAGGGCGCAGAGGCCCTGTCTGCCCAGGTTAGTGTGGGAGGGTGCCCTGGAGAAACTTCATTGACATCCAGCTTTTCCCAAACAGGGGAACCAGTTCCTGATGATTAAGACATTGGGGCCTGAGGGAAGTCCTGAGAGAGCAGAAGGTCACAGAGCACAGAGAAAGGAGCAAGGTGAGGACATCCAAGGGACTGTCTGTGGTCTGGAGGTAAGCCTGGATCAGACCAGACTGGAGCTCCAGGCTCAGGGCTCCCTTCCCTGTGCTATGGGTCACAGCTGCACACAGGCCGGGGCCATTGTTTCCAGATTTACTGAGTGTCTGTCTGCTGTGGTGCCGGGGACAAAGCTGGATGCTGGCAACACGCAGTGGGGAGCTGACAGCTGAATGGGGAGGACACCCAGCCATTAGATGGCTATGAAGTCACGTACTTATAACTATGAGTTATATTAGGAAGATATGTGGGGTCTGGGAAGGCGGGGAACAATCTGAATGCCCCCACTGAGGGTAGGGATCAGGGATGCCTCTGGGCAGAGGATGGAAGTAGAGATCTCCTGTCAGGATGGGGTCAGGGAGTGCTGGGGGCAGAGTGAGCAGGGCAAGGAGCTCAGGGGCTGGGGCCTGCCCTCTACTGGGTTAGACAAGAGCAGGACCACAGGGGGCTTGGAGGCGTCTGCCTAGGATCAGTTGGGAGCCACCGAGCAGTTTCAGTTTTGGCGGAACATGACATGATCAGACTTGGATTTTATCATGGTCATTGGGGTGACGCCCACCTCAAAAATCCCCGTGCCTGGCTTACCGCTGAAGTTCAGGCCCCCCTAGCCCAAGAGAGCCCTGGGGGAGGCCAGCTTCCTTCTCTGCAAGCGGATCAGTGGCCTTTGTGTAGAAACCACAGCTCAAGAAAATTAAAAATAGACCTACCCTATGACCCAGCAATAGCGCTGTTAGGAATTTATCCAAGGGACACAGGAGTACTGATGCATAGGGGCACTTGTACCCCAATGTTCATAGCAGCACTCTCAACAATAGCCAAATTATGGAAATGTCCATCAACTGATGAATGGATAAAGAAATTGTGGTTTATATACACTATGGAATACTACGTGGCAATGAGAAAAAATGAAATATGGCCTTTTGTAGCAACGTGGATGGAACTGGAGAGTGTGATGCTAAGTGAAATAAGCCATACAGAGAAAGACAGATACCATATGGTTTCACTCTTATGTGGATCCTGAGAAACTTAACAGGAACCCATGGGGGAGGGGAAGGAAAAAAAAGAGGTTAGAGTGGGAGAGAGCCAAAGCATAAGAGACTGTTGAGAACTGAGAACAAACTAAGGGTTGATGGGGGGTGGGAGGGAGGGGAGGGTGGGTGATGGGTATTGAGGAGGGCACCTTTTGGGATGAGCACTGGGTGTTGTATGGAAGCCAATTTGACAATAAATTTCATATATAAATAAAAAAAAAATAAAAAAAAATAAAATAAATTCAGAGAGAAACGTAAAAAAAAAAAAGAAACCACAGCTCAAACTTACTTTTATTTCCCAAAGACCAGGAGACATCGAAACCCACTCTTGGCCCTCAGCTTCAGGGAGTCTTTTTGGCTCCCGGAGGCACCCCCATCTGGCCCTCTCTGAGCTGGACACCAGAGCACAGGGGCGTTTCTGGGCTGGCTGGCCCCTGACTTCGTGCCTGGGAGGCAGAAGGTACCATTTTCCCTCGGGCCTCTGCACCTCTCTGAAATCTTGGGAAAGCTACAGAGCCACCTTCCGACAGGGATGGAGTGCTGGGGTCCGCGTGGTCCAGCTGCCGGGGCGGAAGGGTGCAGAGCCTGGGCCCCTCCTCCTTTACCAGCAGTATCTGCACAGTGTGAGGGGTGCTGTCGAGCAGACAAAATCAGCTGAGGCCCATCCCCTTGTCAGGAAGCTGGGTTCTAGATTTCCTGTGCCCCCCACCCCTCTGTGCTCTGTTGATTTGGGTGTCTGTATACAGGCTGGGGATGATGTCTGCCTGCCTGTGTTTCTCTCTTTCTCTGAAAAACTTGTAAAATAAAAAACCCACATGGTGTCCAGGGTGGAGCCATCTCTAAAGTGTCTTTTCTCCAGACTGTGGGCAAATCACTTAAACTTTCTGGGCCTCAGTTTTCTTGTTGTAAATTTCTCATGACCCCAAAGTATCTCAGAGTAGGAGTGTCAGGACACCCCATCCTGGTCAGTGGCCAATCGTGCAGTGTCCAGAAACCCAAGCGCATTGAGATCCTGGGCCTCCCCGAGTGACCTCACAGGGGTCACCTGGAGGGCCTCACACGGATGCAGAGGAGTGGGCCCCAAACTTCTAAGGGGCATCTGTGTTCCACAAAGCCCTAGAGCAGCTCAGGTCGTGACCTCAAACCCCAGGAAACAACCACCTATCAAAAGGTGGTCATGAGCTGTGGTTTCTATACAAGGGCCACTGATCCACTTGCAGAGAAGGCAGCTGACCTCCCCCAGGGCTCTCTTGGGCTAGGGGGGCCTGAACTTCAGCGGTAAGCCAGGTAAGCCAGGTAAGCCAGGCAAGCCAGGCGTGGGGGCGTCACCCCAATGACCATCAGAAAATTCAAGTCTGTTCATTTGTTTCAAGGCTTTTTTTTTTTTTTTTAATCTTTATTTTTGAGAGAAAGAGAGAGCGCAAGTGGGGGAGAAACAGAGAGAGAGGGAGACACAGAATCCAAAGCAGGCTCCAGGCTCTGAGCTGTCAGCACAGAACCCAACGCGGGGCTCGAACTCATGAGCTATGAGGTCATGACCTGAGCCGACTGAGCCACCCAGGCAGGCGCCCTCTTTCAAGTTTTTTTGAGAGTAGCTCTGAACGAAAGCTAGAACACTGCAGGATGCTGCCGGGGTTTGCCAGTTACTCTCCCATGCTCCTGGGAAAGCCCAAGTCTGTTCTTCAGCTGCGGAACACAGCAGCAGAAGACGGTGTTTATGAATCCAAGGAGTGGTCTTGATTTCGCAGAGAAGATAGAAAAGCTGAGTATTTCCCGCATGGACCGTGATAAGCAGACCAGCTTGCCTCTGCGGCGGCTGGCTGCCGGGTCGCCCTGATGAAGATTTCTCAGCGAAATCACGGTGTTGAAGCAATCACAACCCAGAGAGGAAGGTGCCTGACTTCTTGGGAGAACATAGGTGACCTTTGTCTGAGGGGATGAGTCATGCTCTTTGTTGCCAAGGGGAAGATAGTGGGCATCAACAGAATGAGTCAACACGACTTTGCTGTAATTCACCTTCCTTTCTCGAGGGTGGAAGTGAACATTTGGTCCCTCTCGGGCCTGCTTTCATACTTCATCTCGGAGTAAGACCCTCATGGTGGGATGCAACGTCTTGACAGCAAGTGGCAAAATTATTCCATTATTCTGCAACACCACAGAGGGTCACCCTGCCCAGGGTGGGTGGAGGTGGAGGTAGCAAGAAGGCGCCTGCAGGGTGACGAGGCCTCAGGAACACAAAGCCGGTGTGACGTGTTTAACCCTTGCCACTCTACCTTGGGGCGCAGAGATGTTGTGAAGTGTTAAGAAGATCCGCATTTCATTTCTCTTGTCTTTGATTTTACTGAACTCAATTCCATCAGTAGTTATTAGGCAGCTACTCAGTGATCGCGACCCCGATCGCGAAAGGGGCTGGTGCTGAATTCCCTCCCACCCCTGCCCCTCAGGGGAATAAAAGTGCAGGAGAATGTCCCTGTCCTGGAGTTTGGGCTCTGCCGGGGAGACGGACGGATTGGTTAAAAGGCTGGACAAAAACATAAGGCAGAGAGCAGAGATGGGGTGGGGAAGGTGGCGGGAGTGGCTATTAATGCTGTTTCTACCCTCTGGTTAGGCTCCCCTTTGGCTTTTGAGGAATTACCTCGAACTAGCACCTCTTCCGTGACTCAGGGAAGATGCCCCGCCCTCCTCTAGCCCAGGCGGACAGGACCCTCCCCCCAGGAAGTTCAGTCTTGCCTGGAGGGAGACAATGATGAAGGAAAAAGGACACACACACACACACACATGCACACGCACACACACGCACACACATGCACGCTCAGTTATAGGCTGCCCATCCCTCCACGTCGGCCTCAGACACTGCTCAGCACCGAGTCCCAGATGAAGCAAACCATTTGTTTTTGTTCCTCAGTCCCCAAGGGGCCAGATTCCTGCCCCTGCCACACCTGGCTCTTTGTTCCTTCGGTCCAGAGGTCCTCCCATTTGCTGTCATTCATCCCGTTTTTTGCTGAAGTTGTTCAGGGATAGTTTTTGTTGCTTTCACACAAAGAACCCAAGTGGGACACCGGCAGATTATTTTTATATCCCTCAGGGTTGGAAAAGATTAGAGAACATGCCCAGGACTCAGGAAGACTGACAGAACTGTCCAGAGCCCAGGCCCCGGGCAGAGAATGGCTGGCCCTGGGGTGCAGCTGTGAGCTCTGATTATAGAAGCAAGAAGACCCTGATTTGGGAGAGCGTGGAAAGCCTTCTTCTGTGTAGGCCGGTCAGATGAACAGAGATCTTAATATCTCCTCCCTGCTTTCCCCCCCACCCCCTGCATGCTCAGGACAGGGTGTCCCCCAGAGTGGGACTCACTGCTTACAGGGGGCCTGTGGATGGGTCCAGTTCCATGGGTCACCTGTTCCGCCAGGCCCGTGCGCCCTGTGGCCTGATGGCCCGCATGAGTGAGCACACACAGCTCCTCAGACTGAACTCCGTACCATCTCCTCAGTCACCCTGGGGATCATCTGGGTTCAGATTTCAATCCTTGGGTGGCCTCCTCTTGCAGTCGGAACGTCTTCCTTACCGGTTGTTCAGGGAAACGTTCTAAGACTGGTGGGACCAGCGTCCGCCTTGCTGGTCTGTTGCTTTTGGGGCCCTCTCCTACGTGTTATGTAATCCAGAACTGACTGCCCTTTGCTGGTGGCACTGGCCGACGCTGTCCTTTAAGAAATCATTATGAGGGGTACCTGGGTGGCTCGACTGGCTGAATGTCGGACTTCAGCCCAGGTCATGATCTTACATTTGTGAGTTCAAGCCCCGCGTTGGGCTCGCTGCTGTCAGCCCAGAGCCCGCTTCGGATCCTCTGTCCCCCTTCTCTCTCTGCCCCTCCCCCACTCGTGCTCTGTCTCTCTCTCAAAAAAAAAATATTAAAAAAAAAAAGAAATCAAACATTAGATATGCATTTTGGGCCTCCTGTGCAAATGCCTGCCCAAAGAGCCCCAAACTCGAAAGCAGAGCTTTGCAACCTGCCCCTGCGTTTGGCACGAAGAGCAGTTCAAGGCGGGGGCACAGTGAAGTAGCTTCTGCCTCTGATCTGGTAAGACACTGGAGAGTCGCTGGGGGTCTAGGAGATTGCTAACATCATCCCTACCGCTGCAGCTTTCTGCCTCCAGAGTGGATGAGTAGAAAATCTGATTCTAGTTCTCCACGGCCCCTTTGCATCCTAATAATAACCAGTGTTGGGGGGTTATTAGTCCGACCGCCATGCCCAGCTCCTTCAGGTAGAGCTGGCTTGTCCCCCGTTAGGTTCCGCCTTCGAGCCTTCAGTGTATTACTGGCCTCAGACCCTCCCTCCATATTAGTAATCTATCATAACTATTATAATTTTTGAGCAGTCTGAAAGTATCAAGAGACTTCAGATAGACTTTAGAGCACCAAGAAGTCCCCAGGGAATGTTCCAGTTTCCTGTGGCTGAAGGATGACAATAAGGTCACCCCCGTTTCGCAGGTGAGGAAACTGAGGCCCAGAGAGGTTTACCCTCCGGTGGTCAGAACTCAGGCGGTGCTGAGGGGTGTCGAACCTGCTGGGGAGGCTAGGTTTGGAGGCAGGGGTCTTCCCCAGGCCTCGCACCACAGTCTGATTCTGGTTTTTGCCGGGCTAGTCCATCCACCCTTTGGGGTGCTTTTCAGCCACTTGTGCTCATGCCACAAAGGGAGGGACCCAGTGTGGCCTTAACCCATGTTTCCTGTTTGTTCCATATCAATACCAGCCGTGGCCTCAAACTACCACCAGGGCACAGTTTGGAAAGTACTGACTGGTGGTTTTGCTTGACATACATTATTATCGTACGCAAATGAGATTCTCGACTCAGTCCTGTGACTCAGCGTCATTTGCAGCTGAACATTCTGCAAAGTAAACACGCAGACCGGGTTACCTGTGGGCTATCGGGTGGTCCACCGTTAACCCTTCGCCCCACACCTCTATGCGGCAGCTTAGCCACAGCGTTTGATGTCACCTGATTTTAGGCTGGGGATTATTTCTTCTCTGTCTTATAAATAGCCGAACACGTGCCCGGGTTAGCTGTTAATCCGTGGCGCTGGCTCTGAGATTTTGGAATCACGTCTACCTGGGTTCGAGCCAACAGCCCCACGTGGCATAACTGACCAAAGTTAAAGAAACACAGGATATGAAGCCCAGTCTGTGGCTGGATCTGAGAACTGATCGGAGTGAGACACACGAGGGGCATCGTCCCCATAAGGAAGCTCCATGTACGTCATCCCACATCACTCCCTCACGGCCACAGGCCTCACACTGTGGAAGACCCCGTGGCCCTCTGGGAATCCTTTGTGGTGAACGTGAACTTCCTCCGCTCGGTCAGAATGTCTTCAGGCCCAGTGAGAGGGAGGAGAGGGGATGGGAATCGAGAACAAGGGCTTGGGAAGCAGGAGGTTGGGTCATAATTTCCAAGAAACACACACAAAAAAACTTAAGCGCAAAAAGAGCCAGGCCACAAAGTCATGAACGACTGACAGGCAGGTTTTCATCTCAGCAAATAAAAAAATCCATTGCTCTCTTTTTTATGTATCCAGTTTAAAACAGAGCCTTAGAAAAGATACGCTGCGGTTTTAAACTGGGTGCAAAATATAAACAGTGTGCTGGACAGAGCCCAGCTGCAGGGACCCCAGAGTCAGCTGAAAACAATGAAGCTTTACTCGGGGGCCAGATAACGAACTAAGCATCTAAGTGGAAGGCATTTATTTCGCTCCCAGCGTTTTGTTTCGGCTGGTTGAACTCGGGATCCAAATGTCTTGGGAAAAGCTCTCGGGGTGTCGGTCCCAAGCGGGGCCGCTCCCAGGGGTGGGTGGGAAGGGGAGAGCTTTGCTCCTCTTCCCGAAGGGTCCCAGGAGATTGCAAGGTTGTGTCCCGGCTTTTAAGGCGTCTCCTGTGTGTTATGTCCATTTTGGTGGGAAGCAAAGGTGGTCTCCCGCAAGGGAAGTGCAAAATGCCTTTTCCCCAAATGCCATGCACCGCCAGAAAGGAAGCCTGCGGCACCCTTTAGCCGTCAGCCCTGGTACCCCTCACGCCGCCCCCGCCCCCCAGCCCTGCCCTAGGCAACCATGAGCCTAGTTTCTGTTGGGCGCTGGGGAGCATGGTGTGCTTCCCTCGGAGTGACACCCTGTCTTGGGAGCGGAGTGCTTGGTGGGCCCGGGCAGCAGGCAGCAGCCTCTGGTTTTCTGGGCTTGCCTCCCCCAGCAGGAACGTCTGCCCCAGGTGCCAAGGCGGTGGGGGCCCCCGAGCTCTCAGGGCACAGTGGAGCCTCCACCCCACAAGGAGGGGCCAGAAGGAGGAAGGGAGCCCCCAGCTCCCTCCTGCGCTTGCCCGGGACTTGGCCTCGACCACAGGTGGCTGGGCCAGGTTGAGAAATGCCGACATCCCACCTCTCCTGGAAAGAGGGCCCTCCGACCGGATGCCGGGGTTGGAGGGCAGGGGCTCCGCCTTCTCAGAGGCGCTCTTCTGGAGTGGAGCCCCAGCCTCGCAGAGCTGAAGTCCGAAGTCCATTTCACTGGTCCAAATCAAGCAATCAGCAGGCCTAACTCTTCTTGAGGGCTTGTGGGGAGGATCCGTTTCTTCGCCCTTCCAGAGACCACCCCGTGTTCAGGCTTGGGAGCCCTTCCTCCCTCTTCAAAGCCAGCAGGGCACGCCATCTCCCCCACGCTCCGGCCTCCCACCCCTCTCATGGGGAGACACCACAACCACACGGGGCCTCCCTTGGACAATCCAGGACAATCTCTCATCTCAAGACTCTCACCCAAATCCCACCAGGACGGTTCCTTTACCACGTGAGGGGCCATCTTCACAGGGTTTGAGATCAGGACATGGCCGTTTCTCTGTCTACTACAGGGTGGGGAGCAGGAGGACAGACAGAGTGGCCTCCAGCTCAGAAGCTGGCACTTTTTGCGCCAGTGCCCAGCTTGGCTCATTCCCTGACTCAGCCAGGAGAAGCAGAAGATATGACTGCAGGGAAGCTTCTAGCACTGTGGGACAGTCCGGGCAGTGGAGCCGGTGGGGGTGAGGGGGTGGGAGGGGGCGGGGTGGTGTTCAAATGACAGCAGCCAACATCCTCATCCTGACTGAAACACACGAAGAGACTCAGATCCGAGCCAGGACCATCCAGCTAAGCTGCTCCTGAATTCTGGACCCATAGGAATTGTTCAATAATTGATGGTTATTGCTTTAAGCCACTGCGTTTGGGTTGTTTCACCGCGACAAGACGCTCATACGGGACCTGGGCTTCCACTCATTCCAACAACGGCTGCTGCCCCCAAATAATTGAATCGGGTCACTATTTCCTCGGAAAATCGAGAGAAGCTGGCCTTGAGGGATGGCAGGTGGGTGTTTCAGAGGATGAAGTGAGGGATAAGGGGCCAGAGGAGCCAGGGGAAAGTCACTTCTCGCGGGGGGGGGGGGGGGAGGGGTTCTGAGTCCCAGAAGATCGGGTGGGTGGTAGCAAGGAGCCCAGGGAAGCAGCTGCCAAGAGTTGTAGTAATGGGGGCGCCTGGGGGCTCAGTGGGTTAAGCGTCTGACTCTTGATTTCAGCTCGGGTCATGATCTCACGGTTGGTGGGATCAAGCCCATGTCAGGCTGTGCTGACAGTGTGAAGCCTGCTTGGGATTCTCTCTCTCCCTCTCTCTCTCTCTGCCCCTGCCCCATTTGCACTCTCTTTCTCTCTCTAAATAAACAAACACTTAAAAAGAAAGTTGCAGTAACGAAGGCTGAGGCACACCTCCGTTAACATCTGCTGGGGCTGGTTCCTTCTGGAGCCCCCAGGCCACACGACAGGGGTTCTAGGAGAAAAGTGAAGGTGGACAGGCAACCAGAAGACCAGACCTTTAGAGCACGCTGCGCAGAGAGAAGCTTCCACCCTCTCCAGAGGCTGCAGAGAGGAGCAGACAAGGATGGTTAAGGGAACTCGGCCTTCAGTTAGCGACACACGGGTTTAGCACAAGTTAAGGGGAGTCATTCTTCTAAGACATGGAATTATGGATATACACTGTTGTGTTTCTTTAAGCATCTTATTTAATGCCAAAAAAAAAAAAAAATCCCACAGATCCGAATCAGGTGTTTGTACATTGACAAGATTTTTCTTTTCTTAAAGCTTGGATAAATACATCTTTACACACACACACGTTGGTAAAAAGTAAACCCTTACTGCTTTGTTAAAAGTAAAACCCACACACAAAAAACTTTTCTGGCCAAACGCCCAAAGTAAGAAAACATCACATGTCTACAAAACAGCCACGTTGGGATACGTGTATGCCTTCTGGTCGACACCACTCATCCAGACCTGCCCGAACAAAGGGAAAACTGACTTCAAGACCAGGAAGGGAAAACATACATGCCTCTTACAAGTGTTAAAGACAAGTAGCTGCGGAATTCTGAAAATTCCCAATAAATAGCTCATAGTATAAAAATTCTTAACTCCATATTGTTTACCTTTAACCAACGGCAGTACCAATTATCATGACTCGTGAGTTCGAGCCCCGCATCAGGCTCTGTGCTCACAGCTTAGAGCCTGGAGGCTGCTTCGGATTCTGTGTCTCCCTCTCTCTCTGCCCCCTCCCCCATTTGTGCTCTGTCTCCCTCTCTCTCTCAAAAATAAATAAAAACATTAAAAAAATTAATTAATACTTGATGATTCTAGCCCAGCTAGAATTAATCAATTTTTTTAAATCTACCATAAAATATTATAAATATAGGATTCAAGAAAGCAGCTAAAAAAAAAAGCTACTATTTACTAAATGCAGGAGGCATCAAGCAAAAAAAAAAAAAAAAAGAAAGAAAGAAAGAAAATGCTATTCCCTTTGGGGAGAATTAATACTATAGTAATACTAATAAAAGTAATAAAAGATGGCATACAAGGCAGATATAAATCCTTGATGTGAGAATATTTCTTGCATTGTAAGAATTGGGTCTTCTAGAGAATTACGTCCTTCTAGAGAGACTTAGAAAAAAAGCCATGCAAATAAAATTCCAATTACATGCCAGCTGAGTGACTTTGTCAAAGGTTTGCCCCAGAGGGGTTTTTTTTTTTCTTCCAGAAACGTCCCACTTGCCATCCAAATTGATGTTTACAACCAACACAAGACGTCACCAACTTCCAAAGCAAACCCTATCTGGAGACTTTGCTTAAGAGCGAACAAAGAGGAGTTTCCCAGATTCCCATATTGGAAAACTGAGAGAGCAGGAGAGAAAGACACAGCTGTGCAGGTCAAGAACCTCATTAAGTCAGGCAGAATTTGGGAGCGATCAAGAAGGGTGCAAGCAAGTCTCTGCAGGTTGACTAGTCCCCCTCCTCGGCGGGGAGTGAGTACTTGGTGCTAGGCAGGAAGGCTGCACAGGCAGCCTGGGAGTCTGAATATAATAAACGCTCCTCTCATATTTAGGGAATGATGCATTAGCTACTGCTTATCAGGCAACTAACGGAGCCAGAAACAAAAAGGTTACGAGGACACCTTCAGAAACAGCCCTTTGAAACTGGAAACGAGTTTTGGCCAGAGAATAACCCACTCTGGTCGGTGATTCTTCTGCCCCAAAAGCCACCTGGGACTGCTACACAGCTGGTGTGGTTGGACAGCAAGCAGCTGTTCAACACTGTCTAAAACTATTTGGCGGCTACACGCAGATAATCGCTGCTGCAGGGTTTAGAGTCTATGGCTGATTCATCTTAACGTGGTAACCTGCACTGAGCAAGATCAAGCACAGCTTCCCTTGGAAAGGTGGGAGGGGGTGCCTGGGTGGCTCAGTTAAGCATCCGAGTTCCCCTCAGGTCATGATCTCACAGCTCATGAGTTCGAGCCCCATGTTGGGCTCTGTGCTGACAGCTCAGAGCCTGGAGCCTGCTTCAAATTCTGTGTCTCCCTCTCTCTCTGCCCCCTCCCCCGCTCTCAAAAATAAATAAACATAAAAAAAAAAAGGTGCTAGAAAGCAGAAGTAAACTGTGAGCGAGAGAGAGGGGAAGAGAGAGAGAAGGAGAAATGACAACCAAAAGAAAAGAGTCAAGTGATTTACTTTGTTGCCAGTTACAAATTTGGGCCAGTTAGCAACACTGAGGTACCCTCATTTCTCAAAGATGGAACAAAGGGTGGACCTGAAGGTCAAGGCTAGATGATGTCCCCACCCCTGACCTGCTAAAGGAAAAGTCAGCAAACTGTTTCACAGCCTTCCTACCCAGCTGCTGGGTCTACACTAGAATGCCATGTCTGTTGGAAGTATGCTCTTTAGAAGGCAATACAGCCTTAGGGCATTTGGACACTCTTCTCTACACTGGGGTGTCATGGCTCCCCCTTCCTCAGAGCTCCTGGTATCGCTTACCAGGCATTTACCTGAAAGGAATAGCTTCTAGTTTTAAAGGACCTTTAAGTAAGAGACAGTAATCAAGCCAGTTGCCATGTAAGACAAGAACGAAAGTCATGATTTGAGTCTATTCTAAAAATAAACAACGTGGGGCATCTGGGTGGCTTAGTCAGTTGAGCATCTGACTCTTGATTTTGGCTCAGGTCACGATCTCTGGG